>NC_080435.1:14206346-14806538 GCF_028018845.1 Melospiza georgiana
CCGCGCCGCCGGCAAGCAGGTCTGCCGGCAGCCAAAGGAGATCGAGTGCCGGGCCGAGGACTACCCCGACGTTGCTATCCAGCAGGTGGGGCAGGTCGTGCAGTGCGACGTCCATTTTGGACTGGTGTGCAAGAACGAGGACCAGACGGGCAAGTTCAAGATGTGCCTCAACTACAAGATCCGTGTGCTCTGCTGCACCCCCAACTACAACTGCTCATTCCCCCCATTACCCGTGATAACAACCAGCCCCACCACCACCACCACCACCACATCGATCCCGTCCTCCACCACCACAGTCACCACCTCCACCTCCACGCCATACATCTCCACCACCACGAGTCCCACCTCCACGGAAATCATCACTTCCACCAGCACCACCATCCCCACGCCGACGACGTCTACGACAACTTCCTCCACCACCCCCTGTGAACCCGAAGTGTGCACCTGGAGCGAATGGTTCGACGTCGACTTCCCCTCCTCGGGGCCCAGCCAGGGAGACTTCGAAACCTACCAGCACATCCGCGCCGCCGGCAAGCAGGTCTGCCGGCAGCCAAAGGAGATCGAGTGCCGGGCCGAGGACTACCCCGACGTTGCTATCCAGCAGGTGGGGCAGGTCGTGCAGTGCGACGTCCACTTTGGACTGGTGTGCAAGAACGAGGACCAGACGGGCAAGTTCAAGATGTGCCTCAACTACAAGATCCGTGTGCTCTGCTGCACCCCCAACTACAACTGCTCATTCCCCCCATTACCCGTGATAACAACCAGCCCCACCACCACCACCACCACCACATCGATCCCGTCCTCCACCACCACAGTCACCACCTCCACCTCCACGCCATACATCTCCACCACCACGAGTCCCACCTCCACGGAAATCATCACTTCCACCAGCACCACCATCCCCACGCCGACGACATCTACGACAACTTCCTCCACCACCCCCTGTGAACCCGAAGTGTGCACCTGGAGCGAATGGTTCGACGTCGACTTCCCCTCCTCGGGGCCCAGCCAGGGAGACTTCGAAACCTACCAGCACATCCGCGCCGCCGGCAAGCAGGTCTGCCGGCAGCCAAAGGAGATCGAGTGCCGGGCCGAGGACTACCCCGACGTTGCTATCCAGCAGGTGGGGCAGGTCGTGCAGTGCGACGTCCACTTTGGACTGGTGTGCAAGAACGAGGACCAGACGGGCAAGTTCAAGATGTGCCTCAACTACAAGATCCGTGTGCTCTGCTGCACCCCCAACTACAACTGCTCATTCCCCCCATTACCCGTGATAACAACCAGTCCCACCACCACCACCACCACCACATCGATCCCGTCCTCCACCACCACAGTCACCACCTCCACCTCCACGCCATACATCTCCACCACCACGAGTCCCACCTCCACGGAAATCATCACTTCCACCAGCACCACCATCCCCACGCCGACGACGTCTACGACAACTTCCTCCACCACCCCCTGTGAACCCGAAGTGTGCACCTGGAGCGAATGGTTCGACGTCGACTTCCCCTCCTCGGGGCCCAGCCAGGGAGACTTCGAAACCTACCAGCACATCCGCGCCGCCGGCAAGCAGGTCTGCCGGCAGCCAAAGGAGATCGAGTGCCGGGCCGAGGACTACCCCGACGTTGCTATCCAGCAGGTGGGGCAGGTCGTGCAGTGCGACGTCCACTTTGGACTGGTGTGCAAGAACGAGGACCAGACGGGCAAGTTCAAGATGTGCCTCAACTACAAGATCCGTGTGCTCTGCTGCACCCCCAACTACAACTGCTCATTCCCCCCATTACCCGTGATAACAACCAGCCCCACCACCACCACCACCACCACATCGATCCCGTCCTCCACCACCACAGTCACCACCTCCACCTCCACGCCATACATCTCCACCACCACGAGTCCCACCTCCACGGAAATCATCACTTCCACCAGCACCACCATCCCCACGCCGACGACGTCTACGACAACTTCCTCCACCACCCCCTGTGAACCCGAAGTGTGCACCTGGAGCGAATGGTTCGACGTCGACTTCCCCTCCTCGGGGCCCAGCCAGGGAGACTTCGAAACCTACCAGCACATCCGCGCCGCCGGCAAGCAGGTCTGCCGGCAGCCAAAGGAGATCGAGTGCCGGGCCGAGGACTACCCCGACGTTGCTATCCAGCAGGTGGGGCAGGTCGTGCAGTGCGACGTCCACTTTGGACTGGTGTGCAAGAACGAGGACCAGACGGGCAAGTTCAAGATGTGCCTCAACTACAAGATCCGTGTGCTCTGCTGCACCCCCAACTACAACTGCTCATTCCCCCCATTACCCGTGATAACAACCAGCCCCACCACCACCACCACCACCACATCGATCCCGTCCTCCACCACCACAGTCACCACCTCCACCTCCACGCCATACATCTCCACCACCACGAGTCCCACCTCCACGGAAATCATCACTTCCACCAGCACCACCATCCCCACGCCGACGACGTCTACGACAACTTCCTCCACCACCCCCTGTGAACCCGAAGTGTGCACCTGGAGCGAATGGTTCGACGTCGACTTCCCCTCCTCGGGGCCCAGCCAGGGAGACTTCGAAACCTACCAGCACATCCGCGCCGCCGGCAAGCAGGTCTGCCGGCAGCCAAAGGAGATCGAGTGCCGGGCCGAGGACTACCCCGACGTTGCTATCCAGCAGGTGGGGCAGGTCGTGCAGTGCGACGTCCACTTTGGACTGGTGTGCAAGAACGAGGACCAGACGGGCAAGTTCAAGATGTGCCTCAACTACAAGATCCGTGTGCTCTGCTGCACCCCCAACTACAACTGCTCATTCCCCCCATTACCCGTGATAACAACCAGCCCCACCACCACCACCACCACCACATCGATCCCGTCCTCCACCACCACAGTCACCACCTCCACCTCCACGCCATACATCTCCACCACCACGAGTCCCACCTCCACGGAAATCATCACTTCCACCAGCACCACCATCCCCACGCCGACGACGTCTACGACAACTTCCTCCACCACCCCCTGTGAACCCGAAGTGTGCACCTGGAGCGAATGGTTCGACGTCGACTTCCCCTCCTCGGGGCCCAGCCAGGGAGACTTCGAAACCTACCAGCACATCCGCGCCGCCGGCAAGCAGGTCTGCCGGCAGCCAAAGGAGATCGAGTGCCGGGCCGAGGACTACCCCGACGTTGCTATCCAGCAGGTGGGGCAGGTCGTGCAGTGCGACGTCCACTTTGGACTGGTGTGCAAGAACGAGGACCAGACGGGCAAGTTCAAGATGTGTCTCAACTACAAGATCCGTGTGCTCTGCTGCACCCCCAACTACAACTGCTCATTCCCCCCATTACCCGTGATAACAACCAGCCCCACCACCACCACCACCACCACATCGATCCCGTCCTCCACCACCACAGTCACCACCTCCACCTCCACGCCATACATCTCCACCACCACGAGTCCCACCTCCACGGAAATCATCACTTCCACCAGCACCACCATCCCCACGCCGACGACGTCTACGACAACTTCCTCCACCACCCCCTGTGAACCCGAAGTGTGCACCTGGAGCGAATGGTTCGACGTCGACTTCCCCTCCTCGGGGCCCAGCCAGGGAGACTTCGAAACCTACCAGCACATCCGCGCCGCCGGCAAGCAGGTCTGCCGGCAGCCAAAGGAGATCGAGTGCCGGGCGGAGGACTACCCCGACGTTGCTATCCAGCAGGTGGGGCAGGTCGTGCAGTGCGACGTCCACTTTGGACTGGTGTGCAAGAACGAGGACCAGACGGGCAAGTTCAAGATGTGCCTCAACTACAAGATCCGTGTGCTCTGCTGCACCCCCAACTACAACTGCTCATTCCCCCCATTACCCGTGATAACAACCAGCCCCACCACCACCACCACCACCACATCGATCCCGTCCTCCACCACTACAGTCACCACCTCCACCTCCACGCCATACATCTCCACCACCACGAGTCCCACCTCCACGGAAATCATCACTTCCACCAGCACCACCATCCCCACGCCGACGACGTCTACGACAACTTCCTCCACCACCCCCTGTGAACCCGAAGTGTGCACCTGGAGCGAATGGTTCGACGTCGACTTCCCCTCCTCGGGGCCCAGCCAGGGAGACTTCGAAACCTACCAGCACATCCGCGCCGCCGGCAAGCAGGTCTGCCGGCAGCCAAAGGAGATCGAGTGCCGGGCCGAGGACTACCCCGACGTTGCTATCCAGCAGGTGGGGCAGGTCGTGCAGTGCGACGTCCACTTTGGACTGGTGTGCAAGAACGAGGACCAGACGGGCAAGTTCAAGATGTGCCTCAACTACAAGATCCGTGTGCTCTGCTGCACCCCCAACTACAACTGCTCATTCCCCCCATTACCCGTGATAACAACCAGCCCCACCACCACCACCACCACCACATCGATCCCGTCCTCCACCACCACAGTCACCACCTCCACCTCCACGCCATACATCTCCACCACCACGAGTCCCACCTCCACGGAAATCATCACTTCCACCAGCACCACCATCCCCACGCCGACGACGTCTACGACAACTTCCTCCACCACCCCCTGTGAACCCGAAGTGTGCACCTGGAGCGAATGGTTCGACGTCGACTTCCCCTCCTCGGGGCCCAGCCAGGGAGACTTCGAAACCTACCAGCACATCCGCGCCGCCGGCAAGCAGGTCTGCCGGCAGCCAAAGGAGATCGAGTGCCGGGCCGAGGACTACCCCGACGTTGCTATCCAGCAGGTGGGGCAGGTCGTGCAGTGCGACGTCCACTTTGGACTGGTGTGCAAGAACGAGGACCAGACGGGCAAGTTCAAGATGTGCCTCAACTACAAGATCCGTGTGCTCTGCTGCACCCCCAACTACAACTGCTCATTCCCCCCATTACCCGTGATGACAACCAGCCCCACCACCACCACCACCACCACATCGATCCCGTCCTCCACCACCACAGTCACCACCTCCACCTCCACGCCATACATCTCCACCACCACGAGTCCCACCTCCACGGAAATCATCACTTCCACCAGCACCACCATCCCCACGCCGACGACGTCTACGACAACTTCCTCCACCACCCCCTGTGAACCCGAAGTGTGCACCTGGAGCGAATGGTTCGACGTCGACTTCCCCTCCTCGGGGCCCAGCCAGGGAGACTTCGAAACCTACCAGCACATCCGCGCCGCCGGCAAGCAGGTCTGCCGGCAGCCAAAGGAGATCGAGTGCCGGGCGGAGGACTACCCCGACGTTGCTATCCAGCAGGTGGGGCAGGTCGTGCAGTGCGACGTCCACTTTGGACTGGTGTGCAAGAACGAGGACCAGACGGGCAAGTTCAAGATGTGCCTCAACTACAAGATCCGTGTGCTCTGCTGCACCCCCAACTACAACTGCTCATTCCCCCCATTACCCGTGATAACAACCAGCCCCACCACCACCACCACCACCACATCGATCCCGTCCTCCACCACCACAGTCACCACCTCCACCTCTACGCCATACATCTCCACCACCACGAGTCCCACCTCCACGGAAATCATCACTTCCACCAGCACCACCATCCCCACGCCGACGACGTCTACGACAACTTCCTCCACCACCCCCTGTGAACCCGAAGTGTGCACCTGGAGCGAATGGTTCGACGTCGACTTCCCCTCCTCGGGGCCCAGCCAGGGAGACTTCGAAACCTACCAGCACATCCGCGCCGCCGGCAAGCAGGTCTGCCGGCAGCCAAAGGAGATCGAGTGCCGGGCCGAGGACTACCCCGACGTTGCTATCCAGCAGGTGGGGCAGGTCGTGCAGTGCGACGTCCACTTTGGACTGGTGTGCAAGAACGAGGACCAGACGGGCAAGTTCAAGATGTGCCTCAACTACAAGATCCGTGTGCTCTGCTGCACCCCCAACTACAACTGCTCATTCCCCCCATTACCCGTGATAACAACCAGCCCCACCACCACCACCACCACCACATCGATCCCGTCCTCCACCACCACAGTCACCACCTCCACCTCCACGCCATACATCTCCACCACCACGAGTCCCACCTCCACGGAAATCATCACTTCCACCAGCACCACCATCCCCACGCCGACGACGTCTACGACAACTTCCTCCACCACCCCCTGTGAACCCGAAGTGTGCACCTGGAGCGAATGGTTCGACGTCGACTTCCCCTCCTCGGGGCCCAGCCAGGGAGACTTCGAAACCTACCAGCACATCCGCGCCGCCGGCAAGCAGGTCTGCTGGCAGCCAAAGGAGATCGAGTGCCGGGCCGAGGACTACCCCGACGTTGCTATCCAGCAGGTGGGGCAGGTCGTGCAGTGCGACGTCCACTTTGGACTGGTGTGCAAGAACGAGGACCAGACGGGCAAGTTCAAGATGTGCCTCAACTACAAGATCCGTGTGCTCTGCTGCACCCCCAACTACAACTGCTCATTCCCCCCATTACCCGTGATGACAACCAGCCCCACCACCACCACCACCACCACATCGATCCCGTCCTCCACCACCACAGTCACCACCTCCACCTCCACGCCATACATCTCCACCACCACGAGTCCCACCTCCACGGAAATCATCACTTCCACCAGCACCACCATCCCCACGCCGACGACGTCTACGACAACTTCCTCCACCACCCCCTGTGAACCCGAAGTGTGCACCTGGAGCGAATGGTTCGACGTCGACTTCCCCTCCTCGGGGCCCAGCCAGGGAGACTTCGAAACCTACCAGCACATCCGCGCCGCCGGCAAGCAGGTCTGCCGGCAGCCAAAGGAGATCGAGTGCCGGGCCGAGGACTACCCCGACGTTGCTATCCAGCAGGTGGGGCAGGTCGTGCAGTGCGACGTCCACTTTGGACTGGTGTGCAAGAACGAGGACCAGACGGGCAAGTTCAAGATGTGCCTCAACTACAAGATCCGTGTGCTCTGCTGCACCCCCAACTACAACTGCTCATTCCCCCCATTACCCGTGATAACAACCAGCCCCACCACCACCACCACCACCACATCGATCCCGTCCTCCACCACCACAGTCACCACCTCCACCTCCACGCCATACATCTCCACCACCACGAGTCCCACCTCCACGGAAATCATCACTTCCACCAGCACCACCATCCCCACGCCGACGACGTCTACGACAACTTCCTCCACCACCCCCTGTGAACCCGAAGTGTGCACCTGGAGCGAATGGTTCGACGTCGACTTCCCCTCCTCGGGGCCCAGCCAGGGAGACTTCGAAACCTACCAGCACATCCGCGCCGCCGGCAAGCAGGTCTGCCGGCAGCCAAAGGAGATCGAGTGCCGGGCGGAGGACTACCCCGACCTTGCTATCCAGCAGGTGGGGCAGGTCGTGCAGTGCGACGTCCACTTTGGACTGGTGTGCAAGAACGAGGACCAGACGGGCAAGTTCAAGATGTGCCTCAACTACAAGATCCGTGTGCTCTGCTGCACCCCCAACTACAACTGCCCTTTCTCCACCCTCTCAACCACCACCAGCACATCCACCATTGCTACCCTAAGTGAATCCTTCTTCACAACAAGTTCTCCCATTTCATCTACACCGTGTTTCTGCAAGATTGGTGATGCTATTTTTTCACCTGGTTCGTGTGCATTATTTTGTCACCTTCTAATTAATTTTCCATTTGTTTTCACTTTTTTTTTTTTTGCTTCTCTTCCTTTCTTTATGTTATCCCTTGTTTTTGTGCCTTTCTTTTTTTGTTTGTTTTTTATGCTTCTAATATTTATTTTTTTCTTTTTCTCCAGGTGACTTGATTTACAATAGAATTGATAGTGACGGATGTCGATTTTATGCCATCTGTAGCCCAACGTGTAATATTGAACGACACGCTGTACATTGTCCTGTCACTACTTTGCCAGCCACAAGTTCCTCTGAGTGGTCTACAATAACAACAGCAGTTCCTCTGCCTCCCACTTCTACACGTCCTGCTTTTCGTGGTTGCGTTTCCAATATTTACCCTCCTTTACAAGTACGTTACATTTGTGTTAGTGTTTGACTGTTGAAATAATATCTTTTTTTGAGTGGTGTCTAATTGGTAGAGTTTGTAGTGTTTAAACCTTACATGTGGTGATTGTCTTAATTATTTTGCTAATGATGTGCAATATATAGGACATAATATTTTAATTTTTCCTTTTTCTGAGTTTTAGTTTTTTATACTTCTAAAAGATGTGACAATATTCTTTTCTTGTTACTTTATTTTTAGTGGAACTCTTTGGTGCATTGCATCTGTAAGGTATCTTCTCACTGACATAATATAAGGAGTTTTCTTTTATATCTTATTTTTTCACTAAAGGGAAATATTTAAGATTCAGTGAAGGCTTGTATCTGTTTCCATTCTCCTGTTTTTTTATCTATGCTCCTTTAAACTTTTTTATGTTCTATGTTGACCATGAATTACGCTATACACAGAACAGAGGGAAGCAGTTCCTGTAACCTAATACGTGTCCCAAGCTCCAGAAGAGTTCCTCATGCATAAGTAACTGGTGTAGTTAAGGTTTCCACCTCCTTTTAACATTAAAAAAATTAATCCTGTACAATATTGACAGCTTTTTTTCTCTCAGTGAAAATTTTCATTTTAGTCTTTTTTTTTAGTTTCAGAAATGTAAGTGTGGTTTATTCCCCATAACACAGTCAGAATTTTGAATACCTATAGTTGCCGTTAAAAGTCATCAATACCAAAATTGAAGAGAAGTAACCCACATTGATTTCCTTTCCAACACTACCAGTACTGAAAACATAGCATAAATCTAAAAGGAGGAGTGAAGGTCATACCTGTTTACAGAGTTTTTTCAAAAAAGCTTTTTCTTCATTTTGCAGCCTGGAGAAAGTTTCAAATTATCCAACTGTACAGAAGTCATCTGTAATGGAGACAACAACATAGATGTAGTACCAACATACTGCCCACCGGTAAAGGAAATTACCTGTGCAAACAAATATCCACCAACGCTGGTACCTGATGAAAATGGATGCTGTTACCGATATGAGTGTCAATGTAAGCATCACTAGATACAGGAATAACGTTAAAAAAAAAAAAAAAAAAAGAAGAAACAGCCAAGCTTTACACAGATTATATGGGCATTTTCATTTCTTAGGGCTGCTCTATAAATTGCAGTATCTTCAGGTTTTAGATTTTGTTCTGCCTAAATTCTCATCTTAATCTTCCAAATATTTTCTCTGTACAGGTGTTTGTAGTGGATGGGGTGATCCTCATTACATTACTTTTGATGGAATCTATTATACCTTCCTTGAAAACTGCACTTATGTCCTGGTGAAACAGATTGTCCCTAGATATGACAACTTCCGTGTTTACATTGACAATTATTACTGCGATGCAAAAGATGGACTCTCCTGCCCTAAATCTATTATTATTTTCTACAAATCTGCAGAAGTGGTGCTGACTCGTCAACTCATGAATGGTGTGATGACCAATGTGGTAAATACTTTTTTTCTATTTTTGCTAAAAAGAACTAATGTCTATGAGCCTTACTGATGCTATTTTGAGATACAGTCTGTTAGAATATCACATCATGGAGGTGATCAGGGCAGAGGATATCACTAGGGGGGAAAAAAAGGATTGCACTGGATGCTAAGAACAAAATTCACATTTCATGAAAACTGGTACATTGTGCCATACTATAATGTAAAAAAAGCACACTTTGAGGAAACATAAACACAAATTGCAAGCAGGAATCTTCTCCCAGAGGAAGATGGATATGTATCCCTTATCTGCTGGATGACTGCTTTCTCTCCATATGGAACTTTGGCACCAAACAGCCCTGACATGATTCCCCCTTCAATTTCCTATAGTGAAGAGAGGTATAGCTGAAGAAAAGGAGTAACTTAGACTGTCACCTGTTGTTCATGATCCAAAGTCGTGTTGGCAAACCAGTGAAAATGAAAAGATAGTCCCACTCTTACACTGGAGAATCTATTTGTTGATCAGAGAATCTATAGAAAGGGAGAAAATTTTGTCTGAATAGGCACTCTCTCCTTACAGTGCCATGCCAAATTCTCAGTCAGAAACACACATTGGTTCCCTGGGAAAGAAAACAATGTCTGACAATTTTAAGTCATGCTTTAGCCTGGTTCAGTGAGAAGAGAGCTGCAGAATAAATTCTGACGAAAAACTATTAGGCAAATAATTTACCTTCATTAACTTATATAAATACTGGCTGCAAATTGAAAATTTTAACAAATAAATATGATCACTACTACATAAAACTGGCACTGAGGGCATCTGACTTCATTTTGAATTCAGACAGCTCTTCCTATGTCAATCACTATGTAATATAGAGATGGTGTGACTATCTGGCAAAGTTATCACATAATAATGACAGGGATGTTTCTGTAGCTAAACAAAACTACCACACATTTTCATATGAAAAATGTTTCCAAGGCACATAATCATGAGGAATACAATGAAAATACTTGGATTTATATGCATAGAGTACTGTGTATTAGCATACAATTATCACAAACACGGTATGTAGAGGCCACTTGGATTATTATCCCATTTTAGCAATATAGCAATACAAGCCAAGATATCAATGCAAATATATGCTGTCATTAGGATGCCAATGGGCACTGGATGTGATGAACAACAATATGGACTTATCCATAATTGTGAAGATTAGAAAATATATTATTTAAAACAATCAGGAAGGAGAATTGCTTATTCTGATGTGGTGTTTTGGTGTTTTTTTTAAAACCCTGTATACAGATGTACTTCAACAAAAAGATTGTTGGACCAGGCTTCAAAAAAGATGGCATTTCTTTCTCCACTCTTGGCATCAATATGATTGTTGAAATAGAAGAAATTGGTGCAGTCATCACCTTTAGTGGTCTCATTTTCTCTGTCAAGCTCCCATACAGCAAATTTGGCAACAACACCGAAGGACAATGTGGTAAGAAGGCTGCACAGATTGGAGGGAGTCCTCTTTCCCCACCCCTACCTTGGTTATGCTCACTCACTCTGGCTATGCAGTCTTACAATTGACAGAGATCTTTAAACAGCAGTAAATGGAAATGAGTACAGTTTTGCTCTTCAACTTCTGTAGGATGTCAAAAGCTCAATATTTCTTTGGGGCTGGGGTTTTACATCTGTTTGTTATTTCCACAACCTAAAGTTCAACCTAGAGAGTGTTCCCTAGCAAGCAAAGGAAAATATGCATTTATGAGCACATCACACCTAAACATATCAGCCCAGGAATGTACTGTCATCTCTGATGTGGCTTAGGAGACTTACCCACCTTGTCTCTTCCAGGAACATGTACAAACAATAAAGAAGATGAATGCCGCTTACCAAGTGGTAAGATCATTTCCTCCTGTCCCCAAATGGCTCATCACTGGATTGTTGACAACAACAAGTCATGCCATGGAGTGCCAGTACCACCAACTATAACCACACCTCCACCAAAGCCTCAATGTCAAACACCTCCGCTCTGCAAACTTATCTTAAGCGAGTAAGAAAACAAATTCATTTTTTCTAGACACAACTGTCTCAGTATCTTACTAGAAGAATAACAGCTATAGCTTTAGCATGTGATAATAACTGAAAATGTTAGCTCAGTGACAGAATATATATAGTAAAAGGCCTTTGCAAAAGAAACTGGTCTGCCTTAATGATTTGCATGCCAAAGATAACTGAGCAAGGAGAGGTAAAGTCAGAAAATCAGGGATGAAGTGAGCACTAAAATCAATTCTCCCTGGATGCAATATTTCCAGAGTTTGTTCATTAAGTATCAAGCAAAGACTGAACTCTAAATTTGAAGTGGGTCTTCAGTACAAATCATAGAGAAGCCACTTGCCAAAAAGGTGAAGAAAGCAGATGCAAACAGCTGAGAAATGTCCTTCTTTCTTTGTACGTTTTACCTAAAATATGGAGTTCCAAAAGTGCAAAGGCTTGTTGTCTGAAGTATGTCATATACCTGTGTAGGCTGACAAGGTTACTTATAAAAGCCCTCTTACACATGTTTTCTGTAGTATCTAGTAAGTTTGGAGCTCTTTTATGTGTGAATTTTCTATTGCTACTTTTTTCATTCCTTTTTTCTCAATGTAGTGCAGTTGCCTTTTACACCATACGCCACTAAAAAGTTGCGTACACATACAGAAATACTATGACCATTAACATCTAGGAAAAAAAAGCACTACAGATTTCTTAATCTTCCTGAATCTATCTCCCAGCTTACTGGCCATTCCTAGGATCTTGTTTCTCATAATACTTTCCTTTCTGAAGCAGAGTCACATGGTATTAACTGGAAAGTATTGTCTGACAGGAACAGACTTTGTATAATGGCTCATTAATATAGAAGGGGGATGCTTTCTTTCCCGTCTGCAGGGTTTTTGCAGAATGTCATACCGTGATACCACCAGAACCATTTTTCAAAGGCTGTGTTTTTGATGGATGTCGCATAGACGATGAATCCATGCAGTGTTCCAGTTTGGAGATATATGCTACAGAGTGTGCTGCTAGAGGTGTCTGCATTGACTGGAGAGGAATGACCAACAATACATGCTGTAAGTATTGCAGGATTCAAAATGTGCGTGATAAATGGTAGAAATTACTGCTTTATTCACTAAACACCTCTTATATCTGACACTTGGTTATTGTCTACAAAAACCCAGTGGGGTCCTTTCTCACAGAAGCTGCAGATTAAGAAGGCAAAGCTGTAGTAATTTTTTTTCTGAAAAAAATGCAGCTACTGTCAATTTTTAATTTTTTTTTTTTTGTCTTTTTTCATACAGCATTCAGCTGTCCGTCAAGCATGGAATACAAGCCGTGTGGGCCCATTAATCCAGTTAGCTGTGACCAAAGGTAGGGAAAAACAAAACACCCCACCCTGAAGCACCTGCTTATATTTTTCTTATCTATCTACTTTCCTCAGAAATTTGAGTTATTTCACAATGAAATGTGTTGTGAATTTCACAAACTTATTCACGATTTATAAATACCAATCAGCTGTAGGAATAGGTGCTTCCTGTTGCCCTTCAGAAAGTGTACATATTTTGTCTCTCTTGTATCTGACATGATACGCTGCTCTGCCCTCTGCCTCACCACAAAAGTGCTGTACTCAAGCACATATATTCTTCCCATTCCAGCTATGAGCGTCCTGGCTATGGAGTAACTGAAGGCTGTTTCTGTCCTGAAGGAATGACACTCCTGCATGCAGAGAGCAGCATCTGTGTCTCCGAATGCTGTAAGTAGCTAATTTGAGGAATAAATAGAGGCAGAGATTGTTAGTCAGGAGGCCTGAGCTCTATAGTCATCTTCTACATGGTCAGATCATTGCACATCAGGTTCCCTAAGTGTCCCCAGTTACAAATTGAATAATAGTCAATATTACCCTTTTTTCCCATCATCCATCCTTACGTAAGACTCACTGAGATGGTAGAACTCTACAGTTCAGAAAAATTAGTCTGCATGTTCATTTTCTTGTTAGCTTTATCTTCACAGTTTTTTTTATTTGAAACTGCACATATGTATTCCTTTGTCAGTTTTCAGTGGTGTAAATACCCATTCGTTTGTCTCTTTTTTTTCTTTTTCTCTCTAGTCTGCAGAGAACCAAATGGAATGTCCAGACAGGTGAGTATCACAATGAGTGTGGCTTAATGAGCACAAACAAGTGAAACAAGATGATATTTAGTATTCCACTAAACCAAAGCTTTGTCACAAATGTTTGTTCAGCTTCAGTCTTAAAAATAATGAGTACTAGAGCACCCCTAAGAAATTTAATAATATGTGATAAAATATTCTTTCATTAACCTCACAGGCAGGAAAAAACCCTTAAAAAATAAAAGAGAGAGAGAAATGGTAGTAGTGGAATTTAGGCATATATGCTTATTTTATTTCCACAAATTTGGCTTGCTAAAATTACTAGAAATGAAGGGAGAGATGGAGAACAAAGTTTACCTGTTGCTTATCATGTTCATATCTTGCATTCTTTGTTCCTCAGCTGCACAGAAATCAGCAACCTAATGTGAAAATGAGTATGTCATATGATCATCTCTTATTAAAAAATGGATGTGAGGCTCAATCACTTCTTTAGAACTCCTGTAACTCTCATACTAACACTATTAACAAATAAAAAGTAATAGCTTTGTGAACTCAGAACCTTTAGCAGCCTCCAATGTCTTCCTGGAATAAGCAGTTAGAGGGTCTCCTATGAAATCTAGAATATGAAAAAGCTGATATAATCAATTATCACTATATGCGTGAATATGTTAACTAGAAGCAAATAAAATTATTTTGCTTTAATTTTGTATTTAATTTTTTTCTTTCTTTTGTCTGTGTTTTTCTCTTTTATTTAGCCAGGAGAAAAATGGACAAAAGATTGCCATGAATGTGTCTGTGACAAAAATACTCTTAAGGTGAAGTGTAAAAAGCACGAATGTTCTCTGGCACAGCAAATATTTTGTGAAGAACCAGGTTATATGCCTGTTGAGATACCAATACCAGATGATCCATGTTGTACTAGGACTGAGTGCTGTGAGTACTGTCTTATTTCTTTATCATGGGGAATAGGTTATATTAATTTTAGGAAACTACAGCAATAATTTTGCATTTTTAATACTTTGCATTGATGTCATAATGCTTTTTAGAGCCTTCTTGCAGAGCATACAGTAAATGCCTAATGATAACAAATTTGAAGATTAAAAGATTTTATATAGTTAGACTTAGAAAAGTAACTGAAAATCTCCTGTAATTTTACATTGAAAGCCTTTAATACTGCCACTACCTGAAATAATATTCAAAAACCATTCAAAACATTTGTGATTTCATTTCAAAGGCCAGTATTAGGAAGATTAACTTTAAAAAATAGTAGTGATTATTTTAAAATTGCTCAGAAAAGTTCCAGAACCAGTTATCAGAGCAGAGAGTAATCAGATTTCCCCACTGGTACAAATTTCTCTTTGAAATTCTCTCTTTCCAGCAATTATTACTTTTCTCAGTGTTTTGTTTCACAAAGATTATGGGAAAGCCTGATCACATTGAAAACACCTTGGCACATAGAATGAATTAGTCATTAAACTATCTTGTGTAAACACCATATCTACCCCATGGGAAGACTTCAGAAATTCATGTAAAACAAAATTGCTTTAATCAAAAAATTCTGAGCTTATTATTTTCCATATTCTCTTACATGAAACAGACTGCAACACAAGCCTCTGCGCTGACATCACACCCCAGTGCTTAGAGGGACAGGAAATAATCACAATAATGCCACCTGGAAACTGCTGTCCTATCTTCGAATGCAGTAAGTATTGTGCACCCTCCTCATGTGGTATTTACCTCTGTATTTTTCTAGGTTACAAAAATCTTAGAGATGCAAGTTATCTGTAGTATCATATTGGGCCTTGTCGTGAATGTGTGTTTTAAGGCCACTGCGACAGCTTACAAAAAGGGTCTACAAAGCTATGAAACAGAAGTTTTTCCATACGTTTCTGTCTCCTAAAACTTACACCTCTTTCTTCCTTCTTTACAGGACAGGGCTGTGTAGTCAACGAAACCTATTATGCAGTAAGTACACAGAGTTACTCACTATAAAAATATAGCCTCACATAGTCCACAGTGCAGTGTTTTTGAGACACCTATCATGGTCTATATTTTGTAGGAAGGCCTGAGATGAAACATTATTCAATATTTTGCTGAGGTTAAGACCCTCTGGACAAGCAAAATCTTATTATGCTCTCCTTTCTACATTAGCAGAATTTGATTCCAAAATCGATATTACCAAACCAGAAACTCTGCTTAAATGAAACAACCAAAATTGTAGTTATGGATAGTTTAGCCTGTACATAGTTCATCTTTGTATTTTCTGTGACTTGTATACACGGAGCAACTTGTTTTAACTGACTAATAATGGGGGTTTCCAACTTCACCTAGCCTGGAGCTGCAGTTCCATCAGGCCCCTGTGAAGAATGCACCTGCTCTGCATCCTCTCCCTCAAGGCCTCACCACCTCGCGGTCACATGCCAGCCTGTTATCTGTGACACGTACTGCCCACTGGTGAGTGCTGGTCTGCTGCCAGAAATTCCTACCCCTCTCAGCTCTAATAACCACTAGTTCAGGTCAGTGACCTGACTTAATGCCATTGTCTCTCTATTTCTTTCGAAACAGGGCTATAAATACACTGTGGAACCCGGACAGTGCTGTGGCACGTGCAAGGCAGCGGCTTGTGTAGTGACTGTGGGAGACAACATTACACACGTGCTCCATGTAATTACCTCTGGTTTACCTCGCTTTTGGGGAACTTTGCTAGTCTTTGCATTCTTTCCTCTCCTTGTTGTTGTCACATTTATTTCCTCCATCTTTTTTCAAATTAGACAAATGCTTACGCAGGCAGGGGCTGGACAATCTCCAGCCTAAACAATACCTTACACCACAAAACGCCAGTTCTAAGACTTCTGGAAGCAACTGTGCTATGATACTGAACAATGGCTTTCAGAAATCAACATAGGAAAATACATAGGTGAAGGCAAAGGGCTATGGTTTGCCTCCAGTTCTGAAACTGTAGCATCCTTTTGCTCAAAGGACAATTTTATCTGTGGAGGCATTTTGACACATCCATAAATTCTAATGACAAAACCATTGAAATGCATATCATTCTTTCCAAACAAGTCCATGTACTTACCGTATTCACACAAAAAGCACCTCTATATCCATATAAAAATAGAACCTCTTCATTTGGTCAATGAAAAACACTTAATAGCAGTATGATAATATGGCAAATAATTATCAGCTGAAATTCAAGGAAGTTGTTTGGAATAATCAAACTACTATACACAGCAACAATAAGATACTGGAAGGCTTTTGTTTCATTTTTATATAAGATGATCCTAATTTGTTTTAATTTTGACTACTTTCAGGAAGGAGAACATTGGAATCCACCTGGTGATAACTGTACTGTTTACACATGTGAAAAACATGCTGACCAGTTCATTCAAGTCATCAAGGAGGCAAGCTGTCCTGCCTTTAACCATGATGACTGTGATCCAGTAAGTACTGTCCTTCCAGTTCTCATTTCTGGAAAGGTTGCAGTGACAGAAGGATCATAGTGTCCAATGAAAATAACTAGCAGAAGCATCATGCAGGAAGTAGCTCTCCTTTTATCCTCTCTGAACCTAGTCCCAGTCAAATTTTATCTCAGAAAAGCAACTCAAAACTAAAATGAGTGATACAAAAATCCTCACTGACGATCAGACATGAGAAAAAAATATACAGCATAATATTTTGGATTCCTAAAATGTCAAGTGACCTAGAAGCAAAAATCAGCCTCTGGCAAGTCACTTATTTCATTCATTGTGTTACCCTGTCTGTTTTAATCCTTCACCTTTACTGACTTTGGTCACAATATTTTGACTTACATGTTCTAGGATCTTTATTGCTTGCTGAAATTATACTACTAAACTGAGGGTTTTCCTCCATTTCAACTTTCAAATCACTACTTTAATATTGATAAGAATTATGTGCCCTTAATATTTAGCCTTGCTTGAAATTAGATTCCATGGAAATACAAAAATATACACATTCTCTGGTGCCAGAGAAAATCAGGAAGCAATGAAAGTCTGCTTTAGCATGCAGATATGAAACCTGAGTTATCTTTTTATGTTTTCCCACTTAAGGATGATATCAGGCTATCTGACGATGGCTGCTGTTTAGTGTGCCGAAGAGTACCGAAACGTAAGTAATAATAATTTTGTTAAAAGTATTGATTATATGTGCCTGGTTAGCTATATTAGCTCATTTTGCACAATGGGTGCATAGACAGATGAGGTGAACTGACCAGGTTTGGGCTCACTGCTTCACTGGGATGAGAAAGGAAACAGGTGGAAAAGAAACATGACATTTCCATTATGCATTTTAAGTCCCAGTGAAACAGATAATGAACTTTTCTATCCCCTACTGTTAAATGCTGGCTTTTTTGTGGGAGGGTGAGGACAATGACTAGTCTCCAACTTCCATAGATACACTCTCTTTAAGGAGGAAAGTGAAGCCAGTTCTGAGAGATGGGTGTGCATCAAGCAGTTACTACAGTACTGCTCTTAATTTCTACATTCTGAATCAAGTTGTCTAAGAAAAAGGGAGAGTTTCATCCACTGATAACACAAACACCAAGTCTTCATTTGGCCCTCAGCAATTAAAAGAAAAATGCATTGTGGCTTAGTTTTTTATTTCTGTTCCATCCTCCTTAGTTTTCAGTTACAAACTGTCATATCATACACAGCTATCTATTTATATGCACATATATTTTAACCTGTTTTCCTTTGCTTTGTGATGACCTCAGTTTGTATGAAGTACAATACGACTACTGTCATCAACTATAATGGCTGTGTGTCTCCTGCACCTGTTGAGATAACGTACTGTGAAGGCAGCTGTGATGCTTACTCGCGGTAAGTGGCATAAAAGATAATGGTGGCCTCTTGTCTTCTACTCTTTACACCAGTTACATCAAGCAAATCACAAGTGTTTTTCTGATGTGTCCAACATCCACCCAGCCATCAACTGTTTCCATGGTGCTAATTAACATGATATTGTGCTAGCTTGATTATCTTGAGATTCAGTGTTCAACAGCCTGTTCAGCATCATAGTGAATAGATTGAAATTTTGATTTTGCCCATTTGAAACTGAGGTTATTTGTCTCTCATTGTTATCTCACTGGACTGGCTCACTATATGATCTGGAATAATTCTTTACTTTTTCTGTGCCATAATGAAGACTTAGTCATAAATTTTTGCAATGAGGAGCAATTTACCTGTATTTCACCACAATACTGTAAGAATGCTAATATTGAGCAACAGTCCCACATGCAAGCATGCAATTTCTGGTTATGTTTTGTAATGTTTGGGAGGGGCAGCATTATACCTCACACAAATTCTGAATCTTTCTCATTGGTTTTTCTATCAGATATTCTCAAACGACAAACACCATGGTGCACAAATGCTCGTGTTGTCAGGAAATCAAGACCAGCAAGAGAAAGGTGACTCTGATGTGCAGTGATGGAACCTCCCTTGATCACTCCTACACCTACGTGGAGAAATGCAGCTGTGTGGATGCTGAGTGCGTTACCCAAGGCAACACCCAACAGGAGACACAGCAGATAAAGACCTCTCAGGAGCAAGCAAATGTCAAAAATTAGAACTAGAGAGAAGTCCTCCAGCAAGGGCTGAGCATAAGACTAAATAAAGAAACTTCAAAAAATACAAAAGTGTCAAGAGCAGCTAAAATTTTGGATGAACAGATTATATTTTCTGCATAAACCCTCAGTCTGTCTGTCTACAGAATTTCAGCTTTCATTATCAATATATCTCCCATTGGTTTTTACGTCTGTTCTTTTACACCTTGAGCGGTGTAAGTTCATCTTGACATTTTCTGTTCATTTGTCTTCTGAAAAATGCTGGACTTCTAATAACATTTTCATTCCAGTTCATCGAGAAAAACCAAAAGACAAATCCAGGAAACAAACCAAACCCAAGGAAAAATGTACCCCTCTGCTTCTATAAGTTTCTTTTCTTTGTTGAGGAAAACTTAGAGGGCAGAAAGCCATATCTTTTCAAAACTATAAACTTCAATATTTTGAAAAATTTATAATGGACATATTTCCCTACATGTTCTTGTGAGGAAAAGGAAAAATCCTATTGTGAGAAGCTGCTGCACACTACTTTTTGTTTACATAACACCATCAGCATAGTAGCTGTATGAAAATATGGATTTTTTATTTTGTTTTGTTATGTGGTTAACTGTTTACAGAAGAAATATATATATATATTTGCCAACAGAGGCATATGAAGGATTTTTTTAAACAAAAGTATAATATTAATAACATTAATAATAATAATATTAATAATTGTAAATTCTTTCCTAGGAAGCTTTAAAAAGTTGGACCACTACTATTTATTACTTTTTTTTTTTTTGAAAACTGATTTTTTGGGTAATTTCTTTCAGAATTAATGTTATCCCATTTCTTACTCTCAGTCATGTTGTCGGGGTATGGTATATTTTCTTTTGTTTTTGAATATTATTTTATTTTTGTTCCTTAAGACACTAAAAAGCAATTATGATTAATAAATTTTGAGCATTTTACAGCACGTCTGTTTTGACTTTTCAGTGAATCCCTTGTGTGAGAATTGCTGGGTCCATAAAACATAGTTCCAGGTCAAAAGTCCTAACGCCCTATAGAGCTTTGAAACGGCTTTAAATGAAAAACACTCAAAACCAAACACTTGGAAGTGTTCCTAGCACATCACCTTAGCCGCTAGTACTTAATGAACTCTCAGAAAGCAAGCACCTCTCTGAGTGTGCACATGTTTTGTAGCCCTGAAAGTTCTTTACCTGACTGGCATAGGCTAGCCAAAGTATTTCAAACCAGTCTGTCTCATGTTTTAGGGCCCACTGCAATATAAATTCATCTCTAAAATTGCACTGTTGTAAATCTATGCGGCTGCTACTGAGAGGAAAGCTCATGTCTCTACAGACAATTTGCTGGGTGCAGGTTGAGTGTTAATGTCATTGAAATGGGCCCCAATGTCTCTGCTGACTTTGGGTTTGTAGCAGAGGTCAGGCAGTTCCACTCCTGAAAGAGACAAGGGTCTGAACTTCAGGGTAAAATGGTAGGTTCAAGGTGGGATAGGTGGGAGGTGGCTCTGGAAGGCTGAACCTTCCTGGTGCCTCAGCCAATGGGGAAAGGGAGAGGGCAGCAGGCGGCCGGGAGTTCAGGATAAAAGGAGGGTGCCCCCTCTGAAACCTTGAGAAAGAAAATGCCACAGGGGAGTGGCCTGGTAGGCGTTCTCTCTTTATTCAAATAAAATTGCAGGACTCCTCAGTCTCCTTTTTGGACAGAAACTTCTTGGATTTGTGGAATTTTTCTTACACTACTCAGCTTTAGTAACAGGGTGCTTTGAACCGGCCACCACAGCTCTGACTGTACATTGTGTAATGCCAAGCGACATCCTACGAATAACTGCTCTAGGATTTGTAAGGGGAACAGTAAAAAGCTGATGTTTTTAAATAAACTTTTCTCCTACCCTACAGTTTGGATGGCTCAACAGAGTAACAGGGTGCCCCGAGGCAGCTTAGGCTGCTCTCACGCCTGTTTTTCTTTTACAGGACAATAACCACCCCTATACTTCCCCCTTCAGAAGCGAGCACTGAGTTTTCTGTGGGAAACACGAACACCACCAAAGTTCCTGCTGACAGAAATCCCGAGCTCCCTCCCAGCTTCCTGATGCACATTGTTCATTTTTTCCATGCCTCGGGCTCTTTTGCTTCCCAGCGAGGCCCCCAGGTGGCACGCTGCTCTGTTCCTCCCTTCCCAGCCAGCCCACCAGGCTTCCCAATGCAGCACTACTACTGAATTCCTGACCAGTTCGGTGTGTAACAGAGTTTCTGGCTTTACCAGGCAGGCTACGAAATTATTATTCTCCTGTTCATTCTGCAGAAGGGAAATAATGTCTATAATAGAAAATTATTTATTACGTGCTTTGTTGGTCCACAACAGCTCCTTGCCCACCATTAACTTACTGAAATGGCAGATTTCCTGCATGTTGCTTCAAGATCATTAGTTGTTTTCCTGTACAAAGCCTGTATTTCAGCATCCCTGAAGATATCCTGTTTCCTGCAGAGCCCTGTGTGTCATAGGTCTGTACCACCAGCCATTTCATACACTGAAAGAGAAAAAAATAATACAATGAGGAAGAAGAGAAGGGGAGACATGTGGCATGTGGAAAGACTGACAGGTGATAATGGCAGGGACAGCAGAGTTTGGTGGCATAAGAAGGAAAAACAGAAATAGAAGCAAGGGCACTGACAGGCTTCAGTCCTGGCATGGGGAGACAGGAACCAAGGGGAACATAAGACAAGGTAAGTCATGGAGGCACACCGAGGCTGTGGCTGAGCAAGTACTGGAGCCCCTGCCTTGGAGAAGGAAGGATTTCTATCACAGATGCAGTCCCAGTGCCGGGAAGGAGCAAATGGGAACCCTAAATTCAAAAGGAGGACAGGGAACAACATGCTTTGGCCATTAAAGACAAAATAAGAGATCTTGAAACAAGACATGGAGTAAATGTAAACCAGAGCACTGCAATGGATGTAGTAGAGCAGACTTACATTTTTCCTAAATTTTCCTTTACACAGGACCTATCTTTGCTCCGAATTGTTGCTGACACAGATTGGGTAATAGCTCCAAAGCGAACTTTCCTATAAGCGAGGATAAATTATACCACTTATCTTTGTCAAAAACAAATTACCATTCTTTTAACCATCGATAAATAATGGAGTCAATAAATGATTGGGTGGGAGAAAGTGATTGGCTTGGCAGGTCTTTCCTGACAGGTCAGAACACCTGCAGGTCACCCTGAGCTCTGCTGGTGTAGATGATTGATGTTTGTTACACCGACGGCAACACCAGGGGGCTCTGGGCACCGAAGAATTTCTTTCCAGGCCCTTCAAAGTGAGCCACACAACTTTTCCTTTCAGATCCTGAGGATGAGCTTTACTCCTGAATCTACAAGCATCCATTCCACATAACATAAGAAGATTTGTTTATACTTCACTTATTTATTTTTTTTCTTGTCTGATCATCGTTGGGACACAAGTTGCAGCAGAGAAATCATTCACTTAGAAGCTTTTCCAGCTGAAAAAAACCACCAGTATTCAAAGTTTTAGTGTCTAAATTCAATATTGAATTAATGGGCATTCATACCTTCACTCTGAACTCAGGTCTCTTGTTATGTGTCTCAAGTTTTTCATGACCAGCTCATTTTTGTTCCTTCTTCACACAACATATTAAATCACTGCCATGTAACTAACAAATTACTAATAATCAATTTTCAATTATTCTTTGTAATTATCAGCAACATATAAACTACAACCTGAAATTATATGTCTATTCAGATTCCAGCTTTGAATCCACTTCCAGTAATTCATTTGCCTATTAAACCAAGGCAGTGTTTAAACCACATCATTTTCTGAAAACATCTATTGAAAGACTTAAGGTTGTTTGGGCACAGCTCAGGAGCTAGGCTGATAATAGAGAACTCAAGAACGGAAGGCACACTTCATAATAGTAAAAACCCAACTCAAAGAAAGAAGTTTTTCATCTCTTCGGTAGGTTTTGTTCTAACCATTGCAAAAAAAAAAAAAAAAAAAAAGCCAACAAAAAAACCCCACTCTCTGCCAACAAGCCAGATTAAGACAGAGCTTTATAACAGAAAAGGAGACTAGTTCTATTCAAACATTATTAATGTAATTATAAAACAATCATAAATGCACAGAAGTACTTTTTTTGCGGAGGATGCCGTGGTCATGACCGTCCAATTTTCCTTTGCTCCTTACAGCTTCAAAAATTATCTTCCTTCTTGATCCTCTGATTTCTTTTGGCATTCATTATAACTCCCATTTATAACTGCAATTTGATTATGAGTAACCAGCAAGTGTTTCCACTGTTAAAACAATTGGGTTTGGGTTTTCTTAAATAGACAGAAACTTATTCTGCCTGCCTCTAACTACCCTCCTCCTGTTATGACCATGCATAGAAAAATAAAATCCCACTTTTGCCTCCTTCTGTTTTAAGAAAGCAAAGGCTATCCAGGCAGTCAAAAATGGAACTCTTAAAAAGAGTAATTTTCTTTGTGGATATGTCACACACTTAGTCTCACAAAATGAAAAATGTGTAGTCTTAGTAGCCAGTCCCGAAACTAAACCATTGTTTCTGTATTCCAGTCTAGCTACAAGGATTCGCTGGGATTCACTGACTTAAAAATTAAAATAAAATTAAATAAAATTAAATAAATAAAATAAAATAAAATAGAGAAAAAGAAAAAAAAGAGCCAGAAATACTTGAGAGGATCATGATTCCAAGGGAAATTTGAAACTGGCTTTTGTTTCAGAGAATATCAGATGTGAACTCTGCAGCTGTTCCCTCACTCAGTGAGAAGTCAGTCAAAAACTCTCATTCCAGTTTAACTGACCTTTGGAGAGGTATGAGGCCAAAAGTGAGCTTTTTGTCATTACTCAGTGTCACAGCTACTGAAGGACATGGCTGCCAACAGCAACACAGCCATAACATGAAAATCTGCAGAAAAGACATGATAAACACCTTCATGAAATGATCTCCTGCCACAACAGAACTGAATTTCTTATTCACATTAATTGCTGGTTATTCTGTATTCTGGAGAATAAGATTATTCTACCTGATGTAGTTTTATCAGTTTCTCTGCTATTAATGCTTTTGTATTTTATGACATCATTCTAATGGTAATTGAGGTCTATTATTCAGATATCTACCATTTTACAAGAAATTAGTATTGCAATTGCACTAAATTTGGTCAACTAAAGAAAATGCAAAACATTACCTCACACACTTCATGGCAAGTAGTTTATTTATTCATAATAAAGAAGTTGTGATCTATGGTTAAGGTTTTGAAAACCACAAAGCCCAGAGCTCCAGGGGGAGCTGCAGCCACAAAAGGCATCCCAAGGGGAATGCAAAACATCCACAACATGACTTCCTCCACAGCTTTTTCCTTGGAGCCAGCCATAGCCCAAGTCAGCTTTTCCTGCCTAGGGTTAGGGTTTTGAAAACCACAAAGCCCAGAGCTCCTGGCACAGTGCAGCTGCGAAAGGCATCCCAAGGAGAGTGCAAAACTGCCAATACATGGCTGGTTGAACATCTCTTTCCTTGGAGCCAGCCGAAGGCCAAGGCTGCTTTTCCTGCCAAGGGTCAGTCTTAGGGTGAGGGTTACGACTAGGCTTAGGGTTTCTTAAACCACAAAGCCCTGAGCCCCAGGCACACTGTGGCTGCAAAAGGCATCCCAAGGAGAGCGCAAAAGTGCCACAACATGGCTGCCACCACAGATTTTTCCTTGGAGCTAGCCATAGCCCAAGTCATTCTTTATTATATGGAGTTTTGGTTAGGGTTGCGACTAGGGTTACTGTTTTGACAACTGGGAAGCCCCGAGATCCAGACACACTGCGACTGCAAAAGGCATCCCAAGTGAAGCGCAAAAGTGCCACACCATGGCTGCCACCACAGCTTTTACCTTGGGACCCTCTCTAACCAGAGGCTGATTTACCTGACCAAGGTAACCTTTAGGGTTATGCTTAGGGTTAGGGATTTTTAAACCAGGAAGCCCAGAGCTCCAGGCACACTACACCTGCAAAAGACATCCCAAGGAGAGCGCAAAAGTTCCACAACATGGCTGCCACCACAGCTTTTCCTTGGGACCATCCCTAACCCTAGGCTGATTTACCTGACTAGGGTTATGTCGCAGACATTTTTTCACAGGAATCCTTTCTTTCAGATTTCTGTGTCTTCTGGAGGGCAGAGGCCTCAGAAGATAATGTAAACAATTGTTATCAGTTGCTGTGGAATGTAACAGGGGCACCTTGATTGGCTCATGTTCCTATGTTTATAATTAAGGGCCAATCACAAAATGCAAGCTAGGGACAGAGTCCTTGGACACAACTTTGTCAGAGATTCTTTCTTTCTATTCTTGGCCTGGCTAGCAGCTCTGCAACCTCTCTCTTTATTCTATTTAGTATAGTCATAATGTATTATATATCATATATCAATAAATCCAGCCTTCTGATCAAGAAACAAGATTCACCGTCTCTCTCTCACCCTCAGCGACCCACACAGGACGCTGTAATAGGGTTAGGGTTAGGGTTATGCCTAGGGTTAGGATTTTTTAAACCAGGAAGCCCTGAGGTCCAGGCACACTGCAGCTGCAAAAGGCATCCCAAGGAGAGTGCAAACTGCCACAACATGGCTGCCTCCACAGCTTTTTCCTTGGGACCATCCCTAACCCTAGGTTGATTTACCTGACCATGGTTATGGTTAGGGTTACGCCTAGGGTTAGGGTTTTTAAAAGCACGAAGCCCAAAGCTCCAGGCACACTGCAGCTTCAAATGGCATCCCAAAGGGAATCAAAACTGCCACGACATGGGTTCCTCCACAGCTTTTTCCTTGGGGCCATCTTTAGCCCAAGGCTGCCTTTTCTGCCTAGTGTTATGATTAGGGTTGCAGTACTCTTGATCTAAGTTTTACGTTTAGTAAGGAAGCCATGGCATTAATGTTGTCCATCTCTCAGCAATAGTGTACACAATTTTACTGAACCATATTTCAAGAAACAATATTTCAGTCCTAGCTGGGATTCCTTCATAAGTAAATCTCCACTTCAATTATTTTTAGATATCCAATATTATTTGGGTTTTTACAAAATAAAATAAAGTTTGTTAGTCACTGTGTGCTGGGTTTGGCTGGGATAGAATTGATTTTCTTTTTATAGTAACTAGTATATTCTCCTGTGACATAGCCGCACTATAAAATAGATTCAAGTCATCAGTTGCTTATTTGGCACAAGGAAGGCTTCAGCCGATTAAAAAATTTTGTGATCTGCTCTCCTCTGCCACTTCTTATCTCTGCAGGCTCAGAGTAAACTGCAGATAAAGAGCAAAGAACAGTTTGAGTCGACTCAACTCGTGCAAACTTCACAAAGCTCATGAGCTCTTCTGCCTCAGAACCAAAGAAGCACTTTCCAGAACCAAAGAAGCACTCCTGAAGCAGAATTTCATATAAAACAGCCACAAGGCCATCAAGGGCAGCCTGCATTCCAAGACACATGGAAAAACTTGTCAGCATTACCCTGAGGTAACTACAGTGGACTACATGTCCAACTACATGTCCAACTACAGTTGACTTGATTCTAGGAGGATCTCAATTTACCTCACAGGAAAATACAAGTATGCACAGTGACTAACCTCTGAGACTTTCAGGAAATCACGAAAATGGCTTAGAGTCTGCTTTTTACACTTCATCCACCCAACTGAAAAGATCCCTGAGCATCCCAGATGCCTCAGTAAGGACACCTCACTTACCCAACTGAGGAAGCACACCTGAGGAACATACAATGACTAAAAATTACCAGAGACACAGAGAGTTTTCCCTAGCTTGGTTCATTCATTCTGATATGATCATGCTGGTGTTATTACATGATTTCTCCAGCACATGTGACAAGATCACCAGGGCTTCATATGCTGGAAATTACACACAAAGCATGAGAATTACAATCTTTCTTGCATTTATGATAGTGAAGATAAAGAGGGAACCATTTTTCTAAAGTCAGGTTTATTTCATTCTCTTAGTTGTCAGTTCATTTTAGGCTAATTGAGAATAATCTGACCTGTTGATGTGGCCAAGCTAAGGATTCAGAAATAATATGCCCATAATAGTCACCCAGTAGCAAATTGCCTCAATCCTGGCAACTATGGTTTTTAAAAGTTTATATCAAAGATGTAATTAATGTAATACATTACAGTCATCTCTCAAACACAATTCAGTCACAAATACCATTAACTAATAAAGAATCAAACTATATTGTGCCCCACACAGCTCTTTTAAAGCTCCTTTTACAAGGACTCAGATTAAACAAATTTATCTGAATGTGCTCAACCATCCATGCTCATCTATGCTGTAAGAGCTTTTTGGGAGGGAAGAAAGAGAACAACCACTCTTCTGAGAGCTTTTCCATGGCTATGACAGACTGTTGAAGATGCTGCAAAACATTGGCAGTACAGGAGCTGTGAGAGGCCAGGAGGAAGGAGGTTGTGTCCTTCCCAGGGCCTAACCCAAAACTGCCCAAGCTCCAGGAGTGTCCTCCCAAGAAATGTTGAGAAATACATAAGGAGGAGGACTCCATTCACCAGGGGACCCTCAGGTACAGCCTGTTAACCCCTCAGGGCCCTGCTGGGTGTGGGCATCAGTAGCAGGAGAAGCCTTGCTCCTGGCAAAGCCCCTAAGGATGGTGTCCACCCCAATGTGAGGTGTATCTGACTCCCAGAGAAAGGGAGTGTGATTTCTGTCAGTGCACTCCCGTGCAGAAGGGGACTGTCACCACCTGTGTCACACATGCAGGGCACCTATTGCTCCAGGGATGGCAGTTCACCAGCATCCCCACTCCTCCAGGGAAGGACAGCAAGGTATGCACCTGCAGCATGTTGCTCCTGCCTCTTTGGGAAACCCATTCTGAGAGGGCTTGGCAGCTCTGCTGCATTTCTGCTACTGGGACAGCAACCAAGATTGTGCCTGAAAGGGCTGGGGCTTTGATTTTACCTTTCTTTTAATAGATCCTTCCTTCTTTTTTCCAGATAGGAATTTGGATTAGGAAAAGCCCATCCCCTACTGCAAACCGGCACTGCAAGTGAAATCACAAGTTTTCCACCTCAAAATAATTTAGTGGAGTACAGGTTAATCCACCTCAGTGAGCCTTAGTGAGGTAACCTGTTGACTCGTGCCCAAGATTACATGTAAAGGGTTGAAAAGTGCTGCTGGCAAACTGGTCCCCAACACCCCTGAGGCCCTAGGAGGGGTGCCCTGGCCCTGCTGCAGCCCTGGGGTCAGCTCCTGCCGACAGGGCATGGCAATGCCCTTGTTCCAGCCTATATCCCCTGTGGCAAAGCACACTCCATGCAGTATTTATACAGCTGGTATACACACAGTATTTATACACAGTGATCAAAGCAAACTGTTCCACCATTCTCCATAAAGTCAAGTTTCTAACGTCACTGGGATTTGGTATGAGTTTATCTTCTTACAAGGTTAAAAGAGAAGAAAAGAATAATGTATCCAGCTGGGTTTTGAAAGTGTGTCCTTTTTCCGCCCTTTCATTTTTTTATCAGCAAGTTTTGCTGGTGTACCCTGGTTGCCTGGCTGCATTGGTACTACGTTTCACAGTCTCTTGTGTCCTAGCAGATGCTCTCCTGGTCTCTGCTGGGAGCACATCCCTGCTCTGCTCACAGGATCTTCAGGCAAACCTGAGGATTCTGTTAGTTTAGATGATGGGCTGATCAGGACAGTACAAGGAAGGCTCAGAGCTGTACATATTCCTCCCCACAGTGCCAAATGTTCTGGCACTGCGGAGGATCTGATGTGTCATACCAATGAACTCAGTATCCTGACTGCAAAAGTAATGACTGTCAAGAGCAAACATGTTGCTTACAAGGAAACAACAAAACATACAAGGACAGACTGTTTTGCACCTTACTGAAAGAAAAATTCTACCCCTGCTTGCATTCCTTGAGGCTACGTCTGACTTGTTATTTATTCTTTGTTTCATTCTTAATATCCATTGTATTATGCATCTTAATGTGTATTTGTACTTGTGATTATATTGCCTTGCTTCTGTTAAATGATACAGACTACCAACTGTAATTCCGATTATTGACACACAACTTTTTAGAGTTGTGAAATACATATTTTAGACTTCTTTATTTTTTTTAAATCAGAGTGTATGTTTTTATTTTAAATTAAATTCATAGGCTTTCACTTTTCTGAAGATTTGTCATTATTAGTCTCCAGGAAATACAAAGAGCTGCTTTCAGAATTACATAGGAAATTTCATAGCTGTGCATTTGATTCTTTGAGCAGTTGCATAGAAGATTATCGGTCTATCTTGTCAGCCTTAAGCTTCTATAAAGCGCAATAGCAAACAGAGTGTTTTGCTTGAGGCAAGAAGTTATTTTGTTCTTTTCTCCCAAAAGGTTCTGTGTCATCTAGGATGTGACTCAGATACTTCAGCTGTGTTAGGCAATCTTCATTGATATGTATATAAGCTCTCACACTGAGACTACTTTCTGCAGTTTGTGGCGCAGGGTCCCCAAAGGGAAAGGATCTACAGGGAAAGTGCAGATTTGCTGTCTACTGTTGTTTTTATTTCAAACATGTTTTTTTCTCTTCTTATCAGTGGAGCTACTTGTACCCCTATTGCTCTGAAGTCTGTCCAGCCCTCCCTCTTCAAATCAAAGTCAGATGTAATACTAAGTTTATAGGCAGTGGCAATGTTTTATTGGCCCAGCTGGCATAATTAGAAAAATTAGGCGAGCTTCTTGGCACAGCAGGCCTCCAATCAGCTTAGAGAGTTATTTCTTAGGTATGTCTACCTCAGGAAGTGGTGCAATCCAGCCAAATCCTACTCTCCCAACCCCTTCAGCTGAAGCCAGAAGACTGGATTTGCACCACCAGGACAAAATTTGGATCACAATCAGCTCCAAAAAAACCACATTAGCCTCATTGACACTTGAAGAAAAATCCTGCATTGTTTTAGAAATCTGAAGTCTGGCTTTCTCCCAGGACTTCTGTTCCACTATAAACACTATAGACAATCAGTATTACTACTGTGAGATATATATGTTGCTATTTTTTTGCTTCCCATGGTGTTACTTGTACATTTAATTACACTGCCTGTAAGGCTCATGTGCCAACAGCCATGTTAAACTCCAAACAAGCAGTCAGCATTTCACCCGTAAGCAGCAAGGGGCCTGGGTCTCCAGGGATTGTTCCCAGGAGAAAAGATTGGTCCCTCTGCTGTTAACATGGGTGTGTTTGGGGCTGTGAGGGTTGCTTGTTCTACTGAATCAGGTTTCATGGCAGGAGTTTTCAGGGTCCCCCACTTCTATCCAAGCATGTAATGTCATTAGCTCCTGGTAGTGGACTAAGTTCTTCTAACTGGAAAAACTGCTTTGCCCTTGAGTTCTGCAAAGGTTGAGAGTAGTTGTCATTTTATCTCAGATAATAAATCTCCTATTCATTTTGACAAAGGCTTGGGTGTTTAACAGCGTCACACAAACTGAATCTATACAGAGCAAACAGTCAGACAGAGACTGCCATTGTGGATGAGTTGTATTACCTTCAGCCTGGTGCCTAAAAATGTCCTTGAAGCATGGTCTTGACTCTGCCCCTACACAATGCACATGCTGACAGATCAGAGCCTTGTAAAATAATTGTTGGTAGATAAAGTAAATCCTCGTCAAAAACATACTCTCTGATGAAAAGATCAATAGAAGTAATCAAGACGGTCTGTTTGGGAGCCATGTGAAGGCTGTAGAAACAGAACAAGAGTTGGGAGTTTTAGCTGAAGTATTTCTGCAAAAATCACGCAGCAGCATAAGTAACGTTTCCTTAGAGGAAGGAATGAGAAAAAGGGAAATGGCAATCCTAGTCTGTTTACTCTCTCTCTCTCTTTGTTTTTCTTTTTTTCTCCCTCCCTTATCTGGTGTATTTATTTTTTTTTTAATTTTCTGATTGCATTTCATTAAGAACATTTCCATTTCATGCCTGTGGGGTACTGGTTCTTAGGTGTCAACTCAGCAACATTCTTGAGAATTTATAAAACTCTAAACTCATGAATTACTGTGTTGGAACAACTGGGATTACTGATGTCTGTAGAGTCAGATTCTATTTAAAACCCAATTCCATTCCACATACTTGTTCAGAAAGAGCCCAGGCTTTTCAGAGCAAACTAACTGCATGCTTGGCATTAGCTTTACCCAAACAGCTAAGACCTCCACTCACACGGACCAGGATTTTCCTGTGCTAGGCACCGTAATATCCTATGCTCTGAATCAATTCTTTGAAATATACACCTGCATGCTTTGCCAAAAGAGATTAGAGTTTAATTTTGTTTACATCTCTCTGCATTGTCCTATTTTTTATTTATTCAGATATTTATTAAGCCGTGGTAGTGCTTGTAGAAGAAGAGCATAGAATTACTCTCTGCTGTGCTGTACAAACAAGAAACGTGAGAAATCTTAGAGATAAAAGGTAACATAAAGACACGGAAGAGAGGAGAGAGGGAACAGTAATAAGCATCTAATGTTACCTGTGCTGTTTATGAAGCTTAAAGGAAACAGTCAACTGCTTGAAACCAGGATTTTGCTAGTTATTTCTGTAGTGTGTTCACTGCTCTGCTAGTTTTCAGGCAGTAGTCACAGTTTTCATGGAGTGAACAGTAGTCATCAAACAGAGGGAGGGATCAAAGTTGACTAGGGACAGAAATTTTTCTTAATCTCCAGCAAGCAATGTCATCTAAAGGAGACTCTGAGACACAAGGATGTCTGTGCACCACCTCCAAGACAAATAAAATTCAGAAGCATGACGTCCTTTTCATGGCTTGCCCAGAACAGCACAGAAAGGAATTCTTTATATCAAGTTATTTAACTCTTTTAGTCACATAGGCCAGCCAGTATCTTTAATTGTGTTTGATTTATTTTGTCTCCAGGATCTGGAGGTCCAAATAGTGATATATCCCATTCATTTTTTCATATGCTATTTCAGCTTCCTCACTCATCCACATGTGCCCACTTCCCTCTGACACCTTTCTGCATTCTGCCTCCTCACTCATTCATTCCAGATATTCTCCCTGTATGATCCCCAAGGCCCACATCCTTCTTCTCCCCTCTCTCCCAGGCAGTGCTGCACTTTCCACCTCCCCTTTGCTTCTCTAAGAAGAAGCTGACACACTGATAATCCAGTAACAGCAACAGCAAAGGCCAAAACAAAAAGATGCAGTGAAAACTCATGTGCTAGCAACAGCTGAGCTGCAACAGAAAGTTATTAAGAGCATGAAATTGGTCAATCTTAAGGAACTTCTAAAGCAAGTTACAGGCCTTCCAAGTTCCATTTTGTTTGCTTCTTCTCTACTGACTACAACCATGATCCATATGCCCTTTATAACAACAAAAAAAACCAACAGCACGAAATCCGTAGAGACAGTGGTCTCAAAGGAATCACATCGAGCTCCCCTGAGCACAGGTGTGTGCAGCATTCAAGGGTATTCATCAGAATTATCACTTTGTGCCTGCTCAGATCTTTCCTTGATATTCTGTTGGCCATGGCCACAGATGGGGTATAGGTTTGGATGGATATTTTCCCTCATGTGCTTGTGGTCATGCTTATACTAAATAATCAGGCTGGAAGGAGTCCTCATCTGGTTAAAACCAACATCAACTTACTGTTCTTATCTTACACTAGTGTTGGGGTAAAAAAAATCTTCAAACTTATTAGCAAAGCAAACATGTTTATCAGAAGGTTTGATTCTGTTTCCCCGTGTCGAGTTTACTTTCCTGCTGAATTACAGAAAGGTTAAGAGTTTGATTTGGCATCCATTAAATGCTTTACTGCACAATAGAAATACCAGGATCTCTCTGAGCTAAATGTAACACCCTAGGATGGCATCAACAGTCGTATGAACAACTTGATTTCTGATCAGTTCTAATGGAAAAATGTTTGGTTTTTCAAGTGCAGTTGACAAGGCATGATTTTCACACAAGCAAGTCCCCACCAAATTCCATGATAAGGCAATATGTTGATTTGTTAAAGGATATATCAAGCAATTTATACTCCTTCTACATTCTCACTGAAGTGTTTCCACCTCCTCCTTCATAAAAGACTCGGCAGAAGTGGATCAAAAGTCTATAAAGTGTCAACTTAAGAAATTAAGTTTTTAGAAAAGAAATTTCAAGAAATTAAAATTTTGACAAAGTCATAGCAGTTGGAAAGAGGGTCTTTGCGTGGAATATGTTGTGTAATCTCATCTGGCAGTGCTATGAAGTAAAGATATAAGAAACACTCAGGAGCAAATAAAAAAAGGAGTCAATTATGTTCAAGCCAAGGTATAACTGCTTGTTCCAGATATTAACTCATAGCAGTAGATATGCAGTTATTCAGCTGCTGTGATTATACATTGCATTATGCATTGCCTTGGGATAGGTAGCACTTTGCCCACTTAGTGAGGCAGCATGGGAAAGGATACAATCATTATCAAAGTATGCATTATTAAAGGATTAATAACATTCATATGAGCTCCCATAGAAGTCTCATCATTGATTTCAGTGGGAGGTGAATAATGTTCTATGAAAATTAAATTCTTATCCAGCTCTGAAAAATAGAGGATAGAAGGGAGCTAGTAGGTTAATCACTAAAATACAACTGCAAATTCTTATGTTTTAGCAAATTAGCATAATTTAAGAAAAATATAAATTTGCCTAGAACTTTGTCATGACTTGCATTGTCTGGATTTCTGGACCACAGGAAAAAAATACCCAAAGACAGTTCTTCTCCCAAGGTATTCTTCATTAAATCAATTCAGATAATCGTCCTGCCTCTAAGTCCATAGGAATAACTTTCCCACGTTAAGTTTCAAGGGCCTTTGAATAAAAATAGTCTGAGGAAAATAATTTTTAAAATAAATTTTGATGTAGAACTGACTAATTCACATGCATAAATATAGTTATGTTCCTTTCACTTTATGAGCAAATATTAGCTATAATAGTGACTAATTAGTGGGTACGCCCAAAAGAACAACCATGGGAGTTTCTTGACATTCTATTCAATTCTCCTTGGTTTTAAAATATAACATGCCAAAGGTTTTGCTCCATTCAGAACTTTCATATGGATTTGATCCACAAATACCCTAGTAAATAATTCTAGAGCCAGATGTCTTTTTGGGTACAGCTAATGTCTCTTATGTACAGAATGAGCTCATTCAGTTCTTTCATGACTGGTCAAACTGGAAATTCTTTCCCAAAGTCTTACTTGTCTTTGATCTTGATATGTACAGGATTTTGTTAGGAAATAAGTAGCACTAAATGGAAAAACCCACTGGATTGTCCAGGTGTGTATACAGCAAGGTCTGTGGTTGAGACCACCTTACCACTCACAATTAAGGTGGGTTTATTTTAATCCAGCACTATGTTCTATTACATACAAGAGTCCCAAGAGGTGAAACACTTCTCTTCCATGAGTGAAACAAGAGAGCATTAGTTACTTTGCTCAGATTAGGACAACATCAAAGGTACTTTAATTTGCTCCCAGTGTCAAGGTATAATGAAATCACTGCAGGCAGAAGAGTCCATTCCTACCCTCAGCACACCAGAATATGGGGGAAAGGGTTTGCATTTAAAATTATCAATTTTCAATAATTAGGTTTTTTAATTCTAGGAGTAACCAGTATTGATTTTCTGTCATAATAGGATAGAAATGTAGAATTTGTTAGTTTCTTCTTAAGACATTTATAATAAAAATATTTAGCCAGTGATCGAGATGGAAATCAGACACAAGAGCAATTTTGCATTCTACATCATGAAGATGATAGCAAATCTGAGGACTCCTGACTCTCAGCAGACTGCCATATCCACTTCTGTGAGAGACAAAAGTCCATCAGATTCCTGCTAGCAATCACACCATTACTCTGATTCTGAATTAGAGCTAATTTATTTTGATACTTTTTCTGTTAACATTTCTTGCATTATGCATCAAGATTCTTACTGTAAATTGTGTCCTATCCACATTCCGACTCAGACTTTAACAGAAACACCCAGTTTTTGTTTCCTAAGTATTTCAAATGAGTTGCAAATGGTGTGAAACAGTTCAACTGCTTTACCTACCCCATCAAGAGATGAGTCGTGGAGGATGACAAGTTGCTTAAATCACTTAATCTTAGCACAAGGCACAGGGTATATGAATTAAAATATTATGCTCTACATACACTATGAGCTACACTATCTCATTGCAGCTATGGGTAGTATGCAGTATGGGTATGGGATACCCCAAGAACAATGAAGTGAAAAGATTTGTATCCTCCTTTTTCCATTATGATAGAAATTTCAAGCACTTCTATATGCAATGCAGTTTAATAAGCTACCTTGGTATTACTCATGATTTACATGCTCAAAATAATATCATTAACAGGTTTAAATATTTATTTCAGCTACAAAAAAACTGACTGCCTGAGATCCAGCTCTGAAAAATGGAGGATAGAAGAGAGCTAGGAGGATTTGACATTCTGCTTTGACTGGCCCCTAAATACCATATGCAGAATGGCAATTAATTTAAACCAAGTGAGAGTGGTTTTGCATGTTCTTTCTGTTTGTAAAGAACAAAACTTAAAATTGCAACTCACCTCAGCAGTAAAATAATAGCAGCAATCAGTACAGATGTATTGCTCTGGAAATCTCTTGTTGCAACTAAAATTAGTCAAGCAGTGCAGTCAAAGAAAAACCAAGATTCTTACTTTGAATTGTGTCCTGCCCATGTTTAAACACAGACATAGGCAGAAATAACCAGATATTGTTTACTAAGTACTTTAAATGAGTTGTGAGTGGTTTGAAAATCAGTTCAACTGCTTTATTTACCCCAGCAGTGGCAGACAGCACTTTGCTGTCCTGTAATTCTTGCTTGGTCTTAAAATAAAGGGTGATGCCATGATCTGTGGAAGCAGAAGCTTGCCTACCCCCATTCCTGCTTTGCCCCTCTCATTCTGTTTGCTGGCTGCAGAGCCCTCAGAGAGCAGGTGCTGTACTCAGCACCAGGCTCTCTTCCCAATGTCTGGTAGTTACCAGTGTTTGACAGATAAAATAGGGAGAGCATTTTAACAGTCACAGCCACAAGGGTCACAGTCCCTCTCCTTCATGGAAGTGGCAGCTCTTGTGATGCCCTGTGTAAATGGCAAGGCCTAGGGATTGGGAAAATCCTACTTTTAGGAAGCATTTTAGGGAAGATGACTATATGTAGGAAAAGGAATTAAACTAGAACACTGATTCCCTGTTCCTGAGCAGGCAGAAGCACATTTAACAATCTCATGGTGATTTTTAACAACTAAAGAGGATCTCTGAAATTTAAATAGGAATGAGTTAGGAAAATAAAGATGGAAGCAGAATTAGTAGTAAAAGGCTGGTACTGCAGCATTTAGATGTCTTACAAGATAAGTATTTGTATGAAGACCTAGAAGTTCGCTGCAAGAAATTTCAAGCCACAAATATGTCATCTGTAAAACTTTTTATTTCAGTTCATATACCCAAAAAATTTGGAAGAATAATAAATCATAAATCACATGTGATTTTTTTGCAAAAGTATAGAAAAATAATAAAACTCACAATGGATAATCTTGCACAAAAGGGCAATGAAATTTTGGAGCCCAGACATCCACTGACAAGGAGAGACAGAATGGTAAGCTTGGCTCTTCAGACAGAAGTTCGCCTGAGCCTCTAACTCAGTTTTCAGGTAAGAATTAAACTTAGAGCCTGAACCTCCCAGATAAGAAGCCTGACATTCCAGATGTCAAACCAATGACATCCTGGGCTGCATCAAAAGCAGTGTGGCCAGTAGCTCGAGGGAGGGGATTCATCTGGAGCACTGCATCCAGCTCTGGAGAATAAGAAAAAGACAGACCTGTTGAAATGAGTCAAAAGAAAGGCTACAAAGATGATCAGAGAGCTGGAGCACCTCTCTTGTCAGGAAAGACTGAGAAAGTTTTTCAGCCTGAAAAAGAGAAGGCTCTGGAGAGAGACCTTAGAGAAACCTTTCAGTCCCTAAAATGGGCCTACAAGAAAGCTGAAGGGGAACTTTTACTAGGGCAGAAAGAGATAGGAGAACGGGGAATGGCTTTCAAACTGAAAGAGGGCAGGTTTAGATTAGATATTGGGAAGAAATTCTTTACCATGAAGGTGGTGAAACACTGGGACTGGTTGCTGAGAGAATCTGTGGATGTGCCATCCCTGTAAGTGTCCAGACCAGGTTGGATGGGGCTTTGACCAACCTGGCCTAGTGGAAGGTGTCCCACAGCAGGAGGGTTGGAACTAGACAAGCTTTAATATAACCACACACTTAAGGTGTCACTCTGTAATTCAGGAACATGGGCTAATACTGCTGAAAAATGAGGCAAGTTACTTCATTATTTCTACCTTCACTGCTCTTAGCTCTCACTCATTTTTTTTTCCATTTAGACAATCTAATCTCCACAGAAAGTTTTCTTCCACATTCCACAGTATCTTGCATAACCAATTGTAAAGTTACTGTAACATAGTAAAAAGTGATAACCGTATATAACACTGAGCTCATCTGCCATGCACTGTTAAGAGTTTAACTCTCTCTCCACATGATTTTTAGCCTTGTTTTCTCTGAAGAAACCTCTGTGAGATTTCTCAAGTGGTGCGACATGTCATAATAAAAAAAACCCAGACTGTAAAATTTATTCTAAGAACCAGGGAAAGGAGCCCATGGCCAGAGAGCATCCAGCATTTTCTTCCACAGTAGCAGTGTACATATTTATTGTGGGTAAGTTAACAGGCTATTGAAAGAAAGGGTGGAGAGTGAGTACCTGGGAAGGGCTGGAAAGTAAAATCCTGGGGAGTAACCTGCAGACTGATGGAAGGAAAGAATGACTGAAGCTATCAGAGACAGGTGAGAAAACTTCAGCAGGACAAGCTGAGGACAGCAACAAAACCTCTACAGAGCTTGGGGAAAGGGTGTGCCGGATCCTCTGCTTAAGTTAATACCAACTTCGTTGACGTTAATTGCAGACTGTCATTACATTACGTTACCTTCCACGCCACAATGGGCTCTTCTCTGACCAATCCAATTCTTTCCTTTTGCCAGTTGACATCGCAAGCAATGGCTTCACAGATCTGAGGCACAGTGCCTGGGCACGAACCCAAACCAGGCACAAAACCAGGGTCCCAGCTGTCTCTGGTTTATCACACTTGTGAGGAGGTACAAGTTCTTGTCTCTACAGGAGCTGTAATTTGAACACAGAAGGCTAATGATTGTGGTTTTCACTAAGAGCCTTACTACTACCCCTATCTAAATTCTGAATGCTTACCTTTGCCACCCTCATATGATCTACATTCAGGTTGTAATTATGGTATTTATAGTACATATTATATTGAAATTTTATCTGGCATTTGCAATTTTAGATTAAGTGAGTATAATCAATGTCCCAAGTTTTGCCCCTACTTCTGTGTAAGAAACCAAGAAAAAAAGGTAAAATTTGAGACATGATATCCATCCTCAGAATTATTTGATTGACTGTTACAAGAGGTACTTTTAGTGATCAATCCATTGGTACAGATTTTTGAAACAAGATCAAAACGAGAGAAGAATATTTGTCAGCCATATCATTGGCTGTTGCAGTTAATTTCTAATGACTTCCAATAACTTTCTGATAACTGGTGTCTGTCATCTCTACAGATCTATCCTGAATTTTTGGCCATGGGAATTAATACTGAGGTGTCAAGACAAGCTTCTGGTTTTTACACATGTTAAAACTGAGAAAAACAGACAAAAATGCACTAAATAAATAAATAATGCCTTCGACATTTCCCTCAAAACTTCCTCTTGGAAATGAAAATGCTTTGTTTTAATGCCAGCCAAAACCAGAAACTGTGGTTCCCTTGGCATATTCCTGATACAAATTAACAGTAAAAACAGTTGCTAAGCTTCTGGTTTTAAAGCACTTCAAAACTTGTTTATGGAGTTTCTTTCCCTCATATAACTGTAGGTGAGAACTTGCTCCTATGTAAGCTCTTTTCACTGTATTATCTGGGAAACTGAGAAGTCTTTGAACAACTGCTTTTTAATCTACGTGAACCACTTGAAGCAATTCTTGTGACCAATGAACATGTTTGCTTAAACCCTTGTAACTTTTGTGATACTTTCATCTACAGACGTGATTCCCCTACCAATCAGTAAAAAACAAAAAAGACCTGATAGCTTTCAAAATTTCATAAGCCACACAACAGAGTAACCTGAATTTGGGTGGGACTCGATGTTGAAGGCAACCAACCTAGTCACTCTGTAAATTCTGTGAATTTCTTCTGCACCTGTCAGTGTTATTAACAATTTCATCCACTCCTTGGGGAGGAGAGGAAGAGAGAGGCTGTAAGGTTGAATAAGCTGAATACTGGAACATGTCTGACCATCCCTAGAGATCAAAAATCTCCATCTGAGCAGTAGCAATTAAAGCAACTCCAGAACATGGAAAGGTTTGAGCAAAATTCCTGGAGAATATCTTTTGAAGAACACCTTTGAGTACAACTGGGACAGCCTTCTGAACAACCACTGTCCACTGCTAAATGCTTAGTGGAATAACATATTGAAGTCTGACACGTATTGCTTTGGTCACAAAGAGTTATTAGAGTGAAAATTAAAAACTATCTTAGAAAAAAGAGGAAGTATTTGATATTAGCACTCTGCCTAGCAACAATCCCCATAAAAGAGACAGGGCAAAAGCAGAAAGCAGCCTTGACCCCAGTGACACTCCTGATCATCCTAGGTATGGACATCTCCGTGACCTTTACCAGATGAGTATGAAGAGCATTGACTGCACCCTACATAATCAGCATTCCCTTGCTCTTATACACCCAGGGGAAATCAAGAAACTTCGAATGTTTCAAAGCAGCACAAGAAGATCCTGACTTTCTGTTCTGCCCCTCGTGCAGAGGTGGGTGTGACTGAGAAGGGGGGAAAGCTCTGCTCCTCCTCACCATCATAAACAGCCCACAGCTAAAGGCATATGCACGTTGGTTGCTGAAAGCCAAGTTTGTTGGGTGGCTTGTCTAATTGTGTAAGTGAGACTAGAGTATATTTGTTTAATACAGCTAAATGGTCACGTAAACAAGAAACCATTTGCCTTCTCTATGTACAGATGAATTTATGTTCATTAGGAGTACTGGCACAGAATAAAACAATGTTCTCTGGGCAGGAAATGCAGTATTTTCTTTTCTCCTGGTTTGCTGAAGCATAAAGATACAGATTTAGAGTGTGTAAACAGCTTACTACTGCTTAGGAAGATGTAACTTTATTAAACATCCTGGACATTTTGACAGAGAACACATTTCATACTATAGCAGGCCAAAAAGTTGACTTAAGTACCCCAACATTGCCATAGCAAGCTTCTACTGATTTCCATCCAGAAATCAAATTCAGATAGCACTTCATAAAGAAACTATTTTTAATTTATTTTATAGCACTAAATATGTGAGGCTCTGATCTCTTTAGAGCTAAACAGAAGCGGAAATAGGGGCTCAACTGGAAAAAAAATTGAAAGAAAATTACATCATTCAATTCAGAAACACCTGAATGGAATATTATATTATACTCTCCTATTCTTTTACGGAAATATTTTAAAATGTATAATTGCAGGGTAGGATTTTGGTTAGAACCCAAGGGAGTTAGGTTATGGCTGTGATCCCATTTTACAATTAGAACATCTTCCCGAATTTGTGTCCTTCCCCTGCTTCAGCAGAAATGATAAACACAAGCAGACACTGCTGTACTGAATCTTACAGACATGTAGAAGGTAAAACTGTCTCATTTAACCCAAAGAAATTCCTTTCTGCCTCTCCACACAACCTACTTTTTGTGGTTTTTTTTCTCCTTGCTCCTGAGGCTCCCCTACCCCAAAGTATATCTCCCAGATCCCTCTGGCTAAATCCCCCACTGAGCAGCAGCCTTCATTCCATTCTTTATGATGGAGATTTTTTTAATCCATCAGTTACCTGCACTCTGGAAAACTGTGAGAAGACTAAAGCTGATGGTGTGTTGAGGGAAAATGATGTATATACCAAGTGCTTGACTGGAAATTGTTTTGCCAAACCTAGCAGTTTCAAAGAATTGTTTCAGTAACTTTGAATAGTTTTGTCCATCTTTTACTATTAAAGTAAGATCTATTGACCTAGGAAATAGACAGAAATCTGCCCAGAGAAACTCATCCTACCTCCAATGTCAAGCTAAAAAAGATAAAGTGACAAGAAGTAGAAATACTGTCTGCACTTGTCGTAGTATGCATTTGTTCCTGCTTTTGAAATGATTGCCCAGTAAAACTGCAAAAAAGTCAATGCTCAGGAAAAAAAGGTCTGTTAAACCTTTACTGGCAAGCCTTATACCCTTGATTCATTGCCTATTTCACTAATTTGTAGTTCTCATAACTCTGTGGATGAGAATGGAATTAAACAAGAATGATTCTGAAACAATGTAATCATGATCACGGACTATAATCAATCTTTTTAGTCCTAGAAAGCTGCTACGAGACTGGCTGTCTGGCTGGCTCCTGATGTTTTCTATGAGAAGGCAAAACCAGAGAACTGAGAAGAAGATTTTAAGGGTTAAGGCCATCTCTAACAAATACAGGATAGGTGTGGGTGAATCTTCCTCAGCTGGGTGCCTAATACCTGTCAGTGCCACACAGAGGGGTTTCCATGGGATATACTCAGAGTGGCCACATGAAACTGCAGCACCCTTCAAGCTTATTATTTTGTTCTTTTTACAAGATTAGCTGTCTCAATAAGCATGGAGGGACTTCTTGATGCTGGGTCCCCACATATTAAATATTCCGAAACAAACTTCAGAAATCAGTGGGTTTTTTGTCAAGGAGTTGCCTGGCATCAGTTGTAGTACTGAAAAACTTCAAACAGTTACTTGCCATCCATCTGCATAACTGTAAAGCAACACCAAATTAAATTTGTTCCAGGACCTGTTATTTGTGGAGGAGGAATTGCATTTTATTTGCAATAATTTCTTTACTAGATAGAATCTTAAAATGTACATACGTAAATGTATTTACTCCTCCCAAAATGCAAATAATGGCCAGTTTCTAAGGAAGGAAGAGCATCCTCTGTTTACCTGTTCAATAGCTAAAATCCCCCAAACCTCACCTTTCTACACTCTCTGAATCAATCTGGGACTGAAGCCAAAGTCACCTACTATATAAGAGCGACAAAGCACAGATGAACTGCAGTCCTGATCAAGTTTAGACCCAACATCCTTGTGCCAAACTCCACTCAAGATGGGGTTTGGCAGGGGGATATTGCTACCACAATGGGCTTTCCTGTTAGCAGTTTGCTGTATCCATCAAATAGGTAAGAAATCTTCTTTTTTATTGGGAAAAGAAAAAATACTCTGTTTAGACTAGTAATACATTTTAAACAACTATACTTATTGATTCGTATAAGAGGTGGCTGATTTCTTTATATATTTTCATTTGAAATATCTGTCTATTAACTGGACCAATTTAATATTGACTAAACTTCTATATACTACTATAACTACATATGGAAAGTAGCCTTGAAGATCAAATCCAAAAAAACTCTTATTGATGTCTTAAAATGTCAGCTTTTCAGTGTCCCATATGACTTTAAAAAGCATTTTATTCCTGTTGCATTTTGTATTAGAATTCATTATGATTGTTATGGTTCTTATGAAATCTAAGCCACTACATTTTCTACTTGCTAGATTAGACCACTGGTCAATCTTTTTCAATATTTTGTCATCTATCAGGGGCTAACACCAGATTTCTCAACATTTCTTGCAACTTCTTTTGCAAAAGAAACCAGAAGGGAATATTCATATGGCAAGGAATTTCAGTAACTAATAGTGCAGTTACTAATTTATAATACCCTATGCAAAATATTTATATATATTACAGATACTGGGTAGAAGCAGGACAGGGAGATTTATGTGAGACCACAATCCATTATTTTGGATGGGGTTTTTTAACCTTTCAATGTTACATGAATCAGGGTTGATCTTGGCATTTTTTATTAATATGAGTAACCCTGTTAAGTTTATGGAACCAATCAAATTGGAGCTACTTGCAGGAGTACAGGCTTGATGTCAGTCCTGTTCATGTACAGTAATTTCTGGCCTGTCAACTGACATTTTAAAATCTGCAGATTGCCTAGGTAAATTTATCTTGCATGTCATTTTCAAAACATTAAAAAGTGCAAATATAATTTAAGGCTGCTTTATAGTTTGTGAAATAAACACTGAATCAGTGGCCAGTTGGTCTCTATTGTGCTTGAAAACACAGCGGTCTCGTAGAGTATAAACTTCTGTTTGGAGTTATGCAATGTCGGTCAGAAATGTTTGCAGCCATTCATGGAACAAGAAAGTTATTTCTCCTGTGCAGTGCTGATCTGATAAACTGGTTTGACAAATGAGTGGTGATTAGGCAGTGCCCAGCAAACACCTCTTTATTTGAAACACACCCAGTGGGAAATATTTTCTGATATCCGGACTGAAGGATAATGGTCCCATCCCATGCCGTCTCTGCAAATATCGTGTGACTGCCTTTATATTTCGTGTCAAATATTAACTTTTATAAACTGGTGACAACAATAATTAGCAGCTGGATATAGACTTTGCAGGATGCATCCAAATATTCTTAATAATTAGGTTAGTTTCCTAATTATCAAATAGTAAATTTCTTACAACCGAGAGACACTTATTTTTATAACAGTAAACAAAGTGGCATTGTGTAATTGTAATTGCTAAACAAACCACTGCAGGTAGAATTTCCTTGGGAATGATGTATTTGCTAAGTAAACAAAAGCTCCTGCTGTTTCCTTGAGAAAAATTAACAGAACAAAATACATATATAGATCTATTTTGCTCTGTTACGAAGGTTCCCACACTAGAATAAACAAACCTTCTGTGATTCTATGCCTGCTGAGATTCCTATGGATGTGTAATGTGAAAGCAAACTTCAGTCTATTATGTAGACTTAAAGAGGTATTTCTCTTACCTGATCTTTATCAATTTTTTCACCAATTATATTTTCATCTAATATAACCAGTATAAATTATAATTATGTGAATACATTTACCTAATTTTATTATCTATGGTAATCAAAAATGAGCAGGAAATGGAAAATGCTTAAACTCTGTCCCACGTTACTTCTTTGCACATCAGTAGCAGTCAAGCACAAAGTTAAAAGAGAAAAGAATTAAAAGCTTAAAGCTGAAAGAAACTGCATACAATACAGCAACTTCTAGCTGTGGTGGGGTTGACCAGAACCCTCTGCTCCAAAGCCAGTAATCTCTTGGGGTTCTTTGTGAACTCTTCTCACCTATTGTATAAGGAAAAAGGGGGCCTAACTTAGGGTAAAGTCCACAGGCAATTCTGTTTGACTGAGAAATTCTCTAGACACCTACAGTGCTCATTCACATAATCCAGGTAAGGATTCAGATATTAGTCATTTCATCACTTAAATCCTGTGAGGATTTAGACTTGGCAGGTTAAAGGTACCTATTAGTCAATCTGTTACAAGCACAGTTATCACATCCTGACTGCATTCAGTCCTTCACAAAATAAAGTTGTAGCCCTTCAACTTTTACAGGAAATGCCTGGTATATTTACTTATAAAATCCAAGACCTTAGAACGTCAAACCAGGAGGGCAGGGTCAGTCTTTTTCTAGGAATCAAAGCATTCCAAAGAATACTTGTCGTCTCTTGAAAGTCTTTGCTTCAGGTGTTGAAGCAAGAATCCTTGGTCAAGTAGCTTTATAGCATGATGCTTAAGGTTTTCTGCAGAGAAGATGTGATTTTGAACAATCTTTGAGTAGATGGGTAGAACAGGAAACCTGGTTCATCTGGTTACTGCTGGGTTACTGCTCAGGCTATGGCCCTTGCACTGTCCCTCAGAGGTACCTCCTTGAACCCAGCTGTAAAACAAATCTACGTCCCTGATGGAGGCTTCCCATCTGCTCCCTGAAAAAAGGCCCTATGCTCAGACACTAGAGAAACTGTCATAAATATCTGCAGCCATTATTGGATGAAGCTTGAAGCCCCTTGATTCTTTTAACCACTTCCATGCCTTTTCTTATAACCCACCTTCTACACAATAATTTTAATAAATTATTTGCCTGCATTTTGTGAATTCCTCCTGAATTGTTTCACATATTACTGAGATCTAGTGCAGCAGTGAAATAAGGGGTGTTATCCTGTCATTAGAATCTCTTGCAGTGAATTTTGAGAGAAACACAGAAAGCAGATATATGTTATTTGGATTACAATATGTTGTAAAGCATATTAAAAATATATATGTTATTTGGATTAGAAACTTTGAGTATTTGCAATAGAATGTCTCTTTCTATAATTGCATTTTAGCTTTCTTGAGGAGCCTGTTTCATTTTCTCTGATAAGATAAAGGAGACTCTCCCCTTTGTTTTATGGAGTTTTATCTGGGTCCTTTGATCCTAGATAAATGCTTTGCTTGAAAAGTTCAGGATATTATTCTTAATATGCTTTTCACATTTTTTTTCACAGGCGGTCAGATTGGAATCCAAATAGGAAGTCAGTTCTCTGGAGGTCTTCTACAGAAACAGAATGGTACATTTATTTATGCTGTATATTTGTATTTATATTTGTATGTATATTTGTATTTGTATTTATTTGCTACATCCATACTGAATAATAAAAATGCTTTAAATAAAAACCCTCCTTAGCATATTGCCAGTGGTTCCAGATGAAAAGTAATGCGTATTAACAACTCTCTCTCTCTCTAAGAAGAGCAATATATTTACTAGACACCAGTTACTAAGTACACAGACATTACACAGTATGGTTATATTTGTATAATCATAGTTAACTAAGAAAATAGATGTGTTTGCAGAGGCTGTGTGCATATCTGCATGAACATGTACATATAACACCAAAGTGATGTTTGGTTCCTTTTAAAAAAAGGAAGTGAGACCACTTTGGCCTGCTGTGAAATCAGTGGCCAATGTTGGGTAACCAAGAGGGCAACCCATCCTCCCTGACTTTTACCATGTAATGATTTGTGTCTGTCCTGTACAACCAATGTGTGGTCATTTTGAAGAGTTTTCAGTGCCTTAACAGAAAAATATAATACAGAGAAAAGGTGATAATCAAAGTTTTTCTTCCCTCCTTAGAAAGAGGAGGTATAATGAGAAGGAAACAATGCTTTTGTAGCAGTAAGAAGCTAATTTAGTACAGCTTAGCCTTTTGTATTGTTCCATGTCTATGAAGAATTCCAATATTTTAATGAAGCATAGTTTCATAAAAGGGTCAAAGTTACCAAGTAAAAAATGCAGATCATCACAGCTGAAGGCAATTTCTTATGACTTAAGTATCCTGAGCTCAAATTTTACTATCTACTTTTAACCTGTGTAAAATAAAACAGGCTTAGCATTGTTTCCTTGGGTCTGGCATATTAACTCTCTAGTCCTTCCTAGGTCTATGCTACATGCAAATTTAGGTATTGTTATGCTAGTTTTTGATTTCTTTCTTATTTCTTTTCTAGCTTCTTTCGGAATTTCAGCTAGCTTCAACATCTTCCCATCACTGCTGACAAATGTAGCAATAACACGTAAGTAAAGGAAACTAAGTGTGTTCAGTTTTAGAGGGTATAGACAGAAGACTTTGATATAAATGGGGAAAGGCACTGATAAAGGAAACCATGGGTAATTCAGAGGAGAAATGGTGATTAGAAATAAACTGTTTTCTTAGCTGAAGTGAAGGTGACTAATTAAGCTCTAGCTGAGCATAACTGTAACCATTTGTAGGGTATATGAGTAATAGATATGAATGATGAATAAATACACAGCTCTATAGTGGTTAGATAGAAAACAACAAATGGAGCTAGGCAGGCAAAAAACATTCCGTGAGAAAATGAAGCTTTGGACAAATTGATTTCCCCATGTGGAGGCTGGGGATTTTAAGTAATTTTTAACAGCCAGTCTTAATTCACAGCTGCTAATCCTGCTCACAATGGCCGTGTGTGCAGCACGTGGGGCAACTTCCACTTCAAGACCTTCGACGGGGACATATTCACCTTCCCCGGGCTCTGTAATTACGTTTTTGCCTCCCACTGCAACGCTCCCTATGAGGATTTCAACATCCAGATTAGGCGTGAAGTGGTGGCAAACACTCCGACAATCAACCGCATCACCATGAAACTCGAAGGTGTCGTTGCCGAGCTAACAAAAGATGCTGTCATGGTCGATGGCAACAGGTAAATTCACTCGCAACACTTCTTAGGTAGCCACAGGCTTTTTTTCCCCCAGTCTTGCCAAGTACTTTGGTGTGCCTGGAGTGGGGGGGGGGAAATTGTGTTCTTTAATAGATCTGACAATTTTACCAAAATAAATAATGAATAAAATGCTATTAATTCCTGTCATGGAAAATAAATCCTTCCCTTGAGGATTGCCTCAAAACTAAAATTTGGATGAAATGTTCTGAGAAGCTGGATCCAAATTTAAATCCGTATTTGATAACGCTGGACCATCTCATTTTGTAATTGATTTTCTTTCTCAAAAATGCACTATTTTAGAATTCCTACAGATGGCAGATACCACAAGATTTTCCCTTCTTATCAAACATTTGGATCAGAAGCTAACTAGCATTCTTTCTGCCTTTTCCCAGAGTTCAACTGCCATATAGTCAATCTGGTATTACGATAGAGAAGAGCAGCATTTATGTGAAAGTTGGCAGCAAAATCGGTGTTGTGTTATTGTGGAATGAAAAGGACAGCATTCTGGTAAGAACTGCTCCTGGACCTGTTTACCCCTTCAGAGAACAGAGCTAATCTTTGATTAGGCCTGGCTCTACCTGTTTTGGGGGTTGCTACTGCCTTCTTATCTCCCACTGTTGAGCAATTCTTTCTTAGTAAAGATAGGCTTGTATCCAGGTAGCCCTAAGGAAAATTACATGGATTTATACCTAGCGGATGGTAGGCATCTGCTTAAAACAGGATAAAAAAAATCACTTTCATTGTATCATTAGCTATTGGTATTATTATAGGGCCTAATTACCCCTTCAAAGATATATATTTTTAGCTGAATTTCACTCTCCTATGCCTTCATTTTTTTTCTGTGGATTTGCTTTTCTTCCTGAAGAATCAATAGAAAGTGGCTAAGAATAGTGTAGATAGTACAGTGAAATTTGAAGTCTGTGTCAATAGTATCAATAGCTTGGACTCTGCAATCAAATCTGAGTCTTTATTCTAGCCTTCATGTTTTAAATGTTTTAAATAAAATTCCACAGATCTGACAAGAAATACTAAGAGACAGCATGTACAACTGTTTTCTCTGGGTTTGAATATACTTTAGAATATTTATACTAACTTCTATCAACTTATTATTCATCGTTTTAGCTGGAATTGAATGAGAAATATGCCAATCAGACTTGTGGACTTTGTGGTGACTTCAATGGCTTTCCCATCTACAATGAGTTCATTTCAAACAGTAAGTGTTTTAAATTAAAAAAAAAAAAAAGGTTTATGTGATCTCCAACAAGCTGACATCATCAGCATTCCTCTTTCCCATCCTGTCAAATGGTTTACCCATAAGATACGATTCAACCTCTATTTAAAAATATGTAGTAGAGAGATCAGATTATGTAAGTTAATGCTCTGAGTGTAAATACAGTACTGGTGCTAACAACTGATTGCATATCTCTTGCTTGCCACAGTTGTAAACCATGTCGGTAAAAGTAATCAGGTAACTCCATAAAAATGAGCAGATTTGCACTTATAAGATAATTAAATATAGAAATATATTCAGTAAAACAAAAGGCAATTATATTTTCTAGACAGTACATTTCTAGTTTCATTTTTGTCTCACAATCAGTATATCCACATTTCCCTGTTGATTTGCATAATCTTTGTAAGATCTTATCTTTTTAACTATTCCCAGCTTGAACATTTTCTTAAACCTTGTCTTACAACAATCTCCATTGTCCAAATTCCCATTTAGATCTTTTTTTTCCTCTGCCCTGAATAGGCTCAATATAATCTGAAAAGGGTTTGTTATTTTTCTGGGAAAAACCTTAGTGTGCATCTAGATGTAATAGGCTGATAATTGTTTTCCAATGTTTCCTTTTTCCAGGGTGCTGTACAAAGTAAATTGAGGTAGTGATGTAGTGCTTCCTTTGGAAGGGGTGATGATCACATTTAAAGGCTTAAGGGACCTAACTGTCTTGGTCAGCCTTGACCCCAGTCCTTGAGAGAAAAAAAAATAAATATAACAGGCAGTTACTTTGAACAAAAACCTCTGATCTGCATTGTTAAACTTCTTTTCTACAGATATTAAGATGACAGCCTTGCAGTTTGGGAATCTGCAGAAAATGGATGGGCCAACAGAACACTGTGAAGATGCCACTTCTATCCCAACATATAACTGCTCTGATGATCTTGTAAGGATCTTTTGACTATCCTTTTATTTTTCTTTCAAATTTATCTGTTCCCTTCTACAACTTTATATGGGTCAATAGGAAAAGTCCTCAGGCAACAACAACTTAAAGATAGCTATAGGACTATGTTACATAATAATTACAAAAAATAACAATACCACCCCCTCAACTTCTTTCTATTTACTGAGACTTGTCTATTTTTTCCTCCAAAGGATGACATATGCGAGAAAACATTGACCAGCTCTGCATTTGCCGACTGTAATGACCTAGTTGATGTTAAAGACTACATTAAGGCTTGCCAAGATGACTTGTGCAGCTCTGAAGAATCTAAAAACAGCTCGTGCATCTGTGACACCATTGCCGAGTACTCCCGGCAGTGTGCTCATGCTGGTGGGCAGCCCCTGGACTGGAGAACTTCAAAACTGTGCCGTGAGTATCACTGGAGACAGCCTTACTTCATGCTCAGCAACGCACCAACAAGAGGCTCTCTAATACCGCTGAGGATGCAGGAGGAGTTAAAGCCTGTTCAAGATTGAATCCTTTAGAAAATTCTGATGTATAAGTTCCAGCATGAAGACTTCAGCCAAAGAGCTAAGGATTTTAATGCAAACTGAATTAAATACTAGCAAAACACTAACATGGATACTCTAATGAGAGTCAAAGTGTAATTAAATGAACCGGTGCAGTGAAGGAAGCAAATAAGGGAGAAACAAGAAAGAAGAATGAGGCATACATACTTGCTTGCTTATATTCCTGATTCTTTTCCTAATGATGGCTCTTGCATTCGTTGTTCTCAGTTAACTGATTGGATCTTCACAGGTGAATGTCTGACTAATCACCTATTTATCTCCTCTTGCTTGATAGTGATGAATTTGTATTGATTAAACATATACTTGATTATGGGGTAGCTATTGATACTGTCACCAGCTCCAAAACTAAAGTCCATGAGGTGCTATTTGTCCTCCTGATGGTATCTCAAAATGCAAATATACTAAAGCTTTAGGAATTTAGGTCTTGCATTTCACTAGCAGTACAGGTGTTCACAGGGAAGGGAGCCTTCAGTAAAAACAGACCTTGCTGGCTTTCTGAGGTTATTACCTTGCTGTCCACAGAAATCCAGTCATTGAGCCAGTTCAGCACCGGAGTCATGGAATGCACATCTCAACATCTCAACTGTAAAATAGGGATTTAGGTGGTTAAACTTGCAAATTTTGAGAGCTGTAGTCAATTGCAGTTTGGTGTGTTTTGGTTTTTTTTTTTTTTTTTTTTTTTTTTTTTTTTTTTTAATCTAGTTTTAAAACTTAAATGGATATAAATGTATAAAGAATTAGAAATACTTTTCACTGAAAAAAATAATACTCTCTTCCTTTAAATTTCAGCCAAGACGTGTCCTTACAACATGCAGTACCAGGAGTGCAACTCCCCCTGTACTGACACATGCACGAATCCTGAACGATCTCTGTTTTGTGAAGAACACTGTATCGATGGCTGTTTCTGCCCCCCAGGTAAGTCCTTAAGCACTCACATCTCTGATCTCAAAGAAAAAAAGCTTACCTGTAGGTTGCATGGGATTTAAGCCTCATATAGTTATATTTTTCACAGCTGCCAGTGACAAGCATTTGTCATGTGTCAGCTGAGAAAAGATGTCTGAATTAATTGCCAATACATGTGCAATATGCAGAAAGCAGGATAAAAGAACAGCAAAGAGATCAAGACCAATCTTTCAACCAGCCACCTATGCTGGTTGAAAGTCCCTCTTTCAGAGCAAGTGGAATTTAGGAATACAAAGGCTGAATCCTTCCCTCAGCAAACTGACAGTCCTGCTGTCCTCAGCATTGGTGTGTCCACTCACAACTGCAGGTCTCTTGCTAAGAAAATATTTAGGATTTGTAACAAATAAAATGGTGTGTAGGAAATGCCTCTTTAATTGATCAAGGTTTTGTCTTTTTTTCCTTTTTTTTTTTAATCTAGGGACTGTATTTGATGACATCAACAATTCTGGCTGCATTCCCCAGCAGGAGTGCTCCTGTATTTACAATGGCAAAACCTATGCTACAGGAGCTTCTTTTTCAGAACCATGCCAGACCTGGTAACCTTTGTTTCTTTTCTAACTCATTGCTTCCACTCATATATTTAATGGGTTTAATAGTTTATTATATGCAATTGCATAATTGGTAATTGATATGTGTATTTAACTGACTGCTACATTTCCAAAGCGCCCCTAAAGAACATTATTTGTTTTATTTAGCAACAGCCACAACTAGTTTTGCACTCTATCTCATGGTGATCAAAGCAAGGATTTACAATGTTTAGATTTCTCACCAGGCAATTAAAATGCTTCCCCTTTGTTTATTTTGTTCAAACATTTGGAATTCTCCAGGGGAATGAAGCTGCAGTCATTAATGCATTTGCAAATATTTATTTTCTCTGGAGAAAGCAAGGGATGACACAATACAAGCTCAATGTCTCAATTATTAATACTGTACCTGTGCTCTACCACATCAGCTTTGAAAATAGACATAGTCTGCTTCAGGAACAGATGTGGAGTTACCTTTTCTTATTTGTTAGTTTATAATACATTTGTATTACAAAAAAACCCCCAAACCACCAAGGAGATATTTTAACTTGACATTGTGCTTTATGTTACCTGAAAAATCCACACAATTATTTATCCAAAACCTGTTTTGGAGAGTCCACCTATCTAAAGAAGAAAACAATCAGATAAGCAAGGAGAATGGTTACCAGAGAAATTGATTTTAATACGTTGCATCACAAGTTCGCCGTGTTTTTGAACTGTAATGTGCAAGAGTTTTTGAAACTCTTAAACCTGTGTGTCAAACCAGAGCTTGAAGGGAAAAGCAACAGCAAAGCAGCTGCACCAAACAGCACTGTATGTCCTCTTGTTCTGGATTCCACTGTTACTGATTTCACTTTATTCTCGCAGTACCTGTAATGGGGGCCAGTGGAGCTGCCAAGACAAGTCCTGCCCTGGAACGTGCTCTGTAGTGGGAGGTTCCCACATTTCCACCTATGATACGAAGCACTATGATCACCACGGAGACTGCACCTATGTCCTCTCTAAGGTGGGACTCAGAGGATGCTTCCAGGTCATAAAGCCTCAGAGATTTATAGGAAGAGAACATGGTCTCTATCAACACTTAAGAAACTTAGTACCTCTGACACACAGACATTAAATTCCCTGCCACTTAGCCAGATGTTTGCTATGATGCCATTTCATTGATAATAGTTAGATAATTATTAGGATGTCATGCAACAGTGTGTGGCGCTCACTGGAAAATTTCCAGTTCTGTGAGAGTAATTGAAGAGCACTGTCTTTTTAAGAATTTGCCTAGTGTGCAACCTTCAGTACAACTAATCCAGCTCTCTTATTGGGTGGCATAATTTTTGCCATGTTACTCTATTATGTGGTATTTGGCCAAATGGTACAACTCTAAAAACTACAGTAACTGTTCTTAAAAATAAAGACTATAAAACAGCCTTTTATTCATTTTCATTGAGTTTAAATACAGAAAAACTTCAAGTTAATTGATGCATTTCACTTCACTTTTAAATGTTTTTAAACATTTAAAAATAACTCAAAAGAAATGGAAAATTTGGAAATTATTATAATTAAAATATTTAATTACAGACATGTGTAGATGAAATGTTTTGATGTTTTAGGGGCTTTTTCTGTTTGTTGTTTTCTCTCCTTTTTCCCCATCTGCACTATTCAGAAAATGGAAATTAAATGTTGTATGTTACTGTTCACCTAAAACATATTTTATCAGAAATTTTTGTCTAGGATTGATACCAGCTACAGAAAAATGAGAGTTACAATAGAATTTAATAAAACATAAGAAATTGTCATGAATAAAACTACCAAATATGAATATGGATCTCCATCTTGACATCTGTATGGATACAATCAATTAAATCCAGATTCTACATTTCTTGTTCCTAATAATTCAAACAGGGAAAAATTGAATCTTCAGCCAAAGCAGCTCTGGGATTTGTTACAGTCTATATCTTGTCCAGAAAAAGAAATACTTTTTCAGAATTGAGAGAAAATTTTATAGGGAAAGCTTTTTTGCAAATTTTATAGGGAAAACTTCCTGTAATTATTCTTCAGTGAAATAACTTGACTTTTTTTTTTCAGGACTGTACAGATGAAAAATTTACCATCCTGGCAGAACTACGCAAGTGTGGCCTGACTGACACTGAGACCTGCCTGAAGTCAGTGACCCTCAACATGAATAAAGGACAAACTGTAAGAATGCAAAATAAGCACAATAAAAATATGGGGAGAAAAGAAACTAGGGCTTAATCAGTCAGGCAGCTGCATTTCTTTGTCAGATTTTCAGCATATGTATGATGAGTAGATGATATTTTTAATCAAGTGAAAAAAAGTGGATTTTGTTATGAAAATCAGATCAGCCATAAATTTGGCTTTGTGGAATTTCATTAAGAAACATATTGTACCCACAAAGCAGAAAAAAGCTATTTTCTCTGCCAATTAGATGGGAAAAGACCATAAGCTTCAAGATTAGTAATTGTGATTACCGAAGTTAGTGATGTAATTAATCACTAAGATGTGTTCAAAGAAAATAACATGATGTAATCCCTCAAGAAGCCGAGAAAGTCTCTTTAAAAGTAATTCTTTTCTGGCAGGGAAAATTAGTACAGTGTACAAAGTAGAAATAAGGGGTAGGTGAAATCACAAAGATCTACCTTTTTATTGAATACTGGTTTAATTAATATCACTGGGGTTCTCCTCATTATTTCTCTTTGGACTATAGTTATTTTTCACACATTGTTGGCATGCTAGAAGGCCAGCCTGGGCTATGTCCAAAGCAGTGTGGCCAGCAGGGTGGGAAAGGGGATTCTTTCCCTCTACCTTGCTCTGGCAAGACTCCCCTGGAGTGCTGCATCCAGCTCTGGGCTCCTGAGTGTTAGAAGAACATGGACCTGTGGGAACAGGTCCAGAGGTGGCCACAGATGAACACATAGGAGCACCTTTCCTATCAGGAAAGATTTGAGAGAGTTGGGGTTGTTCAGCCTGCAGAAGGGAAAGCTCTGGAGAGACTTTTAGTCCCTAAAATGAGAGCTTTTCAGTCCCTAAAATGGGCCTACAAGAAAGCTGGAGCGGGACTTTTACTAAGGCACAAGGTCCTATGACCAGGAGGAATGGCTTCAGACTGAAAGAGAGCAGGTTTAGATTAGATATTGGGAAGAAATTCTTTACCATGGGGGTGGTGAAACACTGGGACTGGTTGCTGAGAGAATCTGTGGATGTGCCATCCCTGTAAGTGTCCAGACCAGGTTGGATGGGGCTTTGAGCAACCTGGCCTAGTGGAAGGTGTCCCATAGCAGGGGGGTTGGAGCTGGATGACCTTTAATAGTCCCTCCCAAGCCAAACCATTCTATAATTCACAGAGTTGCCTTTTGTTCTTCTTCCTTATCAGATTGTGGAGGTCAAACCTGATGGCGGTGTGTTTGTGAACTCCATCTACACCCAGCTGCCCATTTCAGCAGGTAGTTTTTTCCTCTAACAGTAAATTACACAAGTGCTTTTGAAGTAAAGTGGGATGTTTGGTGTCATGCTGGACAAGCACAGGCAAATGTTCAAACTGTAGCAAACAGAATTTAGTCTTCTGATTTGATTACTCTCAGATTTACTTCCTTCTCACTGCACCAAAGTGAAGGCAGAAGACATCTCTTTACCTATTTTACCTCTTTTTTTTCCTACCCCTCTGCTCACACTTGCTTAGAAAGAAATTTTATTTTTGTTTCAATAGCTAAGGATTCCATGTGATATCTCTGACCTCCAGATCTTTATTTCACTTCTGAATTTGCAAAAAATGCAATAGAAATTTAAAAAGAGCAGCATTGTGTTTTCAGCATTTGGCCTTGTTCAGAAAGTGACTGTTTTGTTTCTCATGTGTAGCTAATGTCACCATGTTCAGACCTTCCTCATTCTTCATGATCATGGACACAAGCTTTGGCGTCCAGGTTGAAGTGCAGTTCACACCCATGATGCAAGTGTTTGTACGTCTGGATGCTTCTTTCAAAAACCAGACTTGTGGTGAGTGAATGAAGTAAAGGACTCCTTGATCAATGTCTTTTTTCGTAGTCAGAGCAGTATAAACTTTTCACTGCTTTTCAACAGGTCTCTGTGGAAATTTCAATAACATCCAAAGTGACGACTTCAAGGTCATAAGTGGAATAATTGAAGGAACAGCATCAGCATTTGCTAATACATGGAAAACTCAGGCCTCATGCCCTAATATCCAGCAGAGTTTTGAGAATCCTTGTGCACTCAGCATTGATAATGGTGAGTGCTTCTTAAAACTTCTGGTTTGTTTTTTTCTTTTTGCTCATCTCTAAGGCAAATACATCTGTTGGAAAACAAAGATTAAAAAATAAAGACTTAAATATTTTATAAAAACCTACATCTGAAATCAGAAACAAATATTCAAAATGAATGCACTGAAGATAAGTAAGGATGTAAAAAAAGAGTGACAGAAGCATAAGTGAAGCAAACTGCAAGGACACTGAAAATAGAGTAGATGTCCAAGCTGACAGCTTGGTGTCAGAGAAGTGGATTACTGAAGCATCTTTGGAAACCTTTAATTCATCTCCTTCAGCAAGTCCTCTTCTTTGGTTTTAGGAACCGTGACCCACAAGCTGAGTGAAAAGAGAAAAAATAAAGATAGGAGAAGAAGAGATTTAATGGAATGTCAGAACTGTCTGCACAGGCCAGGGCAAGCATGGGTTTATGACTAATGAAGTACAAAGAGTAATGTGCATTTTTATTGTTTCTTCATTTCACAGAAAAATACGCTCAGCATTGGTGTGGACTGCTCACTGACAGCACAGGACCTTTTGCTGCTTGTCACTATGCAGTGAATCCCACTGTTTACCACACGGTACTTTGCCTGACTGCTTTTCCCTTCGGAAACAACAGAAATAGGGGCTGTTCCAGACATGTCTGAGGCAATGCCTGTATCCCCATTGCTGTGCTACAGACCTTCCTTCTTTCAACATGTGTTTCTCTTTGTGTTGTAACACTACTTTATTTCGGTTGTCAGTCTTGGCTTCAAGATCCTGACTTGTTTGCTGATGAAAAGGCAGCTATTTACTCCCAGTGGTTTTACACATAAGCCAGATAGTGTATTTAAAGGCATGTCAAATGCTTGTTTGAATATCAGTCAATTGTTACCTTATCAGCCTGGCATCTCATTAATGACTGCTTGGAACAGACAGCCCATTACCTAATTACCATCACTCTGCTAACAACGTGTTGCAAACCACTCTTCTCACTAGGAGTCACCCAGGTGCTGACACCGGTGAAATGGGATGTCTGGACTGCACGTTGTGAATAGAGCTTTGGGTGCTATTGTGCAGCATATCCACCAAAAAGGTTCAGAGGACCAAGAAGCTGCAAAATGTATAACAGAATTTAAAACCACTATTTCCCCTGCCAGGAACCTTAGACAAGGACTAGAAAGTGATAAAGCTGTGTTACTGTTATCTCTGAGTGAGCATATCTGAAGAAAGATTAAGGAATAAGACTTGAAAGATAAAGTTCACTTTTTTTTAAAGACTGACAATATTACCAGTGCTGAGACCTTATTTTTCTCTCCATTCTTAGAACTGCATGTTTGACACATGTAACTGTGAAAATAGCGAGGACTGTCTGTGTGCAGCTCTGTCTGCCTATGTGAGAGCTTGTGCTGCAAAAGGAATCCAGCTGCAGGGATGGAGGGCTGATGTCTGCAGTAAGTACTCTCCTCATTTCCTAAGAACACACATCAATAAAAATTGCTGATCAGAGATTATTTTCTACTCATTTCTAGACAAATCACTAAGTGATGAGGAAAGGATTTTGTCAAGTGCACTCCTGGAAGTAGTTCTCTGCTGTCCGCTTAGAATCAATCCATTGCTGGCAAGAGTGAATAGGAATAGAAAGGAGATGTGGTTTGATTATGAAAGGGACTGTTTTTATGGAAGTGCCTCCACCTGTTTCTGTGCAACTTAGAGTTTCACTACAGCTTTACAAGTATCACAAGTTGTTGCAGAGATAATCTGCTGTATTAGAATAACATTACTAGTAATACTGACCAGAACACTTGCAGATGCATGTCTTTGAAGCTGAATGCTGGGTTCTTGTCTCATTCCTCAAGAGGTTTAGGCATCTTGGCATTGAATGGCAGCAGCAAATGGAGGTTTCCTTCTGAACTTCCATTTGAAAAAATCTTTTCTTCTTTGCATGCATTATTTACTCCACACATACAATAGCTTTTCAGATCAAACTCTGAAATTATTCAGAAATACATTTACATGAAATATGCAACATAAACAGAGGTGTATTGTTTACATGTTATTTCTACTGCCTATGATTTTTATTTTTTCACAAGAGAATTAACCATCTGGAATTAACAATCTATTTTATTTTCCTCTCTCAAGCAAAATACACCACCTCATGTCCCAAATCCCTGAGTTACAGCTATACCATCTCTTCCTGCCAACCCACCTGCCGCTCTCTGAGTGAGCCTGATGTCACATGCAATATTAAGTTTGTCCCAGTTGATGGCTGCACCTGTGTAAATGGAACCTACATGGACGAGAGTGGCAAATGTGTGCCTGCTAATGAGTGCCCCTGCTACTACAAAGGATCTCCTATACCATTTGGAGAAGTGGTCCATGAAAATGGGCGTGTATGGTAAGTAATCTTTTTTAAAACATTCAAATAACTTGTATTTTCTCATTAAAGTCTGGAATGTGTAAGATGGTTTCACCCTGAATTTCAAAAGAATGCTCTCTCTTCAATTTCTTCAAGTTCTTTTGACTTTATTTTCAAATTTACAAATGACATATATTCCCCTGAGTTGCAGGATGAGGGCAGAGGGCAGAATGGAGCCACTACAATGAAAAGTGATATGGTTAATGACCTGTTACACCATTTAAATACACACAACTCTATGGGGCCAGATGGGGTCCACCCAAGGGAGCTGGTGGAAGTTCACAGAGGCACTTTCAATCATTTGTCAGCAGTCTGGTTAACCTTGGAGGTCCTGGTTGACTGGAGGTCAGCAAATGTGATGCCCATTTACAGGGCGGGCCAGAAGAAGGATCTGGTGAACTGCAGCCCTGTCAGCCTGACCTTGGTGCCAGGGAAGGACACAGAGCAGATTGTCTTGAGTGGCACATACAGGGCAAACAGGGGATCAGGCCCAGCCAGCATGGGTTTGGGAAAGGCAGCTGCTACTTAACGTACCTGATCTTCTTATATGCCAAGGTGACCTTCTTAGTGGATGAGGGAAAGGCTGTGGATATTGTCTGCCTGGACTTTTGTAAAGCTTTTGACATTAGGGAAGTGATTGTCCCCCTGTATTTGGTCCTGGTGAGCTGTACCTCAAATCCTGTGTTCAGTTTTGAGTCTCTCACAATCAGAAAGGCGTTTTGATGCTGGACTATGTTCAGAGAAGGACAGCAGAGCAGGTCTGGAGCACAGGTATTATGAAGAACAGCTGAAGGACCTGAGGTTGTTTAACCTGGAGAAAATGAGGCTCAGCGAAGACACTCACACTCTAAAACTGCCTAAAAGGAGGTTGTGGTGAGGTGTGGGTCAGGCTCTTCTCTCAGGTACCAAGTGACAGGATGGAAGGAAATGGCCTCAAGTTGCACCGGGGGTTGTTTTGATTGGATGTTAAGAAAAATTTTGTACTGAAATGGTTGTCAAGCACTGGAACACGTTGCCCAGGGAAGTGGTTGAGTCACTATCCCTGCAATTATTTAAAAGTCATGGAGATATGGCACATAGGGACATGGTTTAGTGGTGGATTTGGCAGTGCTGGGTTAATGGTTGGACTTGAGGATCTCAAGGGTCTTTTCCATCCTAAAGGTTTCTAGGGTTCTGTAATATTTCTAGATTGATAGGGCAATTGTACTTCAGTGCATTTTTTATTAAATTCCATAGTCTTTCAAGTATAAAATTACAACAACAGCAACAAGAGGAGATCTTATGAGAATGTAAGTAACGAGCAATGACAAATATGCGTTACAACCTATGAATTTTCCTGCTAAGCAGCAATGGATATCATATGAAAGCAGCATGTGTAGTGGTATTGAGAGAAATTCTTTCCCAAGACTGCAAAACAGGTTTTCAAAATTCCTTTGAAAGTTCTGAAACTTGGCAAGGGATAAGTAGCTCTCAATCTCAATATTTGGTTTGAGAGAAGATAATAAAATAGATTGTTTTTCCTTCTCTCACAGCACTTGTGTTCAGGGGAGACTGAATTGCATTGGAGCACCAAATCCAACTTCAGGTAAAAATAATCTTCTACTTACTTTTTTCTCTTTACGAGGTCTTGCACAGAATAGTTCATAGAATTGATTCTTCTTAATGGATTTTTAATAGAAGCATTTCTCACTTAGTCATAGTGCTACAGTTGTCATAAAAGGCAGGAGTGATCTAGATTACTCATAAAACCTCTTTTTACAGAAAGACTTTTTGTTCTGATATATTTTGTGGGGTTTTTTTTGGGGGGGAGTCCAGTACTCTGTAGTGAATCTTATCAGCAGGTTGAATAGGGACAACAATCTCTGCTGACTGAAACAGGGAATTTCCAAAGAACTTATAGATGGTTTAAATGGCTACAGTGTGAAATAAGCCCTGTGCCACTTCTTTCCTTCCTCTAGTCTGTGAATCTCCCATGGTCTACTTTGACTGTAAAAACAGCACCGCAGGAACAACTGGAGCAGAATGTCAAAAAAGTTGCCAGACTCTGGATATGCAGTGTGTAAGTATGTCATGGCCCAATGAAATGGTGCTTCCAGATTTGTCTATGCTCTTGCTGCTGAAGTAATTATCTATTGGATCTACTCCAAACCTACAACAGATACATTTTTCTTGTACCAGAAGCCCTAAAATGATGTTATGAAGCATTAACAATGGAACCCTTGGATCAAAATATAATAAGTAATATCCAAATTAATTCTTAAGATTAGTGTCTACCTTTCTTCAGCTACTGCAGGTAACAGTAACTAGTAGTGAAAAATCTACAGCTCTACTGCTTATTTGCCTTCTGAAGGAAAGGCTAAAAGTGGGCTAAGAGAAATTATTCTTTCTCATACCATGCTGCATCTAATCATGTTACTCCACTTAAGTTCTTGGTAGCCACATGCCATTTCATAGTAAGTACCATATGAGATAAATAAATTTCAACATAACTCAGCCAAACTGAAAAAAATATTACTTGTCATTCTTTTAAAGTTCCATTCAGTCACAAATCATCCATTACAAAGTGGAAGAGCCAATGTGTTTTAAATTTCACAGGTTCCAGCAGAACAATCAGGATTGCTATACATAAAAAATTTTTCTTTGACAGATTTATATTTTATTAAATCTATGGCTAATAACCTTTTTGTTCCATTACCCTTTAATTACTTTATAATCCTCTCCTATTTAAGTTGGGCAGCAATAAGACCATATAAGGCACCTTTAATGAGAACTTAATCTTCCTTTTTCTAATGTGATCATTTCACTCTAAAATTATGTTTTTCTTTTATCTTTTCCAGTATAGCTCACAATGTACATCTGGCTGCATATGCCCAGATGGGCTTGTGTTAGATGGGAATGGTGGTTGTATTCCTGAAGAGGAATGTCCATGTATTCACAATGAAGCCACGTATCAGCCTGGAGAAAAGATCGACTTCGACTGTAACACCTGGTAAGAATATCTGCAGAAGCAGCATTCCTGATTCCATCATTTGCTTTTCTAAAGACCTTTTATAGTAAAAGAACAGGGAAAGATTTGGATTCCAAATCTAATCAGTTGATGGATTTTAGATCTTTTAGTTTTGGGTTACGCAGTATGAGAAGGTTGCCTTCTAATATCTGACAGATGGCCAAAGCACAGAATGCGAGGAAACCATTAGGACTACAGGCTTCATTAAGTATCTAGTTTTGCAGTTAAGGTATTCAGGTAGCAGAACAGATTTTTCTTTAATTCTTTGAATGAAAAATGTAAAAGAGTGTTTTATTTCCAGAAAAAAAAAATAGCATTTGGGATGGATTGCCAAACAAATATTGATTGTTCAGATATGTCTACACAAAAGAGTAAGTTGTTTTATTATTAAAATATTTAATTCTTTTTTTTCCTAGTGTATGCAAGAATAGGAAGTGGGAATGTACCAAAGATCAATGTCTGGGCACTTGTGCTGTTTATGGAGACGGTCATTATAACACCTTTGATGACAAAAGGTTCAGCTTCAATGGAAACTGTGAATACACACTAGTCCAGGTACTGATAGCTAGCAGTAGCAAATGAGGGGTAATCTTGATCCTATCCTGTAAAAATAATATATTTTTAAATGTTATTCTCTACCCAGGACCATTGCGGAAAAAGTGGCACAGTCAACGGGACCTTCAGGGTTGCCACTGAAAATGTTCCCTGTGGCAACACTGGGACAACTTGCTCAAAGTCTATCAAAGTTTTCTTAGAGGTAAGAAGGTTTTGCACATAGAGCAGTTTTCCTTTGTACCTGCTAAGGCTTAGGAGAAGCCTATATTTCTATTGCTTCAAAGAATTTGGAAAATATTTAAAAAGCAATTCAACTATTAAATTAGGTTTACATCAGATTCAAGTGAAATATTTGGTAGATCTTCCTACCTTTCTATGTATTTGACTTCCCACACTATTTTACATCATCCTTGGGAAAAGTAAAGGCCTAAAGGCAGAAATTTAGCCTATTGTGTCAGAAGATTCTTTTATTGTATGCAATGTAGTTTCTCCATGACAGTCAAAAGACACTTTTTTAACCTACACCATTTAAATATCTGTTACCACACTTCGAGGAACCTGAGATTTGAATTAGATTGCTTTGATTCATTGCATTTTGATTATTTGTTTTCATGATATAAGCTATTTATTCATAGTACTCTTAAAAGCAGAAAAAACATGTTTGAGAGCACAGCTGCAGCTACTGAGCTCATTTCTCCTTACCTCTTCCTCCTGTTTCAGAGCTATGAGCTGATCCTTGGCGAAGAGCGTGTCAGTGTCGTAAAGAGAGGGCAGAATGACGAGGTGCCATACACAGTCCGCTATATGGGGATGTACCTGGTAATTGAGACCAAAAGTGGGCTGATCCTCATGTGGGACAAGAAAACCAGCATCTTCATCAAGCTCAGCCCTCGTTTCAAGGTGCGGAACTAGCAGCTCGATGGCAATTTACTGTCCAGCTTTGACTGGGTGTGAATCTTGTTGAGACCCTGCCAAGATCCCAAATAGTGATGGTCTCTAGCATTCCTGCTGTCCATCCCACATTGATTTCCATTCCTCTGGTACCTCAGGATGCCATATCATCATCCTGCTGCCATTCTGAGCTTGGAAGGTAGCTTCCAGTGCCTATTTGGCCTGATAGAACTTGAGTTGGCAAAACACTATTTTGGACTTGACTTTGTTGAAATTACAAACTGAACATTTTTACAGGTTATCAGACTTATTAAAATTACATAACTACCTGTGTATAAATCAACTGAATAGGCTTGATCTTGAAAATAATCCCTTGTTTCCAGTTCTCATTGACACACAAATTATCACACTTCAAGAACAAGGAAGTGTATAATGAGTGAAAGCCTCTTTTATGCCACCAAGTATTTGTCAAGCATTTAACTACACAGATGATAAGGAAAATGAATTCCAATTTTCATACTCCTCTTAGCTTATGATATATAAGCACTAAAAACTGTAGTAAATACAGAATTTTCTATCTTACTGCATACCACAATGCCATTTAAATTAGGTATTTAAATGATGTATAATTTAGAACTAACTTCTTTCAGTACCATAGGTTCTTTCCCTCACCAGCACTTTTAAAAAATAGTAGTAATATGGAAAATATGCACCTTAGTTTCATAGAAAAAGCATGTATTGTAGCCTCTCACAGTTGTACAGATCCATACATTCAGAATGAGTGGTATTTCTGGATGCACAAGGAAAATGTAATTTCTTTATATACCAGTGAGCAGACTTAATGGTAAAGACTCAATTAATAGATTAGGTGGCTGAACTGTTAGTACTTAATAGTTAGAAGGTTGTTTTTATATGCATAGCTATTGTACAAAACAAGGCTTAAGTGAAAAGCTTAATCAGCTGCAAGTCCTCACTTCCTTGTTAAAAATACACCTCAAAGACAGAAGGTTATGACTACAAAGATGGTTTTATTAAAAAAAAAAAGTTAACAACAGTATCCTTCTAGCTCTAGTGGTCATATTCTCTTCCTCTATTCCAGAGTATGAAGATGTTTAGGACTGATAGAATGGAATGCCACTATTCTAAGAGATGGATTTCAAGTATTCTTTCAGTCTCAGATTTTGTTTCAAGTTTTCTCACATCCATTATTCTTTTATTTATGTCTTTTGCAGGGCCAGGTCTGTGGTCTCTGTGGAAATTATGATGGCAACAGCGTCAATGACTTTACTACAAGAAGTCAGTCTGTAGTAGAGAATGTCCTAGAGTTTGGAAACAGCTGGAAAGTATCCTCTACGTGCCCTGATGCTGCCAGTGTCAAGGACCCATGTTCTACCAACCCTTATCGGAAGTCCTGGTCAGAGAAGCAGTGTAGCATCATCAACAGCAACGTCTTTGCTGCCTGTCACTCTCAGGTATTACCAGGGCAGACGTTTACTGTGGGAAAACTAAGCCTGTGGGTTGATGAAGGTGCTATTCTCATAGGTTTTAACATGCATGCCTTGTTTATCAATATGTTTCGCTTCAAATTGTGCCAGGAAAACTCCAGTCTGAATCGCCCTCAATGGGACAGATTTATAGTTCCTACTGGTAAGAAATAAAAAGGCATTTAAAAAAGAAAAATAACAACAAAATAATAATTTCATAATTACTGTGAATTTCCTTGCAGCCTGACTTGAATAAAAATTCTCATATACCAGGTAGAAAAGGCAAGCTCAATGAAATAATAACACAGGAATGAAATATCAGCATAACCTTTACCTGACACTAAGTACATAACAAATGTTGTCAGGTAACTGTGCAGTTGCCTAATATTTTTTTTTGAAAATTAATCTAATCTTACTCCAGGATACAAGTCTAGGTTTCTAAAAATCTGGCAATACATGATTTGGATGTATCATTTGGCATCACCTCAGGTGTCTTACAGTGTTTAACAAAAGAAAAAGAAATGACCAATGTAGCCCTTTCCTCTGGGATACTACAATTGTAAGAAAACTACTGTAGCAAAGGTAAGAAATCACTTAGAAGTCAGGATGCATAATATTATATTTCCTGTAATAACAGGTTGAACCAGCAAAATATTACCAAGCATGTGTGACAGATGCTTGTGCCTGTGACACTGGAGGAGACTGTGATTGCTTTTGTACAGCAGTAGCTGCCTATGCTCAAGCATGCAGTGAAGTTGGTGTATGCGTAGCCTGGAGAAGCCCAACAATTTGTCGTAAGTTTTATGTCATAAACCTTTCTCAAAGTGCAGCTAAGTGTACAGTATCTTACATATGTGCATTAATATCTATCTCACTGTGTCAATTTTTCATGCTTAAGCTCTTTGATCTTTTTTTTTTTCTTTCCCTGAATATGTTAAACTTTCTGTTTCTCCTCAGCACTGTTCTGTGATTACTACAATCAGCAAGGAGAATGTGAATGGCACTATAAGCCTTGTGGTGCTTCCTGTATGAAGACCTGTAAGAACCCAAGTGGAAAATGTCTCAATGACCTGCCAGGTTTAGAAGGTAAATATAGCTGCAAGTACCTCCTAGTGGGTACATATTGCTATATTTTAAATTGTCTGTGAAGAAGTATATTTCCTCCATCAACTGCATTTGCACAATTGAATTTTCTCTAGTATCATTACATCCACATGAATGGAAGCAGATTATGGAAACTGGAATAAGATCTCTAGGACTAAGTTCTTATGGATGGGTTCTGCTGATGCTAGTAACTGCATTTCTTCCTAGAGCTATTCCAAAACATAAAGTAGAAACATGATGACAATTAAAAACAAGACCTGCAAATGCATTTGGTGCAAATAAAACCTTTGCTGACTGCATCTCATTCTTACCTTTTCCACCTTCAGGCTGCTACCCTAACTGCCCACCAGACAAGCCATATTTTCATGAGGATCAGATGAAGTGTGTTAGTCTCTGTGACTGTTATGATGATGAAAATGGAAAGATATATCAGCGAGATGAATGTAGTATATGGTAAGACTTAACATACCAACCTCATCTTATACAAGGAAAAATGATCAAAACTCAAGGGAGAAGTTGTATGTTCCTGTTACGTGCAAGATCAGTTCATGCTGCCTGTGATGAAATAATGCCTTACGATCTAATGCCAGTTTTCCTAGTACATTAATAAGAAGGTTTTACATGATTTTATGTTTTTATGAATTTATTTTTGATTATATTGTAAATCCTCAGCGTTAAGATGCATCAAGAACAAGAAGTCCTTTATGACTAGGCTATCTTTATTTCACATTCCTGTGGCAGGAAAATTGTTGTGCCATGAGTAAAGATATTTATTAGTGGCCTGCTTCCAAGGATTTTGTAACATACTTGCATTATTTGAGCATATAGACTCACCCTTTTAGCCTTCTATTTTAGTACAAAAATACTGCAAATGCAAGGAAAGTGATACTAAGGAAAAAAGGAAAGTCTGCCTTAAGACTTCTACCCATAATTTTGCATAATATTTAAATTCACTTCTGTTTATATGTTTGGGTTTAATATAAAGGAAGATTTTGGAAAATAATGGCCAAAAAGGAGCCAAAATGAACAGAAATCTCTAGGAATAAACACCAAGTGCCTTGCCTTTTGATGCCAGTATCTGTCAGAAAGATGACTAATAAAATTACATCACAATCACAAAATATATTGGTTTTTATGCTTTCTGTTTCAGTGAGTGCACATCAGAAGGTTTACAGTGCAAGTTCGATGATAAAGGTAAGACAGCTAAGAAAAATTATTTAGAAAAAGAAGTATTGGATGCTGTCTTTTCATAGATGTCTGAACTGACAATAAACTTCTGAATTACAGCCTGCAACTGCATTTATGAAGGGAATAGCTATAAATACGGTGAACTCATCTACAACACCACAGATGGAACTGGATGGTGTTTCAGTGCAACATGCGATGTCAATGGAACAATAAGCAGAAACATCTTTAAATGTGGCATTTTTACAACAACCCCATTTACATTTTCCACAAGTCAGCCCACAACTACTGCTTCAGGTATGCATAAATAATATTTAAAATAATTCCGAAATCTCTGTAAGTGTCTAAAAATTACCTGAAAGGCAGGACCTTTTCATCAGTTAATGGTATATAATTTTACTTGAAACTATTGACTTCTACTGGAGCTGCCAATTCATCTGGCAGCTTTAGTTGAAAAAGAATAGTTAAGGATGTAGAAATGAATACACCATTTCTTACAAACTCAGTTTCCTGTTTTACCATGGTGATCCTTAGGGAAAAATTAATAGAGTTTATTAATCACTGCAACCTGGAGAATCTTCTAATTTCCTTGCAAAAACCCCGAGCAGTTCTAGACCAGCTTCTGAAAACATGAAAGTTGCTGCCATTTCTTAAATTAGTGAGCACATAAGAAATTTATTTTGAGGGAGTCTTTACACTATTTATAACCATTCTTTGGAACCTTTCCTAATTCTGCTTAATACCCAAATCAACAGTTTCCTTCTACACTGCTATATTATTCCTGCTGTTAATTAATTACAATGACCAAATTCTGAGTAATTGTGAGAAACATGTCCACAAAATTATACTACAGCAAGAACTAAATATTCAAATTTAAGTCTTCTATTAAGTAACATTCATATTGAGAAAGTGATATCTATTACACATGGTTATCTTCATAATGCCAGGAATATAAAGTCTTATTAAAATACATAGAAAATACCTTTTACCTATTAGATTATATATTTCATATATATATTTCATATATATATATGAAATATATAATCTAATAGGTAAAAGGTATAGGTAATAGGTACTATATTTCATATAGTATATGTGTATTCTCTATTATAATGTACTACATATAAAATACACATATGTTAAGTATATATTTTATATTTATAAATATGTTACGTGTGGTAATATTGAACTAAGTAGAAAAGTCATTAACTAGTCAAAATATTTTAAAGTCTGTGTGGTTATGCAGTTAAGTGTAAATAAATACAGAGATAATACCAAAGAAATAAAACCTCCTCTACTTATACCAAAGAAATTGTGAGACGTATTATCTAAGCAGTGACATACTGTGCAAAGGATATCAGATTACCTATATTAAGATACAAATCTTTAATAGATGTCAAAGAAACTACCTCTACAATAATAAGGCAAAAAGTCAAAACCTACTTTAGAAATTAAATTTGAGACTGCCAAAGCAAGTTCATTAAAATTAAAATATTACATAATATTAAAAATTATTACAACAATAAAAAGGTATGGAAGATGAATAATTTCTTCCTGGAACACTAATAAGGACAGACAAGAATTATGTTTCCTCCTTTCAATTACAGAAATTACAACTGCAACACCAGTGACAACTGTATGTGTGAAAAATGTCTGTGTGTGGTCAGAATGGTATGATTCCACTCAGCCTGAAAACAAAGAGGACAGTGGAGATTATGAAACATATCAAAATCTCAAGGATAAAGGATACAGTGTCTGTACAAACCCAAGCGATGTTCAATGCAGAGCCAAAGAATACCCAGATACTGAAATTACCAACCTTAACCAAACAATAGAGTGTAGTCAAAGCAGAGGATTAATATGCAACAACCAGGACCAAGAATCCAAGCAGTGCTATAATTATGAAATCAGAATATCATGCTGCAGATACGTACCATGTTCAGAAGCACAAACTACAACACCCACAACCACAAGAGAATTCACAACTACTGCTGTAGAATCAACACCATTTACAGTACAGACAACAATAATACCAACAACACAAAAACAAGAAAGTGAAGTAACGACAACACCAATGAGGGAACGAGACAGAACGACTCCTCAGAGTGAAACATCAGTAACAGCAACGACAACCCAAGTCTCAACAACAGGATACCAAATCACAACCACGACAGGAGGAACCTCCACTGTGGTAACCCAGGCTCCATCATCACCCAATACTATTTCCACTCTCCCAGGGTCAACACTACAAACAACACCTGGCACCACAATAACCTCCAGTACCACTGCCCTGCCAACACAAGGCACGACTATCACTACACCTGGACCAAGAGTACCAACCCAAGGTACCACCAGTGCCAGCACCACCACAACTGCCGGGGAAAGGAGCACTCTATCTACAGAAGGAACTCTTCCAACGGTATTATCCACTGTTGCTGTTCAAACAACATCAACAATTGCTGCCTCCACCCCTGAAATAAAAATAAAACCCACAAGAGGTACCACAGCTGGCCCCAGCACCACAGGCTCAGCCACCGAGGAAACAACCATCATCGCTACCACCACCAGCACATCTCCCCCTCAGACTGAAGGTACAACCATCATCATCCCTACAACAACAAGAGAGCCCACGCCAGCCACAAGTACTGCCAGCACTTCCAGGACTACTGAGAGAAGGACCACAAGAGCCTCTGCCACCTCTGCTCCTGGAGAAAACTCCACTGTGGCAACCCAGGCTACAACATCTCCCACAACACCCTCTGAAGTTAAAATAAGAACCACCACAGGAACCACAGCTGGCCTCAGCGCAACCATCACCACTCCACCCACAACAACTGGGCCCACGCCAGCCGCCACCACAATCCGCATCTCCAATAGCACAGACAACTGCGTGGTGGAGCGCTGTGCCTGGACACAGTGGTTTAATGTGGACTCCCCTACTCCAGGCAGCGAAAATGGAGATTCAGAGACATTTGAAAACATCAGAGCTGCTGGGTATGAGCTGTGTGACAAGCCTCAAGACATCAAGTGCCGAGCTAAAGACTACCCAGACTCAATTGTAAAAATAATGGAACAGAAATTTGACTGCAGCCTTGACAGGGGACTTGTGTGCAGAAATAAGGACCAGACTCTCAAGTACCCCACGTGCTTTGACTATGAGGTCTCAGTGCTGTGCTGTGACCGAAAACACTGCCAGACAACAGTACCAACCGCAGCAACCACTGTAAGCACCTCCACAACACACATCCCAGCAGAAACCACCACAATAGCAGCACAACCTGCAGCAACACCAACTGCTGTCGGCACACTTCCACAGCAAGTAATAACAACCACCGTAGGAACAACAAGCACCCTCTCACCACAAGGAACCACCATTGTCACGCCAAGATACACAGAGCCGATGAAATTGAAAACCACCACAGGCAACACGGCTGTCCCCAGTACCACAGGCTCAGCCAGAGAGGAAACAACCATCATCACTACCACCACCAGCACCTCTCCCCCTCAGACTGAAGGTACAACCATCATCATCCCAACAACAAGAGAGCCCACACCAGCCACGAGCACTGCCAGCACCTCCAGGACTACCGAGAGAAGCACCACAAGACCCTCTGCCACCTCTGCTCCAGGAGAAACATCCACAGTGGAAACTCAGGCTACAACATCTCCCACAACACCCTCTGAAGTTAAAATACGAACCACCACAGGATCCACAGCAGGCCCCAGCATCACAGGCTCAGCTGGACAGGAAACAACCATCATTGCTACCACCACCAGCACCTCTCCCCCTCAGACTGAAGGAACGACAACCAACACCCCACCAACAACAACAGTGTCTACCCCAGTCACCAGCACTGCCAGCACCACCAGGACCACTGCAGGAAGCACCACAAGACCCTCTGCCACCTCTGCTCCACGAGAAACCTCCACTGTGGCGACCGAGACTACAAGACCTCTCACAACAACGTCCAGAGTTAAAATAAGAACCACAACAGGAAGCACAGCTGGCCCCAGCACCACAGGCTCAGCCAGAGAGGAAACAACCATCATTGCTACCACCACCAGCACCTCTCCCCGTCCGACTGAAGGTACAACCATCATCATCCCAACAACAAGAGAGCCCACACCAGCCACGAGCACTGCCAGCACCTCCAGGACTACCGAGAGAAGCACCACAAGAGCCTCTGCCACCTCTGCTTCAGGAGAAACCACCACACTGGAAACTCAGGCTACAACATCTCCCACAACGCCCTCTGAAGTTAAAATAAGAACCACCACAGGATCCACAGCTGGCCCCACCACGACAGGCTCAGCAGGAGAGGAAACAACCATCATTGCTACCACCACCAGCACCTCTCCCCCTCAGACTGAAGGAACGACCACCATTACCCCACCCACAACAACAGTGTCTACCCCAGCCACCAGCACTGCCAGCACCACCAGGACCACTGCAGGAAGCACCACAAGAGCCTCTGCCACCTCTGCTCCAGGAGAAACGTCCACAGTGGAAACTCAGGCTACAACATCTCCCACAACACCCTCTGAAGTTAAAATACGAACCACCACAGGATCCACAGCAGGCCCCAGCACCACAGGCTCAGCCGGACAGGAAACAACCAACATTTCTACCACCACCAGCACCTCTCCCCCTCAGACTGAAGGAATGACAACCATCACCCCACCAACAACAACAGTGTCTACCCCAGCCACCAGCACTGCCAGCACCACCAGGACCACTGCAGGAAGCACCACAAGAGCCTCTGCCACCTCTGCTCCACGAGAAACCTCCACTGTGGCAGCCGAGACTACAAGACCTCTCACAACAACATCCAGAGTTAAAATAAGAACCACAACAGGAAGCACAGCTGGCTCCAGCACCACAGGCTCAGTCGGACAGGAAACAACCATCATTGCTACCACCACCAGCACCTCTCCCCCTCAGACTGAAGGTACAACCACCATCACCCCACCCACAACAACAGTGTCTACCCCGGCCACCAGCACTGCCAGCACCTCCAGGACCACTGCAGGAAGCACCACAAGACCCTCTGCCACCTCTGCTCCACGAGAAACCTCCACTGTGGCGACCGAGACTACAACACCTATCACAACGCCCTCTGAAGTTAAAATACGAACCACAACAGGATCCACAGCTGGCCCCAGCACCACAGGCTCAGCCGGAGAGGAAACAACCATCATTGCTACCACCACCAGCACCTCTCCCCCTCAGACTGAAGGTACAACCATCATCATCCCAACAACAAGAGAGCCCACACCAGCCACGAGCACTGCCAGCACCTCCAGGACTACCGAGAGAAGCACCACAAGACCCTCTGCCACCTCTGCTCCAGGAGAAACGTCCACAGTGGAAACTCAGGCTACAACATCTCCCACAACACCCTCTGAAGTTAAAATACGAACCACCAAAGGATCCACAGCAGGCCCCAGCACCACAGGCTCAGCCGGACAGGAAACAACCAACATTGCTACCACCACCAGCACCTCTCCCCCTCAGACTGAAGGAACGACAACCATCACCCCACCAACAACAACAGTGTCTACCCCAGCCACCAGCACTGCCAGCACCACCAGGACCACTGCAGGAAGCACCACAAGAGCCTCTGCCACCTCTGCTCCACGAGAAACCTCCACTGTGGCAGCCGAGACTACAAGACCTCTCACAACAACGTCCAGAGTTAAAATAAGAACCACAACAGGAAGCACAGCTGGCTCCAGCACCACAGGCTCAGTCGGACAGGAAACAACCATCATTGCTACCACCACCAGCACCTCTCCCCCTCAGACTGAAGGAACGACAACCATCACCCCACCAACAACAACAGTGTCTACCCCAGCCACCAGCACTGCCAGCACCTCCAGGACCACTGCAGGAAGCACCACAAGAACCTCTGCCACCTCTGCTCCACGAGAAACCTCCACTGTGGCGACCGAGACTACAACACCTATCACAACGCCCTCTGAAGTTAAAATACGAACCACAACAGGAAGCACAGCTGGCCCCAGCACCACAGGCTCAGCCAGAGAGGAAACAACCATCATTGCTACCACCACCAGCACCTCTCCCCCTCAGACTGAAGGTACAACCATCATCATCCCAACAACAAGAGAGCCCACACCAGCCACGAGCACTGCCAGCACCTCCAGGACTACCGAGAGAAGCACCACAAGACCCTCTGCCACCTCTGCTCCAGGAGAAATGTCCACAGTGGAAACTCAGGCTACAACATCTCCCACAACACCCTCTGAAGTTAAAATACGAACCACCAAAGGATCCACAGCAGGCCCCAGCACCACAGGCTCAGCCGGACAGGAAACAACCAATATTGCTACCACCACCAGCACCTCTCCCCCTCAGACTGAAGGAACGACAACCATCACCCCACCAACAACAACAGTGTCTACCCCAGTCACCAGCACTGCCAGCACCACCAGGACCACTGCAGGAAGCACCACAAGAGCCTCTGCCACCTCTGCTCCACGAGAAACCTCCACTGTGGCAGCCGAGACTACAAGACCTCTCACAACAACGTCCAGAGTTAAAATAAGAACCACAACAGGAAGCACAGCTGGCTCCAGCACCACAGGCTCAGTCGGACAGGAAACAACCATCATTGCTACCACCACCAGCACCTCTCCCCCTCAGACTGAAGGAACGACAACCATCACCCCACCAACAACAACAGTGTCTACCCCAGCCACCAGCACTGCCAGCACCTCCAGGACCACTGCAGGAAGCACCACAAGAGCCTCTGTCACCTCTGCTCCACGAGAAACCTCCACTGTGGCGACCGAGACTACAACACCTATCACAACGCCCTCTGAAGTTAAAATACGAACCACAACAGGAAGCACAGCTGGCCCCAGCACCACAGGCTCAGCTGGAGAGGAAACAACCATCATTGCTACCACCACCAGCACCTCTCCCCCTCAGACTGAAGGTACAACCATCATCATCCCAACAACAAGAGAGCCCACACCAGCCACGAGCACTGCCAGCACCTCCAGGACTACCGAGAGAAGCACCACAAGACCCTCTGCCACCTCTGCTCCAGGAGAAACGTCCACAGTGGAAACTCAGGCTACAACATCTCCCACAACACCCTCTGAAGTTAAAATACGAACCACCACAGGATCCACAGCTGGCCCCACCACCACAGGCTCAGCAGGAGAGGAAACAACCATCATCGCTACCACCACCAGCACCTCTCCCCCTCAGACTGAAGGAACGACCACCATTACCCCACCCACAACAACAGTGTCTACCCCAGCCACCAGCACTGCCAGCACCACCAGGACCACTGCAGGAAGCACCACAAGAGCCTCTGCCACCTCTGCTCCTGGAGAAAACTCCACTGTGGCAACCCAGGCTACAACATCTCCCACAACACCCTCTGAAGTTAAAATAAGAACCACCACAGGAACCACAGCTGGCCTCAGCGCAACCATCACCACTCCACCCACAACAACTGGGCCCACGCCAGCCGCCACCACAATCCGCATCTCCAATAGCACAGACAACTGCGTGGTGGAGCGCTGTGCCTGGACACAGTGGTTTAATGTGGACTCCCCTACTCCAGGCAGCGAAAATGGAGATTCAGAGACATTTGAAAACATCAGAGCTGCTGGGTATGAATTGTGTGATAAGCCTCAAGACATCAAGTGCCGAGCTAAAGACTACCCAGACTCAATTGTAAAAATAATGGAACAGAAATTTGACTGCAGCCTTGACAGGGGACTTGTGTGCAGAAATAAGGACCAGACTCTCAAGTACCCCACGTGCTTTGACTACGAGGTCTCAGTGCTGTGCTGTGACCGAAAACACTGCCAGACAACAGTACCAACCGCAGCAACCACTGTAAGCACCTCCACAACACACATCCCAGCAGAAACCACCACAATAGCAGCACAACCTGCAGCAACACCAACTGCTGTCGGCACACTTCCACAGCAAGTAATAACAACCACCGTAGGAACAACAAGCACCCTCTCACCACAAGGAACCACCATTGTCACCCCAAGATACACAGAGCCAATGAAAATAAAAACCACCACAGGAACCACTGCTGGCCCCAGTACTACGGGCTCAGCTGGACAGGAAACAACCGTCATTTCTACCACCACCAGCACCTTTCACCCTTGGAGTGAAGGTACAACCATCATCATCCCAACAACAACAACAGTGCCTACTCCTGCCACCAGCACTGCCAGCACCTCCAAAACCACCTGGGAAAGCAGCACTCTATCTACAGAAAAAACTCTTCAAACGGTACTATCCACTGTTGCTATTCAAACAACATCAACAATTGCTGCCTCCACCCGTGAAATAAAATTGAAAACCACCACTGGCACAACGGTGCCCCCCAGCACCACAGGCTCAGCCAGAGAGGAAACAACCATCATCACTACCACCACCAGCCCTGCCTCCACTTCACCTGAAATAAGATTAATAACCACTTCTGGCCCCTCATCTGTGCTCACTACAACTCTTCCTCAGTCTGGAATTACCACAGGTAAATTCTTATAACATTCTTTTCTCCTAATGTAGAAAATACTGCTATAACAGCTTTCTTCAGCACTACTGTCAGCCCAGGTATATCATTGTCTACTTTTTAAAATTTTACAACCATCATTTTCTTTAGACCAACATTCACATCTTTGTGTTATGTGGCTTCTTTCCCTAAACCAGTTTGTGATTATATGAATCTATGACCATTTATATTCTTTAAAACACATAAACCAATTTTTTAATTAATCTCCCTCTTTGTTACTAGTATTTATGTTTGTCAGCTTGGTTAACCTCATAGTATTAATTCTTACTTAAATGAGGAAAGTTGAAACTTTTCAAAATGTTAGAGGTAAATCTCATCAGATTTGCCAAAGGCCAGATGTTATTCAATGTGCAATGAAAAAAATTTCCATAATCTCCACTTATGAATAGCTGAAATATTTGAATGCAGTAAACATGTTCACTTGATTTGCCAGAATGTTGAATAGACCTCTTGAAGGTGTTAAAATTATTAGATCAAAATCCTGTACCTGCAAACTAAATTATTACTTGTACTCAACAGTAGCTTCAACTGGTACATCACAATCAAGCCGTGTTACAACAAGCACTCCTGCAACCTTCAGTTCTTCCACCAGCACATCCGTTACATCCAGCAAAATACCTCCATGCTTTTGTCATGTGTTTGAAACTTTATTTTCTCCTGGTAAGTGTCTTATTTTTTGATTATAAAAGATTTCATACGCAATATAAACCCTTAAGACTCTATTCAATTAAAGATAACCACTCAAAGTCATCTAAACATAGAATGTTTTATACATGAATACACTTAATATTTTCACAATATTTTCTTGGTTTTTCTCCCTATGTATTTTCATCCTTGTAATTTCTTTTCCAATTTTCATCTGCAGGGGAAGTGGTATACAACAGAACAGATAGAGCTGGCTGTAATTTTTATGCACTTTGCAGCAAGGAATGTGAGATTGAGCCCTTCTACGGGCCATGTCATCTGACAACTCCCGCTCCTTCAGTCGCCTCAACTACATCACAAGCTGCCTCACCAACCACAGCAACAACCACCACAATTTCAGTAGAAAGAAACTGCACTGATGTCAATCCTGCACGAAAGGTGGTTCCCCTCCCTACTTTATAATATACCACTGTTGCAAAACCAGACCAATTTCTGTCCTTTAACAGCCAATTCAAATCAACCTTTATGTATCGCAATAACAAAGTTGGTCATGTAACAAATGACCTGACAGCACACAATTATTTAACCTGGCATTACCAGACTTTTAAGTAATCTCTTGGTGGAAAAGCTCACTAAGGCCACGGCAGAGACATTTGGTTTAAATAAAAGTCATTTAAATTTCATAGACATAAGCAGACAAGCCGTGAAATGTAAAATACCATTCTTTTTATGCAGAAGAAAATTCTGTGGTTATTCTTAGCATACCCATTTTAAATGATGTACTGAAACAACTACAAACTGAATTTCCTACTAATTTTGAGAATATATCTTAAGTTAAAACTGAACAACTAGGATAAAGGAGCATTTAAGAATAAATAATTTACATATTTTCAGCCTGGAGAGGAGTGGATAGAAGAATGCCAGAAATGTGTCTGTGATTCCCTCACTGCTACTGCACAATGCCAGCCACTCCCATGCCAAACAGCTCAGCAAACAACTTGTGACCTAGGATTTGTTTCCATGGCTGTAATACCACAAAAAGACCCATGTTGTCCTGAATTTGAATGCAGTAAGTATTAAAAATACATTTATAAATACCACTCCAGGCAATTACATTTGCACTTCCGTTAACTAAGGAAGTTCTTAATGTATCACAGTAACAACAAAATATTTCTTAAATTTTTCTGTCTCAATGAAAACAAAATGATTTTTGGCTAAATATGCATTGAAGCTTTGTTTAAAAAAAACCCATGTTATTTTCATTTAACTTTAATAAGAGAATGGGTGGGAGAGCAAAATAGTATTTTGAACATTCACTGGTCTATGTAGCTCAACTATCTGTGTACCTGTAATTATAAATGTTATCCATGCATTTTTTTCATCTTACTAATGGAACATTAGAGCACATTAACATTAGTCTAAATGCAACTAAACTAAGATGCATAAACACAAGAATAAGTCACTAAATAGCTTAACAGTCAACTACAAGACCAAGTAACAGGAAGTAATAGTACAAAGTGAATTGTAATCAGTAACTAAATTGACAGTGTATGAAAAGTAGTAATTATACTTACACTCTTGCCAGATGCTCATGAAAATAAACTAATATAACTAGGATTTTTTATTTATAAACATACACTTTTATATACATATATTTTATGTACATATACTTGTGCAAAAGACTAAAAAGAAAAAAGTACCCATAAATTAAGCCTGAAAAAGGAAAGTCAAAACAAAGGAACAGGCAAGTTTAAAGCTGTTCTGTGAAAGATATAGATGGGTTCTGCCATGTTGTCAGATTTACATTATATAGGAATACCTTTAGTAGGAATACCTTAGCAGGAATACCTTTTTCCACAGTATCAATCTTCCATACAAGCCATGTTCTGAAAGGTCATAAAGAATCAATAACTGAAGCATCTTTGTTTATCATGGAGGCCGAGGGTTCCCAGAGGAAACAACTAATTTAATTTGAATTGAACCAGATATTGAAAGGGCAAAAGAGGGATTTTTCAGGCATAGCTCAAGTTTGAAGCCATTCCTCTCCACCTCTTCCAGCTGATTTTAATGATGAAACTTTGCTTAAACATTCAGCTACCCTATATATAAAGTCTAAGAACATAGGGGGATTGAATTAAAGTTTTCCGTACTCTCTGTGTTACTAACAAAACCTGGTAACATCTTGAATTCTCAGGAAGACTCACAATTTGAGTTATTCTGGAATTAATTTTTTGTTTTGTTTTTTAGAACCAATACCTGATGTCTGTGTGATTAATGGAACATTGTACACGGTAAGAATGATATGGCAGTATATTGCTGGAAGTGAAAACTATATCCTTTCTACCAAAATAAGTCTTTGAGAAAGTTCTTTTCCCAGTACGTGTTTTTGGGAGTTTTTCTCTCTAGCCCTTAATTGGAAGCTGTTTGGGTATTTAGAGTCAAAATCAAATTTGTCACAGAAGTCTTCCTCACAGAGTAGTATTAAAAGAAGAGCGTACCATTTTTAATGATGTACTTTCTTTTTAAGCTTCCTCTCACTGACTTTGCCAGACAATCTGATGAATAGCCCAAACTCAATTGCTCTTTGAAATAAGCCCAGAAAACCTTAAAAAACCAAAGCTAACATTTTTGATTTGATACCTAAACCCTTTTGCTAAAATTGGTACTTAGGTCATTTACTCATAATTTAAATATTAGCACTGGAGTCTTTGGGGATACATTTCAGAAAGACTAAAATCCATATGTAAATTTAGATCTCTGCTTAGGTATCTGCATATGTAAAGGCCTATTTTAGTCCCTGCTTTTAAATTATAATTGTTTTACGACCACTGAAGATAACTGATAGAGGAAAAATATTCTTAAATGGAGCATTGAAAAGCTGGTAAATAATTAGACAGTACAAACCAATCTTAATTTAATGTAATAATTTACTGCTCCCTTTTACATTGCTTCATTTAGTTTCTCTTAATATGAGCTTTCCTGCAAGGCACGAAGCCAAAAAATTTCTATGTTCAAAGAATTTGAGAACTGTCATACTTGCGTACCTCAATGGTTCTCAGCAATGCTTTCAACTCTGCCTTTATATTACACAGAAACTGTTGGCATTTGAATATTTTTTGGTTTTTTTTTTTTTCTGTCTTGCAGGTTGGAAAGTCAGTAGTAATCGATTCATGTAAGAAGTGTACCTGCAGTTCTGAGAAGGATCCAGAGACTAATGCAAACATTATGCATTGTGAAGCAGTTCAGTGTGAGACATCTTGCCCACTGGTGAGTTCAGGTTCTCTAGGCTGCCCAGTCAGCTAGACTAGAATTCTCCATCACCAATTCAACATACTTTCTCTTTCATCTCTTTCTGAGTAGGGTTACCAATACATGATTGAGGAAGGAGAGTGCTGTGGGAAGTGTATTGAAGTAGCTTGCAAAGTCAAACTCAGTAACAACACTGTTCATGTCCTCAATGTAAGTATTCTTTTCGTCCTCAATGTAAGTACTGTTTTCATTTTCAGATCTATCTGTTAGCCCATACAAGTTAGAACAGCTAAGAGTCAACTCATGTCCCTTACTGGTAAAAATAAAATACTGAAATTACTTCAAAAAACAATGTATCAGCTTTCTGAGTTGAACAATATTTGGTATCAAATTCTTGATTTTTGTGGCTAATGGAGCAATGGTTTCTAATTTATGGTCTAAGTGTTCAGAGCCAGGATTTAAACTTTCAAGCTAGCTACAGTTTGTAGAATTTCATTTTTGCCAGTTGAAAGAAGTTCAGAAGCATCTGAGAATCTTCGAGGACTGAGAACTTAATTAGCTCAGACATACTTGATCACAATGAAAAAAAAAACAACTTTTGCTTTTATTGTGTTATCTTAGGTTAATGAGATCCTGCCACTCGATCAGTGCAGCCACTACAAATGTGAAAAAATTGAAGATCAGTTTGTTGCAGTCCAAACGAAAAGAGTATGCCCTGAGCATGACCCCGAAGAGTGTGATCCTGTAAGTTTTTATCAGTCTTTCATTGACTCAATTCAGTTTAAATGAACAAGGAGGGACGAGGAAGAATACAACAAATCACTTCCACTGAAGTTGCAGCAATGCCTGAAGAATGAAATTAGGCTTGCTCTATGATTAATAATAAGAAAAGCATAGTATTTTCTTATGAGGCTACAAGTATTGAAGACTCCTGTGGCGAGGACAGTAAGTCATCCATTGTTTTATTCAGGGTTCATCCCAGAGAAGCCTTCTGCCCAGTATCAGTAGTGCTAACTAATATACTTACTCATGATTGTCAACCATGTACTAATACAAATCCTCCTTCTTTTACAAAGGACGAAACAGAGATTACATCTGATGGCTGCTGCAAAATATGTAAACGTAAGTAATGCTGTGTTTATGTGTTCTGCCTGAAGAGCACTCTGTTCAACCTGTAACTATCTTTGAGTGGAAAGATTCTTCACTCACCCTGTTTTCACATAGTCTGTTTAAGAAGAACTTGTGTTTTTACTGTTTATTCAAAAGAAAAACTCAATTTTTTTCCCGATACTGAATACCACAAGTCAAACCAGCAATACTCAAGCCTCTGCATTATCTTCCAAAGGCATTTTACAGCCAAAATCAAAGAATAATCTGACAACTCCATATAAATTACACAGTACCCATCCCATCACATATTGCAGATTCTCAGTAATCAGACATCAAGCACTTTGAAACTGGTTTACAGTTCCCTTAGTTCAGAACTAGAGAACTGAAGTATATTTTCTCTCCTCCCCCTTTTTTATGAAGCTAAAACCTGCAAGCCTTACACCAAGGAAACTGTGATCCGCCATGCTGACTGTGAGTCTTCTGGACCTGTTCAAGTCTCATATTGTGAAGGAACTTGTCCTAGCTCCTCAATGTAAGTTCTAAAAATTCATTTAACATCTCTTTATGTTTATATTTCATTTAATATCTCTTTATACCCATCACACAAGGGTACTGAGGGAGCTGGAGAAAGTGCTCACAAAGCTACTTTCAATAATTTGTCAACAGTCCGCTTAACTATGGAGGTCCTAGTTGGCTGCAGGCCAGCAAATGAGATGCTCATCTACAGTAAAGTTTAGAGAGAGGATCCAGGCAAGTACAGGCCTGTCAGCCTGACCTTGGTGCCAGGGAAGGACATAGAGCAGATTATCTTGAGTGTGAACATGGAGTACATACAGGATAATAAGGGGATCAGGCCCAGCTGGGATGGGTTTGGGAAAGGCAGCCACTGCTTGACCAACCTGATCTCCTTCTAGGACAGGGTGACCCACTTAGGGGATGAGGAAAAGGCTGTGGATATTGTCTACACAGACTTTTATAAAGTTTTTTACAGCACTTCCCACAGCATTCTCCTGGAGAAGCTGGGAGCTCATAGCTTGGACAGGTGAACTGTTCACTGCATAAAAAATTGTTCATGGCCTGGATGGCCAGGTCCAGAAGGTGATGTTGAGTGGAGTTACCTCCAGCTGGGGGATGGTCACTGGTGATGTTTCCTGGGGCTCAGTGTTGCAGCTGGTCCTGTTGTATATCTTTATCAATAATTGTGTGAGGTTCAATGAGGCTTAGTGCTGTGTCCTGCCCTTGGGCCACAACCATCCCAGACAGATGGGGCAGAGGGGCTGGGAAGCTGCCTTGTGGAAAAGGACCTGGGGATGTTGGTGACAGCAGCTGGGCATGAGCCCATGTGTGCTCAGGTGGCCAAGACAACCAAGAACATCCCGGCCTGGATCAGCAACAGTGTGGCCAGCAGGACCAGGACAATGTACTTGGCCATAGTGAGGCCACACCTCGAGTCCTGTGTCCAGTTCTGGGCCTCTCACTGAAGGAAAGACATTGAGGTACTGAAGCATGTCCAGAGAAGGGCAAAAGAGCTGGGGAAGGGTCTGGAGCCCAAGTCTTGAAGAGCAGCTGAGGGAATTGGAGGTGTAACCTGGAGAAAAGGAGGCTCAGGGGAAATGTTCACACTCTCTCCAACTGCTTGAAAGGATGAGGGGGGGGGGTTCATCTCTTCTCCCAGGTAACAAGTGAAAAGATGAGAGGAAATGGCTTCAAGTTGCACCAGGAAGGGTTTAGATTGGGTATTAGGAAATATTTCTTCACTGAAATGGTTGTCAAGCACTGGAACAGACTGCTGAGGGAAGCAGTTCAGTCATCATCCCTTCAAGTATTTAAAAGACATGCAGGTGTGGCACTTTGAGACACAGTTTAGTGGTGGACTGGATAGTGCAGGGACTTGATCAGAAAGGTCTGTTCCAACCTACATGGTTCTATGATTGCAGAACAGCAACAAAGTTAATGTATTTATATGATTCCACTGAATTGAATTGGATTCAATGTAAGCAAGAACAGTTTTACTGTTGAAGACAATGAAAATCACTTTCATAAGTGTGCGTGACGAGGAAAAGAGGATTTAAAAAAAAAACAACCCAAAAGCAAACCAAACACTCACAAAAACACTGAGGGGGTTTTCTGAGTGTTTTTAACAAGATGCATTTTTTCCCCTGGGGGAACACAGGTACTCTCTTGAAGCAAACCAGATGGAACACGAGTGTGGTTGCTGCCAGGAACTCAGCACCCAAACAAGAGATGTGACCCTGACTTGCCAAAATGGAACCAGCATAAATTATACCTATCTCTACGTGGAAAACTGCCAGTGTGTGAATGCTTGCTCTTCAGAAACCACTGCAGCACCTGACTACCAATTCCAACAATCTAGAAAATATGGCTCCCAATTGCAGCAGGCTGTATCACTTGGTTCCCAATGGCAACTCAGCTGAGGATATGATCACTGGAAAAAGGGAGACCCTAAAGAAGCTGGAATCATGTCTTCCTGAAAATAAATTGTGCTCCTTCTTTAACATTCCTTTTTCATGACTTACTTGTAAAAATAATTAAAAAAAAGGTCAATTAAATTGCAGTGTTTGTTTTTTTTTTTTAATGTTACAGTATTGAAGAATAAAAACAGATGACTGCAAAATACCTCATGTAACTTACAGAAATATGCAAGCACATGCTTTATCACAAAACCTATATTTGAGGTAAAAAAGAATTCAGGAGCCTCTAAAAAATAAAGCAAGAAAACATTGCAGCTACATTGTACTTCTTGATCCTAGTGAAAGCATTATTGCATATTCTTTTTATAGACATATTAGTCCTAACACATCTCAAAAACAGGGACAAAGCTGTTTTATGTGATCACTAAAACTTTAAGTACTTTTCAGTTATTGTGACTGCTCAATATCGATCTTCTTTACCTAAATGACAGTGAGTCCAAGGAATGGCATCAGGAAGTTTTCTGACTCAGAGGGGTATATTCTTGACCAGTCTTTGGGAATACAGCCCTCTTCCTGAACTAGGTAAAATTCCTTCACCAATGTCAAAACAGCTCTTCCCACTGGCATAAAAGATGAAAAACTTTGCTCCTCTTATCTGCTCACTTCCACCTCCTTTAGTTTGTTCCTCATGCTGCATGTACTGTATGTATTTCAAATGTGCTCCAGCATACTCACACATCACGAAGCAGTGTGGAGGATCTTGCTACCATTCCATCGGTCTAACACTGCTGGGTGGCCACCAGGCTTATGTCCAGCAAGCCTGGGTTTAGCCCTTTTCCCCTTCAATCCATTTTAATGCTCTTTCAACGAGCACTGCACCCCCCTGCAAAGATCCTTCTCTCTGTCTGAGACAGGTGTACCCAGCTGTTGCCACCAAGTGTCAATCTGCTGGTTCTTCTTGTTTCTTCCCTCACCATTCCCTGCAGCTGGAAGGATAAAGAACACTACTCATGCTCCTGATCCCATAGTACCCAGGTGTCCCAAGGCCTCAAAACCTCTTCTGATCGTCCTTGGCCTTCATATTGCAAACTTCATAATTGCCTACATGAGAAAGCAATAATGGATAATAATCCAAGGGCTGTACCAGAGCTGAAAGTTTCCTCATCTCATCTGTAACGCAGCCTCCAGGGAAGCAGATGACTTCCCTATGAAGTGGGGCTTGCCAGGAAATTGGACCTTCTGTTCCCCTCACTGGAGGGTTTCCTGTGCCAATACCTCATCTTTCTTTCCTTCTGGAAGCAGTTTCAACACAGTGCATAGGGGAACTTCACCTTAGTGAATCGTCCTACAGAGATGAACCATCATTTTCATCCTTTGATTTCCCCTTGCAGAGCCTTGTACTTATTAAACACGGGCACCTGGGAAGGTGGGGCAGTTGCAGAGGAGTATCCTGGCCTACCAGGCAGGAATTTGTAACCATTACCCCCTTTTATAACTACTAAAAAAAAAATTCTTAAAAAAGCTTTAAGCATTTTAAATCAACTTAATACTCCACATTAAACTGATGACTATTACAGAGGTAACAAATTTAAACCAGAAAAACATTGTCCTGTGAGTGTTAAGTGCCTGGTAATCCATAGAGAAACATGGACTGCAGACACATGGAAAGTGTACTTCACTGGAGTTACTTTACAATTGGAGATAATTTTAAATAAATTTAATTATCCTCCATTCTCTTTCAATGGTAAATACATTAAACTTATAAAAATTCTCAACTTTTTGTAAACTGAAATGTTTTAATAACATGCTCTGAGTGAACTCTTTGAATACTTCAAATAGTAGTACTTTTATAATTATCTCATCCATGGAAACACATATGTAGCTCAGATAATTTTCAATCTACTTGCTTTCCACAAATTCACTTTTCTCATCTATATGCAAATTTTCCTTCAAAAGTTATGGTATAATCCAAGTATATCTTACAAAATTAATTATGCTTTTTGGCAAGATAGTAAAGAAAATACTTCTAAAATATACTGCTGCATGAAAATAGATTAACTTGGGTTTCTGACTAAGCTTCCTGAGGATCTAGAAGAGAAAGCTCAAGTCTTCAGTAGGCTACAACTCAAAACTGCAGAGAAGATTGCTAATATGGGTTTTCATTTTTCCTTCTTATTTTAAGAAAACACATATTTGCATTTCTCCTAGAGGCCTTGCTCACACTGATGTTCTGAAATGTTTTAATAATTCAAAATATACTGATTTCTCTTTATACCCCCACACATCATCACTGATTAACACTGAAATGAAAAAGCTAATAAAAATGCAAAAAGGTAAATAGATGCTTCAGCAGCCACAAGAACACCAACATTTGTTTGAAGTAAACTAATTTTCACTCCTCCTATCTCTCACAGCAAAATGGAGAAATGTGAAAGCAAACTGTAACCTCTGAAGATAAACTGGAATAGAAAGTGATACTCAAGGGTTAGGATAAAGCACAATTTTAACATAGTTTTATTTCATAGTAGGTACTCAATACTTTAAGGAAAAAAAGAAAAATCAGCTGTGAAAGATTCCTCCAAACTATTATTTGTTAAAAAACCCAAAACTCTTGATTAGGAGAAAAAAGCACACTATGGATGGACAGTAAATACCAAAATCTTAGCTTGATAATACAGTAATACTTCAAACTAGCAGTTGCTTATTAATCACAATTATCACTGTGCATGGTGATGCTATTAAGTGAGAGAGGGCCCCAGATACCTTTGTCACCACAGTACTAGAAAGAGATGCTATGCAAACCAAATCTTTCAAATTCATTTATCATATATTAGCAGATAAAACCCGCTCTTTTTGTAGCTGGAATAGCACACTTGGTCCATTTCATAACTCTTCATTTGGACACCACTCCCATCCAGAGTCCTCAATCCTTCGCACTGCAGCATTCCCTCCATACCCACGTGCCATTCTTCCCTCCTCCCCTGCTCTCCAATGCTGTCTTTCAAACAATGCAGCATCACTACTGCCGCCTTCTGTCCTCAATATGCAACACCGGCATATTTCCTTGAGAAAGCAGCCCCTAGAAGAGTCAGAAAGAGGCACCTACCTGTAGAAGAATTCTCAAAGTACTTTTAAGCATTTACTGTTACTGTTCCCTCCAGATGGTCACATTAAGAAGCAGTGTAGTTTGCCAACCAATGTTCAACACTGAATAGAAGACAGTAACCAATACTTGAATTTTAGATCAGTAAAGACCCACACTCTGGGGCTCTCCAACAGAGACATAATACACTTTCATTCAGATGGTACATTTATTAAATTAGAATGAAAAAGTTAATGTACTTTAGAGTGCAAGAAACATATTCGGACACTGGAACTCAATACAGAGAAACAATGTCTTCAGAATAATTACAGCAACACAACATCCTCTGTAGGGTATTACATATCAACCAAACAGGCAATAACACTTGTAAGGGGGGAATAAACCCATTCAGTACCATCAGCAGATGCAAAGAGCAGTAGAGAAGTTGCAAGGATCTAGCTAGACAAAAAATGTTCCTACCTTTAGCAAGCTGAGGCTCTTGGCAGGACTCAAACTATCCTGAGAGCACTCACTTTTAGCAGATGCCTGTCGTACACAGCTGGCTTTAGCTCCAAGCTGCTGGAAGCTGCTGAGCAGAGGAGCAGCATCAAACACAGTATTACCCCATTAGCATTTTCTCAAAAGCTACAATCATGACTGACAATTTGTTTGTTTTAAATAGAAAACCAGACTTTCAGTTCCAATACCTTAATTTCACAGACCCTAAAATAAGTAAACACCTCCTGCCTTTTTTCATCTCTCTCCAATTCAAACCTAACAATAAACAGTTTAACTGGAAGGATATGTAAGCTGAAAAGCTCAGTAGGCTGATCACTTTGTTCTTTTTAATAAGAGAAAGTAGCACAAATTGATGTAAGAGTTTAATCTCTAATGCTTAATTAAATAAAGATAAAAAGATGCACAGAACAATATTTAAGTATAGTCTAAGATAATGAAACCCATCTACTGGCCATACTGCTCCTACACATCCTATTTTCAACTCATATTTGTACCCTGTTTTGCATAACACTTGCCTAGGAAAAAAAATACACACTAAAAATATATCTAAGAACAGGAGTCTCCCTCAGAGGGCCAGAGTCAGTTTATGAATAAACCTGGCTAGCTTAACTTTTGCACTTACCCCTCCTGGCAGTTAGGACTAAAAGATGGTTTTGTTCTGCGCTTGAAATGGATAGGATGCAGTACAATTTACCAGCCATTAATTTGAACCATGACCACTTGCTTTTATGAAAAGCTGTATTATGAATCCCACCGTTTTAATATAAAAATTTAAATATGTACATTTTCCCTGAATTGTGCTGTCCCTAGCAGTTCATGCTATCTATGTAAAAGTTAAGAGCACAGGACTCTTCCTGGAGGTATCTAAGCATTAAATCCCTACCAACATTCATCCTTTTGGGTCATGATGTCACAAAACACTCTGCTTTTATAAAGACCAAATGCCTCTACACCTAATCAATCACAAAATTTACCATGATTGCAGGGAAGGGGCAAGACTAGTTTCTTGAAGAATACCCATTTAACTTCAGAAAACAAAACGTGGCAATTCTACAACTACAGCACACAAAACTATAGCCTTGAATTTCATTATTCAAAATCCAACTGGAGGATGTTCAAAGACACTTATGCTTTCAATGGGAAATTTAAGATGTTAAGGGATTCATAACAAAACTTAAAACTGTACATTATGAAAAGACAGCTTTAAAAGGTCAGAAACTGGGATGATTTTTGGTGCTGTATTTTAAAAGTTTCACTATTACTTTTAATGATTAAAAAAAATAAATATTCGTGCTCTACTGCCAGTGCTACCTAAAGGCTACTTGAATGCAGGGGTATAAAATCAGCTTTCCATCAGATAATAAAGAAAATATTTTAAGCATAGGACATAAAATAAAGTGTGGGGAAGAAGAGAATATGGGTCGTCATTTCGTGTTCCAACCTGGCTTTAATGTTCTCATGAATCATTCAAGAGCCTAGATTTCAAGTGTACATTCATTTCAACTCTTGAAAATATAAAGGTCTATGGCTATTGTAGAAAATACTTGAAATCAAACATTAAAGAGACAAAACAGCAACATTGCACATCACTGGAAAAATAAATTGGTGCAGACTATTTAAAGTGCATTACTTTACAAAAACAGACACCACAGAAATTCATCCGACAGGTGTAACTGGTGCATAACTGTATGATTCTGCAGCTCCAAAATCAACTCTTACTTGAAAAAATTACACTAACAATAAATACAAACACCTCCTCTGAGGATGAGACTGTAACTCAGATATGCTAAATTGTCTCTCACATAGAATTTTATTTCCATCTGCATCAAATAATAATAAACTGACTACAGCAGCTGTAGTCTAACAAGTCGCTGAGCAATTCATAATGCCATTCTAAGACCCTGAAGCTACTTTTCGTGTTTATTTCTTATTACAGGAAAAATACAATCATTTTCCCACGAATGTAAAGCAATAACTTTGCTGAAACATAGGTATAGAGAAAGAAGCTTTATAACCAGATCATAGATATCTGCTTTTTTCAATGTAAGACAACATCTTAAATAATTCTTTACAGCTTCAATCACTTTCCAGGTATAAGTATCTTTACTTCTGCACTTAACTTTTGAAATAGCCACGGGAATGCAGAAGTAATAGAGTGCAATTAACTGTAGGAGTACATTAGGGCTTAGTTCTATTCTCTGCTACAGCAATACATACTGTATGAGTTAAAAGTTACCTCCTAAGATTTTACAAATACATAACAATACTATGTGGGAGGACAAAGCCCCAAATGCACACCAGATAATATATTGCTTTGGTGCCCAATGACTAGATTGAATAGTAGATGCCTATTACTAATGCCAACAGTACAACCTAAGAAATTTAGCTTATTAAATTAAAAATCTTCCATCTAAAAGGCGTGAATATATCACAGTAATAACTAAACGCCACAGGATAAGAAAGGGTCTCTCCTTTAATTTCTGGCAAAAATAAGCTGCTTGCAGAAACCTAAATACTTTTAACAAATCAGTTGTATTTAAACAGCAAACCTTCCATGGAAAGTTTTTTTCCCCCAATCTAACAAACACTAGTAAATCTTGTACTGCATAGAGTTACTTTGTAAGAGCAAGTTTATGAAAAGGGGGAGAGAAAGAAACAAAGCAGCATTATTCCCAATGCCATCAGAATATAGCCACGCAGGGCACAGCTGATAGTAAAGATGCTTCACTGCTCTATGGTAGGACATAAGCTAAACAGAGTATGTACAGACTGAGAAAGAAAGAGAAGATCCAACTGTCCAAGGAGAAAAGGGGTACAATCTGTCACACAAGATGCACTAACAGAAAGCTGTTGGGAAATTCTTCCTCTAGCTAAATCCCTGGCTTGGCAAGTAAAAATAAGTGGCATCGAGGACAGGGACTATACAGGAAGTGGGCATCTATGATTCTTCAGCCATCTGAAGTAAGGAGTTGATAGCTGCATCCTTGTTCCCCCTCTGAGCTTCTAGCACTGAGCGGATTACTTCCCTGTCCATGTTGGGAAACATATCCTGGATAGATTTCAGGTCCTCTTCATTACACAGGTGCTGAGGGTTGACTGCAGGAGGTGGTATTGCCACTGGGACCATGCCTGGATTACAGACTGCAGGCATCCCTACAGGTTAAAAACAGAAGAAAGAAAGCCACAAAACACACATGAGTAGGGGGAAAAAAATTAACAAACCCACAACAAAAAAAATCCCTGTGATTTTGAAGACAAAAGCAGCTCATGACTTGTCCCAACCCACCAACTTCAGCATTTATTTATTTTAACATGCACTCCAGAGGAGGAAGAAGATTGCAGAGATTATACCTACACTGCTGCAATTCGAAAATATTCTTCTGGAACAGATTTTCACCCCAAGGTTATATTCCAGAAGTTATAAACTACAGTATGACAACAGGCACTGTTCAAAATTAGGTACAATGTGCATTAAACATTCACTAACCAAACACTAAGCTCATCACAGAAAGGTGTGGTTGGTTTTCCCCACCTCATATTTTAGTTCCCAGTATATTTATGTTGTGATGAAAAATTGGTTTTACATTAGCAATATACATGGCTGATATTCCAAGAGACAATGAATGCAATTTCCAGCATATTCAAAGAAAAGCAAAGTACTTTGGTCCACTAGAAAACCAGACCACACAAATAAGCAAATTTTAGCAGATGTTTTTCCTGGCTAAAGTTCCATCCAGCCTTCAAAGTCACAACATGGCAAAAGAGCAACACCTCTAGGGGCACACACTGCTTTGTTCATCTCTCTTCCAAAGCATAAAATTCACCTGACCTGTCATTTTTCGCTAACTTCTTGTACATCCATGTAAAACAAAGTTTACAGAGTTTTAGAAAAAGAGTATTCCTATTCCTGTTAAAAGAAATTGCTAGACAAAATCCCTTTTTCATCACATAAGAACTTCTATCACTAAGCACAGAACCATTGGTGAAAACACTACCTTTTGTTTTGTATAAAACTGAAAACAGATAATAGTACATATCTATATTTTTTTTTGTTATCACTTCTGAAAATTGTGTATTTCACTTCTTCTCTATGTAGTTTCAGATCCTTGATTATCTTAGTCCCACTCCTTTATGGGTTAGCTTCTGCAGTTCTCCTGTAGAATTTCTAAGGTAGGGCAAGGAAAAGTACCTGCAGCTACAAAGAACCAAGATCTAGTATCACTTCTCTATTTGCTTTCAAGCATTTTATGCACTGTTTCAAAGACTATTCACCTGATATTTTTATAAAATAGTGTACAGTAATCCAAAGACCTTCCTGTACAGTAATGATCAAATTGAGAAACTGTCACCAAATAAGTATTAGTTAAGATTATCCCCTGCACCCCAGATTTAACCCCAGATTTAATAAATAATTTTATTTCCCTTTTATTACAATGAGATCCTTCTGCAACCTGTGGCAGTCAGAGAGGCTTAGAAAACTGCTAAGCGTTTTTGTTTCGACAAATTGTCTTACTTTTTAAAGAAATCTGATTCACCTCACCAAAGGAGGTGCACAGATTCAACTCCTTTCATTAGATGAATAATCACCTATATTTATTTGTTCATCAGCTTTTTAAAGTAGATATTAAACCACAAGATTACCTTTATTGTATCAGAATATCAGATGATGGAAAGAATGCTTAGGAAATAGCATTTTACAAATGCAACTGAGAAGGTGATATACACAGACCATACTGTTCTTTCTGATGTACTCAAATACCTATGAATTTTAACATACAGGCTTTTCCTACACAACCATGTCACGTCCTCCTAAAGTTGACATAGTTACATGTTTGCTTTAGAGCAGTTCATTCTAGTCTTCCTGGGTTTTAATCATTCTATACAACAGAGAATATGGCTACTTCAAAAATGTTTTTAATTGAAACTTCATTTTGCTATCCTCCAGTCTTCAGAAAGCAAAACTTCCTGAGACTGTTATGGTCTCACATTCCAACTAGGTTTTCATGAACTACCATACATACTTTTATCTTTATTATTATTTAATTACATGCATGATTCTAGCTTTTCTGCTTCTTTAAAAGAAATTATTTCTGCTTCTTTTACATATTTGATCTTCAAAAGCCTCACACAACCTCATAACCAGTTTAGATTTAACATATAATTTAACACTTTCACATCTGCATACATGGGAGATCTACCAATTTTTGTCAGAAACATACTTTACTGCTTTACTTCACACTTCTTAATATTCTCTGACTGTTGGCTTTGGGTTTTTTTAATTTGGCACACAATTTCTTTGAACAATTAACTTCTTTTACACAGTTTTTAGTTCATCTGTTTGCCTTCTACATTAATTACCTTCTACCTTAATTACTTCTCTGTAAGTTAAACAAACTATGAACTATTTGTATCATCATCACTATACATCTTCAAAATAAGATCTCTTTGAGAACTAGCTTTCATTTATTACCCAGGAGTACATCAGAAGCTGCTTCTCTTCTACTGAATTCCGACTAACTGCTCAAAAATTGTACCAACAAAGCACATGTATAACCAAGATAATTTTCAAGAGTGCCTCTTTGCAGCCTCATCTCTCAACATAATGACTGAAATACATATGTGATTGAAAATATTGAATTACATTACACTACTTTTACTCAGACCTAACATTTAAAAAAAGAGCAAAGAGCAGTTTCAATACTTACCTCATCTCTTCAAGATTTTCTTCAGTCTAACTATTTAGTCAGAAATGTCTATACTCACTTTAACGTGTAAAAATGTTTTAGCATCCCACTGACTTGTTTCTTCTGTCAGCACAAAAATGCTATATTATGACTCACATTCAAGGTTGGATGAGCTAAATATCAACTCTGGCTGACCAGGTACTCTAAATGAATATAGTTTCACTGCAAGCACTGCACCCAGGATTTCACCTGATATACTCTTTTCTATTTCTTTCCTCAAACTGGACTCCTGTTCTATTTGAAGGGATTCATTACTGATTTGTAAACACCACCCTATTTATCTATGTTCTCCAATTTTGATTTTAAAATTCCCCTTTTAATCATCTTAAGTTTTATTAGAAGAAAAAAAAAAATAGTAACGTAGAAGCTTTAAGTCTAACACACAGGCTGTATTTATTCAAAAAGGTTCATACTGAGTCAGTGTCATAAATTTGTTACCTGCACACTGGAACCGTATTTCTGCCCAACCATCTGCATCACACCTCTACCATAGGTATCAGATACCATAGGTATCTGTCCCCTTTCCTGCATCACCCTAAACCTGGCTCCACAGCTTTTCATGCCCTTTGGACCATGGTCCCAGGAATTCTGTCTGGCACTATGAGTTTGAACACACAGCCTATTAGACACCCTGGAGGCAAACCACTGTGCAGTCCTCACCAGCACCGCAAATACACTTCCCCCAATTACCCAGCAGCATTTTGTAGAGCCTCTTCTAGAGCTTCAACTCATTCCTCACACTGCCTACAAACAATGTGGACATTTAAAAGGGGCGTAAGATGTGTGGCCTCAAAAAATAAAGTCACAAAGCACCTGAAAGAATTGAGCAATAGAAGTTATGTTTTACTTCTAACATAAACTTCCCAAGATTTTTTACTAAATCATCAACACCCTAATATTATCCAACAATCAGCCTGAACAGTGTATGAACTATCAATACACTTTAAAGCATTAATCCAAATCAAATCTGAGGCTCTTTTCTCAAGTACATAGCATCCTACAGCTTACCAGTACTGTTTCAGTATCTTATCAGTGCCAAAATAAAATCAAGACTAGAACAGAGTTTTCCTTACTGCTTTCATCAAAAAATAGGTAATTAGCAAGTCAGACATCTGGACAGGCAGTACTCGAAAAGCATTTCAAATATAAATAATAAATTTAAGACACAAGAAATTTCTCGTCCATATTGGTTCTCACCAAGGATTTTTAAAACCTATTTTCTCAGCACTTATAATTTTAGCTTATGCTGTCTACAACTAGACTGCATATAAATGGAGTTAGTATCACAGATTTTTAATAAATACCTCCATGATAAATGCTTGCTTTTCATGAAACTCAATATTCAAACTATACAACACCAATTTGAGAGTACTTTGGGTTTTTCCGCACTCAGGCTAAAAGCATCCATAATTTCTGATTTACAAAATAGAAAGTAAGACTTAAACAGAAAATTAAAGAACTATGCACTGAAATTTAGCAAACAGACACATATAAGCTGTCATTAGAGAAAGTTATAATAAGCTTCCAAATTATCAATGTTCAGTAAAAAGCTGCTTTAAGCTAAAAAACTTCATATCACTGACAGGTGAAAACTGGAACTAAATAACGTAAGAATCCACTGTCAGTGGAATTGTGAACTCCTGTGTTACTCTCAGATATTAGGTACATGTTATAAATCAGAAAAATGGAGCATTGTTTTCCAATTCAGTGAAATGGCAATGGCAAACATGCTTGCATAAGCAGTGGCATTCCAATACATGAAACAATAGCAAGTAAGTTGCTACAAGCAGCAATGAAAGCATCAAAGCAGAATTAACAGGGTAAACTTTTTCCAACTGCATACAAGGCATTACACACTTGTAATTTTATTTTCTTTTTCAGTAAAGTGCCCTATGTTTAATTTCTTAACTCATTATCATCCTGTCCCATCCACAGACTCTTTCAGAGTAAACTCAGGAACCTTCCCAGCATGCATTCTTTCATTTAAATTAAGAAATTGGGAACTCTTTTCTAAAAAAACAAAATAAGTCTTAATGATATTTGCTCCAGGAAAAATCTCACTACTATGCATACCATCTCATTTTTTAAAATATTGCTTCTATGGAAACTACTAGAAAAATTAAGTTTATGAAACAACAGAAAAATGCTAAAATTTCACTGTTCTGAATAAAGCAAATGTGTTGTGACAACCACAACAATTTTATATACAGCATCTTTCTGAAATTCAGGGCATCAAGAAATGATATCATATTTTACAAGAAGTAATTCTAAAATTTTCTGAATGTATTTGATTAAAGACCAATGCTTTTATCAGAGATAGTAGTGTCACAGCAACTTTCCACAATTCAAAATCAAAAGCGTCACAGTAAAGGAAGTCTAAAATGAAGGAAAATTGATTTCCTGTAATATGATTTGCCTTTAGAATTCTAGTCAGATACTTAACTTTACATGGATTTAAAACAGAAGTGCATGAAAAATATGCACTGAGATTAATTAACGAAATTAAGACTAAGGCAATTAGCAGGTTGTCTTCTCAGTGTTATTGCACAACTCAGTTTTTTGCTTTCAAGTTTACCAAAAGTCATGACGTTATCTGCTTCTCCACTAATGCTGCAGTAGCCAAACAACTGCAAGAATTGTTTCTCTACTAGAAAACCAACACTATCACATAATATAGCTCACTGACACACAGCAGCTTCAGAAGAATATCACAGCATCACATTATATCCATCAACATTGTCATCAGCAATCTGTTTAGCCATTACAGCTCAAAGCTGAGCAAATGCCTTTCCAACAGGTTAGAGGCTTTAATAATTTGCAGAAGATGGATTAAATTGTTCTACTGTAACAAGCAAGTGGCAATACCTTGTTGTACAGTGTGCTGTAACAAATAAAGCTGTTTAGATGAGCTCATGCAAAGACTCTTGTGTCAATGAGGATGGGAGTGAGAAAAGAGCTTGGAAACTTACCCAGAGCAAAGTACTCAAGCCCTGAAGACAGGTGAAAATGAAGGGACAAGGGGAAAGGAATAAGACATGGGAAAGAAATATTAATCTATTTTTAAAGGATATTAATTATTTACCTTCCAAAGGTGAAAGTAGGATAAAATGAGGCAGTTGGGTAAAACCTAAGCTACCTAACACTAAAAAACTAAATGCTGCTAGGATACAGTCTCTCAGCTAATTTGCTTCAGGGCCCTGAACAAATTTCCTAAATGTGCTGTTTATGCAGAAGTAACAATCAGGGGAAATGCTACTGAAATAAGTAAGCCACCAGGCGTTTGCAGCAAGGATTTTACAGACTACAAAGGACAACATACATCCATGGTTCTCTGAACAGATACCAGTAACATCACAAGCTAACCCATGATCGTCCATAAGGATACCTAAAGGAACAATGTACATATACACACAACCTTGCCTCAATAAAAAGTGATATTCTTGACTCTGACAGGACTCAAAACCACACAGGTTTTTAACATATTTTTAACATGGGAGTTTATAAAATAAGTAAAGGCAAGTTTCCTATTTATCCCACAAATATTTAGCTAATAAAAAATACAGCTTGCTTATTGAACTAACATTTTTAGCTCACTGTCTCTGGTACTCTTCACTACAAGAAGATACTGCAAGCACCAGTGTATCAAAATCATCTACAGTTTAAATTAAGTAATCTTTAGAAAAAGAAATAGGAAGAGGTGGTAGATAAACTCAACTTCTATAACAACATAGTTCACAAGTTCAAATTTTTGCATACCCAATGCATAAACACATCACCTATGGCAGCTATAGCTTCTAAGCAACAGCTTGTGCTGTCGTCAGAAGTTTTCAATTTAAAAAATTTTGCAATTACCACGGTGCAAGAATATACTACGGCCACTTCCTGTTCTTAAGACAGCTCCATCTACCACCAGATGTGAGGAAATGAGCATTACTTGTGGTCATCTGCTTACCACAGTGACTACCTCCTTGTTTCTACTGTTTACCTCAGCTTGTATGACAGAGTGTGAGAGTAATTAGTAGCTTCAACATTAATTAGAAGGCTAGTTAATTAGAAAGTTAGTTTTGAACAGAAGTTTCTGTTACAGAAAAACAGCTTGGCCTTTGTGACACACCTAAATTTGATTAATCATCTCTCTTTAAAGCACAGTTATTTTGGACAGTTAACAAGGAACTGTTATAACTGTCTGGATAAGCATTTTAGTCCACCCACTCCATTTCCATCATAGATATGGCGTTGATTCTGACAGTCTTCTACAGTAGAATCCTCTTCATTTCAAATATAATAAACTATTCAATGATGCTCTTCCACTCTTCAGAAGGAAAAACAGAACAAGTTTACTGACTGCATTAATTTAGCTGCTCAGGTAAAAAACCTGAACTACAAATATTTCAAGCAGGAGCACATCGACGTCCATTTCCCTTCCTGAAGCAGTCTCAAAAGGAAGACAGCAAACACTGTACAGTGTTACAAAGGAAATGTGCAAACAGAGTGGGCCCAGAAGACACACACAGTTCAGTTGTGCAAGGAAGGCCAGCATCTTCCATGCACCTTTCTGAAAGAGTTTATGGAATTCAATTGGAGCATCTAGTTCAATATACAGAAAGTATTTCAAAAAACTTCAAGAAGTCTTCTAAGATGCACTAATGTTTCCTTTTATAATTCGAAATTACTTTTATTAAGCCATTAAATGTATGAAACAGCAAAAGTATTCTGCAGCCAAGTCACTTTCCTAAACATCCATCTAATTATTATGAGTGGGTCATTGATTAGTGAGTAAGTCAAAGCTTTGGAACTCACAGCGCTTTGGGAAATTTTGATGATGTCCACAGAAATTCTAGAACAGCAAACACAAAGCACAGTAAAGAGAGTAAAAAATATCAAATGTAGGTAAGAGGTGGCTTGTAAAAAGTCTGGCATTTATGAAGCCAAGGAAGTACACTCAAGCTTTCCCAGAACAAAAGAAGAGTTCAAATCCAGGGGTGAAACTTTGCAATGCTTTAAAAATACAAGTCACAGATGCAGGAAAAATTTTGAACACAGAACAGTATTATAGCAGAACTAGAACAAAAATGCTGGATCTTGGTAGAAGGGCAATGCTCTACATAGAGACCCCAAATTCTTAGCTGCTAAAAGGTAAGACTTACTATCATTTGCAAATTATTAGTTATTTCTTCACTTGCCCAAATAGAAAATATTCTCAAGATAAATAATTTACAGAACATCATGATTTGAACATCCAGTACTTGAATAGGAAGTCTGAAGGTCTTCTGTAAGTTTTATCTGTTCAGTTCTATGTCTAATTTCAATTATACGGGAAACTATTCTCTGCTTCATGTCTTCTGTTTATACTCTGGCATGGAAATTTTGTAATATGAATATTCTCATTTTGATCTATTCAAGAAATTTGTTAGCACTTTCTATCAGATCTTTAAACAAGATGACTGTGTTTGAAGTTCACTACAGAAGGTCTGGTTTACCACAACAGAATCACACTTTGGAAAGTGCACTCCAGTTCAAAGCACTTCACTGGCAAGACTTAAAATCTGACAGTTAAGCTGCAGAGATAAAAAAAGACCTAAAATGAACCAAACTGCAAGTTTTCATTAGGGAATAAAGCATGCAGCCCAACTTTTCCCTATTTTGTTCTAACTTAACTCTGTAAAAATGAAACAGGAGGTACGATTCCTAGCTTACATACCTAGTCTTCTGTTGATGAGGTTTGTTTTTACAGTGAATGGAATTTTAAATTCAATCATCTCCTAGTCATTTTAAATTCAATCATCTCCTAGTCTTAAAGAAGAAAAATACAATACATGTACCTGTTGTGTCATCCCTTAGCACTTTAATTATGTCCCACTATCATAAGTTAAAGTTAAATATATGTGAATTTATCTCTTACTTTCCCTGAAAAGTACACATACTACTGAATAGATAGTCATAGAATAAACTGGGAGTTTTAAGAGCCGTAAGTGAGCAGGACAAATTCAAGCTTATTTACACACTTTAAGCTTTTCATCTTTTACAGAAAAATTACAAAACAGAAGTTAACACATCTTTTTCTACAAGTCCAAAACTCTCTTTGAATCAACCAAAAGGACTGACAAAACCTGCTGTAGTTATGTAAACACATAAAAAAGAGCTATCTCAGAGCTCCTTAACATTTCTCAATCACTGAGCTGTGAATACTCTACATGCTGTATAGAGAGTTCCCTTACAACAAAGCATCTTCAAGGACCACAGAAAAATTAATCCCATTGTGGGCTACAGAAGCTGCAGCTCTGATGGCACAATTCATTTGAGGGACTTTTTGAAGTGCCTCCATCTTCAGACATGGCTTGCCACCATTTAAGTAAGCAAAACTTGCAGTGCAGCCTGCTAGACAGCTATTCAGAGACCTGATAGAAGTATAAAAGAAATACTCAAAAAGAGAAGCCTTCTCAACTTGACAGACATTTAACCCATTTAATCAAACTCATGCAGCTCTATTAAACAGGGTACAAGACTGAAGGCAGACCTGTACTTAATTTGTTCCCTCTCATAAATATATATAATGGGAAAAGTGGTTAAGGGAAAATCCTTTATAGCTTCTTTTACATTCTGAAAAAACAGGAGTAATTTGGTATTTATTTCTGCAACACCCTTCATCTGGAAGGTTCATAGTCATCAAGTAGAGAAAACATACCTGCTATAGGCACATATCCAACTCCTTGCTGATATACAGTGGGCATTAGGACCACTGGCTGGGGCTGCATCATCATGGCAGCTGGCAAAGACTTGACAGAAAAGGCACAGATTAGAACAACTCAGGAAAGGGCCAAAAAAGCCAGCAATTAAAAGTGTTTGCAAATAAGTCATCACATTGAAAATCCATGTTCAACAGTACAATAAGACTATGCTGAGTGCTAATCTGTATTAAGCAAATCTCTGGCAAACTAACTGAACTACCATCTTTCAAATGACAATTTATTTGCCCATGAATCAATAAACACACATCATATCAAACCTGCCTTTCAAAAGTGATGAAATGTTGTTATCAAAATGCATTATTTTAAAATACAGGTTTAATCAGCTTTCATGCCTTAGTCTTATGAAATGAATATACAACATATTCATCATAAATATTAGACAAAATCTGATTATCTGATTTTTATTTTTTGTTTTTAAAAGCAGTACACTGCTCCTTGAAGCAAATTTTGATTGTAAATAAATTATTTTTGAGGTAAACCAGTGCATTAAACAAAATATCAAATTAACTCCATTCCCTTTTACTACCACAATAACTTCAGTTATATTTCAGTTCAGTTTGATCCTTGAGAATATTGACTATTATGAACAGTACATTCACAGGGAGACAGTTTTTAGGGTTAATTATTAACTCTTTTCTCCCTGGAGTAATGAAACAACTGTTCAGATCTGGGGCAGAATGTGAATTGCAAGCAGCAGGGAATATCTGTTCCCAGCTGTGCACTGAACAGCAGCGTGGAACTTCTGATGACATACAAGTACAGTAGGAAGCATTCAGGGCTGCACGTGCTACACATTATCCAGCAGGTACTTGAAACAGAGGTGACAGGTGAGAACACTCCAGGAGCTGCAAACAAACCAGTGGAGGTCTGCAGTTCATGACCAGTAGCACCAAATGAACAAGAAAGGAAGTGAAAAACAATGTCATCTCAAAGAGCATTCAAACTACCCAAGAAACACCTAAGACGGAGAAGAGTTTCCATTTTTCTGCTTTTAAACTGACATGAATTTTTAAAGATTTAGGGGGGAAATTTATTGTTAGATTCCACAAAGTTTTAAAAAAAATATTATTATTAAGTTAAAAATGACAATGGACCATTTAGCTGAGGATTTCTTTTTTATGCATATAGTAGCACAGTTCTAAGCAAACTTTCCTGTCTGACCATCTGGGAGCCACTCTGGCACCCACTCCAGTCTGTACCTGCTGAGACCAAGGCCTCTTTGCAGTGGGTGCCTCCAGTGACCTCAGGGGAGCCCCTCTTGGCTCCCTGCACACCCCACACTCACAGTCAGACAGGGTTTCCTTATCAGCTCAGCCCTGGGTTTCCCACAGCAGTGTCTCAGATGTCTGGATCCTTAAAGCAATTCCATCATGGTGCAGTGACACAGAAACAGCTCGAGCTGGTGCCTCCAGGGACGGACCCCCAACAAAGGAAGCCCTGGGTTTTACACCCTCACAGTCTGTGCACCCAGCCAGTCTGGGGTCTTCCTGCTGACTCGCCAGCTCCTGCTGTGCCCCAGTGTCCAGTCCCCTGGCCAGTGCCACAGGTCCCTGTGCCCTTTGTGGTGCAAAGGGGTCAGCACCATGTCATGGTCCCTTTCCTGAGGCTCCCACCATGTCCCTCAGCCAGGGCACAACCTGCAGCTCTCACTGCAGCTGCACATCCAGCTACCTGCTCTCAGTGTACTCCTCAACAACATGAATAAGCTGAATTTTGGTAATTGCAAAACAAGATAAATACCCATTTGCCACCTTACCACGAAGTATTTTTTGTCTTTACAAATATTTTTGACTGCTATTCCCAGAGTTAGGTATAATTATTTTAAATGCCAACACACACAAACACCCAGTATGGTACAACAGATCTACTTCAGTCTAAAATATCTCCCTCCCACTACTTAAGAAGCTTCTCTCCCTTCCCACCCCAAACTCGGCTTACCGTGTATGACATAACCAGATTAATCATTCCTTCCTTGTCATCACCTTGCCTTCCACTCAAGCTATACCATTCATCTTCCACATTTCCTTGTTTCAGAGACTCAGGAATTGTAATGTGTGTCCAAGCAATGCGGTCATCCATTGAAAAGGCTCTCTGAAATATAATTTGAAAAATATTACCAAATTAATTGTCCTGAAAGAAACCCCAAACTTAAAATTATCCTCGACTAACACTTCAGTTTTTTGCTATTAACTTTGTTCATTTTATTCCCTTTAAAACTACTGAAGTGTCAATAAATATTTTGGCCATCTCCTTTCCAACAAGGATGAAGGAAACTTTAAGTGGGATTATAGATTGATTGCAGACATTTAATAGCAAGAAACTGAAAACCTGAAGCAGAACTCTGGAAATACAGCATCCTAATATCATCATAGGCTGTGTGAATCTCCTAACATCACATCAGAGGCCACTACATGAACATAAACATCTTCTGTTTACTATGATAGCCTGTGAACTCCAGCAGATAGAAGTACTGAACTGCCTCCCTGTTGCAGCAATGAAACACACTTGAACCAATCAGCTAAGCCCTCAAAGCAGCACCCAAAATCCTCACTTGTGTAATGATCACATGGCTGCTGCACTGTCATGCTTTACTACATACAGTGAGAGAGGCAGCAAAAAAACAGGCAAACCATGACTTAAGCCTTAGCTGTAGCCTCTTAGTTTCTCCTAATAAATTCTAGTGACTACACACAGTCTGTAATTGACAGTTTTATTCTCAGCAATTCCAAGATTGGGAAAACTACTAAGCTCTTCGTAGGACAGAACAGCACCGAAGAATTTTCAAGTAAAACAGCATTGTACAACAGCTATTTTTAATAGGGACAGTGAAGGACACAAAGCTGCAGGGCATTTTGATAGCCAAAAGTAGCTTAAATAGCACTCAGACATCTTTTGCTTCTCCTCCCTTGCAGGCAAGCCTGCTACTGCCACTTTATCAACTACCAAAGAAAAGTAACAGTTCTGACATTCTTGGGGAAGAGCAAAGACTTGTGAATTGCTGCTTCTGGAATTCTGAAAATATTTTTATTATCTTCCAAAGAACATGGCTAAGGAACTGTCCGTGCCAACGCATTCCTTTTTTTGCAAGGTTTTAACCAAACCTCAGTCCAAACCAGAGATGGGGAGAGGTAGAAAAAATATATAGCAGTTCTGACCTCATCAAATATCTCTAGATAAAAGGAGTCCACGCCCGGGGGAACAGTGCACTGAATAACTTTGTTCCAGCGGGGGTTCTTGGCTCCATTATGCGCTGTTGGAGTTTCATACACGGCGTATCCCAGCCGTATTCGGCAATACGGATCCATGCGCGTCATTCCGTAATTCTTTGCCAGTTTGGCCTGAAAAGAAGAGAAACACGGGAAGTGTATAATACTGACATTAACTTGAGAAGTTAATTACTATTAGTTCACAGTAAGAACCAAATGCTGAAGAAAGGACTAGATTAAATTCTGTGACAGAGAGAAAAGAGTTTAAAAGATAAAGAAAAACAGCATTCAGATTAAAACATAAACCAGTAACACCAGTAAATGTCTGGGAGACCTTGAAAAGGGAACATCTTTTTAGCCTGTTTATTGCAGAAAATACAAATTTCACTGTAGCTAAAATAAATCACTTCATACCAAACTACAAAATACATGATTACAAGGACATTGTAACAAGTTCAATTTTTCCCTGGGTATCTCATCTCCACCATAAAATCACAAGTGTAATGCTGTAGGTAGCCTGTCCTCTTTCACTTCAGTTCTTTTAAAGGATGAATTACAGAAATCCAGTACCTTCAAGAATATCACACAATCCAAAAGCACAACTTGCAAAAGCAGTTCAATTGAGGTAAACTAGTCATAGTAGATCATAGGTTTCAAAGTGATTACACACTTATCTCAGCATGTGAATTTAATAGTAGTTAATTCAGTGGACAACTTAAGGCCTAACATCACTATAAAAACAGATGCTGTATAGAATCAGAACAGATCCAACATTCTTTTGCTGTAACATCAGAAGACTAGAACAAAACAAGTTGATGACAGTCCTGAACACAACACTGAGTACTGCAGCACAGCTGTGCTCAAGGAGAAGTTGGGCTTTTTGCATGTGCTGCTTCTCTGACCTATACTAAGCAGCCCATGGTTCCTTTTATAGTAAGACAAGTGACAAAACATGGTGCCCCAGGGCATCTCTCACCTAGAAGATGTTTACAGAACTCACAACAGTTGAGGCTGTGCACTGTAACATTTATCACAAAGGCTGCACTTCAGGCTTGGAAAGCCCTTTTCTCCTTCAGGGAACATGCTGGTTCATCAATTCATACATTAGAGCTGGCAAGAAAGGTCTCAAACTGTTTATTGTAAATGTGGACTTAAAAGAAGAAAGCTGGCATCCAAATGAAGCACCATCTATATTCTCGATTTGTGGGATTGACAGATTATCAAACCTTCCTACCAAAAAAAGGTGATAATCAACTGTGCTTAGACAAACTCACCACCACACCTAAATATCTACAAGGAAAAAAAAAAGCAGTAAATTACCCCCCCAGAAACTTTTTCTGATCTTCCATCAGTTTATTAGTAACAGAATTAAGGCATGCTGTTTGATATACTTTATCAACACATTTAAATACAGTACACTTCAACCAGATGTTCATCTTCTACAGATTAACTATATCACAGCAAGTATCATATCCAGAATACGACATGTCTCAATTTGCAGCCAAGATTCCATTGCATTCCTGCATAAATTCCTAGACAAATAGAGAAGAGTATTTCTTGTCTGTTGTACTGCCATCCAGAAGGACCTTGACAGGCCAAGAGAAGTGTGCAGACAGAAATCTCAAAGTTCAACAAAGGAAAAACAATATATGTGACAATAAGACTTTGGACCAACTAGCTGAAGAACAGTTTTGAGGAGAAGGATGTGGAACAACACATAAGGGAACTGCAATTCCCTATAATATCCTCAAAATTACTAATGTCTTCCAATATTAAGTGCAGGAACTACAGGAAGCCTCTGAATAGAAGTTTTCAGAGAAACCTGTTCACTGCAAAAATCCTCATGAGTTCATTTGATTATGTGCTATAATAGCAAGGTTTACAGGAAATTGCTGCATCAGGCAGCAATGAAACATGAAACTGGACAAAATGCTGATGTACAGAAAAATGAAGCTACAAAACCCTTAAGAATTACTACCCATTTACATGTAACTTAGTAACTCAAATTCCAACACAAAATGTTTTGTATCCACCAATTTTAAAAATTGCATTAATTATTTAAAATTACTTAATTGCACAAAGATGACATAATTTTTACCTGTACTACAGTAATACTGAGTCTTCCTACTGTACCCATTGCTCCTCCATACTGCAGCTGCTGAGCTGCCTGGGCATCCAGCTGGATTTGCTGTTGCTGCTGGGTTGGGGTAATGCGAAGAAAGTCTTGAGGTAGCTCACCAACAAATACCTTAAAAAAGAAAGAGAGGAAAAAAAATAAGACTTTAAACTTTTATAATAGGAAAGAGATGAAGAGATGAATATAAGTCAAAGTGTAACAAATTAAGGAGAATTTAGTCTTGTTTTGACAGCATGAACAAAGAACTAATTAAATGACAAAACTGCCAACTCATGTAGCAAATGTTCTTTTCAGAAACAGTAATTTCCAAAATAAGCCTCTGGAAAAAAAGTACGACAGAGAGCCAAAGCTGCTCTGCAACTAAACATTTAAGCAGTCCATACAAAAGTCAGAACCACCAAGTTTTACAACATATTCATATACGATATCTGATGGCATCCAGTTCTTTCAATTATTCATCACCCACGTTGTGTCCAATTGCTCCTGTTCCAAGACACAGCACAGTGCTTTCATCTGAAAGGTCACTTCCACAGTCACCTTCAAGACAGACTGTAAAACAGGATTTCCTATGGACCAAATCCTGCAACACAATAAAGATCTCCTAACACTCTTCCAGTGTTAAACACAGCCACCCTGCAACTAACCTTGGTGACAAAATTCCACCACATTCAAAAGAACAATGTGGGAATTAAAAATCTAGTCTATCATGAAAATGAGCCAGGGACAAAAAGTAGTAGTAAGGAACTTTTGTTACATGAGTCAATATGAATCAGCAGTCCCTGTGGATTTTCTGTTAGCTTTACAGTATAAAGGGAAAGTTTCTACCCCTCACTTATCAATTCAACAACTCAGGTTGTTTCTAGGTTTTAAACGCTCCGTGAACATTATAAATTCAAATACATGTAGAGAGATTTTCATTTTAAAATAAAAAATAGCTATAATAAAATTTTAAAAGGGAAAAAGTGTCATAGAAAATTTATAATTAAGCTGTATTCATTTCTGCTGTCTACAGAGTGGATGACATATTTAATACAGAACTGTCTAGCTGATGAAGACAAAAGACAACACAATTCTCATGTTGCAATCCCAAACAGGATTACTCAATCATGTATCTGGCAGATGCGTGCCTACAGAACATAATTTAAGAAGCGAACAGGCCTTGAGGACACAGCTTTTCAAGATCACACAGCATTTGCATGTCAACATTGCATCTTGGAGACAGAAATTGCAGCTCTTGCCAAATCACATGTATGACTATTTTGTAAGATTATCTGAGAGCCTCAGGATCCTGGCAGCAGTAGGTGACACATGCCAGAAAGGAAGTTTATCTGAAAAGTTCAGGAGGAAGCACTGAATGCCTGCTGCTGGGCTATTGGGAAGTAGAATAAAAAGGGAACCAGTTTGCTTACAAGCGTCTTTAAATTTTCTTATTAAAAACCTGAGCAGCTGAAGTTTTAAGTAGTAGAAAGAAAAAATGGGCTGGAAGTTAATAACAAAAGAAACTTTATCTAAGTTTGGCTGGCAATGAGACATAGTGTTGTAACAGCTTTGTCACTGGAATACCTATCACAATAAAATAAAACATAATCTATTTAGGCAAGATCTGAAATGGCCCCAGAATTAGCAAGGAAATGAGATTTACAATACAGCAGGTCCCCCTCCAGCCCTGGTCCTTAGGAAGTGTCCAATCTGGTACTGTCAGCACCTCTAGGAATAGACATCATAAACATTCCCAAAGTCAGAAGTGACGGCTGCATCTCTGAAATCCCATTTCCATATTATGCAAGCTCCCTCTGTCAAATTCCCAGAAAACAGGATAGCCTCTTTTGTCACCATCTTCACCTGGATATTGGAAAGCTGAGGTCATTCACAACAGAAATCTAATAATAGCTTTCACTTTTGAAATTTTATTTCATAAAATTTAACCAATATCTGTTCTAGAATAAAATAAACAAACAAGTCCAAAGGGGAAAAAGTCCATGAAGGAGACCAAAGTTTCTTACAGCAGCTAAGCTGATTCTCTCACACAAAGCCACACTCTTATCCTAGAACTGCAGAGCTGACATACATAGAAACTAAAACCATCTACTGTTAACTAAGTTAGCAAAAGATCAGAGCGGTAAACCCCTCCAAAAGGGAAGAGTGGCAAAGAGGATATGCACACACTCATATATTCAGTACTGACTAAGATTTGGTTCATAGATGCTTACTGAAGGAAATACATTACTCAATATGTTCTTATACTAATTATCAGCTGATGCCATATTGATGGAGACAAATCAGTATCATGCAATCATTTATCTGTAAAGAAAACAGGCCAATTTATATCTTCCTCAAAGCATTTAAAAGCAGGCACATAATTGCCACTTCTCAACTTTAATTAAAAATACAAAGTTACGTAACTAGAATCCAACCACAGTTTTTATTTCAAAAGCAAGGAAAACATATATGACAAGTTTGTGCCACTGATCCTACTCCACAACTACTTTGAAACAAAAGGACTTCCCTCTAATGGCACTTCAGAAAGAATGTGAAATTCAAGTGTGTTCTGTCACTAGCTGCAGAACAAAAAATTAATTCCATTTAGCAACAGGACAGGGATGGGTCTACAATTCAGAACACAAATTAAAAATAAGCCTGCCTTATACTTTCTAATAAACTTTACTGACAGCATTGCATGTTAAAAGTATGGATTATCTAGAAATAGAATAACTGCCCCTCCCATCTGCTACAATCACTTAAGAGATAGCTTTGTGGATCTTCACAGTAGAATGCTGCAGGTATAAAAACTGCATCTCAACTTTTTCAAACTGAACATGGCGTGATATTCTACAGCTATTTGACGTAACTGAGGATGGGGCTGTCTCAGTCTCACCTTCCTACTTCTTATGCAACATGAAATGGTGCCAGAGAGCTGCAAATTGGGTCAGTGTAAAAGCCTGACCAGAGGAAACAAGGGCTGGAGGTAAAGGCAATGGGAGCTAAGCTGTCAGAACCTTCAACTCACTGATTGTGCAAGTACTGGTTGGCACCTGTGTAAGGGAGGGAAAGGGACACAGAGCCAAACACAGTCACAAAAGCCCCGTGTTACAGAAACATTTCCCCAGACACAATACACTCAGGGAACCATAATTAAGGTTTCCACACTAGCAATTACCAAGGAAGTCTAACATGAAACTTCTTCAAAATATCAAAGAGTTTTAAACACCTACTATTCAAAAATTTCTGACCATTCTCCTTTAAATGGCTTTACTGTTTTTAAGAAAGAAAAAGCTAATGACAGAATTTTCAACTATTATTCTATGCTTTGCACACTGAATAAAAAATTGGTACAAGATAGGAAGCATCCAGATGTCCTGAAAGAGCTGATATTTGTTCAAGGCTGCTCTTTAACATCTTTGAAAGGCCATGGAGATTAGAGAAACTCCCCTGGATCAGGAGAAAGACAAATCTCATACCCAGCATTCCACAGGGCAAGAAGGATGACCTGAGGAAGCACAAGCAGGTCAGCTTCACCTCAGTCACTCACAAATTCACGAAGCAAGTGCTTCTGGAAGACATTCCTTGACATATGAAGGCGAAAAAGCCAAACATGGATTAGGAAAAGCCTTGGTAAAGGCTGGCTATAGAAGAATAAAAAGCTGACAAGTCATCTGCCTTCTCAAAAACAAGAATAACTGACTAAGGAAAAGAGCAGAAGGTATCAAAGCAGGATCATTACAATCCGATTGGGTGAACTACTGGATGGATGAAAAGCTGACTGAAGCATTGAGCTCAGAATCTGAAGTTCAGTAGTTAATGACACGGGAGGTTGGTTAAAAGTGAAGCAGTTCAGAGGTCTGTACAGAAACTAACTTATGCGTCTAATATTTTTCCTCAGCAACAAAACATGAAAAGGCATCCTTATCAGTTTTGAGGATGACACTAAATTTTGGGAGAAATGACTGGTATACTTGAGGACAGGACCAACCAGAGAGATGGAAGAATTCACTGGCAGGAATTGCATGTAATTCAACAAGGGCAAAGACCTGGACTTTGACCAGAAAAATCTGTGGCACTGGTACAGACTGGAGAACAACTGTCAGGACTGCCTGCACCTCTACAGAGGTGGAGAGCAAGCAAAACATGGATGAGCAGAGGACACTTGCAGCAATGAATTCTACAAGAAAACTGCAGTGGATCAACAAGAACCCAACCAGTGAGCTGAAGAAAGGAAACAATTGCTGGACCACACCTCGAACACTGTGACGGTTTGGGGCCCAGCAGAACATGAAAAACAATGAACTTCAGGGACACCAGCAAAGATGTACCAAGAAGGCCCATGAAAAGGGCTGGAGCACTTGTGAGGCCAGGTTGAGGACTTGTTTAGAATAGAAGAAAGTTAGAATGCACCTTGTAGCAGCTTTCGGGTATCTGCAAAGAGGTCATTGAGAAAACAGACCTAGGTTGTCTTCTGAGATGCAACACAAAGAGAAAGGAGATCTCAGTCATTAAACTGAAATGAGGCAGATTTCACATGAAAAAAGGAGGGGGTAAAAAATACCTGCAAAGTATGGCAGGAAGTTTGGTATACAAGCATGAGTTAAAAATAAAAGACAGAATGAGTGCCCATATGACATCTGTGTCTATGCCTGGAGAAGTGAAGGTGCCACCAGGGAGACCACAGAGCACCTTCCAGTCCCTGAAGGAGCCTACAAGAAAGCTGGAAAGGGACTTTTGACAAGGGCTTGTAAAAGTTTTGAAGAGTCTCAAGAAAAAAACTCACCAGAGTCACTAGTCGTCAGAATAGTGACCATTAGGGAAATTAGGAGCAGAAGTCTGTGCAGTCCCAGGTTGGTACTTAATCTAATTTGGAAGGACCTCATGTATTTGCCAGAATGGTGGATAATCATGGAGAATAACCATGAAAAGTAATTCTGGATATGACTGGCTAGATAAGGAATCACAAATATAAAGTTTTGGTGGCTCAGTCTTAATCTAAAGCCTGGTCAAACTGCTTATTAATACTCCTACTTGTAAAAGGTATCACTTAGCAGTCCTTACATATTCAGCTAGAGTTTAGATTTAAAAAACTGTTTTGTTCGTACAAGATTACAAAAGTGAAAATATGCTAATTCCACAACATCCTGAAAAGGGTCAGAGATATCTATATTCTAGCAGAGTATTTGAAGTAACAGACAGGATGAATTCTGTTTCATCTAAAAAAACTAAACAGCAATAAGAAATTCTAATTACACACCAAGCAAGCAGCATCACAAACTAGAGAGTGCAGGCATAAGACTGGCAACAGCCCACTTTAGTTTCTTACCCATATGAAATAACCTTGAATATTTTCCTGCTTGTTCAAATAGAAAGACTGAACTGCTCTCTCCAGCAGTAAAGAAAAAAGTGGTTCCCAATCCTTTAGCACCATTTAGTGGCTATTCATTTGTAATGCAGTTGCATATATAGAAACTAGTAGAAGTTTATCATCTTCCTCTCTGAAAAGAATTAAGAAAGGCTGGAATGTACCATATCAACACCCCCAGCTGTGAATGCCTGGTCAATATTGCATAATTTATTCATTCATTTGAAAACATTCAAATCTCTAAAGTGGGTAAGGAAGAAAAACATGTACAACGTCAGCAACACATTAAAAAAACCCCCAAAACTTGAAGCACAGAAAGCCAAAGCTGCATGAGATAAATTATTATATGCCTTTTGTCAGCCTTCAGTCAAGTTTAGGATTCCCAAGATTCCCAAGAGATTATACAGGAGTACCTGGGAAATTCTAGAACAAGACATGTAGAAGAGTAAGATTCAAGAAAGACCCGGCAGTTATGATAAATAAAACAAATAAGGCACTCTAAAGAATGAAATTGACAACCATATCATATTACTGTCATAAGAGAAGTGCCAGCAATGCAGTTTTTCAAGATTAGCAGTAATTCACCTCACTGTTCTTTCTATAAGACTGCATTAATTTTCTTTTTTAATGTAGCTGTTCCTACATAATAAAATACAGCACTGTAAAGTTACTGCTTTTTAAAAACTCCTCATTTCACCATAAGCACTATCATGCTGTCAATGACTACCAGATCCTTTCAGACAGGAGGAACAGACAGGAATAGCACATCTGTCGACAGCTGATGTTGTAACACCTCATATGTAGAGCATCCTGGTGTGAGGTATGATTATCCCTGGGCAAAACCAGACAGTAACATATTCCCAATAAACTGTCAGCAGCACCTCCCAGAAGGCTGGTGCATTGGTTTTACGAGGGCTCAGCTCTCATCCAACACGCCCGCCTACATCCTCCGCGGGATGCGCCGTTCCAGCGTTCAGGCGGCAGCTCCAGGGACAGCGGCCCGACCGTGCCCCGCCGAGCCGCGAGCACAGCGAGCTGCGCTCCGCTTCCAAGGGAAAGCCCTTCAGCTCCGGTTCAGTGTGAGCATTTCCCTCCTTGGAAAGGCCTTTGGACAAAGAACGGCCAGGAGAGCCGCATCAAGGACTCCGCGCAGCTTAGGAGGGACTTCCCCTCCCCTTTCCCAAAGCCTCTTCGCAGGCGGGGAACCGGGAGACAAGGCAGACTTCCCTCCCCCGCATCCCAGCAGCCCGGAGAAGACAAGAGGGCTTTTCCTCTCCCCTCTCCGGCGCGGACGGAGCTGGGGCAGGGTGAGAGTCACGGAGCCTCCCTCGCACAGCGGCGCTGGCAGAGGCCGGCCGGGCCCATCGGGGTCTCCAAGCCGGGCCTCGCCCGCCCGGCGCGGCGAGCGGTGGCAGGAGACAGCCCTGAGCGGGCCCCGCGGCGGCGCCGCGCCCGCAGCACTCACCGGGCCCCGCTGGGTGGTGACGGTGGTCGCCATGGCGCCTCGCCGGGGCCGCGGCCGAGACCCTTCCTCCTCCTCCTCCTCCCGCCCCGCCAGGCCGCCGATGCCGCTCGCAGCCCCGAGCCCGATCCCGCCGCCCGTCACTCAGCGCCAGCCTCGCGTCACCTGACGCGCCCGGCTCCGCCTCCGGGGCAGCGCAGCGGCGCCCTCTTGCGCACGCGCCTCCGCACGCACCGGGAGGGGCGGGGAGCCGTCCTGCGCATGCGCTGTCCCGCGCTGCGGCCGCCGCAGCGGAGCGCGGCGCTGCGGGCGCGCTGCGGCCGGTAGGGGGCGCCGCGGCGCTGCGGCGGAGGCGGGGCGGGCGCGGCGCTTCAGGCCGCCATCTTGTGCCAGAGGCGTCGCTCCCGCACGCCCGGGGCGCCCCGCGGGCAGTGCGGGACCGCGGGGCGCTCTCCGGCCTCCTCTGCCTGCCTTGGGGGCCGTGTGGGACAGGGAACGAATCACTGCCTGGCCTGGCCCCAGCGGCTTCCCAGAGCTTGCTGATCGACCGCAGCCCTTTCCGGGAGAACAAAAGCAGCTTTAATATTCATCCAAGTGCTGCTTCGGGAGATAAAATCTGATTATTTCAAAGCCAATTTAAATACATAACTGTTTCCCGTTGTTAGGGCTGTTTCCTGTTGTCAGGATCTGCTGTACAATTTTAGCCCTTAATTAAAATTCTAGCGCGGATTTTGGCATCTGGAAATAGAACAGTGCAATTAGGAACGCTCCAAATATAGCACCAGCTTTTCCTTTTTCTTTTTTTTTTTCCCTCCACTCTCCACTAACATTTTCTTGCAGTGGGAACAGCCTCATTTTTTTATTTCATAGAAGCATAGAATGTTGTGGGGTTGAAATGAGCCTTAAAGATCATCCGGTTCCACCCCTCCTGGCATAGCAGGGACTCCCACTAGACCAGGTTGCTCAGAGCTCCATCCAGCCTGGCCTTGAACACTGCCAGCGATGGGATATCCACAGCTCTGGGCAACCTGTTCCAATGCCTCACCATGCCTATGGTAAAGAATTTCTTAATGATGTCTAGGGTAAATTTCTACTCTTCCAATTTGTACCCATTACTCCTTGTCCTGTCACTACAGCTCCTTACAAGGAGTCCCTCTCCAGCTTCCCTGTGGGCCCTCTTCAGAGACCAGAATGTTGCTGTTAGGTCTCCTCAAATTTTCTTCCCAGGCTCAACAGCCTCCATGGGCAGGTGCTTCAGTCCCCTTATAATTTCATGACCCTTCTTTTGACTTGCTCCAACAGTTCCATGTCCTCCTTATGCTGGGAGCACCAGAAGTGTGTGCAGTACTCCAGGTGGGGTCTCACAAGAGTGAAGTAAAGGGTGAGAATCAATTCCTCACCCTCCTGGTTACACTCCTTTTGATGTGGCCCAGGACACAGTTGGCTTTGCACACACTGCTGGCTCATGGTCAGTTTGTCTTCAACCATCACCCCAAGTCTTCCTCTGTGGGTACAAAGTCTTGACATTTTGTGACATTACAGTCTTGACATCATAAGGGCAGGATGGAAGGAAAAGAGTGTTAACAAGCTTCATTGGTATTCTTACACCTATAACCACACAAGCTATGAAATTAGTTTTTGGTGAGTCATGAGCAGTTACAGTTTTACTCACCATGGATTTCATTCCAAGACCTCCTCTAGTTGCAATAATTTCAAAGAGATCGGACAGAAGACATTATTGCCTCTATGAAATTTGTATCAACAGAAAAAAATAGCAACATTAACTCAGAAATTCTTGAGATTTGTTTTCCCCATACAGAGGTGCACAGTGACTAAAGCGAGCATTGTCCCTTCCTGACGGTGCTGCCACTTTCTAACTTCATTTTTTATTTTCCTGTTTTATTGTTGTTCTCAGAAAACCCGCATAGAATCTAATAACTTACCTTTATTCACCATTTTAAGCATTTTTTGAAGGACTTGTTGTTAAACAAGCTTCCCCCGGTCCTTGAAGGGGTGCCTGCCGGTGGCCGGGACGCGGCGCGGCAGTGGCGGCACCGCCACCTGGCGCTCGTCTCCGGAACGACAGGCGGCCTCCGACCGGGGCCCGCGGGGCGCCTTCCCCGGCCACCGCCGCCGACGGGCGGGCAAACACCGGCGGCGGCGCGGCTGGTGTCGGCGTAGTCGTTAAAGCGGGAATGTAAGCCCTGGGAAAGGTGAGAGAACAAAAGTCATAAAACCCTCCTATTCGCAACATATGGGCATCGTTAAGAAAAGGTTGAAAGGTAATCAAAGAAGCTGTAATGACAATAAATTGCGTTTATCTTGTAATAAACATTTAGACATCAGTTTCTCCTGTATCATGTTTTCATTCTCATTTCTAGTCTCTTCTCTGTTGTTCCCAGTTCTTCATCTACCCTTCAGATTTGTGATAGGCCCATTTGCCTCTTTTTATGAATTTTTAATAGCTTTGTATCTCTGAAGACATTAGGTAAAAATTGATTGAAACCAGACAGCTGGTTGTAGATGTGTGGAGGCAAACAAATATGCATCACATAGTGGGATTGCTTGAAAGTTATCAAATAGACATTTCTCCCTAGGCTGACTCCAGAATGTGAAAGTGTAGATAGCACCTAAGCTTTTCTTCATAAAATCAGAAACCACTGTCTCAAGGTGGCAGAGGAGAGGAGTGATGTACATGATGCTGCCCTCACTGAGGAACAGTTGCAGCAGAATTCCTGCCACATTAATTCTGAGCTTGTTCAGAAATTCAGGAGGGACGCTTCAAAGGCTGAGGAGAGTCTGATGCTACGGGGAAAGTGATGGAATACAAAGCTCAGGTGGATAATGTCCATCTTTCATTACGTGTTTATTTAGCACTCAGCATTTGGGTGACACCTGAAACCTGTCAGATGTCACTTCAAACATGTAAATGGCAGCAATTAGTGTGGTGAGAGAACTACAGTTGTACCTCTGTGAAAATAGTGCACTTTTCAGAAGGTCAGGCCTCCCAGTGTTTTGGGTAAGGCCCCTATCAGAACCCTTCAGTTAGGAAGTAAACTTCAAACTACTTGTTACTCTTCCCCAGGGAAAGCTCACAAGTGTGTTGAGTGGTTATGTTTTATGCCATTTTGAGTATCTGTCTTGATACTGGGAGAGTTTCCACAGTCATTTAATCCCATTGGTTTATTGTGAATTACAAAAACAGTGAAGTCACAAGAAGGTTTTAAAATATACTCTTAGCTGTGTTGGTGCATAAAAGCAGAGTAATAAATCAGAGTTGGGATTTGTCTGTTTCAGAGATATTCACCTGGCCCTGCAGAGGATCTCACAGTGAGCTGGTAAAGCAGGTTTTGGGTTAAGTTTTGTAGGTGTTATGAACATACAAGAATACTGTGGAATGGTCTGGGTCACTTCCACTACTGGCTTGCATACTTGGGCAGTATCAGCCCTTTTTTTGCCATGTCCCTATAGGACTTCAGATGCCGCACAAAGGGACGCTTCTGTTTCATGGGGAAAAACATCTTTTGTGAGATGCAGAGCCCAATTCCACCATCATTTCATACACAGTCTTGCCAAGCTGACTTGAAGTTAATTGTGGGCAGAGATGACAGTGGAAAAGGTCAAAGGGATCCACTGCTTTGTGGATCCAACCCACACCAGACTGCAAGTGCAGGAAAAGGAAAGGGATGTCTCAGGTTTACAGCTATAGAAAGTCCCTTGAAGTCCTGGTGTGCAGAGCACAGCTTTTTGGGATGTATGCAGACTTACACGGGGGCTGGACACAGCACCAAACACAGAACTGGAGATTGCAACGCTAATCTTTTGTTCATGGTGCCAGATCAAGCTTGGTAATGTACAAGTGAGCTGAAACAGGAACATGGAAATCCCAGATGGTGTTCGGACTGGCTGTAACAAACAATAATTTCCACTTCAATGGTATACAAGGTACTCACAGTGCATTGCAAACTTTAATTAATCCTCACAGTCCAGTTGGGATGCAGAAGAATTACATCCCCCATCATAGAGGAAAGATAGTTCCAGCATGAAACATGGCAACACCGGAGCAGCACAAAACATTAGCCAGGAGTTTCAGTCAGGATAGTGCAGGATCTATCCTGCACTGAGACTAGAAGAGAATAAATTGAAGAGAGAAACAAATACAAACTGAAGATCAAAATCAGCGCTGCCTCCCTCCCGACACCACACCATGAGGCAGAGCTGTTAAACAGCAGGCAGCTTACCACCCTCACAAGCACTGCAGAATTTCATACTCCAGCGTTAGAGCTGCTGATTGAGCCAGACAAGTATTGGCAAAAGCGTTGTTGGAGCAATTGTGGGGGATTCTAGCAGCAAAGCCGAGAGCACTGCTGGGCAGCTAATAAGTGGCTATTCTTCAGTCACGCTGCACTCAAAATAGCTTTCCAGCAGAGGAAAAGCAAATTCTATTGGCTTCAACACCTGGTTGAGCAACTTAATAAGGACAAAATTGAAAGTTAGAGCTGAATCATTATTTATTTTATAACTACATCTTCATCATACAGTTCATTCCAAAATGGGAGTTATTTCATTTCAAATCAGGTTTGTGCAAGGTTTTTCCGTAGGTTCATTCAGCACAGAGGTGAGAGAAGGTTCTTTGAAAACAATTTCAGACACCAGCTGCTTCAGAGGAAGAGAGAAATATACAATTATATGAAGACTTTCTCCTTTTTTCTCCAATTCTGCCATACTTTCCCCAAATTGTATTTTTTAAATGTACTTTTAATGTACCAGGGAAATTGTAGCAGTGCAAAACCGTATTTAGTGTTATTTTGGTAACAGGTCCATTTCCAGACAGCACTTCAAAAGTTATGAGCAAACAGTTAGAAGAGCAAACTATTGCTGTCCTATGCACAGCAGACACAGAAAACCATTTGTTCCTATTATTGAAATTACCTTTTATATATTCGAAAGCTGCTATTGTTTTACCTCTTAGATTTCTTCTCTCTGAAGTTCAGCTATTCAGAGGAATGTCAGAGGAATGTCAGAGGAATGTCAGATTAAACCTATCCTAATTCCTTCAGCCTTTTCTAACAGATATACCTTTCTAAAGCCTGATAACTATTGTTGTATTCCTCTGGTTTTTTCCCAGTAGGACCATACCTTCCATGAAGTGTCCAAAATTGGCCATGTCTCATCCCAGCTCAGATGTCCAGCTCTCTACAGACTGCTTCAAGGAGACATGAAGAATTGCTAAATGTTTTGTAGATTAGAACATGGACTATAAATTGCAATAAGGGTTTGCCTTTTTTACAGCACAATATCATGGTAAACATCCAAATCTCTTCCTGACATGCAATTATTTAACTTGTTCCTCCTCATCTTATGTTTCTTCAGTTCATTATTCTTGTCTAGGTGTGATGACCTGTTTGTTTTTATTGAGTTGCATCCTCTCAACTGCTCTTGTTGTTATACAATGTATGCCTGTTATGTTTGATTGGCAAAAATACCTACCCACAGTAATTGTGAATAAATCAATGTGTTTGTTGGTTTGTTTAAAAACAAGCTGCTCTCTTATCTAGAGACAAGTCTAGCAAATGAAATTTTCGCATCTTTTTTATTTAATCAAATTAGCCTTATAAAATCTAGATTATTTTTCAAACAGGAGGATTCTCTGCTGCCTCATTTTAAAAAATACAGACGTTAGAAGTCATTATTTGAAAAAAAAAAGACTAAAGCAATGTAGATTTGATCATTCTAGTCTCACTATAGTAGGATTTGCAGCATTCCCAGTTATGATATCCTTATTTGTACCTAGTACCATGCCAGGCCGTGAATAGATGTCAAAAGCATCCTGTTCATATGTGGTACACATTTCTATGTATTTATTTTGCTTATTCTGTTCTCCTCTGGGAAAATAAAATGAATGCATAGAAAAATGAAAGGATTGATTTTGTCTGCTCACCAAATTTCTCCTCACCAAAATATAAGTTAAGTCATAGAAGGGAAGAAACAATGAAAAATAAGAGGAAATGACAGGAGAAGTGACAACTTCCTTCAAATGGTAAGGATGTTGTTTTAGAATAAATCTAACAAGCCAAATTTTTTTCAGATGCCTTCCAAATCATAGCAAATTTTGTTCATATGTTTCCCATTTGATCTAATATTTTGTGTAGGCACAAATTTCTTTATTCTTAAGTAGTGAATTTCCGGGCAGGATTTCTTTCATTCCCACTCTATCCCCAGGCAAGCAAACATTGTTTTTCTGCTTAGATGAGTTTATAGAAACTCAGAAATATTATTATAGAAATATTTACTCAGATTTCCAGCAAAATATAGTTTTTCTCCTTTGTCATTTAACTGCTTTGTTGATTCTCCGTGATCACATCGTATGCATGCAGATCAATGTGCTTTCTCCTCTTTCCAACTGATATTTTTTACAGAAGAGGCACCAATTTTCTGTGTGTAAAAGGATTTTTGCATGGTAAATGGCATACTTTCTCCTAGTGGGCATTTCAGTTTTATAGATACTAGTTTTTATAATTAACAGTGAATAATATGAGGACTCTTTGGTGCCTAACTGCCTGCAAGGAAATAATTATTTTCTGTTAGATGTTTAATCACAAACCTTGCAAGGAAATCTGCTGTTTTCCGAACAATGCAGAACTAACTTTTTTACCATACTGACATGATAGAAACATTTCCCAGCCCTAAAGTCCCATCTTCTTAAAAGTCTGTAGCCAATATTCCCTCTGGAAAAGATTATCTTCAAATGATTAAATAGTCTAATTTACTATTTCCATCTTTCCTTCAGAGTATTTCTTGCTGAATGTGGCAGGTTTTGGGGGACAGGGTAAGTTGCACAGAAGTACTCTTGGTGCCTGCAGTGAGGTTTTTTTATATGTACTGGCTCTGGTTACTCTGTGATCAGATCCTTAGCCTCCTCTGAAGCCAGCACACATGTACAAAGAGGGTCTGGAGCTCTGTCCAGGGAGGAACAGCAGTTTTGCTTCTCTGCAGAGCTGCCTTAGTTCAGGCTCAGGGGAGTCAATAGGAGCTGCAGGAGTGCAGCACCTCTGAAAATACAGCACATTCAGTAGCTTTTTACCTTGTTTCTCTCTTTCCAAAAACTTCAAAGTTGTTATGAGTGCTGAGGTAAAGCAATTAGATACTGAGTCAGCTTGAGCATTCTTAAACATCAGGACTGGACCAGTCGACTTGTGTAGCTAAATATTCCAAGCATTTCCCAACTCCTTCTGTTCACTGATTATTAGGTGTCACCATAAAAAAGTGCCACCTTAGTGTTCAGTCATGTAAGTACGTGACTGAAGATGAAATTAATTTCTCCCTGCGAGGGAGACTTCTAATGAGGTATTTGTCTTTTTGTTTAAAGCTTATTGCTTTAAACTCAAGAGAAATAGGCATCTTCTTAGACTTGCTGAAGATCTAAGTTCAGTTTCTATAGGTTCTATGATCTCAATAAATGGTTTGATCTCTCCACACTACCTCTCCCCTCCCAAACAAGGCAGCACTAATGCACCTGTTGAGTGTTATAGTTCTGCATGCTCAAGGGCAGAGTTATCTGAGGCCATGGACAGTGTTTAGGACAAAAGGTCCTTTTGGTCATGGTCTTCAGCACTTACTGCAACATGTAATATGCATACTGTATATGCAATGAATTGCTGCTCTAAGTGTGGCTTTAACCAAAGTTCTAATAAACAGTCAAGAAGGCAAAAGTTTGTAAGACACACAGATGTAACAAATCAGTGTAACACATATGCTCACGTACCTGTTTCAAGTCACTTTTCAAGGCTTCCCTTCTGCTGCTTATAGCATCGTGTAGCACTTCCTGGCACATATTGGTTCCTTCAACACAAAGGTGGTATCACCTGACTGTAATTACAGACATTTCCCCTGCAGGAATCCAGCCCTGCAGCTATATTCAGAACACAAAAAATGTATGAATTAAAAATACAACTTTGCTTTTTTATGTGATAACCAATAATAGCACATAATATCCTTTCCTTTAGTTTATTTCCTAAAATAAAGATAGGGAAAACAGAAAGACAGAAACATCATAGGATTATCTGAGCCTTTATACATCATTCATAAAGACTGCCAGTTGTAGAAAGAACTGCATATGTAGAAAGTGCTGCATATGTGATTTTTCTTCATTCTTGTTCTTTATCCATAGTTTACCAGAAAAAAACCTTATTTTACTATGACCTGTAAGTACTGCTATTGAAATAGTTTATCAAAATCAGAGAAAGATTTTTTCTCTCTCTCTGTAGAATTCACCAAACATTTACACATTATGTGAAGTAACAACTTTATGCTGTGTAATATGTTTGCAAGCCCTAATACTTCTCTTGGCTCCTACAGAAGCCTCTGAAGTTTTATGTAAGCCACCCTCAGGTTTCATGTGTATTATGGATACATGACAGCAGATGAAGCTAGTTGGGAAGGTCTGTTGAAAAATGAAGGTGACAAAGCTATCTACCCCACTGCAGAGTAATCTTCTGTGACTCTTCTCACAGTGTATTTCTGGAACCCCTGCTTTGTGACCATTTCTCCTTTTTAACTTTGACCTTGCTGAACCTTTGTTTTTCTTGTAGCTTTCCCTGTGGCACTGGGCAACAAGAATTAGGTACCATGAGTCTGGTGTTGCACAGGTGCAATTGTCAATAAGTATCAGGTAGTACAGTTCAGACTACCTTGGCACTAATGTCTGTGCACAGGCAGTTCATATCTCAGTATTCCTATTACCTGATAACAATAGTACTTAAAGTCTCTATTTAGATTGGGTTCTAATTATAGCAGGCATTTTCTCTGATTAAACCATTTTTATGTGTACATAAGCTATTCTGACTGATGTTGTTGATCCAGAGTAAGAGATTCCTACCTTTAGCCTTTTCCACAACTGCTCCTCCACTTTGTTCTTTCAACATTTACCTTATCATTCCCTCCTTCAGTTCTGTAATATTTTACTACTTTAATGCAAACAAACAAACAAATGCTCTCAAGTATGAAAATAAAAACACAATTTAATATTACTGCCTCATTATTCAGTTGGGGGACTAAGATATGGGGAGATAAGTGACTTGTCAGAGGAAAGGGAAGAAGGATGCAGAAAGAAAATTTAGCTCCACTGAGTCGCAGTTCAGCATCTTAAATTCTTTGTTCTGACTTCATCTTACCTCTGAGTGTTGCCCAATCTCTCTATGCTCAAACTTCAGTCATCTAAACTGTATCTCTTCTGATTTCAAAGGGTGGCTTGTCACACAGGACAGGCACAGAAGAGATTAAGGGGTTGTTCTAGGCTTTTCATCTCCAGAATTTTTCTCCACTGCCACTGCTACAAGCTAAAGTGAAAACGATGCACTGGAATCACTATTTTCTCTTCACCATCATCTCAGATTTTTTTTTCCCTCTATCATATTTGTTCTGTGCACTGTTTGTTTGCCAGCTTCTGCCTGGCAAGCATACTCTACCTGCTATGTGCACAAATGTCAGGAATAACTTGAAGGTTCACCATGATTATCAGTTGGCCAGCTGATACATTGGTCTTTAGGATTTAACTTTCCATTCACAGAAATTACATGTTTTTATTTATTTGTATTTTAAAAGTTCTACTGGCTATTGTCTCTAGATACACAAACAAAAAAAGCTTTTAGCCAAGTGGAATTACGCACTGCCTGAATTAATGTCCACTAATGAAAGCCCTTCTTGACCAGCCTAAACTAACATACCCTCCCACATCTTTAAGATTCTCCATGCTCTTTCTCAAAGTCTGGAGAAAACATATCCTCTGCAATCTGCAGTGTGAGCTGTAAATGAAAAACATAGAAGCTGACAATCTAGTAGGGAAGTGGATTCCAGGATTCTGGATGAAGCACTGAACATTGCCCACTTTCAGTCAAATTAGCACAAACTGCATTTTTTTTCCTCCTTTGCCTGAAGCAGTGAGTTCTCTTTTGGGTTTTTACTACATGCATCTATCTACTATAAAATATATTCACACTTAACAATCTAATTGAAAAAAACCCCCAAACCTATGCTCAGAACCTAAAGTTAACTTGATTTCTAAAACCAGCCTACATGAACTCATGTATTAATGCAAAGAAGGGATGGTGTAGTTTCACTGTGCTAGGCAGCTGAGCAACACTCAGCTGCTTGCTCTTTTCTGCCCTAGTAAGGGTAGAATCAGAAGGGTAGAAGTGGGAAAACTTGTGCCTTGAGATAAAGGGCATTTAATATTTTTTTAAGGGGATGGGGGTGGGAAGAAGCACAGACAACAAAGAGAGGGGGCAAAAAATACACAGCAAACAAAATGGAGTAAAAAATGTGATGCAGAAGAAAACACTTGCTCACCGGCAACTGATGCCCAGCTCTGAGAAATGGCAGCTCATGCTTCCATCCCTCACTCCCAGTTTTATTGCTGAGCATGGCCTCATGAGGTGTGAGATATCCCTTGCATGAGTTAGGGTCAGCTATTAAGCTATGCCCCTTCCCAGTTTCTTGTGCACCCCCAGCCTTTTTGCTGGTGAGGAAGTGTGAGAGGCAGAAAAGGCCTTGACACTGTGTAAGCACTGCTCAGTGATAATGAAAACATCCCTGTTTTAATTGAACATCTAAAATGTAACATCACACAACCTAGTTAAAAAATTTAACTCTATCATAGTCAAAACCTGTGCAAGGGAAAATTACTAAATGTGGACAACTTTGCAGAGGCTTTATTCCCAAAATGGTAATAGTTGATTTTTAAAAACTGAAGTATGGGTAAGGATTTGCACCAGTATATCAAATATATTGCCACTAAACATAGTGGAATATTGTTACTAGTAAAATAGTATCAGGAAAATCCAAAGTAAACTGCTACTATCAGCAAAACCTTTGAGATATTCCAAATGTAATGGAAGACACTTCATCTTTTAACTAAAGAGAGAGTCTCCAGAAGCTTGGCTTCAGCATGCTTATAAGGGGGCAAATGCCCAGGATCTGTTCTTATCACTGCCAAAACTGCAGCTTTCCCAGCTAATTCTTAGAGTGGTCCTTTCACTTGCAGAATCCAATTCCTCTGTACTTCCCTGAGCTTATAAAGTTCTTCTAATATGTTCCTTAACTGGCGGGCTCTGAGTTTTTCTTGCTCAAATACTTTCTCTTTCAATCCCAGTGTCATTTGCAAGCATTCCAAAGGTCTCAAATTTTCAAACCTATTTCTTGCTTCTAATATATTGATCTTTTGCTACATTTTATCTTAGCATGGAAAAATATGGCAGGAGATTTCCATGATCTCTGCCTTCAGCTGTTCATTGATTTAATCCAAATTTTTACTCTGCAGTTCTAATTGTTTGATTTGTTTTCTTTGTTTTTCAATGTGTCCCTGGAATCCTCCACTTACCTGTGTAGGTGTTCTACTGATGTCCTCAAACAGTTTGCACTGACCTGCAGTCACCCAAACTCATCCTTCAAATCTTCACTTTCTTTCAGTGAGTTCCAATTTCCAATATCCAGCTCTGCTACTGTTTCTCTGAGGTGCCATCTTTTATTTTGCAAGTTTTCAGTTTTGAAAGACAATTTGTTAACCAGAGAGGTTTTTATGTTAGGGGAAGAAAGCATGGTCAAGGTTGCAGAACACTGCTGTGCTCTGATAGCCTCCACCCTGTCCAAGTGTGACATAGTATGGATGTCACTATTCCATGGTTCCAAACTGCCTGCTCCTGCTGGGTGGCTGTTGCTTGCAAGATGTTGTGGAAAAATTATCAAACGGTGTTTTAATAAAATTAAGAGCTATGGGGTAAAATTACTCCATTAGAAATCAGTTGAGAGTTAAACAGTACACAGAAGTATAGCATTTTTCAAAACGGGAAAGTGTTTAATGGGGTAGTAAAAGGCACCAGGTAGGACTGATGCTTTTGGTATGTTTACTGAATGAATATTCGGAGAGCTGTTACCAACAGTGAAGTGACCCCATTTTTAGATGACATAGCATTCTGCATGTTAGAGCAATTCCAGCTGAATTGTACATGAGATTCTTAGATAACAGTAGCCATTTAGGAGACAAACGTGAAAATCATGGTGCATAGATCGATAAAACAGCAATCCCCATAACATTAGCAGCAGCAAGGACAATTCATACTGCATTAAAAAAAATGGTAGAATGAAAAAACACCTAGTGGGGTGCCATTGCAGCAGAGCTCCTCTAGTGCTCTCTGCTTGGTTCTCCCATCCATCTCCTGCTGCTATCCATGGAAATTCTTGTCCTTGGTTTTTCTCCAGCCTGAGCCTGTGGTTGTGTACCCTAGGTTGGCAGCCATTTTTTCCATGGCTCTGGTGTGGGTATTCTCAAGGTAAGAAGCAGCCTAGAATCCTATCATGGTGCCTTTCATCACTCAGTGATAAATACTTCCCTCTTTTGAAAGTGATATATTTTTGTGCACTGATTAACTCTCAGCTAATGTCTAATGAAGTAATGTAACCCTAATGTGTAATGTCTGTATACAGCACACTGTCATTGCTATTCTCACACTAGTCCCACCATCACATGCTACAATACCAAGACAAGCAGAGCAGGCTGCATAGGGCTGTCTACCCTATTTTCCAGTGGAACTCTGTGGCACCTTTAGAGCATCCATGTGTTGGAACAATTAATGAGGTTTCCAAGTCCAGCTTATCAATCTTCAAAGTTTCTTCAGTGTGTCTGTCAGCAATTCTTTTGCTTTGCTAATCGGTGTCCTTTCTGGGGCAGAGTCCATAGCTTCCATTAGACCATCACACTCCCACACCAAATCCTCACTGTGAGGTGTTGTGACTCTCCCAGCACTCAAATTCCCGCTTCAGTTTGGTGTGACTTGTAGCAGGCTGACCTCATCCCACATCAAATGTCTCACTCCCCTTTCTCAATGTCTGGAGTACATACCTTGTCCATAGAAGCAAAGGCAGACGCTCATTAAATGAAGCCTGGGTAGTAGAGGAGGATTTTATTCAGTTGCAATATATACCTATTTGTCGGAATGAATGTAGTTGAGCTGTATTAATACAAAGCTTTTTTTTTTCCCCTCTCTTTTCTTCTGCCTTTTGGCAGTGTGTCTCCCCATCGTTTGAAACCAATTAGCAGGTGGATGGCACTGCAGAACCAGCAACTTTCCAGAGGATCTTCCCTGTCTCTGCTCATTCTCCTTCCCTACTGTTACATAATCCTCTCCTTCTGGATGAGTTATTCTTCCATTTTCTGCTGTTCTAGCATGAAATTATAAAGCCCCATACTGCAAATTAGATTTCAGTAGGGATATCAAGTGTATCAAGAATGGCAATTCCAAGTGGCCTCAAAAAATACCCTTTTTAAATGTCTCTTGAATGGAAGCATCCACTAATGTTGTAGGAAAAACAGAGGGAAAAGGCAACAGAAGCAAGAAAGGTTATGATATATTTTGCATTGTAAAGCTGGGCTTGTTAGCATCATTTTCAGTGTGCAAAGTCCTTTTTGTTTCAATAAGACTGGGACATGCTGCAGCTCTGCATATGGAGTGACTCACTTTTAGTGGAATATCTCTGAACAATACCTCTGAAATATCTCTTTAAACCACAATTCTCTAAGAAGCAAAAAGGATGGGGGAAGAAGGAAGGAGACTCGTAAATGTGCCATGAATTTCTAGAGAAGGGAAACCTTGTTAGGAGACATCAGATTGTGGTCCAGCTTTTAACCCATCCAGAGTTCATTCATCATAGCTGCCCTTCAATGCAGCAGCACTCCACCAGCTGCACAAAACCCAAGAGAGACCAAGGGGAGTGATAATCACTGGAAAACTCTGCTGATGGATTTCCATCCTCAGTGGCTTCTTGAGGACTCCAGGTGGCAGTTTCAGAAGTGCAGCCTCCCTGCCTGTGAGGCTGTGTATTGATGCAGGAGAGAAAGACAAACTCCTGTAGACAATAGTGGGGAAATATTACAATGTGAGGAGGAAAAGTTCAGCCTTCAAAACTGAAAGAAGGTGGTCATTGGACCACTGTGCTTTGTCATAAAACTGGAGAAGAAACATATACATTCAACACATTTAATCTATTTGTATTACTAGAAAATAAGTCCAAAATTCTAATTTTGTATTTGAAAGGAAGTTGGAAAGCCAAAGAGTTATACCACAGCTAAACTGGACCTGCTGTATTTAAGGAAGTATTCAGAAGGTTCGGAGAGAGGATAAATAAAAGGCAGCATAGAAAAATGCCATGTAGAATAACATGAAAATACTCTATAACAGCAGAAATCAGAAAGTTATAATGTATTTTAAACTCAGTCCTTATTCAATAGAATGATTGTTTATATCAAAAGGAAGTTGTCAAAGGAAGGAAATAAAAATTTGGCTTCAACTTAATTTCATGCTCCCCTTGCTTTGGACTGATAAGCACCAAATTAACTTTGTGCTAATCAAGAGGTTACAAAACATTATAGAGATGGATGATTTCTGCTGATTACTATAAAAAATATTTTGTCTGCACATTTAGACAATACAGCAATGCATTTCTCCTAAAATAATTAGTTTTACAGTATTTAAAACTTTTCACACACAAAAGTGGAGAGCCTTGAGAAGCTTTTTTTTCTCTTCTCTCTTCAGACCCCATCTTCCCTATTCATCTTTTCAGTGCTTCTCCACTTCCATTCACAAAACAGCAGGAGAGACAATCAAACAGAAAATTATGTTGTTCTGCTTTCCCTTTTATCATATTCCATACTTGACCCAAGAAACCGGGAAGCAGTTAAATACTTCTGTTTCAACTGCCCACTCTGTTCAGATTCTTCCTCTCATTTTGTTTGCTTGAAACTTTGCTTTTTTAACAGCTTGCCATTGTGATTGAATATGTGTGTGTACTTACAGACATTTCTGTGCCCTTGTTCTTTCAGTCAAGTGATATTACAAAATGTCTTTTCATTTCTAATAGGGTTCAATCATTTCTATAATAAACATGTCCTTCAACAAAATTCTCAGCCTTAATGCTGCTCAAATGTCTCTAACGATTTCTAATTTACTGACATTTTCCCCAAGCCCCTCATCAATTTAACTATTCAAATTGCTAACACTGTTAACAATTCCTCAGTCTCCAGCAGACCCACTGCAGACCTTGAAATCCCTCTGCTGCCTCTGCAGACAAGAACACATCTGGATGTGCATCCATACCATGCCGGATCAGAGTATTTATTAGCCTGGCAGCAGTGCCTCATCACCATGCAGTATAATGATTAACAGCTTCATTCTTACCATTGCTATCCAGAAGGACCTCTCATGGGGTCATTTCCTGCCCTTGCTTCTGTCTTACAGTAGGGTAATTTCACTTCAGTGAATGTGGAGTGGCAGAAGCACAAAGGTCTGTACTGCTAAGGGTTTGTGGGGAAGATTTGAGAAACACTTGGAGCTGCATACCAAATTGCCTTCCAATTTTCTTTGAAAAAGTCCAGATGTCTGTACTTTGGGAAATATTTGAAGGGGAAGCAGATGCAGGCTGACCTGTCTTTAGACATGAGCCCAAATTTTCAGAATGGCCCAACATATGCTGCACTGAGACATTTGAGCTGAAGATACTGAGATAAGCTATTCCTGACCTTGCTGCACACCAGCTGAACTGCTCTTACCCTGTGCTATATGAAAGCATTTGGAAATGGCTCATCTGTAGGATGCAGTTCAGGCCTTGGAGTGTTTTGACTTCTAACTTAAGCTCCCATGCAGTGGCAGCTTGTTAAGGGGCTCACCACAAAATTTCCTGGACAGAAGTGCTCCTATCTGTGGTGGTACACATGCAGCTAGCAAAGTCACATGTGACAGTTCCCTAAAAGAGACCTTCCTGCTTGCACATGCAGAACCAAGAGATGAGCTGCCTCAGTTGACGCTGCCACAGTCAATGAAAATAACCAAATTTGGACAGGAGATGAATGGTCTGCAGCAGATAGTCAGGAGAGCAGTTGTAAAGGAACAGTGCTTCAAGGGGGAATCCCTGGAGAAGCACAGCCCATTACTTAGAGCATGGTAATTAGAGCATAAATCTTTACCTGGTAAAGATTTTCAGAGCCAATGTCTTTAACCACAAATTTCTTGGTAACCAAGCTACTTAAACCTCTGCATCTTGGTTTTCTTGTTTGTGAGTTTACAGGTGAGATAACCATCCCTGGGCAATGCAATTAGCTTGTGTTTACAAAATGCTTTGTGATACTGTGAGGAATGTTACTGGCTGCATGCAGGGAGTGATTTTTCCATGGGATAGCATATGTGTGTTTATCAACCTGTCTTGACAACTGTGTGTTCCATGACACTGGGGTATTAAAAATTTCTGAGCAGCTTGAATGATGGTCTCAATGCCTTTGGAATTATGGATAACCATGAAAAGTCCACTGAAAACAGAAGTCTGCCTCTCTGAATTGTATTTGCTTCTTGAAAAGCAATTTTGCTTCCATGAAAAACAAGGTTAGAAATGAATCTAGGAAAATAATGGCAGAATGAAATGCCAGTTCTCCACACAAGTAGCATTTTGAGAAAAATAAAAAGTATTATTTTGTAGCTCTGATGACTTCCTATGAGGACAACAAAGTTCATAGAATCGTAGAATATGCTGAGTTGGAAGGGATCCATCAGGATCATCGAGTTCAACTCCTGGCCCTGCTCAGAACACCCCAACAGTCACACCACAGGCCTGAGAGCATTGTCCAAACTGTTCTTGAACTCTGTCAGATGGGTGCTGTGACCACTTCCCTGGGGAGCCTATTTTAGTGCCCAAACATGCTCTGGGTGAAAAACAGTATAAGGAAGCAGTCAATGTAAGAGATGAACATGCATTAGAAAACATAGGATCAGGGTTTAAAGCAAAGCTCTTGATGTTGCCATTGCATTAGCAGAAAATCTTTATCTGTAACCCTCACTCTGCCATTTTTAGAAAGGAGAAAAGAAAAAGTCACATTCCCTGCAGCTCCATGTTGACCATAATCAGATTGTTTCTCAAAGACATGAAGGAACAACGTCATAGAATTATTTGGGTTGGAAAAGACACTTGAAATTATCAAATTCACACATAATCCTAATACTGTCAAGTTCACCACTATACTGTGTCCCTGCACTCCACATATACACATCTTTTACACACCTCCAGGGATGGTGACTCCACCTGTTTTTTGGGCAGCCTGTTCCAGTGCCTGGTCACCCTTCTAGTGAAGAATTTTTTCCTGACGTCCAATCTGAACCTTCCCTAGCACAACCTGAGGACAGTTTCTCTTGTCCTCACTTGCTACTAGTTGCTTCCTATCACTTGGGACCAACCTCACTAGAGTCCCCTTTCAGGCAGTTGTAGAGAGCAGTAAGGTCCTCCCTGAGCCTCCTTTTCTCCAGGTTAAACAGCCTCAGCCTCTCCTCACAGGACTTGTGCTCCAGACCCTCTCTCCTTGTGCTCTGTTGTCCTTCTCCAGACATGCTCCAACACCTCAATGACTTTCTTGAAGTGAGGAGCCCAGCATTGGACACAGGTTCTGAGCTGCCACCTCAGCAGTGCCCAGTACAGGGGGACAATCTCTGACCTTCCCTGGCACCAAGGTTTCGCTGACACTCCTATAGCTCTGTGGATCCTTCTTCTGGCCCCTTTTGTAGATGGGCATCACATTTGCTGACCTTCAGTTAACTGGGATCTCCCCAGTTAGCCAGGACAGCTGACAAATGATTGAAAGTGGATTAGGGCCCTCCTACCAACTCCCTCAGTACAACAGATTTGTGTGTGTCTAAGTGGTGTACCAAGTCACTGACCATTTCCACTTGGATTATTGGGTCTTCATTCTGTTCCCTGTCTTCCAGCTCAGGGTGCTAGATACTCCAAGAACAACTGGTCTTATTGTTAAAAACTGAGGCAAATGTGGCATTAAGTACTTAGGCCTTTTCCTTATCCTTTGTCAGTGTGTTTCCCCCTGCATTCAATAAAGATGGTGCAGAGGGATAGAATGTAAGAAAATAAAGATAGTGCAGAAGGTAATCTCACACCTGAGGAGTTGCAGCTGTACTAATCACCAAAGATTAGGAACAGGCCTGCCCTTAATAGGCCACAGCTGTGTTCAATAAGATGACTGTCCAAAAGAGTGGGTTAGCTGGGTGAGGCGAGAGTTGGAGTTTGTTGGCTGTGCTGTGGAGAAGGAGTCAGTGCTGTGAGGAGCTGCACATGAGAAATCACTGAGAAGGTATGGAACTTTTGCAATGCGATGATGATAGGATGGAGGTTCTTCTTAGCTATCCTTTTGTTGTTAATGTATTTATAGAAACATTTTTGTTGTCGTTTGCTGTACTTACCAAATTAAGTTCTAGTTGGGCTCTGGACCTTCTAATTTTTTCCTTGTATAACCTTACAATATCCTTGTAGTCATCCTGAATTGCCCACCTCTTCTTATGAAGTTGATACACCTCTTTTTTCCTGTGTTCCAGCCTAGCTCATCTTTGGGCACAGGGGAACAGTCTGCTCCTCTATCTTTAGAATTTTCTTCTTTGAGAATGTTCACTCTTCCTCACTCCTTTCCCCTTCAGTGTCCCAAGGTACTCTTAAGTAGGGCCCTCAACAGGCCAAAGTCTGCTCTCCAGAAATCCAAAGTTGCAGTTCTGCTGATCCCATTTCTTACTTCTTTGGCAATCACAAATTCCCTCATTTTATGATTATTTTGGCCAAGACAGGCTCAAACAATCACACCACCCACCAGCTCCTCTCTGTTCATGAACAGTATGAGGCACTATAGTATGTAAGCTACTCCATGAAAGGGGCAGAGCAGCTTACTTCTCTAAGAAACAATGAGGAGATTGTCTGGTGCTCAGAAATTAGGCCATGAAGCATAAAGGCATTTAGGTGATCAAGTTGAGTGGGTTGCCCAAATGAATCTTAGTGTATGTTGATGGATAAATTATAGATAGATGGATGATAGATCAATCCACATGCATAACTGGGGTAGGTGGGTTTTTAAGAATCAGGAAGAGAAGGAAAGAGGGGCTCTTATGACTACATGCAGCCCTATTCTGAAACCAGGGGACAAACTACCCTGTCAAATGGTAGTAAAAGGAAATGGGGACACTAGGTTGCTGAATCCCAGCCACTCAAGGCATATTGGAAAGACTGGACCTCTGCCTTCCTTTTTCTGGCAGCTATTCCTTGCAAATGCAGGGGAAGTACTCATTAATCTTCCTCTGTTTGATTTCTGTATTTCTGAAGAATTTTAAATAGACAAGTGGGGCCAGTTCACTTTCTCTTGCAAGGTAATTTCTCAACTGCTTTTTACCTTTGAGACCTTGTGCACTCATGTTCGTTGCAATGTCTGCTTTAGAGCTCAAATCCTGGCTCAGGAGCCCACATCTTAAAGCACAGTCCTCAATATTATGACTGGAAGCAGGAATTACCTATGACTTTTTAATTCTGCATCTGGTCTATGTATGAAGCTGTTTCTTGTTCTCATTCTCTTCATATCCCTTAAAATAACCTTGTCTTTTCTGGCTGTAAAAGAAGGACTACTAAGAACAACTTCATAAAGTAGACTAAGCCTTGGCATTAATAATTAGAAGGGTCTTTGTAATGATTAAGCATTCTGAGCTATAAACATGCTATCTGCATGTGCCATAGAAATAACTAAAAAATCCAGTGTAAGATTCTGTACAATTTCTCTCCCTAAGAAACCACTTTGATGGTGTGAAACATTCTTGTGTAAACTGCAATGGAAAGAGAGAGCACCGGTTCTGTTGCATATGACAGAAGTGACAATGGCGACTTCAAGTTTAACAAGACCAGTCTATACAGGAAACTGAAGTAATTCTAGATTAACATAACTAATTAGCAGCCTGAGATAACTTAATTGCTATGCAGAACTTCCCAGTTTTAGTTAGCATTCTGTATTAACTACTATGTAATTATTAAGGCACCATACTCAGCACCAGCAACTTAATTATCATTAGTATTGCTCCAGTCTCAAGCTTGAATGCCGATGATTAATAAAACACAATTATTTACATTGTAATTGTGGTATTTTAATTAAACTGAAAATGCACTTCATTTGCTTTTTGTCAGAGTGTTAATTTTTAAAATTAAGGTCAAATCTTTTTGTCAAGCTTTTTTTTTTAATCCCTAATTACAAGTTAGACTGATTTCTTGCCATCTTAAGAAAACATTGTGACTGTTGATAACAAATGAGTCTGAGTAATAAAACAGCCTCAGTGCTCTGGAGTTAGGTAATCCCAGTGCTAATAAACAATACCTTGATATGTGTTTTCCATAATTCTTAAGTAACTTCAGTGTATGTAAGTCCCACTTAATTTTCTCATTCTAATTAGTCTTTGTAAGGGTCAGTTTGTTACATTATGACAATATTTTGATGGTCCTGTTAAGACCAAAGAATTTACAGCTGTACAAGACCAAGGGTGAGAGAGGAAGTGTTGGCTGACAAAAGTGAAATGATCTGCTCATTGTCATCTAATATGTTACTGTCAGAGCCAGGGATAGAGTCAAGGCCTCCCAACTCTTATTTCTATGCTCTGATGCTAGATCACATTGCTCCTCCTGTTAGCAAGTTTAGAAATGTCAATTTTGAGGAGAGGAAGAGGCTTAGTCTGTATTTTCACAAAAGTGCTTCTGGCCTTAATAATAATTAAAGATTTTTTAATGCATTTTTGTAACTCTTCTGATTTCAAGGGGTTTCTTTCTGATTTACATTAGTGTTAGATGGGTCAGGCCCAGAATTAATAGCTTTCCTCAGAATGTCTAAACACAGTAAGATTTGCTTTTACAGAGGAAGAGTGATTTCCCTGCCATTACCCAGAGAAATTTACTTTTTATTGCTGAAAGTTCTGCCCCAGTTTTTGCCCTCTGAGAGACTCTCAGCATTAGCCATTATAAACTTTATAGGTAAGCTTCAGTTTCTTTTTATATAGCCAGAATTTAACTTAACTCAAAATGTCAATGTGTTTGCCTTGGGGGAGAATAGGAAGGAGAATTACGCAGTCTATTTCAGAGATTAGTCTTACTTGTGCTTGCTTTATTGCTGTATCTTCCAAGTTACAGGACTGCAAGCCCAGAGGTGAAATGGCTGAACACTGGATCAAAAGCCAGGGTTTTGGGAGCAGAGTGAGAGAGGATTTGTCAGGCAGACTGACTGAAAGCCATGATAGACAGAAAATGAAGACTGGAAAAGGTCCAGAGGGGAAAAAATACCTGTTTATTTAGAAAAGAAGCAGTTTATGGAAAGGAGGATGCTTTTAGCTGGGCTGCTATTTTCTTGCTTCTGTTTTAAGCAGACTTTGGAAGCAGAAGACTGTATGGGAAGCAAACCTGGAAGGTGAGAAGGAGAAGTTATAATTGCGGTGCCATTTAAATGTGATCTAATCTCTGGCCTGGGTAAATCCTGGACAGACCTGCTCAGCACAGCAATGAAATGAGTGATTGCCAAGAAAGGGGAAACCAATGGTCTGTCTATAATGGAGATATCTCTGGAGCTGTGCATTAAGCACTTGATGAAACTTACACTGGTAAAGATACCCTCAGTCTGTAGGGAAGAAAAGTCCATGTCTGCTATGGAGATTTATAAAACATGTGCCCATAATTTCTAGTATTTAGAAAAGTCTAGTAAAAAGCCCTGCCACAAAAAGTCTTTCCTTCTTATGGGATAAAAATAGGTAACTAAGGCATAAAAAAGAACCACACAAAAACTGATGTAGAAGCAGATCAACAGCTAACATGAAGAAGCCTTTTGTAAGAAAACTCATGCAAGCCTTCCCATCCACTTTAAATTTCCCTTTTACATTGGAAAATCCTCATTTTTAAAGATGTAATTAGCAATAATTGTAGGGCTTTGTGCTCTTGTCATTTGGTTCTTCTGCTGCTATAGCTTCTGTGAAGCTACTGTGGTCTTGTATAAGCAAAAGAAGATACAAAGCCCCTACTCTAGGGATCACTTGCTTATTGTTTTTGCTGCAGATCTCTTAATATCTGGAGATTATTTTTCAGTTACTTAAGCAATTCTGTCTGAATTTTGAGACATTGTAATAATGAACAGGGTGAGGACAGGGGATTTCTAGGCATTAAGAGGAATATTTTCATTTTGTCCTGAAGCAGGCATATAAAGTTAGGGATGGCAGCTTGATTGCTGAAGCTATTGGAGGCTTTGGGAATGACAGTACTTGTCAATTTAGTGAGGCGATAGCTGAGCTAATTTACTACAGCTAAAGACTGGGCTCCATTCTCTAGTGCTGTACAGCCACCACAGAAGTGTCCTCTATGATGGCCTCATTAGCTTGGAAAGATCTTAGCTGAATTCTGCTGCTTAGATAAAGCAGAAGGATGCTAAAGTTTGCTCAGATTTATTATCAACATTCTCATCTGTATCTGGTAAGGAGAGTGACTTCTCTTCCAGAGGTAATCCTTGCCAGAGTAATCCCTACTCCTATCACTTCAAGATTACTTGGCTGCATTGCACTTTATCTCAAGGCCCCTGGGAAACTCAAGCTGAGGAACAATTCTATGACCAATTTTCAATGCAGCACCATGACAAAATTATTATTACACCAATATTTCTGCATCTGTAGCAGCTGCTACTAGGTTTCTAAATAGAGTTTAAAATGCTAGGATCAACCTGTAAATCCCTAAATTTATGGGATATAGTTACCACAGGGACTGTCTCTTGATTCCTTTGAAACTGTCCTGGCTGAGATTTCTGGAAACACTTCAGTGGGAATTCTCTGACTACAAATCAAAAGGGTCACAGTCAGAATGCTTTTCATAGGGATGGGTTAAGGGCAGGAGATACTTGGGATGAAATGTGTATTTGGTAAAAGTGAAAGGAATAGGTTTGTGCAATTTTACTATGAATTTTGTGTATTTGCATTTCAGAGAGTAGGAGTGAAAAGCAGGATACGAGTCCCCTTTGCACAGGGACTTTTATGAACTTACATCCATTTAATTACTCCTCTGTACTTCGTGCTTTTGGGGCTAGAGACTGAGTAATGATCTGATGCAAAGCACTGTCACCTGAGAAATTCCTATTTAGATTCAGTGGCTCTAGAGACTTATTAAAAGGAACAGTCATAGCAAAAGCACTTGCAAGAAATCCAGGCTAGTTAAATGTTAACTTCTGTATAGAATAATAATATTTTCATAAAGCAAAGTCACAAAACTATGATTTCCATGCACCAAGTTAGAAAAATCTTGAATGCTTTGCATGATTTTCCAATATGTTGTATTAATTTCATTTAAAGAGCCCTTTGTTATGACTATTTGTACTTCCAAATGTTGTCTTTCATATGATGTTTGGCATGTAATATACTTCTGATTTTTAAAAATGAAAGAAAAAAATTACTTAAAGCCAGAGTAAATTGGTAAATTGTTCCCTTACGTGGTTGAACATATTCACCTGCTGCTTCAGGAAATTTTGTCAGAAGATGGAGCACTGCAAAGATCTTAAGATCTGTATTTCGTTAAACAAGTAAATACAAAGACAGTCATATTAAAAATGCATGGAAAAGTAAGACACATCCCACTTGAGTACAAACAGCATTTGTTTTTGATGTAAACCATGACCATTCAGAGAAGTATACACTACACAGTCCCATGCTTTTTATGACCAGTTGCTTTTGCCGCAGTTTCTTTCTTCATAAATTCTTTTTTTTTTTTTTTTTTTGGTGAATTCACGGGCAAGGTAGAAAACAAGCAGTGCCCACCCCTCCACTATTATAGTATTTGCTTATGGGTTTTTTAAATTGGGTTAAGTTTATGTTTATTTTAGTTAGATCTTTTCTAGATAGACCTAGAGAGATTTTCTTTTAGATAGGATATGAAGTGATTGGGGACTTAAGGAGTCTATCTGTTTTTAAAATTTTAATAAGTAGTCCCTCTGGGCCTTTTACAGCTAACCACCAATTTTCCCATTCTCTTTGTATATGCCAGTTTGAATTTCATGTCTGTTTCTTAGTTCCACATGATGTTTCCCCCTCATTGCCAAGGCTGATAGGTGAGTAGCAAAGGGAGCTGTGGAAGTTCAGAGCAGGACAGGATGGGCTCATGCTTAAGGTAATCATTGATACCCTGGGAAACTATATTTGTTCCTTGCCACTGTGGCAGTCTTCAGAAAACATGCTGCAAGGGGAGAAGCCACATATTTTACATGTATTCATTAATTGCTTCCTACGCCTTAAGTATCTGATCAGACAAGCTAAGAATTTGCAGCTAAAATTATCATCAGTGAGAACTATTTCATTTATAATGCCCAACGCAAAGTGAAGAAACAATTTGCACTCAATCACTCTGTCTCAATTTCCATCTGGAAAATGTGAACAAAAATAATTAAATTAACAAGACTGTTGTGGGGAAAGAGTGTGAAGCACTGGCATACTACAGTGATGACTGCCATGGGAAAGCCCACAGGGAAATTAAAAATCATCTCTTTTTAAGGATTTGATCCATATTTAGCAAATAAGTAAGATCTGCTAAGTAAAGAGCAATGATACTGAAATTATTTTTATTGCTGGCTAATATTCATCCCTTTTTCACTGAAAGCAGTGTGGTCATCTTAAAAAAAATCCTGGCATGAGGTTGTATTGCATTACAGCAGCTTAAACTCAAACTTCTCAACTTTAAAGCTGTCTGGCCTTTTAACCTTAGTGATGAAGCTAGTGTTATTCATATGATAAACAGCAAACCCATGGCAGAATGCAATTCCAAAAAATTGATTTTTAAATAAACAAATTAAGGACACAGCTTCTGTGTAGCATGTAAACGCTCCATGGATCATCCCCAAACGTACAGCATATAAGCTGTGAGTGAATTTTCTGATAACTTACAAGTAAATCCATTAAGTAGATTAAGTTAAATTAATTAAAACCAGTGTCCTACCAGAGATCTGTCATCTGTGACACATTTGATTTTGACAAGAGAGACCTTCCTGACAACATAGATACAGCCAAATTTTCAGACAGCAAAAAACTACCATAAATCCCCTCTTTGAAGACATTCAAAAGGTTAGCAATTGTTATAATTATTTAGGTTAGCGACATGCTTGAGTCAAGTTAGCATGTGTCAGCATTTGTGGAGATCAAGCAGAGAAAAATTAAATAGGGGTCTGAATGTCTTAGTCTGATCAGGGAAAAGCAACTCTAAAACTGTTAGCTGGCATAAAGACTCAGGAGAGTAATGAACTGGCAGTTTAAATGATGATTAAGCTGAATAGTGTCTGCCAGGAGGACACAAAAGCTCTGTCACTAGGGAAGAAAACCAAAACCACAGCCTAAGAGACTGACAGCTCCTCATCCCAATATCCTCATTCCTTTTTCTATATCCCCAGAAGATTTGGGAGGAATGCAGGCTTCCTCAGAGCACAGTGAAGTGGGAAAAACCTAACTTACATACTGTGTCTGAATTGAATGTCCCAAGAGTGACATCTAAATAGTGTTCGTGTCTGGAAATTGCTCTAGGTAAGCACTCTGACTACTTAATCTTAAGCTTACACTTACATGTGTGACTGAACTTGTGCCTGTGATTCCCTGGATCCTGAGCACTTTCTCATCCTGAAAAATTGTCTAATTTTGCCCTTCTCAGTGGTTGCTCGTTAAGCTGCCTTTAGACAAAAACACAGTGAAGATTACATTCTTTCTGGAAAGACCAAGGGGCTCTAGTTTGATTTATATATTCTCTTCTTTGTCTTCTCTCTGTCCATGGTGCATCCTGTAAATCTTTGGAAAGCTTGTGCCCTTGTGCCTAAGCTGCTGTGTGGAGCAGAGAGATGGACAGTGTCTCAGTGGTCACTGCAGGGACACACCAGCTCATTGCCAAATCTCAGATGCTGTAGAAAAAGTGGTTTTTTCACACACTGGGGGTCCCAAATAGCACTTTCATTATTTGGAGTTTTGGAGAGGTTTTTATGCATAACATGAGCTCATAGATAACCATATATTGACATATATATGCTGACATATATGGTTATGGTACATTTAATAATATATTATTGACAGCTTGGTGTGGTTTAACTACAGCCAGTAACCAAGCCCCAAGCAGTCAGTCACTCACTCTCCCAGGGGTTGGGGACAGAATGGGAAGGGTAAAAGCTGCAAAATTTGTGGGTTGAGATAAAGGCAGTGTGATAGTGAAAGAAAAAGCAGCACACACAGGCAGAGTAAAGCAAGGAATTAATTCACTGCTACCCACGTTCAGCAGGTGTTCAGCCATCTCCAGGAGAGCAGGGCCCCATCATGTGTAGCCATTACTTGGTAAGGCAAACACCTCAACTCCAAAAGTCTTCCTTCTCTTCCTTTTCCACCCCATCATTTGCTGAGCATGATATCATATGGTGTGGAATATTCCTTTTATCAGCTGGGGTGAGCTATCCTGGCTGCATCTCCTCAGAAAGTTCCCATGCACCTCCAGCTCCCTTGCCAGTGTGGTAGGATGGGAAGCAGAAAAGGCCTTGGCTCTGTGCAACTCTGCTCAGCAACAAGAAAAACTTCTCTATATTATCCATATGGTTTTAAGCACAAAGTCAAAACACAGCCCCATACCAGCCACTCTAAATTAACTTCACCCCAGCCAAAAGCAGCACACAGCTGCAGGAAAGTGGGGCCTAATCCTTCAGTCATCACTGGTTTGTGGGCAACAAGTCTGTCCACAAGGGATGGTGGAATCTGAGAGCTTTGCTACAGGAGCTACATTGAAGAGAATTACAATATCCCTGTGTGTCCCTCAGTTTGACTCTGCATAAGGAAGTCACTTTGGTACCAGTTTATAGACTGGAGCTGAAAGTATCATTTTTTTTCATGCAGGAAAAACAGAGGCCCGGGGGAAATCAGTGGGAAGACAGAGCTAGAACTCAGAATGAGTTACAAATCAAGTGAGATATTTTTACAGGAAAGTTCTAATCTACAATGTAAGTTAAAATTCCTGTGAATGGGAGCAGTGGATGCATTGGTTCATAGAGGTGTACAGATTATTTCCCTGATTGTATATGAACACTAAATCAATGGGATTCCTGTGTATGCAAAACTTAATCAAGTGGATTATTTCTATTGGGTGTGAGTCTGCCTGCAAGACAAATTGCACCAACATTTACTGAAACCAAAACCAAGGCTACTGTGAAATGCACTTTGAAATCCAATACAACACATACTTGAAGAATGAGTTTACATTAAAAAAAAAAGGCAGAATGACAAAACCAGTTTTCAGTAAGCACTGTATTGATGAAGATAACCTCTCCCATTTTTTGTCTGGCATTTGTGCACTTCTTGCATTGCTATTCTACCTCTGTTCCTAAATCATGGCAAAATGTAAGACTTCTATGCTTATTCATATTTCTAAAAAGTGTTGTGTGAGCAATTGAGGATGAAGGAAAGTTGACTACTATTAGGCAACTGGAGGTAACTGATTTGTTAGCTACCCCAATTTACCTCTGCTTGTGTCCTTTCAAGTAGTCCATCCTCACTGAACTTAAACTCCCATAAAGCAACACCACCATCTACAGCTCAAACATCAAACTCTTCACCATATGCTAATTGCACCTCTCTCTGTCCTGAGCTAAAAGCTTTATCAGATCTAAGAGTAGCAGATTACTTCTTCTGTAATGCAGTATCACTTTAATTTTTATTATCCAAAGTAGAGTTTGGTTCGGGGAAAAAAAATAGTAGCAAAAGAAACAAACACCTCAATGCAACTCCACAATGCATCTTGTTTAAAAGAAAGATCCTTTATGTCTTCATCCTGCATTTTGACTTCTGCATTCCAGGAATCACCATGAAATGCCTCTCTGCCTTGTAAGCAGAACATTTTCGTTCCAGAGCAGTCCAAGTTCCTCAGAAAATGGTGCTTCTGTACTTTGTGAAAAAATACATCTTTGTCAGCAATGGGAACTCATGAGGTGTACACTAGAGAGACTTCTTTTCCTGCTACTAAAAATGGATACCTCAGTATAAAAATAATTTTCCTCCAGTCATTTTTCAGTAATCATTTCTTACTTTGGTTTTTGTCTGATGCTGCCAAACAGATCTTGGATAGGCTGAAAGGGATACTTCCCCCTTGGTTTCACAAAGGTGGGTGCAAGGCTGCATTGTACACTTGAGAGAACCATGGTCTCCGTGGTGACAGTGACAGAGAAAGCTAAAGTCTTGGTACTTGCAGATAATAGAAGTTGAAGGGAAATAAGAGAGCCCACAGATTATATGCTGTCCCATGGTCTTTATCCATTCCTCCCCAAAGTAGTAAAGCCAATTTGTAAGTGGCTTTTGACTCCTTGCCTGCCCTAGAAAGATGTGTTAGTGGTTTTTGTACTAGCATAGTCTGGGTCTTAGAGAGAACCACAAAAGCTTCAACACAGAAAAGGACAGTGATTACCTGAATTTATTTTGTGTAACCCTGCCTGTGCCTGTTTATGCACCATGTTTTCTATTGCCACCAGATGTACAATTATGCAGAAGAATGCATACAAATTGTTCTTAAGATGCAATCCTAAGCCACTCACATAGCTGTTTATAGCTTTCAGCACCAAGATATTGGTTTATAGCTTTGGCATTAGTCCAGTCAAGAAAGCTCTGTTCAAGTCTTTTGTACTGTGTTTTCACATGATTAACCAATTCATGTTCAAAGGAGGCTTATATGTGTTGTTTAAGTATTTCAGGGAACTGTGGGTAGCTGTCATCAAAATTTTAAAAATTAAGAAATGAGTGTGTGTCAATTTACTGGCAGCTTTGTTTAAATAGAAAGCCAAAAGTTCATTGCAGAGGGAAATTTCTTTGAGGGAAAAGGTGCAGAAAACTTAATAAGATTTCACTTCAAATTTCACAGTCCATGAGGTCCATGGTACTGATAGTAATTTACACTAGCTGAAGTTCTGAGTGTCTCTTTTTCTATTTTCAGACCCCTACAGTATTCATGACATGCTATATATTATAGTAATACTTACAGGAGTTAGACCTGATAGTAGAAAATGGCTGCTGCCTATGCTGAAAAGTGATTGACAGTGATTTATCGTTAGCTACTTCCATAGGGATCTGCTGTGCAAACACCTAAGCAGCCAACAGAGAAGATCAGGAAGAATTTTGAAAATGCTATTCACAGGTGCTCCATTCTCTGAGGGGACACAGATGTAAACAAAGTGCATCATCTGTGGCCTGGTTTAGCATTAGAGCTATTATTTATTACCTGTAACTCCATGGCTCCCAACCCACCCCTGCCGTCAGAGGTACCCACATGAGTGTAATGGATCTGTTCCTATGGCAGGATTCAATTCTGTCAGGAAAATGCGTTTTTGGGATGGATCTCGGCAGTATTAGCTGTGACACTGTCTGCCACCTGAGTTGAGGACCCCCTGCCCTAGGGGGGGGTCTCAGTAGGGGGACTTGAACCTTTGCCGCCCACGAGAGGGCACTGAGGCACATTTGCACTCGGTGCCTTCGGCGTGGGAGGCTGGAAAAGGTGAGCACCGCAGGAAGGGAATCTCCTGTCCGGGAAGGAGGTGACAGACCCTGCCAGTGGAAGTGTGCTGTGCCCTCCATACAGCTGTCACTGTGCAGGCAATCATTCACTCCTGCGAAGAGTCAGTTTAAGGATTATTGGCCAGCTAGGAGAGGCACCTATGAAATCCCATGTTTGGAATCAGTCATGTGCGTATTTGTTTTGCCTTGGACAACAGAGAGCACAAAGGCAATATGCTACATTATCTGCCACAGTTGTATGGGTTCTGGGAATAGCTCAAATGCATTGTAGTGTCACTAATGCTGGCAGAGCTACCAGCATGACTTCTGCCTGACAGGGCAAGGCAGTTTTGACTTGTAATTATCCAAATCATTGCAGGTGAGGTTGAAATTTTTTAGAGTGATCTTGATACTCAAACATCTGACTCAGGCTGACACAGAGCTGACTTACTGTGAAAAAACTAGCCAGATGTCTGCCACTTATAAACAAGTATATTTTGCAGAAGGACCTCGTAAACAGTAGGATTCAGTACAATTTGTCCATAAACCTAAATCTTCTCCTGTCTTTATATATCTTATTCTCATCTATCTTACTCTGCATGTCCCTGTTGCTATTATTCCCTCTTGAGCTCTATCCAGGGCCCCCCGTGGGTAACAAGCATCTTCCACTTGTGTCACCAATAGCACAATTCTTGCTATAGCAGGAAGTATCTTGACCCTTTTGGTTTTCAACTCTTTGTGATTCTGTTTTTCAAGCAAAACTCTTTCTGCTTGTCTCCTTTGACATAGCTTGATTTCATGTCATCAATAATCAGATGGATCTCATGACATATATTAAGTAGCTCAAGTTCAGAATAAAGTATTTAGGTTGAGGGTTTGGATTTTTTTTACTTTTGAGTGTCCAAAGATTCCATGGCTTTTGGCACGAAATAGAGACAAAAAAAGCTGTACAGCAGCTGCTGAAAAATCTGTTTATGTTAACTGTTTTTAACCCTGTTTAATTGTAGACCTCTCAAATGATGCCAGGTAAATTATTTTATCTCTGTGTACCAGGTCTGTCTTGGTTACCTGGGGAGAGTCATCACTGGGAGAGCAATTTTTTTTGTCACATTGTCACATACTTATGTATGACAAGCACTTTGTAAGAGACAGGTTTTACCCAGATTTGGGCTGCTACATGAAATTGTAACATTAAATCTAATAATCTGTAAATGCTGACATGAACAACATATGTGCAGCATATTCCCCTTCTAAAAAATATGTTTTCTCTTGTAAAATTGTCTACCAGAATGGAAACAGCATTAAGGCTAGGTTTTGATTTTACTATCACTCATGTTTTCTTACTTAGTACATTTTTAAAAATTGTAGTTATACTTGCTCAGAGTCTGTTCTTTGGACTTTTGAGAGAAACCCATCACTGTTCCCATCTAAATTCATTACATGTATTTTGCCTACTTCTACTATTCCACGTCAGGCCTATTTCACAAGTGTTTTTTCCATGTGAGTTGTGTGTTCTTCATTTTAGGTATATTTTGTTTTTCTTAATAGCAAGTGAGATCAATTGAAAACACAATGAAGTATCTCTCCTATGGCCTCTCTTATCCTGTGCCTTGCAAGTTCTGGGATTGCTAACGTCAGTTTCTGTGATTTATCTCTTGGGGTGAAGTTGTTCTGACCTGCAGTAACAAAGTACATCATTGTTGGCTTGCATGTTATAAAAATGATGCACAATACTCACATCTAAAAGTCAGAATAAACCTTTAACACAGCTCTTTGTCAGTTCTACAAACGGTTGTAGTTAATCGATGCCATAAAACTTTCCTTCAGGCACTGGTATTCAGCATTCACACTGGGAAATGCAGTTTGAGTCTGACATTTTAAATACTGGTGGTATTTTCTAATGAAATAACTCAAGATTTGAAAATTTACATCAGTAAAAAAGCAAAGTAAAAAACCACTGTTGAGCATTTAAAAATATCTTTTGGAGCAGTGGGAGAAAAGACGTTGTACAGACACTATTGTTTTGCTACTCTTTTCCTGCAGACTTTTAACACTTTTAACTTGGCCAGAGGTCCACTGGCTCATCAGTGCATCCACGTAATCATCATCAACATTAATGTGATCCATGTGCATAAGCCCACAAGGGCATACATTGAAGTCAAAATTATTTTTTCCTTTATCAACATGTGTCATGCAAGTCCTGTCATGAGAGAAGCCCTCTACCTTGCTATAACAAACATTGTAGATCCAGCAAACAAGATTTCAGGGTTTCCACAATATAATTTTTCATTTTGAATTTTACCCATTTGCCATTCCAAGGAAAAAAAGAAAAGTTGCTCAGATCATGACAAACTGTGGAAATTCCATAGGCTTTTATCTGATATTTTAATAATGAATCACTAGATAGACATTTTCTTACATTTGGGTGTATAAAGAGTAAAGACGGCATTTGGAGTTTTTCTCTTGTAAGGCCCTCAATGAAACAATGTGATATCTACTGAGGCCATTTTCTTAGGATTTCCTCAAACTCTGGACACTCAAAAAAAGGATGACATAGAGGAAAGATGTAAAAATATCATGGTGGCAGAGGCAGAGGAAAAAAAGAAAAGCCTTCTGTGGCTCTCCTCTTATAGAATGTGCTGTGCTGTATTCAGGCAACCCCATGCCCAGAGGCCACAATCTATCCTGAAGTGTTCGTGACCTACTAACCACAGCGAAAAACAAGAGCAGGTGATCGGATTCACTGCTGTTCTCAGGGAATAACTTTTGCCTTGCTAGGGGAAAATTGAAGGAGTTTCTCATGCTAATGTGTGCTGCTCCCAGGGGGTTCACAGACCATTCCTCAGAGCAGTTGTCCTAGCTTTTCACCATAACTGGTGAAAAGGTCAGTGCAAATATTCATTCATACATCCAAAAAAAGACAGTCCTTCAGTCCTGTTGTTGGAGTATTTGTTTTTCTCATTTCTAGGCAGGTGGAAGAAATACTAATGTGCAAAGAATACATTTCTGATACAATTTTTTCAAGAATTCTCCTCAAGGATCACCAAGTGTATCATAAAGAGCAGATGAGGTGGAAATATTTTCTAAAGAGAACTGAAACAAAGAAAAGGAAGCTCAGGGCAATAATGGGATCTTAGACACATCAACTTTGGACTGCCTGCTTTTAGCTAATCCTAATAAGACCTATGTTTAGGAGGGTGAGAATTTACCCTTTTTTGTAACTGGGACTCTGCCAGTGAAGTGGCAAATACCTGTGACACATAAAGTCTAGTATCAGCTGGTTCAGCTGCTCTCAGAGTGATTTTCTCAGTCCATGCAGTAAGTCAGAAGCAAAACCCAAATAGCAGGACAGCACCCTGTTTTCCAAAGTTTGTTTATTCAACCAGTTTGTAACACTTTCTCCCTCTTCCACCTGAACAATTTCAACATTACAATGCTGGAATTTGTTTAACCTTTTCCATTGCCAGCAGGAGGGGATTTAGAAAGCACTTTGCTGCTCACCTTTTGGCCATCCTTGTAACTTTCATCTGCATATTGTTTTATTTTGCCAGAGGCTTTCCCAACAGACAGGTGTTTTATCTGAAAAGCTGCATCACCTATGGAGTTAGGAACTGTGACCTTCTGGTGCTTGAGTGGTTCTATGGAAACTTCAGAATAGCCTTTACTTTTTCTTTAAAAGGAAGAGTCATTAAAATAGAGGTTTCAGAGAGTCTGAAATATGCTCCTACAATTCTTTGCTCTTTGGGGAGGCAGGGAAAATGCTTCAGACTCCAGTATTCTGGACTGCCCTATTAAATACCTCATGGACTATGGAGCTGTTTTATTCAGTTTTTGATGAATAGGAATTGCACTTTTATCTTAGCAGCATTAGCACAGCTCAATTGTCTAAATATTGTTCTAGTATGTAGTAACATTTTCTAATATCTAATAACTGTTGCATACAGTACCTAGTCCTCCCAGTCTGAATGTGTTTTGGCCCATGTGAAAGGCTCTGAAGAAAATCAGGGATGTATTTCAGTGTATGGCTTTTGTTACTTTTGTTGGGGTTTTTTTGTTGGTTTTGGTGCTGTTTTTTGGGGGTTTTGTTTTGGGTTGGTTTATTTCTAGGTTTTTTGTTTTGTTTTGGGGTTTTTTTGGTTTTTTTTTTTTTTTTTTTTGAATGAACAAATTATCGGTGCAGTTAAGAAATACATTTTAAGGGAAATTATATTGATTTTCCTTTGTGATATTAAATCAGTATTTTGCCCAGTATAAGCAAACATTTTCAGCAGTTCTGAGACCTCAGCATGTAAATCTTTCGGACGGCCTCTGGGTTCTTGCCTGTGCAAGTGGCAGAGGAAAAAATCCTGTAGTTTTTTCTTTTGATGAACAATATCCTTTGACCCCTTAAATTGTTCTTCACTTCTTCACTTTCTTTCATCAGATAAAACCCTTCCTAGTGCTTTATCCTTGGCTCTGCTGTCAGGAATGTTGGCTGTTGCTAACCTACACCTGCCTTGCAGCCTTCATTCCAACTCCTGTCCTAAGTTAGCAACAACCTCATGTGATCTATCTTCCTTAAAAGCTTATCTTTTGCACTTGCCACTGTTATATGTAGCAATTTGATGAATGGATCAGTTCTGTTCACTGGTGCATAGTGGCCTCAGGTTCTTGGCTCCTTTGTTCTATTTGCCTACTGCTTATCTTGGCACTCTTTTTGATTGTTTTCAAGTAATGCCTTTTGTTTTCTGTGAGACTGATGTGAATGCAAAGAACAAAGTCCTACTTTTTCACCTCATCAATCTCTTTGCTCATCTTTTACCAAATAAGCTGGAGTAGTGTATTTTTATGGAGCAAGGGATCTTTTACCATTCTGCCATTACCATCATTACTGGCCCATCTTTAACTTTTCCTTTCAGCATTTTGTGAGACCTTAGGGCAGGATGTCCTCTTCTGAAATTCCCAGTGGAATCGCTACAAATCTGAGAACTTCATTATTTCCCACTGTGTGTCAAATGCCAGGTATGCCTTATCTTCCAAGGGACACAGCACAACTCCAGATGGCCATTCCTGTCTGAGGGTCATGTCTATAATTCTCTCTGCAGAAGGAGTGGCAGGCTATTGCAACCAAGAAACCAAGTTCTTCATGTTAGATAACTTGGATACAAGTTATCCAACAGCATACCATACAAAATATCACATGACAAGATCCCATGAAGGAGATCAGAGAGGCAATAAGGGGAGTGAGGTGCCTGAATAAGACCCTGCTGTCCTATCCCCAGGCCAGGGGCCACCAGTGTATCTGGGTGAGCACAGGGGCACAAGGGCTGGCAGGAGCACAAGAAAAAGCACTCTCTAGTCAGCTTTCAGACTTAGGGGCTCACTGCTGAGGAGTGGGACACATTATGGGATCTAAGGGAAAAGCAGTTCCAGATTGAACTGGGCTAATTACGGGATGCTAATGGGTGGAGCCAAATTGGGGAAAAGGGGGTAGGTTAGGTGACTTGGGGAGGGACAGGAGTGAGAAAGCAGAGGGGTATGCAAAGAATAAGGCGAGTTACCACACTTGGCTAGTCAAAATACCTGTCTGGTATGCTCTGTGCCTGATCAGTGCAGTCTGACCTGTGTTCTTATTAAACTATTTTCTAATTCTTTGCTGGGTGAGGGGTGCCTGTGCACACATGTGCAGGGGGGTGTGAACCCAGGAGCTGGAGGCAGGCCAGGGGCTGGAGGGCCTGTGTGTCTGTGGTGCAGGGACTGATCAAGTGTGGGTGTGTGAGTGGGTGTGATCCCTCGCACAGATCAAGCCAAACCAGATGGTGAGCAGGGAAGGGATCTGGGAGCAAGTAGGGTGAGGGGGTCTCTAAGAGCCAGCCCCAGGTGTGAGAGCACCCCTGAATCTCTACCAACAAGAGCACAAAGGGAGGCACTGGGGAGTGGGGGTGGTCAGACTCACTGGCTTGTGTGAGCAGGTGCCAGCAACTGTGAGATTTGGCTGCCAGCTACTGGGCAGACTGACTCTGTGGTCTAGACAAGGAATATTTTTCCTTGCTCATCCTGATCAATAATTTTAACCTACTTGAAATCACAGCAGAGAAATATGGGAATATTCTAGGATGTTGACTGAATATTTCACTGAACCACCTGTGGTAAAATGTACAGAATTGGCTTATTCAGTGTATTTGACATCATACAACTTCAGTGCATGCTGTTAAACTGCCCATAAAAACACCCATGACAGCCGCTAATATGTACTTTACAGTCACTTCTGTACGATATCATCATAAATATTATCAGTCACTGATCAGGGTGCACATGCATTTTGTGGCAAAAACTGAATAGGTGGAATTGTTCTAACACCAAAAGAAACACAGGCAGAAATCGTGTTTCTGTTTTCTCATACCTGTTTTCTACATCTTAAACACCAACTGCTCTGAACTCTCAGCTCTACTGTTTCTGGGCTTTCTGAGCAGCTGGAATTGCTCCATACAGCTGCTGGATCTCAAGAATTGTGCCTCACACATAATTTTCTTTCTTTCCTTTTTGGGGTTCTTGAGCATTGATCAATGGATGTTGCTTGTCTCAAGGATTCACTCTCTTCTGAGAAGCATGCACATAATCTGAAGAGATATCTGGCCATCTGTCATGGTGTCAAGATTTTAAGGGAAGACAAAAACAAGCTCAGGGGAAAAAAAAATCTGTTGAGGCACACACAGAAACAACATCTGGCTCAGAAAGTCCCTGAGCTGAAAACAATGGGATCCTGAGAGAGTACTGCAGGCAAGAATCACATGCACTTGCCTTGGACTTTTTCTTCCTTCCGTTTGTACTTACAGGCACCACTGGAGGTACAGTATTAGGGGAGGTGGAGACTTGCTCTGACAGCTGCAGACAGACATTCTTTTGGTCTCTTGTACCTCAAAGACAGGTCAGTTACCACAGACCCATCCTCATGCTAAAGTGTCTCATTGCTTTCATGTTTGATTTCTGTCAAGACCCAGTCACAGCTCCACTTAGTGAACTAAGTGAACGTGCCTGCATATTCATATCATTAGGAAACACAAAGCTCAGTGTAAGAAAAAAAAAAACTTCATACAGAGGTTTTCATATTGCTATATTAAGCTGGAAATAGCTTTTTGTTTCTTAATAGTTTATAAATTCTGTGAGGCACAGGTAATGACAGCAGCAGGCTTGAGAAAATGACAGTAATATTTCCAAAGGAATAAAGAGAGTCCATGGTCCAGAGGAAATTATACTGTGAAAGCAGTTATCTATTTTGTTATTAAACATTTTACAAGCCTTTACCTTAATTCAGCTTGAAACAATGATGATATGTAGATAATAAGCTAACAGTTCATTTTTTCTGGTAAGTATTAAAAATTATGTACAAGAGTATGTAGAACACCAAGAATCTGAATAATACTAGCTAAATTATTATTAACAATAGTAATAATGGCAACAACAGTAAAATCTCCAGATTCTGCCTAACTATTGTCATGGTACAGCTTTGCTGAGCAATACAGACCAGTTTTTAGGAGCTGCCAGAGTGAGGGTCTGTGTGGAAGCACTGCCTTCCAGCAACTGATGTTAACTAATTAAGTTCCTCAACACTTGCTACAGTAAGAAAAGTGTCTGAAGTCTGAGTGTGTTCTAAGAATTCAAAACACCACCCACTTACTGAAATCCAATCCTTTCATTTCTTGCAGTCTTCCTTGGCTTCTTACAAAGGCATAGTTACCTAATGCAAAGGAGAAAAATTTTCAATTTTAGACTGTTAACATCTGTTTGAAGATGTTGCAAATTGATATAATTATCCTAAATAAACATATTATCAGTTTGTCAACAGTATTGATGACTAAATGTCCCTCAAACACCTGGATGAGTTTCTTATGAGATATCTATACAATGAGGTTAATTCTGAAAATATCTAAATCCCTACACCACTTATCAAAGGTGTGTAATGTGTCCATACGTATGTGGATGGAATACACAATTCAGGATGTGATAATGGATCCTGATATTGAAAATGCTGAATGTTTTTGTCCTCTTTATTATGTTCTTATCATAACCATTAGCTGCTAAGTTATTCTAATTGGAGACAAAGTCCTAGCTTAAATTTTTCTTACCATGAGAAGACTATTGATTTATTATTCCATGCTAATTGCACAACTTTATTGGTGACTTTTCTTGGAAGCATTACACTTCCTTTTTTTCAGTACTAACTTCAAACATATATTCAACTGAACAAGTGAAAAACATGAAAACAAAACTTCCTCATGGACTTGTTTTTTTCCTGTAACTTTTTTCATCATCTCATGATCCATCTTGACCCTTAATATTTTTATGGGAATAAGAGGAAAGGCAATGACAAGCATCTAAGAAAACAAATGATAATAAAGACTTTCATTAGACACAAGCTAGTGTCAATGGGAGTGGGTAAAAAATACAAAAAAAAAAAAAAAAAGCGCCAATCCTTTGCTCACCTTTTCCCCCAGAAGTATGATAAAACAGCAGAATTCTAAATAATTTCTTTTTTGTTCACTCCATACTCCAGCAAATTTTTTTCTGGGATCATTGTTGAGTCCTTCCTGAGAGAAATTTAGTCCTTAAATGAGAATAACAAAAGAAAAATAATGGAGAAAAGAGTACAAGAACCTAAGATTATGCCAATATGCCAACTATACACTTAAGTTTACACTTCTTGTTCATTTAGGCGCAAGATTATACAGAATAAGGTCAGGGGAAATCATCCCATATGCATCCCCAAAGATATCTGATATATCCAATGACAGCAGAGTCCTGTTTATTCAAAATACTTTTGGAACATCAAAACATTTGGATAAACAGGGCTTCAAATAATTGAGGGAGTTATTGTATAAGTAATTCACACCAGGGGGACATAACCTAGATTCAAAGGACTGACTTTCAGATCAAAGGGGTACAGATAAATGGGATTTGGCTCCATATGAACAAATACATAAAATTAAAAAGAAAAAAAACCCAAACTATTTGATTATTCAGTAATCAAGAAATGTCCAAGCATTTTTTCAAAAAGAGTTTAGGACGAAAGGTTGAAATTGTTGCAATAGGCTATACAGAAGGACATTCCAACAGAATCAAAATAACGTAATAACTAAACAAGACCAAAAGGATATGGGAGGTTTTTTGGGGGGGTGGGGGGGAGGAGGGAGAAGGTGGGGGGGTTTGTGCCACAGATGTTTTGTGTTTGTTTGTGTTGTTTTATCCTCCAGTCAGGATCATATGAACTTCACTAAGTGTCTGACCTTATTCCAGCCATGAAACTGACAGGTGTTTTGTGGCAGAAGGAGGGTATTTGTAACATCTGTGTCTCTTAACCCACTTTCCTGAATGCCCAATAGAAACAAATATGAAATATACAAGTTTGGACTTGGATGGACAACATTGTCTGATTTCTTGTCATTCTATTAACAACATGACCCACATATGGTTCATCTACATACAGACATCATCATCTTGTATTAAATACCTTTTAAGATACAAATATTGGAATTAAAAAAGATTTTGGTCTATGCTGATACTCACCCACTGCATTATTAACACGGTGGATACATAATTGATACAAATAAACAATATTTTTATTTTTCTGCAAGCTTTGCACACATTGCCACAATTCACCATTGTTACTGTCTGTTGGGACTTTTTGACAGTGTGGGAGGGCAGATATTTAGAGAGGAGTAAAACATCAGAAACCATGATACATTTCAATTGCCCCCAGTATTTGATTTCTGTAGGCAAGAGCCCATCAGGGAGAGTGCTTCTCCCACCATGGTGCCTCTCCTGGAATGGTCCCACCATGGCTCGTAAGCCAGAGGGAAAGGAGGTCTTCTGAGGGATGTGGGAGAACAAGGAGAGGTCTGGGGAGCTTGGAGAAATGGCAATTTGGAGTTGAGTTGAGTAGTGAGGGCAAAGGAAACACCTGGAGGGTTGGAAGGGACAGTTTGCCACTGGAAATTCACAGAAGCAGTGCTTGGCTGGGAAGGAGTGTGTGGTCACACAGGGTACCTGTGGAGGGGGAAGCTGAGGAATGGGGATGGTGTTTGGGACTTTGCTTACAGGTTGCTGCACTGACACAGTCTGGAAGTGAGTAAAGGTGAACAGTAAAGGGCAAAGCAGGGTTGTTTTTTTCCCACACCAAGTGTTAAGGTTTTGTTTCCTGAAGAAATCTTGGAATTGCTTAAGCCCGATTTCCTCCCTCTTCCTCTTACTAACTGCTCTGCACCTTGGTGGATAGTCATGTTGTCTGTGGTACAGGTAGACTGCCAATTTCTAGTTTTATTCCAATTTACAAGGGCATCTGTTGTTTGTGGATATAGATATTTTAAAAAGGTCAATTTCCCTCTTCAAAAAAAAAAAAAAAAAAAGGGTTTAAATAACAAACCTGAAGTAGCCTTCTTCCAGTGAGCAACAGATAATGATAAGACTTGTAAAAGTTTTCCTCTCTCTTTACAGGCTTGTCAAGGCTACTTTCCCTGACTCAAGAATTCTTGCTCTGTGTCTCAGTTGGAATTTGAATAGCAATATCTTGACCAGTTTTCTGTCTGAAGTAGGGAAAAGAGAGTAAAAATGGAACCTGTGTGTGTGGGAACAGCTTCAGCTGGATATCCCTGGAGACTGGCTGAAACTGTTGTACAGTCCTGAATCCAGAAAGTACATAGGTTTCTGCTGAACTTGAAGTATCTGCAGAATCCCTTCTTTTGTCCAGCTCCCTAATGTCTAAAGGTTAAACACAGCCATACTTGGACAAAAACAGTGAAAGTTTTCTTACGCTGCTAGTACAGTGCCTGTGGATCAGACAATCTGCTTCTATTGCCATCTAATCCCTGAATTTTCGGTTGCAATTTTATTTAAGAGAGTGGCCATTCAGTTTTTGATCTGTTCACTAAGGACCCAAAGATTTTTTTTCCCTATCTAATTCAAAAGCAGGTCTGTCACTAAGTTCAGTGGTTACAGAATTGTGCCTGTTATTTTCTCTTCTCCCCCACAACCCCCCTCTTTCCTCAAGGTTTTCTTTAAAGGGTAAAACCCCAAGGAGACAGAGGTCTGCCAGAATCAAATAGAATCAAATAATTTCCCAGGCTCGTTTTCAGAAGTAGCTTGTCTCCCCTTTCCTATTTCCTACCACAATCTTGCCTTTTCTTTAATAATCTGCAGCTGCATAGTGGAGTAGAATTCAGAGGATTAAAAAAAAAAAAAGAAAAAATAAAAAAGGAAAAATAATGAAGTGTATGTTTGGGTCTTAAATTAATATACACATTAAATTATATTTAATTGTGCCTTATCAATAGGCTGGTGAACTTAGGTGTTTGCTGCTGCCATTGGTCATGATGCTCTGTAGCAGGCAGAGGCAGCAACTGCTGCTGATGGAAAAGAAAAGGTAGTGAAGGAGGAGGGGAGAAGGAGGTGGGAGGCGAGGGGATTGGCTGCGCTCGGTGCCATTCACAGCTGCGGCCCCGGCTCTTCCGCTGCTCCAGCTCTGGCTCTCCCTTGAACAGCTCCTGGAGAGAACAAGGCGTGCGGAGCTCGGATCACCAGCATCATGCTCCTCGGGCTTGGATCGCAGATCCCCCTCTTTGAACACTGAAACAACTCCTTCGTCTTTCGGCGTCCCGAGCAGACCCAGCGAGAAAACAAGCACGTGAGAGAGAGAGAGGAAAGAAAGAGGAGGAAGACGAAAATCTGCAACCAAGGGGACTAAAGCAAAGAAAAAAGAGTGCTTTGCTTGCACAGCTGCAAAGTGGGAATTTAAAGAGCTGCAGAGAGAGAAATTCCAGCTCATCAGCACATACACATTGCAGAATTACAGATCCAGGTAGAAATGACATCAACAGGGAAAGAAGGCAGCGGAGCTCAACATGCACAATATGTTGGACCCTATCGTTTGGAGAAAACCCTAGGAAAAGGACAGACAGGTTGGTTCCTTTGCAGCAGCACCGCTGCTAGAGGGAAGGTGCTGTAGCAGCCGGCGAGGTGTCGGGGATGGGGTGTTCGAGGGTTCAGCTTTTCCCATTTGCTGTTTCAGTGAAGATAATATTCATAGGGGATTTTGGCCTTTATTTATTTTTAGTTTTCATTTTAATTCCTTCTTTTCTTCCTTTTTTTTTTTCTTTGATCCTTAGAAAAAAAAAAAAAAAAGAAAAGAAAAAGAAAAAAAGCCCAGGATGCTTTATGTTCATTACTCCTGCTAATGGGTGTTGTTCTGATGACAGCCAGAGTGCATGCAGAGGAAAAAATAGATGATCTGCTGGTAGTGAATTTTCACATCCGTTTTTTCACTGCCCTACTTAGGAGCATTTTTCTTTTTAATCAAATTATATTGAAATTAAAGGTTCACAGCCTGTAGTACCGAGGAGGTGGTGGTGGTGGTAGTGGGGGAGTCACCAGCAGTATTTCATGACATCATGATTGAAAAGGGTGTAGTCCTTAAGGTGCAGTTGGGGGGGGTTGGTGGAAATATGTACAGTATGTCTCTGGCACTGGCTGCTGTGGGTATTTAGCAAATATGGATGGATGGGCTGGTGGTTTTTGTGGGTAGGGTCTGAAATAAAAGAAAAATAGAGGATCGGTAGCAGAATTCATTCTGGTTATGCTGTGTTTTTGTAGGAGGGGTTGGGAGGGGGGAAGGGAGGTTATTTAATTATTTTTCTTAAGGCTTGTTTATGAAACTTGCTCCCAGCAGATTTTCCTGAATGGAACAATGGTAAGAAATATTAAAAAGAGGAAAGCGAGTGGAGGGAATTAGCAGAGAGCAGGTGCTTCTGCCCTACATGACATAATTAGATCCCCTAAATGCGTTCAAGATGTGGACTTACTGTTGCTTGCTTGGGTAGCATATTCACTTCAAGGGCAGGGGAGTATTAATTGGAAGAAAAACCCTTAAAAAGAAGCCCAAATGTCTTCCTTCTTAAAATATTTTATTTTTAGTAACAGGTGCAGTAAGCAATGGCATCTGGCAAATTCATTGGGTTGGGATCCCCCCAAAAGTGGATTGAGACTTGAGGTTATAATTTAGGGAAGGGGTAAGATCAGCCATAGGGGGGCTTCTTTGGGCATGTGGGTGTTAAGTGTTGTTCATTATGGTGGGACAATAAAACATGATGCATTGTGGTGTATTTTTTTTTTATAACCCAGCCGAGCTTTGCCCATCTGTTGTCTAAAGGATTTAATAGGCGTTTCCATCCCCAGCTGCTGCCTCTGCTCTGCCTGCTTCCTCACTGCCCTGCGTGGCAGCAGCTCTGCAGTCCGCAATTTTCTTAGGGACACAGTCAAAATCCAGATCTTTCTCTGTAAGAAGCAATGCTCTTCTGAGATGATTGATTATAACCTCCCCCCCATCCTTCCCCTCCTCTTCACAACCCCATAGCAACCGTTCAGAGACATGGATGAAGATGACATTGTCTTCTAGTGGAAGTGACTTTTATTTATATTTCTTTTTTTTTTCCCCAAATCTCTTCAGTAAATCAGCTGCTATAGGTAGTTCTCTGTCACTGTTTTGGTTACCACCTTTATCCTTTGCATAGCTCAGTGGGTCTCCTGCAGCTGTGTTCTTACTAAAATCTGTTTTGATGATGGTAATGAAAATATCCTACAAGAAAAATTACGATATAATGTTAATAAAACTGCCCTATTTCTGCTGATAATCCTTTCCTGAATACTCCAGGTGATCAAAGAGCCAGCTGTAGATGACAAATTCATTTTTGCCTTCATCACCATTTCCTTTTTTCTCTCTCTCTCACCTTCTCAGTACCCCTCCCTCCCCTTTAAATGCAATTGTGCTTGAGATTCCTGAAAATACAGCTGCATTAACCTTTTGGTCCATGTTCTTGTAGCCTGACGTTGGGTCCTAAAGGGTTATCTGCAGCTTTGGTTATGTTTTTTTTCCTCTCTGCTAATCTTCCTATCTTCCTCCTAAGTGATTAGAGACGTGGGGGTGGAGAGAGAAGAACAGGATGTATTTAGAGGCTTGCTGCTGTTGGCCTCTGCAGTTATTCAACCAGCTGGACAAGGGTGAAAGTTTCCTTTTGCAGTTTTACCATATAACTGATCTTTATAGATAAGTCTCTGTTGTTCGCACACATGAATGCACATGAAATGCACAATACATGGTGTCATAGAAGCTGGAGGTGGGGGAAGGAGGAAGAGAGATCTTGAAAGTAGCTGATGTCAGTCTGTGTCTCCCTTTTTATACCCACCCTTGATTAATGGAATAATGCACTGAGGTGAAATCTAACTCAGTATTAAACATAGATGGCTAAATATGGAAAGATGCCTTCTGGTCTTCTCGCATTTTCTGTGCTAATCACATTTGGGAGCATGCAGAATGGCATAGCCAGTGTGTGCCATGTATCTCATCCTCTTCCTGCTTGTTTTGGTGGGTAAGCTGGCAACCTGCAGCATTTCAGGGAGAGGACAAGCAGTGCAGTAAGAGGGCCTGATTCACCATAGTGTGTTGGGTATCTTGGCATTTGGGTTGCAGTGGCTTACAGATGAAGGAAGTGATTGTATTAATTCATTTAGAGCTTGACTTTGAAGCTTGGAAGATTAGGAGGTAATGTTTTGGAATTTTTTTTTCCAAGGGGATGAGGAAGAGTGAGAAGAAAAATCTGACAAAATGTAATGATTAATAGAAAGAAATGTAAGTTTTGTTGCAAAGTCCTGTCCATTTTGCAGTGATCTTCATATCCATCACTTTTATTTAGAATAAAAAATTATTGACTCAATAAAGTTATTTTAGATAGGCAGGTCAAGCTTTGCTCCCAGATACATGGGTGTTATACAAACGTATTAATCACTCATACCTGCTCACTGACTGTTCCAATAACTGGCATCAGAAGAAGGGGTTTTGGGGAGGAGTGAGGGTTCATTCATAGTTCAGAGCAGACTTAGGATTCCATGGAGGGAGGACTTAATGGTAGGTAAAACTCTCTTTGGCTTTCTCTCTGTGAAGTTCATGCTGATTGCCACATTAAAAGCTGAAAAAATGTATTTACCAGCAACCTACTGGTCCCTGCAGAGAGGTCCGGTTGTGATATCTGGGACGTTAGTGGGACCCCGTGACATCTGGCTGTGGGTGGGCAAAACTGACAGGGAAAAGCCTTCTGTTCACATTGGTGGTAACAACTGAAAGTGTTGATTGATCAGATATGCAGAACTTGTCCCGAGCAGCCTTCTGGGCTGGTGCGTCACGCCTGGCGAGGGTGGCCGATGCCACAAAGAGAGGATTAGGGCCTCTCAGGCACACAGCTTGGGAGGGGGCTACACAGGGCAGTGCTGAAAAATGGTTGGGCTTAGGTCTTTGCCCCTAGTGGGAATGAGAGAGGGACAAAAATTCTGTTTAATAATGCAACGTATGAATTTGACATCCCATTTGAGTGCTGTAGCAAGATGGTTTGCTTTTGTAATAGGCTGAATTTAGAGCACCTCTTCCTGACGTCATCTGCCGGAATAGCTTATGGAATCTCTATGTAAATGATCTTGCAAGAATATGAGAGGCATCAGAACCTTTATTGTTGTACTAAAAGAATTATTTTGCAGAATTGCCAGAGTAAAAAAATCACTGCTGTGTATATATATGGATGTGTGGTGAAAGGTTGTTTTATCTCAGTTCCATTGGTGCATTCTTTAACAGTTAATTATAGGAGGTTTTCATTGTAATTAACAGTAGTGAGCAATGCATGTGTGTCCTGTTACAGTAACACACATGGAAACAGAGTGCCTTGAGAAGCCCCAGTCACACCTGATCATGAACCATTGTTATAGCTTTAGGTACAGGTTTTCTTCATTTGCCACTAATTTTACATGAAAACAGCTTCCTGAGTATTCCTTAGTCTATTTTTTTTTTTTTAAATTCCACAGTTACCTCTGTTCTTGTATTTCTTTTGGCCTCATTAACACCTGTTTCACCTTTGAAACTCTTAACAGTAATTCAAATTGACTGTAGTGAATATTTATTAATGAGTGCAAAGATGAGGAACTGAAATATTTCTTGTGAAGTTCTTTAGCATTTTGGAGGGTTTTCTTGTGTTTTCATTTGACAGTCACTGTATAGGCTTTGGCATCATTGTTTGCTGTAGCACCAATTCAGTGCCTAGTGGAAATTTCTAAAATGCTGATTTGTCTACAAGCAATAAGGCATTAGTTCTAAGTGGGAATTAGTCTATTCACATTGAGATAAACTTCATGGGAAGTTTAATGTTGCTTATTCATTTTCTTATGTTCCTTTTGTTTTGTTTTAAGCCTGGTAGAGAGAGTCGTGCTTGAAACTCACGGCACTTTGACCTTCACAAAAAGTGTAGGGGTTCCCTTTCCTGCATTGCATCCCTTATAGCTTACAGCTATTTTGGTGTATAACATGTTCATTATATATGAGCCGTGAGCGAGGTGTTCAGCACTGTGCTGTTGGGTTATGTAAGAACAGAAATAATTAAATTTGGGTCTTAGAGAATTTAATAGCCTTTTATTCAGTGAGAGCCTAAACAGGTCATTTCTTTACAGCCTTACCCATCTGTTTCCATGACGCTGGCAGAAATTGAAATTTCTTAATTTTTTTATTTGTCTCTGTCAAATTTGGTTGAAAACTTCAGCTCTGTTCAAGGAATGTTGGGTAGTCAATGTGGTCTCAGAAGCCTGGTTTTCTTAGGTAAGTAGGCTAAACAAAGTATGTCCTCTTCATTCATACTGAAGAGGACATATAATTTTTTTTCTAACACAGCGTATTGGATCTAGAGATAGTCTAAGGAGTACAGCTTTCTTCCATTTAGCTGTCTAGATGGATATATCATTGTAAGAGGTGTAAATCATTGCAGTTTTCCTCATGGCCTTTTTAAACAAACAAGCAAACAACAAACCAGTATACATCCTAATAATATTTTCATACATATACTTTGCTTTCCTTATGAAAGTTTCTTTCAAAGCGGTGTGAACCCATACTCTTCCTCATTATAGTCTGTGAAGACTCAAATGTTGAATTTGTGATCACAGAAATAAATACTGCAAGCAATACTGGAGGTAGTAGAGGTCTTAATAATGAAATTTTCCCAAGGAAAGTTATGTCATAGTGACTCACATGTAATGGATTATCAAGTAATGGTTATGAGTTTTGAGAGATTTGGTCTTTCTTAACTTTATATACCTTTCACTTTTCAAAAGTACTGCTTTGCCTGCTTTACTGGCTGAAATAAACTAGTATTACCCTGCTACTTGTCTGAACTGGAAAGTTCAGCTATCCTGTTTATGACTTTCACTCTTTTTAGTTGTTTTGTTTTGTTTATTGTTTGAATTAGCAAATTTCTGTTTGCTAAATGCAGTGAAAATGAATTTTGACTTCTGAAAGCTTTGTAGGGGCATGCCATTAGTCTTTTACTTCATTATTGGTAGCACAATTATTATGAACTTGTGGAAATGGCAGCGGGCTCTGGATTATTGTTTTTCTTTGTAAAGCACAGTAAGCTTTCTCACCCAAGAGTTGTTAAATTCGGATACTGTCAAATGAGTGCAATTCTATGACTATATACTTACATTCCAGATGCCAGCAGGAACTGTGGAAGCACTGATTTCACAAATAGGGTTCTTGCACTGTTCAAGCACTTTTCTACTTTTTGTTATTGTTCTAATATCATTTTGTTCTGCCACAGCAAGGAGGACTGCATTAGGGTGAGGAGAGAGGTTGAAGAAAGGAAAAAATCTTCTTGTTAAAATTTACCTCTTGAGATGAATTCTTTTCATCTCTAGAAAATCTGTTATTCTGAGAAGAACCAAGAGTAGTATTTTAGGTAGGTTCTTACAATTCCTTTTGTAAACTGACTGGAGCAGCCAGTGAATGCTTTGGACTCTCCAGCATTGCAATGTTTTTCAGAATACCATAAGTTTACTCCATACATTACATTTTGGGAAGTCTTTAATATTAATGTGCTTTAGAGAGTTAAACCATAATTGCAATGGCAATAATAAATGTGATACACACCTAAAAATTAGCAGGTGCTTAATATAGAACAAATGCAGGTGGTGGAAAAGTTCCAGCTTTCAGAAAAAATGGAAAGGAAATGAGAAGTTTGGAAGTAATACCTTTTGAAGTAAAACACATTGCATGAGGACTGTGCTATGCACATAGGAGAGCAGTCACAATAAGACAGGGTGGAAGCCTGGATGTAGATTTCCATGGAGGTGCAGTAAAGACAGAGACATAAATGAATGCTCAAGTTGTGGTCCTCTTCAAATGCTAAGATACTGTAATTTGCCCTTGTGAAGTCAGTCCATATTTGAAGTTGAGCTCAATTCAGTAGAAGGATCATCAAGTCAGGGATAAAATGGATGAGGGTGGATTTTTTTTTTGTTTGTTGTGGATGGTCCTATTAAGAAATATCCCAAAGAAATTTTCTGTTGTTTTTTTTTTTTTTTTTTTTTTTTAACAAGCACAAGATGTTTAGCAATCCTAGTCAATAATGCTGTTCATTCTGCTTATGGAATATGAGGAGATTGTTCCATTTCCAGTTCATGCATAAACATTATGTTTTTCTACAAAACAGCCATAATGATCTGTAGAATAACATGAATAATTTGTTGTAAATAGTGTTCTTAATGAACTTGAACCATTTCCTTCTGCAGTGTCTGTAAATGCAGAGTGATTTCCTTTAAATCCTTATTTGTTTCAGATTTTCTGGCAAACCGCTATTTTTATCTCTTTTCCCCAACTGTCTTTACCTCACTTGTGGATTCTTTGCACTTATGCAGTATTCAAAGATTTGAATTGTACTCTTGAATGTAGTCTGTTGTGTAGATTGCATAAGAGAATTTAGTTCTGCTTAGATCGTTGTGCAAGCACTTCCAATGCAGATGTTTGCAAGTTCAAACCAAAAACTCACTTTTTCTAGACAGTTTGGACACTATTCCTATGAGCATCCATGCTTGGTAGATGTGAGTTTGCCAGAGAGTCTTTTAAAAAGGCACAGAAGTGTGACCAGATTAAATTTGATATAAAATGACTACTTTTAGAGCATATTAATGTTGTTCATCCAGTTTCATTTTACTTATTCTACATTTAATTTTGAATAGGAATATAAAATTTTTATGAATTAATTATATTTACAGACTAGAAACATTACTAATAAAAATATGTTAAAAACCACACTAAAAAAAATTACCCAGAAGACTTTTTTCCATTGCTTCATAGCTTTTGAAAGTTGGGTTTGAGTGGAGTTCAGGTAGAACAGCAGAATTTGTTTTGGTTCCTTTCATCAAGTGCAGTACTGGCTATTGATGTAGCTGCAAGCATTTTGTTCTTGGATGTGTCACTTGTGGCAGAGATGCCTATGAGGGTGCAGTTGTCCTGTGGACTGTATAAACAGGATTGCACTCGATTTTTTTGCAATGACCTTGGGATAAACTTTTTAAAGGCTATTAAATGCAAGTGTGTCATGAGACTAAGGACAGAAAGCAGTATGGACAAAGGTGGTGAATGGTGGTGTGTGTTTAGGCAAACCCAGGTACATTCTCTTGCTGGTGGTGCTGTTGCCTTCCTGGAGGGCAGAGTCACCTTCAGGCTGGTGCAGGTGGCTGATGGATGCTCAGTGGTGGAGTAGGACACTTTCCTTGAACTGTTAGTGCTCTTGGTTTGATTTGAGGAAATTATTTTATTATTTCCTGAAGGCCACAGAGACATATCAGGCCAGCTGATAAAAAGTAGCCCTAAAGCTGCCCTAAATAACTCTTTCATGGAGTTCTAATGGCCAGGCTTGCTGTTCTGCACCCCATGGCTGTGCTAAGCAGTTTCTGGCTTTTAGACTGTTGTTGTACCTACTTTGGGGAATGCTTTTTAAATTTTTGTTTTTTTCACATAAGCGTTATTAATTTGAGATGGGATGAGGTTAGACTGGAAGGGACTGTTCTTTGTGTAGCTCACCACAGATAACAGGCTGCTTTTCAGTTTTTTATTTAATAATCCATCCATTGATAATCAGTGATTTTTAAAGATAATTAAGGTATAATTAAGGAGTTTGGAAGAAAGTAGAAAACTTGCCAGCCACTGACAAAAGGAGATTATTGCTGGTGACAACTTTGCACTGTGATCTGTGAATTAGCTGACAGCAAATGGGTTAATGCAGGGTGCAGGGGGATATTGAGGAGAGAAATCATGGTCAGGTGGGTTACGGTGGGGTGCAAGTACTGTCTATTTTTCTTTCTCATTTCAGTGTTCCAACACTATGTGGGACTGATAAGCATGATAATATTTCCAGTGAAGTACTTACCTTTAATTTTTCTAAAAAGGAAAAGTGTTTTCAGGCATCCATTTAGTAAGTGCTCTTCTGGCTCTCTGCTTCTACCTCCAAACAACATGCTGTCTTTTTATCCTGAAGCTTTAGCAATTTTGATTTGCTGTCTTTTGCACTATATGCTTAATGGGGGAGAAAACAAATCAGTGTGGTAATGTATGTATTTTTTAAGAATGTCTACATTACCTATGTATTAACACACACTGTTTTTGCAGTGTCATTGCTCTGTGTGTTCAGCTTTAAATGCCATAAACTGGCTCCCCTTGTATTTTACCTATCAAAAGCACTATTGACTGCAACAGCAGTAATGGAGGGGCTGGTTTCTGGAAGAAGCAAACTGGACTTGACAAAAAATATGTTAATTTTTTTACTGTTTGTCCAAAGCCTACTCTTAGAACTATTAAGTGTCAGTCTATCAAAGTGGAACAGCAGCTGCAAATGAGAATGTGCCAGGTCCTCAAATTGATCCAGCAGGGAATGATGATGAAATTGCTTAGCTCTTTATCTTCTTTCATTCTTTTTCTTAATTATTTTTAATTTAGAAAATTTTTTTCTTAATTTACTTTCAATAATATCTTAAATATTATTTAATTATTTTATGCATAGCTAGTAGTGCAGACACTAGATTTTTACACAGATGCTCCAATTGGAAAAGTGATTGTTTTGTTGCTTTGGTCCAGGATGAGGCACACCGAAGCCCGGGTTCATAGTGATGGCTTGTCTGCCTTACAGGAATATAATTTATGAAGAAGAGGGACCTTCAAGAACATATTTGCAGCCAAACATGAGCCGGAGATGTACAATTTCATTTTCAAAAATTATATTAAAAAATAAAATAAATGTCCCGCTCTGATGAAGTCTGCGCTCATCTAGTGTAAGACTTTGTTAAGACTAATGTTTTGTTGCATTTGCATTAAAGCACAAGTTTAAGTGGGAAAATAAGACTTCATATCCCAAATCTTTGTGGTGTTAAATGTACTGTGTGGGATGCTAAAAATTTTCTGATGTCTTTTGCTGATTGTTTGCCAGCAGAGGATTGGGTTACTTATCATGCCAGCCATTTGCCCTGGGTGAGTCTTATTTAGTGATTGTGTGAATGCCTTTTAATGAGTGTGACCTGTCCCCAAGATTAAGGAATGGATTTGACTGTTTTTAGATTTTCACCATACTGGAATCCCTTAATCTTTCCCAGTATTCTATTACAAAACTCTCACCATATTTTCAGATTCTGAATGATGGGTAGCTTGGCTGTTGAGAAAACGTGCTGGCAGCAGGTACAGGTTTGGGCTATGGTTTTCTTTTTGAAGTCCTCATCATCCATTTTTTTGGTCTGCATTTTTGTGGGGTTTTTGGTTGGTCAGTTTTTCTTTTGGTTGCTTTTGGGGTTTTGTTTGTTTATCTTTGTTTAAATGTTTGGCATTACCGTGCCTCTTCAAAATGGAAACTGATCCAAAGATTGTCATCCTAATCTAGAGGCTAATAGACAGATATTTGGTTCTTTCTACTGCTGTAATCTCTTAGAGAAAATTAATTAAGATGCTAGGAAAGTATCTTCAGAAAATTTCTGGGGATGTTACAGTTCCAAGGCTGAGACCCTTAATTGTTCAGGCTGTATTTAAATAGGTTCATGTTTACTGCTTGAAGGGCTGGTAGAAATACTCAAGGACATAGCCCATGTCTAAGTAAGCAAATGTTAGTGTCAGATTTTTTTTTCTTAACTGTATGGGCATGGTAGACTAAAAAACAAGGTATTTTTATGGTTGTCTCCTACTTAGGCAAGATGCTTTGTCTTTGGGAAATGAATACTGATGCACCATATGTCTTTGGAGAATTATTTTCTCTTAGGTGTATATTTTTTCTTCCACATTTCATGTGTCTTGCCTAGCTTGTGAACTGAGGGGAAGGATAATTTGTGTTACATTATCTGCATGTAATCCCATTCATGCTAAGGCACTAATCCTAGTCAGGCCTTTGTGTGTGAATAGGAAGTTCCATTTAAATATAGGAAGAAGCTCCTTCACTGTGAGAGTGGGTTGCACCTGGCACTGGTTGCCAAGAGATGTCTCCTTCCTTGCATCTGTTCAAATCCAGACTAGACAAAGCCTTGAGCAGCCACTCTGGTTGGCTGTGCTTTGACCAAGGGTGTTGATCCAGGTGATCTCCAGAGATCACTTCCAGCCTCAACTCTTCTGACGTTCTCTGTTATCCTGTGCAGCTAAACCATAACTTGCTCAGTGAACTGTAAAACCAAAGAACTCTGTATTCTCCAGTTTTGTACCCTATAGTTCCCTGCTGCTCCTGCTCTTTCTCTGTCCACTGTCTCTTGGACTAGGTGAGGACAATGTTTGTGACTTATTTGGAGCTGTATCTGCTGCTTGTCCATCTTTTTTCTTTCTCTTGAAATACATCAAGAATCAATCACAAGTGAGCTTTCTGTAGTGGGAGTGATAGTTTTAGTCTTAGTTTTTTTCCACAGACATTCAGCACTCTCCATTGAATTTGTCGAATCTTAGAGACTTCCCTTTCCCTTCCCTGCTCTTTCAGACTTGATAATGGGTTCTGATGTTATGGGGGAATTGCAGACAGACAGCCTGACCATTTAAATTTTATTTCCTTTAAAATGTCAGGTTAACAGAAAGCTGTCCTAAACAGCACAGCTTCTGTAATCTTCACTTGGTTTTGAGGGCCATGAGATGCTGCTGTGGCAGATCGAGATTGCTGCAATACAGCTGCTCTTCAGATATTGCCCTCACCTTGGCTAAGATTCTTATACCAAAGTTAGAAGGACATGGTGGTGCTAACAGCACATTATGATTCCCTAATGCTGGGGGAATCCCCACACAGCTTGGCAGGCTGGATTGCTGCCTGCTTGCTGCTGCTGGAGCCATGCAAAGCAAGGGCAATGGAGACTTGAACTTGGGCATTTCTGTTGGCAGAAAGCTGAGCTCAGTGCTCGGGGAGTGTGGGAAGAAGGGAGCTCTCTCTGCATTTCCTCCATGTATCCATTTTGGTACAGTGGCAGTATTTGAAGTAGTCCTTTCCTGCAGAAAGCTGAGAGGAAGACTGAGAGCCGTTTGTGTGTTTGCAATGCCTGTCTGTAGAGAATCGTCACCAAAGACAAAGCCAAGTATTATATTAGCCCTTGGCAATGGCGCAGGCACTATCGCCTCATTAAACGCAAGCATTTGGTTTTTTGTAAAGGCACGGCTATGAGTGGCACAGCTTTTAAGATTCCTTACACTTTGTGAGCTCCAGCCTTCAAGTTTGTCATTAGCCTCTGAAGCTAATTAAATCTACCCTTTTTCCCCCAAACTTCCCACTCCTGTAAATCAGTAAAGCTTGATTAAAATCAGTAATCATCGTCAATAAAGAGCGATCTGTCCGAGAGTTTCTGGGTTTAGTCTCATGCTGCTTTTCTTTGGGTTTGTGGTTTATTTCATTGCTCATATTTATGAAATTACATCTCTTTTACTTCTGGTTGTTTCCTGATTGTGATGAAGACATTACTTAGGCAAATTCCCCACTCAGTTACATCTGTGCAGTCTCAGTGACTTCAAGGCCTTCCTCACGTTTATCTGAGAGGGGAGTTTGGCTCATGAGCAAGCTTCTCATTGATGGCAGCAGAGGCAGACCTCTGGCAGTGTTCTAGTTAAGAGCAGCCTAGGAATACATCTCTGCAGTGAATATTCAAGCAAATTAGAGCACTAAGTGGAATGATACTGTAAGCAAATTCAATTCAAACTGAAAATACAGGCCCAGCATTTTACAAATGACTATATTTCATCATTAAAGCAGAAGTCTGTCTGCTCAGCTAACACACAAATTAAGGCAAGTACATGTTTTGATACTTCTAGTAGTAATTCTTCTCTAGTATTCCATACATATATACCTGTACTGAAATTACCCAACCAGTCTGCATTAAGTTTCAGGATGGAGAAGATGTCCTTATATTTATCATTACTTCATCTTTGCTAGGAAAAGGAGCAACCAGACTACTAGCATGATTGGGAAAGTTGCCATCTTTATTACCAGGTGCCTTGTCCTGCTCGGACAAAATGCTGCAAAAATAGGCAGTGTTTGTGGATCTGTATCCTTAATGCTGTCATCAACATTTCTCTTATAACCACTGAATTAGATGAGTTATGGCTGCAAAGCCTCCCTAGCTCCACCAATTCTTATTTATCCTCAGTGCTTTAGTGCCTGTGGCTCTGTGGAACCAGGTGAGCTGAGGACTGCTTCACAAGAATTCATAGCAACCTTGATTAGAATAGCAAAATTAACATCATATTTACTGTTCAAGTGTCTGCTCTACTGCAAATTTCTGAAGAGTTCATCAGAGGGGAGAAATTCGTGTGCTCTAGGTCTTTTTCTTCTCATTGAAATGGTGGGGATTGAACACATGGCAGGGCCAAGGATCTGGATCAAAGCTATGTGTAACTTGCAGTCACAGGTGGAATTCTAGCCCTGGTGGGTAGTGCTGTTCTCTTCTGGCACAAAGAGCAATGAGCAGAGGGCAGTGAAGGTTGGAGAAGTAAACCAGAGCACCAAAGAACATTGCCCTGCATAGAAGTCCTTTCTTTTCCATTGTTTACCTTATTACTTACTTGTAGCAGTTGTGGCTTTGTTTTGGTCTGTGATAAACTCTGCATCAGCTGCAGATCAATTTGATGTGTCAGATGTGGATAAGCTGAGCATTTTTATATATATAATGCATTGTACACTTTGTGTATGGGAGACTTTATTTCAGGGTTGGTTTGGGTTTTGTGTGTGTACACAGAATGCCAACCTTCTGCTTGATCCTGTAGAGTTCTAATTCTCTGGTGCAAAATTATTCTGTGCTCTCAAGGCTCCTGGGATTAAAGGTACTGAACTTCTCAAAGGGTTGGGTCACTATTTGTACACTTGTGATCTCTAAAATGCTACGGAATCTTAGCTGGGACATTTCTTGGCTTCAAGAGTAGTAGAGATGTGTACAGTACAGGGTCTGTTCGTGTCATTGTGCAGTTGTAAGGCAGATTATTCAGAAACAATAACTATGTAGTCTTCACTGGCCTTAACAGGCTTAGTCACTGACTTGGGGTGGAGCCTTTGACTAGTAAAAAATATATATTTTTTTCTGATGCCCTGGTGTAAAACTAAGATAATCCTTGACTTCCCTTTTGGAACTGAGAGGGTTAGCCAGCTAGCGTAGATAATTTTATCACAAATAAAAAGCATCATGAAAAGGGCTGGGATAACCCTACTATTTAGGTCTAGTGATTTTTTAAAATTTTTATTTAACCTCCTGAGAATGGACTGGACCATACAGCCTGGTCTGCCAGGTGATGATATCTGTTTATGCTTTATTTGTCTTCCATAGCTTTTCCTTTTGATTATTGAAATACTAATACATAAATGCTGAAATTTCTGTGGCTGCAATTAAAAAGTTGTTCTAACTATCTAAAAAAATGGAGTAATTGCTTTGATATTCCCATTTTGACAATATGTGGCTATGCTGGCTTTGTTGCTTCTTTCCTTAGGGGCATTTGTCCCTGATCTCTCAAACAAAATGTCACTGAGTAAAACTATGTATGATGCTGTGTGTTCCAGTTACAAAAGATTTATAACTTGGTCACTTTCATTTATGCCTCCGTGGAGCTGGTGGAATTCTACTGCAGTGTTAAAATGCAGCAGTTTCATTTTCCTGCAGGCAGCAGCCCTCTGGTGGTGTGCGCTTTTTTTTCTTGCTTTTTTTTTTTTCTTTTTTTCCCCTTTTAAGTCGTTTTTTGGAGATTCAGATAGACTGATAGGGAAGCCTTTTAAAGTGCCTCAAATTAAACTGCCACATAGTCCCATATCTCCTCTTTTCCTTTCTAGTCCTCACCTCATCGCCACCCCCACCTAAATTTGCAAGTGGGATGTAAAAGACAAAGAAAGGTTACAAAATTAACCCTGTGGATAATACCGGCAGTCTTATTTGGCAAGCTGATATTTACAAAATACTATCTCTGTAAGTTTCAGCTCCCAGAACTGCTGCCTGGAAAGGGTATAGGTCGGTGTGAAGTGGGCGGCTCAGCTCCCGGGTTATTCTGAAGACTAGACTGTCAGGAATGCAGGCATTTCTGAGGAGGCTGCTGATGAACTTGAAAATTGAAATATCAAAGAATTTTTTTAAGGGATGACCTTAGGAGTCTGTTACATGGGCGTAGTCACATTGTAAGTTACTGTCTGGAAAAAATATTTTGGCTAATGGGAAAGGAGAATCTTCTCATCAGTGCCCTAGGAGTAAAATTTACCCTTTTGCTAGCAGGAGATTTAGCTATAACTTGAGTGCCACTTAAGACCTATTTTGAAGTACTTAGTTATGTTCTGGGAGGTAAAAATGGGAGTTCAGAAAACAGATAAAATAAAATATTGCTCCTTACTGTTTTTGAGATAATAAGCCAGAGTTTTGTGCAAATGGATTTTGAAATTATTAAAGCTGTGCCAGGGATGCATTTGGCTTGTTTCCTTTCCAGGACTACACTAAATGTCAAAATCATGCTGTATCTGTGGCTGTGCTGCTGCGTACATGCTCTGTAGGGAGACGTGCAGTTTCGTTAACAATTGAATGCTGAAGGGTTTAGGGCAAATAATTCCAGTTAAGATTAGTGGGTTTAAAATGTATTGATTTTTGACTGTGATGTTTGAAACCTGAGTGTCTGTAAAGTGAAACCAAAGTTACTGCTTAGGTTTCTCTGTTCTTTTGGGGGGGGTTTGCTTCATTTTAAAGAAGAAAGAGATCAGTAAATAAAAAGCATTAATATAGAGATTAAATTCTGTTCTTTTTAGTGATGGACAGTAGTTGTGGCTTATGAGCCCTTGGCAGTATTTGGTTGAACATGATACTGTGGACAGCAGATAATACAAATTTGAGGCCTTACTTGATAATACTTTTGGTAATTTGTGCTATAATTGCTGAAAACCATCAAAAGACATTTGTGCCAGCTAAGATATGTGATGCAAAAGTGTTGTTTCACCCATGATGCTCTTGGGTGTGTAAGGCTTGGCTCTTTTTGCTGGGTTTGCCCCAATCAGGAAGCAAAGGTCTAGCCTAGTGCACAGTTTGGGGATAGATCTGGCCCTTGCAAAGAACTCTCAGTGCACACAGATTATATATTAGAGGGCCAGTGACCATGTATGACCTTTAATGCTTGCAGTTAGCATGGGAGAAAGGCATCACTCATTCTTGCCTAACCCACAGTCTCCAAAACATGGTTTTATTTTTGCCTATTGAGATTCCTGTAAGTGATTTAAAGCACAGCACTGTAACACATGCTGCAGTAGGTTATTGTTCATTTTTTGGAGGCAGAATAAAAATTGGTGCCCAATCAGGCATGTTCAAAAAAAAGAAGAGAAAAAAAAAAGACCTTGAGCCCTTCATTTTATTTTTCTTCAGCATGCTTGTCAATTTGGCAGTGAGAGGACTAAAGTGAACAGCTTTCTGCCATCCAGTGGAGAGGAATACAAGTTTTTAAACGAAATCCACCAAAGGATAACAATTCAAAAGCTTCAGTAAAGAAATGAACTTTTTTAAAAACCTGAATTTTCCCTGTTTTGCCACAAGTTTGTGGTAATTCAAAGGTTAAAATTAAAAAAAAAAATTAATTGCTAGGCTGCGGATGAGGCAAAAGTGAGTCATATTTCAATTCAAAAAGCAAAGTTTTCCTTCTCCACTGGATGCCTGAAGAGGCTACCTAGAAAAAGCTAAAACTTAAGGCATCACCACCCCCACTGATTATTCTAAATACGTTTTTTCTAATGAAAATCTGAAAATATGTTTGCTTCCAGTCTAAAAATGAATTCAAGTGGTTTATGGCCATTGCTGCAGGTAGGGTGATGAACTTGATAAGACTTCTGTGTTGGTCCTAACACAGGTGTGCATGCATCCTAGGAGAAATTAAATCACCAAGATTTATTCCCTAACCTTAACAGAAAACCAGGTGTGATTATAGTGTTGGTAGGCTCTATATGTGCAGTTTCTTTGGTTTCCTATTGTCTCTTAACTTGTAAAAATAATGAGATATGAAAGAAAATGGTTTAAAACTCATTTCCTTCTTACTGGTTCTGGTTTTGTGACTGGGTATACCTGGTACTGTGACCTTTGCTGTGCAGTTCTTGGCATTCAGCGTTTTCTTGCTGAGATCTTGCACAGATTTTCTGTTTCTCCACATTTTGGAAGTTATGTAAGGCAAGGCAATTCATATGCGAAATAGTATTTAAATATCAACTAAACCAACATTATCCTGTAGTTTTGGGGTTCTGGTTTACATGAGAGTCTAAAATTCTCCCTGGTCATCAGATTTATACCATTTGTATTTTGTTCAGAGATTGTGTTTTACATGAAAACTCTCACATAATGATGGGTCAAATTTATGTTCTTGCTACGCTTTTTGTTTGTTTGTTACTTGTTGCAACTCTGGTGCTTCATTGACATTTCTTTGGATTTACAGCAATTTGACTGTAAATTTGATTTACAGCAGAGCAGTACAATGTCCTACCATGGACCTTGTTGTCCTCCATGTGTCCTTAGAGGAGTCACCATACTGAAGTCAGCAAATGGGTGCTACTGGAAAGCTGCTTCAAGTGAGGATATTTTGTAGTTGCTCTCCTGAAACAACTTCAGCAAAGACTAGGCCATAAGCAGTAAAAGGTATAGATAGAAATATTAGTCAAATATGATTTCATTATAAGCTATACCAGGAAAAAACCACCCCTTGATACTTTTTCTTGTTAGCTGTGAAGCTTATTTAAAATGATATATACTGCTGAAGAGAAACATTTAGTAATTGAAATGTAAGTGGGTGACAAAGAAACAATACATATGCAGCAGCTTTCTTTTTTTTTTTTTTTCTCCAGTTTTGTGTTTCCATCTCTGTCATAGTATTGGAACTATTGACAATATTGGAAGTAACTTTTTTGGCTTTCTCATTTCTCTGTGTATTAAACCTTTATTCTTTGGCATTCAGCAAGTCAGTGGTCCAGGATCATCTTACTGCTCACCCTTTGATTTTTCACTCTTCCCCTGTGGCAACTTTCCCTGCTGGATGCATGTGGATTTAGCTTGATTCCCAGCCTTGCCAGCAGCATTGTAAAATCGAACTGTAGCATTTGAAAATACTGCTCTATTGAAAAACAAGCTGGAGCAATCCAGACTTGGATTTCAAAGGGAATGGAAAGATCTTGATCCATGCTGCTTTGCAAGCTCAGCACCACAGAGTGTGATTGACTGTAAGCTCACTCATATTATGAAACACTGAAGGGTATTAAGTGTAATAACAGGCTGGAAAAGTGGGATATGTGAGATCATGAAGAAGCCCAGAGTCTGTCTCTCTCCACAGGCAAATTGGTGCTTTGCTTATACTGTTGTCAAAATGGCTTGATAGCTCTAAAACTGTTGAGTCTTACTTTAGATTTCCACTACTTCACAGGAAACACAGTTTAACCGTGGCTTACTCCAGTAGCAGCCTGAGTTTGTATCCCATAATCTTAGTTGGAGTTGATTTATTTTGTAGGTGTAACTGAAAGATCAGATTTGGTGACTATGGGCTAGATCCTCAACTGGTGCTGTTTGCTTAAGAGCCTTGGATTCTGTGCTGCTGGACTGACTCTAGTATGGATTTGACCTTCTATGTAAGGACAGAGACTAAAATTTTTAAATTTGGGAAAGGGTCTAGGTCTTGGATTTTCTTGTTTCAGACCTTATTACTTGAGAAAAGTATCAAACCACATACATTATGAAAGGCTTTGGTGTCTGAAATTTTAGATATTGCACCCTTTCTGCAAGCAGATGCATATTTGTTTCAGCCTTTGAAAAGGTCTTTCTGTAACCTTGATTGTTGGTTTTTTTTAACTTTGTGTCAGTGATCTCTGAATTTATAGCAACTGTATTTCTATGTTGATACAATACCCACAGCTTGGATATTGTTTCTGTTCTGCGCTACCCACAAATGCGTACAATTCTCTCAGACAATTTACCTTTGGGCCTAGAATTCTTACACTTAGCCTCTAGTCCAGCAATTACTTCTTTTTGTCTCAAGAGATCTCAATAAAAATCTGTATGATGAGGTTTATTTTGTCTGACTCTTGGCAGCAGAAGGTGGTAAGGAAGGGGAAGGCAGTAGTTCAGTTCCTTTATGGAATTAAATCCTTGGAGGTGGTAAGGAAGGGGAAGGCAGTAGTTCAATTCCTTTATGGAATTAAATCCTTGAGGAAATAAGGACAATTCTTTATTTGATATTTACTTGGTACCTTCCCAGTACTTAGCTTGCTCCACATCAGACTTCATAATATTTGTACTTCATTTTCATTAGAAGGCCTGTTAATTTTCCATTATTACCCATTGATAAGGAGTTATGTGATCAAACACACACAGTTAGACAGAGGTACTTTTGGCTACAGGTAAGATTTTAAGTCTGAGGCTTAACCATCTTTGAATTTCAGGAGCGGGAATATAGGAAAAGTGTTTTTTTTGTTCCAGAGCTGTACATAACCACATACTTATTACTTCTCTGAGTGAGGTGCAAAACTGTAAAAGGGTCTGTCTTTTAGATCTGTCTTGGACATTGTCCAAAATCTCATGCCATTTCACACCCTCAGCCTAGTTCTGCTTGTGTATGTCTGCGCTGCAGTTTCTAACCAGGCAAGAAGGCTCCAGACTGCTGTGGTGGGTCAGGATGATACCTGGATTTACTAATTTAAAGGGGTCTTGGGTATCTTTGTTCTGCACTGCTGTCAGTTTCAGACAGTCTGGTTCTCGATGAGCACAACAGGGATGTTGTGATAAAACAAGGTTTTTTGTGTCAGGCCCCTGTTCTCTCCTGTTACAGGATGGTGTACTGGAGTTTTTCAGTGGTAGGTTTTAGAAATTCTGCAGCAGCAGACTTCTGAATCACCAGCAGTAGGATCTTTTTTTCTTCCTTTTTTTTTTTTTTCCCTTCCCCCCCACCAGTATCTTGGTTAGTAGTTGCCTTCTATCTGAATGTGTCAAAGATTACCAGTTGATTTTTATTGTAGCATAGGGATAGGAGTCTGTTCCCAATAACTGACTGTGCTTTGGATGGATGTGATTTTATGTTGCCCCAGATGAATGAAAAGAAGCATCAAAATCCTTTACTCCTTTTCCTTCTTTCTTTGTTTAAAACTTTATTCCCTTTTATTTAGTAGAGCTAACTCACACCCTGGTATTAAGGGGGTATTATTAATGTATCATCTCTTTCATCATCCTGTGTTTGTCTAACATTGTCTAGTGTGTTCCTTTTTAGTCTGATCATCAAAACTGGCAATCTGGATCTTCTCATTCTATCCTGGTATGATCCTCATGCACTCAGTGGTTTTGCTGCTGTTCTCTTAATGTTACCTATTTCTACTGTGCATATTTGAGGTCAGTATTCCAGCTGGGGATGTATCATTGATTTATACTTTGGCATTATCTCATTCTCAAGTACAATTTTAGATTTGATTGTTCAACATTTTGTTGTCAGTTTTGATTGCCTCTGCACATTGAGTTGATATTTTTATTATGCTGTCTGAAGTAGTGGCAACTCTTTTCTTGAGTGACTCCAGCTAACTTGGGAGTCAGAAATGTATATTACTACTTCACATTATTCTTTCTATTATGCATTTATTGACACTGAATTTCATCTACAGTTAGCTACTCTTTCCACCAGGTTTTGATATTTCATTATTTTAAGTGCTTAAGTGAGACTTAAGTGTTGGTCTAGTGCTATCCTACTGTGCAAGGGTAAATTTCACCCTTTATGAACTGATGCATCCTGTCACATTAATCAGGGATGTACTGTGGATTTCCTAGGGCAATATAAAGGATCAAATTTCCCAATTAACCCCTTCAGAACCGAATTAAATGTTGATGCCAGGCCAAGAATGTGTACCACAAACTTGATGTATCATGATCTATAGTACTGGTGATGTATTTTGGTGTGTAGCAATCTGCTGGATACTTGAAATCTCCCAAGGTTGGAAGGTCACAACTGGTGCATCCAGTTTTGAGAGATTTGTAGCATTTTCTTCTGTTGTTTCCTCTATAAAATGGGTTTTTGTCAAAGCAGGTCCATAAAGGTTCCCCCAAGCTAAAACATTAAGTTTGATGGGATTAATTTATGCCCATCTATCTTTTTCCTTTTATTGAAAGGAAGATCCATTTCTTCTTTGCTGTTTCATGGAAGAGTTTCTAAGTAGGTGAGAAAATGGCTGGATGTGAGCAGATGTCTTTTGTTATCTCTAATTTTGAGAGTCATTTCTTGACACTTCTGTTTTTTCACCGGTAATGTTGATAATGGGCCTTACACAAACTACTTGGAAAATTGAAGACTCAGTGTACTACAGAAGCTAAGGATCTTTTTTTTAAAGTACAGTGTTTCATAATGTATAACAGGGTCTGCTGATGTCTTATTTGGTTTTCTGTTGTTCACTGAAAATACCAAGAAACTGACAGACCAAATAAAGCATTTCTCCTCCATGTCCCTTAAATGACGGAGGAAACACTCTGAAGATGATTCTTCTTCCTGCTTCCCCAAAGAACCCAAACAAAGTAAAACTTCATTATAAAAATCTGAATAGATGGAAGAATTATTTTTCATCCCTTCAAGCTTATTATTATCATTATTGTTTTGGTGCTTCTGGTATGGGAAGAGAACTTGTTGTGTTCAGTGAGCACTGATTGCTGTGAAACTGGCAAACTGTCCAGCTGTTCAGTGGATGCTTGTCTGATCATGGAAATCCTGCTTATGAAGTAGAGCAGGGGGAGAGAGTGAAACATGCTGGTATCTTAGTGGATTTAGTTTTACACAGTAGCATCTGCTAAACATACAGTGACTCTTTTACTTAGCAATTTAGACTAAACCCCATAATTATTTAATGAGCAACATCCCTCTTTCTCTCCCATTTGTTTTGATCCCTAACCCCCAGAAGTGCTGGCTTCAGGGTCTGTGTAAGGCATGGCTTAGGCTGAGTACCTGCTGCCCACCCTGGGTATTGTGTATGATGTTTGATTTATTTATTAGCCTTTATTTTTTTTTTAATCTGTGAAATTTTTGCAGGCAAGGAGGGAAGAAACCAGACCTTTATATGACAACACATAGCTCCTCTTAAGTAGTGACAGATGCCTTCTGATGTGACATTTTAGGGACTTTTAGACTCCTAATAATAGTATTTGTAGTTCAGGAATGACCTTGCATATCAGCAGGTCTTTGTCTATCCTGCATGTCATAATGAGTTAAATGTTATGGTGAAACAGCACAAAACCAAAGTGCTGTGTCTGAGCCTCCTGCAGCCTCCTTATCCCCTTGTTACCTTCAGGAAGAAAATGAAAATGAATGCATCTTTCTAGAGAATAAGGAAAAAATGTTGCTGAAAAGAAATAGCTGTTTGTGTATGCTGCTTAGAACAGTCCACAGGCTATACTGACAGAACTGCAAGAAAGCTGATAGGAAGCCTGTTCAAAACCTTGCAAAAAAACTTCTGGATACAGTAAATCACTTGTGTCTTAATCTATCCTAATCAAAATAAATTTCTCTTACTTATAATTAGCTTTTTATATTAACTTTTATTTATGGTGCTAGATTGAAGGCCAAGTGGAAGTTTTGGTTTCTAGAAGCAACTTTGGTTTTTGGATTTTGGTTTCTAGAAGCAACTTCTCCAACTTACTTAAAACAGGTCATGCTCATTTGTGTCAATATTGCAATCCGTTGCTCAGGGAGAATGGTTGTGTCCTCAGAACTGAGAATCGATTTACATTCAGCAGTAGAGAAGAGCAGCATCTGGATTATGTGCTACTGCTCAGGAATGCTGTTTTTTAACTTGAGATTTTAAGGTTGTAAAAATAAGATCTAACTGGCCTGGTGTATGAAATGATGCATTTGCTTATAATGAGATTCCACTACAACTTCTTGGAGTTATTTCCCAATGCTGCAGTGTGAAGCTTTGTCCTGATCATGCTTCAACTTTGAAATGAGTTTCCACCAATGTGAGCTCCTTAGCAGAGGCGTGAGGCCACTCTTGTAGTCACCACACTGGCTGAAATTTCCATGGAAACACGAGGCCAATGGAAGGATCACAAACAGCAAGTGAGCTCAGGAAAAGAAATAGGAAGGGAACACCCAAAATTGATTTTATTAATATATTTTTATTTTCATCTTGTCTAAGTGTACCCATTATTAATGAAATCTTTTCTGCATATCACGTTGGACCTACAGGTCCCGCCCCTGGGACTTGCTGAAGCTGTGAATCAGGAAGACCCTCAGAGTTTGGCCACTTCCTTTTCTTCCTTAGTAAGGATAAGTGAGGCATCTAAAGCATCCTTCTCTGGTGTGAAGGAATCTGTTTTCTGTTCTTTTTGATCAACAGGGAAATTCCCTGTGGTAGTGAGAGGTCTCTGGTTCCAGAGGTGGTGCCTTACTAGCAGAGGTGGCTCCTGAGCAGCCCTTGCTGTTTACCTTGGCCTGGAATTCCATGGTGTAGAATAAAAAAGTGTGCTTGAAGCTGAGCTCTACCATGCCAGTCATTCACTAGCACAAGGCCTCTGAGATACTCAGTGGCATATGTGAGAACAATTCCTTCTCTGGGCTACATTATCCCAGAAAAGGTGCTGTAGCTGACTCTTCCCTGTGGTTTGTTTTTGTTTTCCTCTCTGAGTAGGGGTAGTCCACCACAGAGAAGTTGACCTTCAAAACAGACACTTTTGTAGTGTCGATGATGATGATGATCTGTTTTTCCAAGAAATCTGTGCTGACCCCTTGTCTAGTATGGAAAATTGGCTGAATTATTAATTTCATTCAAGAATTGTTTTCTCTTGAAAACAATTTGTTTATGGTGATGCAAAATGGGAAATATTTTTTTTTCTAGAACGTTCCCTTCCATTCTCTTCTGTATTGAGTCATGTGTTGGGAAATTGTTCTCTTCCCCCCTCCTGAAGTCAGAAGGAAAGTGAGAATTTGGTTTCACAAAAAGGTCTAACTAGTAGGGAAACCATGAGCCATAGATTTATCTGTTGTAAATGCAGTGTATCTCTGTTGAAGTTAGGATTGACTTCTGTCAGTACAGGATTCACTTAGTGCTGGAGTGGATTCTCCTTTCACAGAGGAGAGTTAATACAGAAAGAACTTTCTGAGAAAGATGGTTCTGCTCTCCAGTTTTGTTACTCTAGTTTTTAAAGTCTCATAGCTGCTAAGTAACTTTGGCATCTTCAGTTGCACCTAAATATCTTTTTCTTGGTGTTTTATAATACAGTAGAAACTTTATTTACTCTTTGTAGTAAATTCTCTTTTTATTGCATAAATACTACTTAGATTCCTGTAGTCTTCCTTCTTACTTTGTAGAATTGTGAGTCTGATGGAGCCATCAGAATGCCCCTTCCAATCTGATCCCTTTGTGAGGGATCATTGGTATGCCTCCTTTCTTTAGAAATACTGCAGGACAAAACACAGGCTTGCTCCTTATGTTGGCTGCATTTTCTGAACTGCATTGGGGCAACTGCTAAGCTTGTAATTACATCTAGTTCTTGAATTGAAGACCCTCATCACTTCCCTCAGTGGTAGCTTTTATTTGTTATTATGGCTTGACTATTGTGGTTGAGTTTCTTTTTTGCTTCAGTTTAAGTGATGAAGGAAGTCTGTGAAGATTCCTGAAAACCAAGTCATGCTCCCATCCAGTTTTGGATAGTCATGGGTACCACACATCATGGATCAGGGTAATAGAGCAATTGAAAACAAAGAAAATAGGTGGAGGAAATTATGAGGGACCAGTGAGTCCTGCTTCCTGTGGTAGGTGTGAACTTATATTTTTGCCATTCTGGAGAATTTTATCTTTGCACCTGTGTAGACATGAGCAAGTAATGTTGAAATGATAAGAGTGAAGTGTATTACAGCCCTGGGGCCCATACTGTTCACTGAATACATACAAGCCTTTCTGAAGTGGGAGTTATTTGGTGTTCTGGAAATATCAGAAGTGAAACAATTGGACATCTGTTTTTAACATGGCTACAGTACAGCTCTGTAAGGTGATTATAATAAAATTTCTATCAACTTTAGGCAAGCTATAGAAAGATCATAGCAAGTCACACTGTAACATGGGTACTTGTTTTTGTTGTAAAGAATGGTCTCTGCCACAGGCTGATAGTTTAAGTCATTACTTCTTCATTCATCATTCTTGAACATTTCTTATTTTCTCAACTATTCAAGCAGCAGAGATCTAGAATCGTTTCATTAAGCTGAGATAAACATCTGATGATTATTGTTACTGTTTTCATATTATATAAATACCTTGGGAGCCATCCTCTTAGGGAGCTTCATGCTGGCTGAGCAGTTGCTACCCAGAGAAACCCACATTCTGAATATTAAACTTCATGGATATTAAGTACTGCCAGAAGCAAAAGCAAAAAAAAAGTAATTTAGAAAGAAATGTATTTTTTATTTTTGAGAAACATGTATTTATTAAAAAACTAACACCCTTGCAAATTGATGCCCTCTTCTGCTAAGTATTTCCATAACACAACTGGGAAGTTTAAACTAACTTTCTTCACTGTCTCAACTCACATATTTTGAAACAGGGGTGTCAGTCCTCTGAGAAATGTATTAAAGTTCCAAGTGTATGCTAAATACTTTTTTGTGCCTTTGTCAATATACAGATATCATCATAAGGCTTTTATTGCAAGACATTATTCAGTAGTAATTGTTTTTGAATGGCAACAGCTATTCAGCAGAACACAAAAGTTTTTCACCCTTTGTCACGGGCGCATCCTTCTCTTTGTTGGTCCCTGTTGAATGCATGGAGGGCATTAATACCAATTGTATACTCCTGTTTGTTTAAAACTGATCTAAACGTGCACTGCACAATTGTATGTGTGTGACACTGTACACAAAATTTATAATTCTTAATGTGGTGATAGGTGGCACTGCATGCTCCCACTCCCAGTTTTCCGGTGATTTTCTTGATCTTGAGTAATTTACCCATCTATGTAATTTCTTGCTGCAAGAAACCTGTTTCACAGAGGCAAGTAGTTGTTTCTGTCAAAAAGAAGGAACTGTCCAGCATTTTCCAAGCTGAATGTATTTAAACACTGGTAAACTTGAAGTGACTTTGGATGTTGTCTTTCCATGCTTCAAAAGCTTTTCATCTCTGCATTTTATTTTTTTGGTACATAGGATACGTGTGGTTATGCATCTGAATATCTCTCTGACTTGAGAGAACTGTGGCTAATCACAAAGACAAGTACTGTTTGTAGCCTGATTGTAGCCCTTGCTGTTCAAAAGTGGTGCAAGCTTTAACTAATAAATTTCTTTATGAAACCTCCACAAACCTCTGAATTTCTGAAATAAAAATTTTTAAAAATCGGTTTTAACAGCAGTGGTAAACTGTGATGCATTTAAGTATTCAGACCAAATGATAAACAACTGTGTCTAAATTATGACACAGCTGAGAATATCAGTAGACATGAAAACAGAGGAGAAGCATGGCATAATACTCAGATTATTGATTTGCTTGGTGTTAAAAACATCTTAAAAATTTCAAAATTAATGAGACATAAAATCTCCCTCCTTTGCTGCTGATTCTCATCAGTTAGTTATACAAGAGCTATCACTGGAGAATGGATCATACCATTAGCTGTTAGCTCAGAATGACTCTGCAAAACAGTCCTTAAAGCTCCACTGCCTTCTTTCTGACAGTCTCCTGAAGGTCTCAGAGCTGCCTGTAGCTGCAGTGTACTGGGCTGTCCTCAACCTGGGTCTGAGTTGTACGGCAGAAACGTCTCACCCTGCAATTTGCTTTAAAGCAGCAGTGTCTGAATAATATGCCTTGGGCAGATAGGCCTCCACAGGGGTCAGCTGAGCTTTGTGTTGACTTGTGTAGCAGTGAGTTTATCACAGACAAAGTCATGGTTACTGCCAACAGCCTTTATGATGTGATCTCTATGTTTAATGTCATTTTGTTTGCTAAAAATGGATACAATGTCCCCACTGTAGAACGATACTTTCTGGCAAATCTACTTTGTGACTTTGGGTATGCAGGCAGTAATGTAGTGTATTGCTCTTGGAAAACTTGTTATTACTTGAAAATGTGTCTCAACAGTATCTAACTTTTAGTGTCCCAGACTGCTCCACTGTCTTCCAGTATGCAGTATTAATCACTGTGATACCTAATTTTTCATTACTGTCATTTTTTAATGTCTATAGTTGCTGCAGAGAATACGGGATGAAAGAAAGGGGATTAAAAAGACTGATAGCTGTATTGCAATGAAGTTAGGTATTGTAATTACTGCGTGCAACATGCAAATTATGTTCACTTGCAGTAAGCTACAGCTGGGTGAGAAAAAGGTCTTTTGAGTGCTCAACAGCATGTGATGAGTTGTCATCTTGAATGCTTTAAAACACTTTTGGAAACGAATCCTCTCCCCCTTCCCACTTACCTTGTCTGAGCCAGGTGTCATGCAGCCAGCTGGAAAAGCAGCTTCCATTACTGCTTTGCCAAATGCACCACATTGTCTAAAGCACTATGAGCCCAATTTTTTTGTGTCTCATATTTTTAGGACTGACATGTAGCTTGGTTTACACATTTGGATTCTTGATGTGTTTTGAGAACAGCCTTCCAGTCATTCTGAATTACATTTGTTGCTTTGATAATAAGTTTTCATAATAAAAGTTCCATTGGAAAGAAATGTGTTTTCTACCCTCTGCAGTAAAATAATAGCACCATAGAATGGTTTGAGTTGGAAGGGACCTTAGGTCCCTAGAAAGGACCTAGATGAAAGGTCATCTAGTTCCAACCCCCTGCCATGGGCAAGGACACCTTTCACTAGACCAGGTTGCTCAAGGCCCTGTCCAGCCTGGCCTTGAACACTGACAGGGATGGGGAATCCACAACTTCTGTGGGAAAACTGTTCCAGTACCTCATCACCTCACAGTACAGAATTACAGATTTAATCTAAACCTGCCCTGTTTCAGCTTAAAGCCATTCTCTCTTGTCCTATACCACATGTCCTTGTCTAAAATCCCTCCCCAGCTTTCTTATAGGCCCCTTTCAGGTGCTGTGAGGCTCCAGCTGATCCACCCATGTTCTCTATATACTGGGGCCACTGATGGATGCAGTACTGCAGGTGGGATCTCACCAGACTGGAGTAGAATCACTTCCCTCACCCTGCTGGCCACACCTCGTGGTGCAGCCCAGAGCACCTTTGGCTTTCAGGGCAGCAGGGACATGTTGATGGGTCATACTGAGTTTTTTGTCTGCCAACACCCCCAGGACTTTGTCTCCAGTGCTGCTCTCAATCTATTCCCTGTCCATCCTGTGTTTCTGCCTGGGATTGCCCAAGCCCTTGGCCAGGACATTGTAGTTTGCCTTGCTGAGTTTCAGGAGGTTTTTGTGGGCCTGTCTCCTGCCTTTCAAGGCTCCTCTGGATGACACTGCCACCCTTCAGCGTGTTTGACTGCAGCACTCAGCTTGGTGCCATCACCAGATGTGCTGAGGGTGCCCTTGATCCCACTGCCCATCCCTGATGAAGGTGCTAAAGAGCCCTGGGGTCACTACAGATTCCCAGGGAACACCAGTCAGCTCTGGTCTGCTGGTGAGCACTGAGCCGACTCTTTATTCACTGAATGGTCCATGTCTTTCTAATTTAGAGTTGAGGATGTTGTGTGGGACAGTGTGAAACACTTTGCTTGTACAAATCCAGGTAGATAACGTCAATCACTCTTCCCATATCCACCACAATGTAATTCTGTCATAGAAAACCAAATTTGTAATGCATGATTTCTCTTTAGTTCAGCCATGTTGGCTGTCTTCAATCGCCTCCTTATTTTCTATGTGCCTTAGCATGGTATCTTGGAAGAACTGCTCCTGGATCTTTTTGGACCCAGAGACTGACCAGCATGTAGTTTCCCAAGTCTACCATTTTCTACTATTAAATATGGCATTTGTAACAAGAAATATTTATTTATACCAAAGCAGTCTGTGAGGCACATTGGCTGCTTATTTAAGGAAAAATAAGACTCCTCAATGAACTTAATGAAGAGTTGGGAAACCTAAATATCATGAGTAGTATGAGTAAAGTCAGTGAGGAAAGCCAGCTGCATTACTGCTGCCACCCACAAATTAGTCCAGTAGCCAGAATGACTGAGGGCTTTTTATTCTGTGCTGGCCTTTGGTACTGCTGATAAAGTGAGGAATCACCAAAGGCAGAGGGCAGTGCTACCCAGGTGTATAATTTTGGGTTGCAACAGTTTTTGATAGTTATCACAGAATGTTTCCTTAGTAAGTGACAAGAGGCAGGGGGAGGGAGAGAGAAAAAGGTGACTGGAATGGTGGTGACATTTGAAACGGGAAGAGCCTTGTCAGAGCCTTGACTTTGTACAGATAAGAAATATATTTTCTGATTTTATGGAAGGTTGGGAGAAACTGCTGCACTGGGCAGATAAGAAGTGGGGTTACATGCTGGTTTATCTGTAAGGAGATGTAGTGTTCCTCTCAGACTTGTGGCGTATTTAATTTAGATCAGAAAATCCTGGGGGATTTACAGCTAATCATAAACCAGCATAGATTAAGAAAAACCCTCCGCAAAAATATTAGTGAGATATAATGTGTTGTATATAAATGGATGCAGGCAAATATACATAAACATATATTTTATGTGAATTAAAGGTTATTCTGCTATACTAGTGAAGGGCATTGTAGGTGTGTATTGTAGGAAGTCAAATGTAGGTGTGCTAGAGAATTTGCTGAATATGGAGCAGGGCATGCCCTGTGGCTGTAGAGCTGGCCGCTGCATGGGCAGCATGTTTGATGGCAGCACTTCTTTTAGTGCCAGGCTGCTCTGTGCTAGGAGCTCGCCAGAACTCTGGGTTGCTCTCAATTACACCAGACCTCAGGCAGCCCTGGGCAGTATTTGGAGTTCAGGAGACAAATATTTTTGCTCTACATGTTGTTTGTTGTACTTCGTGAAGGAAATTATAATGGTTGATAAGGTTTTTAAATTTTCATGTTTTAACTCCGAGTTGTTGTGACAGTTGTTCAGTGAATTCACCTGTGTTCTAAAACAGGTACCAGATGGGCAGTAGCAGTAATTGCTTTGTCTGCTGTCCTTCCCATATATTGAAGCAATCTGAAAAAAACCAAACAAAAAAAACCCAAAACAATTTTTAAACTTGTTTCCTTACCTGGAGTCTCCATGGTCTTTCCATTCCTGCAAATTTTAGGGCTTTTGTGGCAATGTACAGTATACCTGCCATGCCACAGGAGCTATGCCTGCAATCTGTAGGCATCCTTACACTGACTTTCATCTGACTAGGTCAACAACCTAAAGAATGAAGCCATGTCCTGAGAGCTCTGGGCTGAATAAACTTGCCCAGAACTGTAAATACTTGGATCAAAATCCTTCAGTCAGCGCTGAGGCTTGTGCTGCTCTTGCTGCTCTTGTGATTGTGCTCAGGTAGGCAGATATCTGCCACAATATAGATGCAAAACGCAAGTCTTATGGTGTAACTTGCTAAAAGTAGAACTTTGGCCGCGTTTTGAACCCTGAAAGCTGACTAAGAGCTACTTGTGATGAAAGCTTTGGTTGGGTAGTCATAGATATGAGAGACAAAGAGCCCAAATGGCACTGTCTCTTTGGAGGGAGACCTGTTGTGCCACCCAGCTGCTGTTCTGGCAGAGCTTCATGCTGGTTTTCTCTCTGTGTGCTACATGGCAAAAAATTGTTTGGCTTATGTGAATATAATTTCAAATTATGTTTTGTTTTATTTCACTATTTGCGTATGTTTTGTGAGGTAATACTTTTTCACATACTCACAGATAAAGGTTTCACTGTATAGCTGTTTCCAGACTAATGAACCTGGATGTGTGGAACTGTTGGAGCACAAGATGCACTCCTGATTGAATAAAACATCACAAGGTGAATAATTTTAGTAGTATCGTGGGAGAATAGCAAGTTTGTTTACATAAAACCTGAATTTTGAAAAGTATCTGATTCAGAAACAGGCTTTAGAAAGCTTTCGTAGCATTGTTCCGAGTTATAGCAAAACAAAGCAGTTCTTCAAGCTTACTACTAAGGCACTAAACCACCACAGCACTGATGAGAGTTTTTAAATGTGTACTATTAAGTTATGCCATCTTCCCAGTCCAAGCATAAAGATATATTTTGTGCTTCCTTGTTGCAGCACTCGGTGGGTTCTGAACCCTCTGAAGAATTATCATGGAGAGATTGAGATGCCTATTGGGAGTTTCCCTTACTCCATTTTGGCAGGAGAGGGTGTGCAGGCTGGTCATTTTGCTGAGACTTTGGTGCAGCTGTATTCCTTACTGCTGCTGACTGGTTCAGAGTCTGCTGCTTCCGCCGTGTTTCAGGCACACAGGGTGATGAACCATCTTTGGTTCTTTGTGCTTATAAAAAAAGCAGCATTTTAATTTTATCGTTGGCATACTTCATAGACTGGTAATGCTGTTCTAGCCTAGAAATAATATTAGTCATTTGCCTTTTTAAGAAATTTATAAGCTGTCACCACAATTCTTATTTTTTCTGGGGCTTTTTTTAATCTCTTCCCCACCTGTTCTACCAATTAGTACAGATTCTGAGTTATCTTTTAAAATATGCTATCTTTGTAAGATAAATTCTCCTGGATTAAGGGTTTAGATATTTGCCTTTGGCTTTTGTGGGAGCTTGATTTTTATATTTTGTTTTTAAAGAGGTAAAGGGTTTAGGAGTAAGCGGGACAGGATGTTCTTGTGATGGTGATGAAAGCAGAAAATGTATCTTGGAAGTTAAGTCTCTATGTAAATATATTAATTTGCTGAGTTGCAGAATAGCTTGGGGTGGCTGGCAGGATCCCCATCACATGAGCAAAGGTAGAGGGATTGTGCCTTCCCATTGCATTTCACAAACACCCTTTCACTTTCTAATTAAGTGGGTTGCTTTTTGGTTTAAGGACGAGAGAAAAGGGCATCCTGATTCCCTGCAATCTGCACTGTTGCTTGTTCCTTGGGACCCCACTAGTCAAAACAACGGGATTCATATGCTGACGGCAGCTGAGAGACCAGAGTATGACCAGATGGCAAGGGGGAGCTGAGCTGTCTGTTTCTGCAAGCGATAGGCACATTATGGTTATTCTCTTCTGGGGACAAGGGGGTGGAAAGGAGGGGGAGGGGGAGAGAGAAAGAGGGAGATATTAGATAAACAGACTGTAGCCTGAATACATATGACATGTGGGAGGAAGGCTTTGTTAAGCAAGAACTGAAAGGCTCTCGCAGAGCATTAAGCAGCACCGCCTGTGCACTGGACTGAGCCAAACCAGAGGAAACAGGAGCACAAACCTGCAACTGCTGTAAGGCCAGTGAGCTTCACCAGGCTCCTGCACTGGGCTTCAAACAGTGAAGGACTGGAAGGTTTTGCTGTTTCCTTAGCTCAGCTTACCTTTTTTAGAGGAATAGAAGGGTCATTTAGCAGCATATTTGCCAGAGGTGTATTTTCCTTTCATTCTGCTAAACTTTTTCATCAGCTTCATGTATCAGGGATGGCTTTACTGGGTTCTGGTTGTCTGCTGTGTGCACTGCAGGTTCAATCTAGACAGTGATTTACAGTAGTTAGGAAACACATTGATTATATGTGGACACAATCCTTGATGACATCACCCTGAGCCTTATCTGGAGGCTGCTGAATTCTGTAAAAAAATTACCACTTAATTATATTAGGGTGTGGATTTGTCTTAGCAATGAAACTGAAGTATGTTCCTATTGGTTATTGATAACAGAGCTATCAGATTTTCCCTACTGCCCTCTCTGGCTCAGCAGTGTAAGTTGCAATGTTTGTCCCATTTTCTTCTTCTATTTTCCTTACTGTTGTTCTTGTGGCATGTCAGTAAATGAGCAATTGATACTTGCATTGCATAAAAAGGAAGAGGGAATTTTCGTTATTTTGCTCATAAGAGTTTTTTAGACAATGCCTGACTGTCTAAAAAACTCTTCTTAGACAGTTAGCAATTTTTTGGGGAGGGTTTGATGCTCTTTCACATAATGCCAGTAACTTTAGTTTCTTTTTTCCTCCTCTCTGTTTTGTTTTGGCTTTTGCCTATGTGATTTGCTGACCTTCATTGAGTAGTTCTTTTTGAAGCAAGGTGGTACAAAAGCAGCCTCATCCTGTTGTTTTCATGGTGAGCCACTCTGAAGCAGTCTGGTGTACATGGGGGGGGAACATAACAGATTTGCAGCACCTAACACCACAGCTCGATAACCTATTGGAGTGTTTGAACACGGTCACCAGCTTGGCTTCCCTGCTGCTCCCTAGATAGCTGCTTGTGACATTGATCTGTGGGGGGTGGAGGCAGAAATCTGATTTATAGATGTAGCCTATTGCCTGGAGGAGCGGGTTAGCTGAGACTGCATTCTGCCTGCTTTTGGTCACAACAATACAAAGACTTTAGGGGGGTCTTTGCTACAGAGAAAGTGCAGCTAGAAAATTTAAAATGTTGGTACTCGTACATATGTCATGAAAGCCTTAAAAGAATTGAAAAAGCTAAGCAACTCAAAACCCTTCACAAAAAAACCCAGAAAACACACCCCTCTAAAAAACACCAACAAATGAAAAAAAAACTCTCACCAAAAACTCCACCAAGCAAACAAAATAAAAACTAAAGAACAATCAAAACAAGGAAAACTACCAAAAACGTTTAAACTCTTTCTGGAAAGATGCTGAATGTGGTAATGCCATTTTTCTATTCACTGCTTGGAAAACCTTTTGCAGTTCCATATGGGACACCATCTTTTAGAACTGTTATTTTAATTAGTGAACCAAAAAAAGCATGTTGCTAATTACTGTTGCTTCTCTGGCTTTGCAGAACCTGCTTCTACTGTTTGATAGTAGTAGAACACCATAACTGCAATGTACTGAGGACTGACTTTTTTGATTTTTGTAGTGATTACAATGGCTGAATCAGAAATGCAAGTAATTTTTGTGGTCACCCTCTCAGATCAGATAATTTGTGACCTTGTTTTTCTACAGAACTTCTATCCCATTGTCAGGGCTCGTAAAAACTTGGGGAGAACTCCATTTTTATTAGATGCAGGTTTTCAATTTGTGACCTTAAAAGTTACCTTCAAATAAAGGCAAAAAAAAAATTAAATTTTTTCGAGTTTTCTTCTAAAATTACTGCTGTGGCATTGGGAATTTTAAAAATTGTAAGTATGAAAACCATGTAAAAAACCACTGTTTCATTTCTAATTTAAATGCTGTAGTTATTAAATAAGAGATAAAAATGAGGTGTGAGGTTCAGTGGTAGCTGTATAATAAGTGCCATTAGGATGGAGATATATCATATTTACATATTATAAAGGGACAGGGATAGATACCAAGGAGAAGGCTGGAGATTTCCATGTGTATGTAATAATAGTAGCTAGCTTTTCCACTTTGTGCAGCATCTTGGGCTCTCAAATCCATATTTAGCCATGAAAACTGAAACAGAAGCCTATTTATCAAAATATTCTAATTGTCAATTGAACCTGTCACTTCTGGGATCTGGCATTGCCAGGTCATTTTGCAAATCTGATGGATTTGCTTTTTTTAAAACAAAGGATCTATGTCTAAGGGGTATTAAAATATACAGTTTTGGAACTAGAAGAAAAGAAGCTGGTTTTAAGCCAGGAAAGGTTAGCCAAAAATATCTAAACCAATATGGTGAACATAAATTGTGTCATTATTTGGTAATTTTCTGTTCTTCTGGAATTAAGTGGAATGTTTTGTTGCTGGCTTTGATAAGAGCAGAACTGTGTCCATTCTAATTTTTCTCTTTTGGATGATCTATTACTAGTTTGGTATGGGTAGTTTTTCGTTGTGATCTGCTCTGATTGAGCTGGTGGGGAGGAACCATAATACAAAGCTGAATTTTACTACTTACATTTGTTGTCTGTTTAGCCATTCCAGTATTCACAGTCGAGTTGGTACTTCAGCCTCCAAGTCAAGGAAAACAACTGGAATAAAGATTCAGAAAGTTAAACTCAGGGTTTTATTCTTCTCTCGATTCTTAAGTTACTTTAGTGTTCTAAAAACTTCAGGCACAGAAGCTTGTCTCATATCCCATTAACATTCAATTTGATTGTCTTTGGAGTACTTGTACATAGAATTAAATAAAAGAAAATAATAGACCCTGAAAATTGTGCCTGATGTGGCTCAGTATCAGTTTTCCATATGTATGAGAAAGTTGTACTCATCTCTTTTACCCAGATGTTGGATTGCTAAAGTGGGAATTGGAAAATGCTCTGCAATCATCAGAGCAGAGGTGCCCAGTACTTAGAAAAATGACAGAATACACTTTGAATCTTGTCTTTGTTTTTCCTCTTTGCTTCTCTTGCTCTTCGAGTTTGCTGCCAAATACATTTGAATGTCACTGTATCCATGCTGTTATAATCTGAGACTTTTCATCCTGTGAATAAACTGGCAGCTATTAGTGGCAGTGGAGAGATGTTTTTATTTTCAGCTCTTCAGCACAGCACAAGAAGTTCTGAGCGCTGACAACTGCATTCTTGGGTTCATCCATGTACTGAGTAACCCTGTTTCACTGTGTTCAATTTTCTGTAGAGAAATGTCGACCAGAATTGGAGCTTAAAGCAGTCCTTAGTGATGGCCACTTTGATTAAAAAGCAAAGGAGTGAGATGTAGTAAGTAAGTGTCTGGCAGGGCTTTTTTGACCAAAAGGCAGGTTTTTAGAACTTTAATGTTCTGCATGTAACCTAAGTACAGCAGTTTACTGGACTGAGTTTACTGCTACAGATTCATAGTTTCATTTACCACTTTAATGGTAGATGGATCATGTATATCTTACTTGAAGACAAGTCTGTGTGAGATAATTTCTTTCTATATTGTTCCTAGGTTCAGATAAGGATTTCCTGCTTTGTGCATGAATACTTACTCATTACATTTTCAGTTTGTATTATAATATAATGTAAAATTAATAATACACCAGGTATGTTTCTACAGCAGGGATCTTGAAGCACTTTAGGAATGTTAGTTACATAATATTACTCAGATAAAATGCATATGATTATTCATATTTTGCAAGTGTGAAAACTGAATTGGACAGATTGAGTTCCTGAAGGACATACAGAAATTGTTGATGGAATTAAGGCCATTATTTGGAGATATGACGTAAAACCTACTGAAAGTGTTTGGATTGCGTCACTGATTACTGGTTCTTTTGCAGTGTAGTAGCCACAAAACTGAGTGTCCTTCAATGATCAGGCCACCTTGAATAAAAATTCAGCTTTCCCATAAGGTTTCTCTTTTACCCAATCTTTCAACTACCTACAGGTTTTTTGAAACTGTTGTGTTTCATGGTTACAGCTTTTTATGTTTCAAAAGTCACTTCATGTTGGAGAATATCCTCATGGGAAGGGAAAGAGGACAGGTAATCATCTCAACATTTCTTGTATTTGTTCCAGCTGTGCAGACAAACCAAGCCCATTCTCAGAGAGCTTCTCAGAAAGCAGCTGCATTGCTCAAAGCTGTGCCCTTTGTGCAGTCTCATTGATTGAGATCTCACTTACGCTTGTACAGGAAGTGGTAGGAAATGGAGGCATCTTGTTGCTTTTTTTTTCTTCCCCTAATGCACTTATTTCTCTCTACCATTTTATTTGAACTTTATTTGCAATTAAGGCTGTCTTGAACATTGCACTTAAGGAAATTATCGTTCTGTCTGAACTGCAGTCACTCAGCTTTGCAGAAGCAGGGATAGACTGGGACAAGAAAAAAGTTTTCAATCCCCATTCATGAAGGACTGAATTCTCCATTTTCTGAACTGATAAAGATTGGGTTTTGTTCTCCTTCCTTGTTCCCTGCATCTCCCATTAACTGCTCCATAAGCTGAAAGTAACCATACAGAACAAAATAAGTCTTTTAGCTTTTTAGCTGAATGCAATATCAATGGCAACCAAAGAAATAATTTCTTTCTAGTGTGCAGGTGGTATCTGTGGCCTATATGACAAAATGTTTCTTGCTTTTTCAAAATTCTTTCTCCTGCCCACTGCAAAATGAGGTGGGAAAGACAGCATTTCTTTGATTCTCTCGGGAGATCTGCAGTCAGATTTCCACAAGCTGGGTTTGCCTGGGCTTGTCCATCATTCTGTGTGTCTTAGCTTCCAGTCTGTAAAATGAAAGTAAATGAAGCTTTCTTTCTCTTGCCTTTCTGTTTTCTTGATGACTAGAGGAAAGAAAACTTGATCTTGACTGAAGGTTTTTTAGTGTAAGAGAAATGATAATGAAATGGATGGAGGAAAATGAATCCTTTCAGGCTTTTAGTTTGCACCTTGCTCTAGTTGTGATGCAAGTCACACCTTTGACTGAGCAGTGCCCTGCTGCCTTTGTCTGCTGGAAGAAAGCAGGTGTTTTTTTTAAATTATGGGTCCTTCTGAAGATTTCTCCATGTGCAAAAAGCTTCTTTCCTCTATTACTGAAGATGTAAGGTTACTGAGAGCCAGAGAAATAGAGGACAGAATTCTGCAATTAATTTTATGACAGTTAGTGCAGATGTTAGTCCAGAGTTCCCAGAGCAGCACAACCATAGGAGTTTTTATTTTAGCTGCTACCAGAGTGTACAGAGAGCAGTAAAAAAACCAAGAACATGAAACAGAAAACCCAACCCATATCTATTTCAGTCTATAGGTATCTGGAGAAACAGAAGCCAATAAGATGATACTTGAACATTTGGCAGGGTGTGGAGAACTTGAGTTGGCCCTTAGTAGCTGCCTATCCATTGGATATCAGATGAGGCCAGGCTGTGTTTTACAGAGCCACTGCTTTCTTAGGTATTTAAAAAATCAGGTCTGTTAGCCAGTTTAATGTTTTCACAGAGCAGGAAGATTTCTTTGAATTGTCATTAACAAATGGAACAAGTTGGTATTGGAAAGAAGCAGTCCAGGAACACTTTCAGTGTTAGTGCACTTGAGCTCTGCTTAATTACACAGCCCACTTAGTACTGCTCTGTTGATAGCACAGTGTTCAATTTATGTTGTTTACTCTATGCACTGGCATTTGAGAGCCTCTATCTGTCAATGTAACAGTTTGGCATGTCAGTGCTGAAGATTTGCACCTCACTGTAAGGGCATGGGTGTTACTTGCTGTTGAATGCAATAGCTGCATATTATTGCTGTCACCTTAGCATGAGCTGTGTTAGAGTGTGGGATCAAATTAATCTCTTGGGCTGCTGAAACAAGGTGTTTTAATAAAAATTTACTTGTTGTCTTCTAGTGGCATGTAAGCAAAAACTTGTAACAATATTGACACGTGGGAAACATGTATTGCTACCTAGTATAAGTCTGACTTCTGCTGCTTTTTCCTAGTAAAATTTTGTGGGGTGCTAAATTTCCCTTCCTGTCATGTTTTTCCTGTCATTTGCAATTTGTTTGTCACCTAGTGTAGTTGTAGTACTGGATCCAGGATCAATACTTAGTCCATAATGTCTGTGACATCTGTGAAATACTTTCCTCTGATTCAGTATAAGAAATACAAATTTCTGCTTGCTTCTAAGTTATAAACGTGTTGGCCACTTGCACAAAGGACAGAAAGGTAGTAGTGTCAAAAATACTGAATTTCTAGAAGCTTGTTGAAAACATTCTCTTAGTCAGATGAAAGAAACCAGGTTAGTGCTCCATTTCCCACATCTAAGTAAAATGCTGTAGTGGAAGCTCAGCTTTTCTGGGTACCAGAAAATCAATACAAGAGAGATGCTTCATTTGACTGAAGAATGCATGACTACAGAAAAGTCTGATGTGAGCTTTCCCCTTTCAGAATCCAAAGAATCCGGTGTGAACTGAATACCTGTGGGAGAGCAGGTTTATTTGGTTGTGCTGCCCGTGTAACTGCGCGAGCAGCAGGAAGACTCTGCTGGTTTGATGTGGTCCAGCATAACATCTGATCCATCTCAGCAAACATTCAGGCAGGGTTTTCTAAGGTAGTAACTGAACAGTTTATCTGATTGCATCATGTTGAGTCTATGAAGAATGAGGTCCATAAAACAGGCATTGGGATTATTTGGTAATGCCCACTATTTGTAGCACAGTAAAACATAGTGTATACAAGCTCCATTCTGCTTATTGAAGTTTGGGAGTTTTGTCTGTTGGACAGTATCCAAATGTAATTCATGATTTTTGATGAAAAGGAGGTCAGTAGTTGTTCTTGGCTGTGACACTTATTGTGTTCAAACATGTAGTTAACCTTTGGACACTCCCAAGGAGCTACAGGGATAGCTTGGCTTTTTGGAGATGAGTGTAGTGAGTTAGCAAAAATTGTCTTCCCGTGTATTTCTGACTTATCCTTTGAGGATCAGTGGTTCCAATTTCTGTTCTTGGCTGGCTGCAGAAAAAAAAAAATTAAAAATGCCACTGTAATTCCCTACATTAATTAAGAAAAAGGAATTATCCATTAAGATCATCTAGATATCAATTTTTACTACTATATCTGTAGGAGTGTCACACTGGTGATGGGTTTTGCTGGGCAGGCTTGCCAGGGTGTACAAGAACTGCAACAAGGAGTTTGGCTTCCTGTTGAGCTTTTATATGGGAAGTAGCAATCAAACTTTGAAGGGCCAAAGAAAACAGATCTTTGCAGTTCCAAGTCAGCTGTGGAAGGCATAGTATGCAAATATACTTTGGCAGGAAATATATGGGATATGAAATCTATTTCCTGGCATCTTCACTGCAAATGCTCCCTGTGGTGATTTGGCTTGTTCATCTTAAAAAAAAAATAAAACCCAACAAAGCAACAAACCAAAGCTGAAGAAAAAAAAAAAAAGAAAAAAGCTGAACAAAATGAAAAAGCCCTACCAAACCAGTTACCACTTCCCTTAGTACAAAATACTGACAACATAATGCAGTATGGCCAAGGATGTTTGTGATCACAAGGGTGGAAGTTTGCACTGGAGTCAGGCAAAGCAGTCAGCTTCTGTGACATTTGTGATGGTGGGGTGGGGAATTGCCTTCAAGCTGAAAGCTTGCTTTTCACCCAAGAAATGTCCTCATTTGTTAGAAGCTTCTTGTCTTTCAGTCTCAGGAGTTTCTGCTGTGTTTGAGGAGAGTAAATTTTATTTAAATTCTTGCTGACAAAAAGCAATGTTGCCTCTCCCCCACCACATAGGCTGCAGAGATGTGTTCCAGTGCTTCATTGTGGTTACAAGATCTTTACCCTGCCCCAGTAATTAACAGGACTGAGAGGTCAGATCTCTGTTGCTCTGTCATGGGGTGAGATTTACAGAGCAGCCTGTATCTATTCTCTGGCAAATTGCAAATGCCAAAAGGCAGGACAAAATACTAAAGACATTTTTTCAGCTGTGTATGTGGCTGTGTACAGATTCATAGAGGAGATTGTACAGATCTGATGTTACAATTCTTAGGAAGTTTTGCAAAAGCTCTCTACTTTGATAGAACTACTGTGACAATATTCACAGTACCACTTAGCACTCTGTCCTCTTTAGTGAAATACTCAAACAGCATTTCATATGTTGCATCCTTGAAGTCTCCAAGAGATTTTTGTTGCTAGCATGTACAGAAGAGACAGGATGTGTTCAAATGCAGAAATGGTGGGTGACAGGACAAAGTCAAACACAGGAGGATTGAGAAGAGTACAGAGGATACTTGTTTCTAGCTCCTTGTTTTGATTGGTAGGCTGACTGTTGTCAGACTGTACCACTGGCTCAATTTAGGATGGCAATTATAATGTCCCCAAAGAAGTCACCTAGGTGCTACATGCTTTCTGCAACCATAAAGTTATTTTACTCTGTACTCCCTTCAGCTGCATCTTAGAACAGCTGCAGAAAAAAAATCAGCACTATATGTATGAGTAGCCCTGTCCCTTTGCTCCTCATTTACAAAATAAATGTGTGAAATTTCTTCAATTTGCCCATGACTGCTCTGTGAAATTGGGCATCACTTTCATCAGTTTGTTGGAAGCCCACAGTTATAAGATCAGCTCCTGGAACTTTAAACTTTACCTGGCATGGAGATTTTGTTTGGAGTGATTTGTTTGGATCTGTGTATATGCAGAGGATGCAAAAGCTTTTTCATACTGAAGCTTTCTCTGAAGTAGAAAGCCAACTAACCTTTTGATGTAATTCTTGTATATAAATGGTATGAGCACATACATGTTGACTTTTCCTGAGGGTGTACATGTTTAAAAAGTCGTGATCTTACTGCAAATGTTCACATTTCTTCCTACCCACCACTTAACCATGACTAGAAGGTAGAACAATATTAAGTGTAACCATGCAAGTGCAACCGCAGGACTGATTAGTACTTTTCGTTCTGCTATCTCAAGATACTCAGGCATAAATGAGGTATAACTTAGGACCATTTTGTAACTCTTAATAGAGTCTTCGAGGGTCTGAACCAGCCTCTGATCCTGTAGAGAGCTGCAAACCATTTCTGTATTGGTGAATCAGTTGTTTTTGGGTATTGACCAGCCTACAGTGAAATAAAATGCCTTAATCATCTGTGTGGTGTGGACATCAGGGGCTTGACATTAACTACTTCAGTCTGGTTATCTATTCCTGTTGCACCAGTTTACCTGCACATGTAAGTCTAGCTCAATCTGACCCACATCACACAGAGTAGCTGTAGGAATAAAGCCTCCAGTGCCTGAATCCTGAATCTGTGTCCTGTTCTGATCTGTGCATTCCTTCAGCAGAATGTGAATATTTGGAGTCCTGTCTGTGTCTTCATGTTCATATGCTAAGAAAGATTTCTCTCCGTCACACAGACTTCAGTGATTAAATTGGAAACTGATGCATTTATCCAGTACAACTGGATTCATGTGAGTTCCTGGTAATTGCATTTCACACAAATAAAGATGACTTTTCTGTGACCAAGTACTGCTCTGTAGAATTTGGCTGTGGTTTTCTCTTTTGCACGTTCAGTTATGAAGCCTTGGCATCATAACTGAATGTGCAGGAGTTAAATATTCTCTGTAGCATACCTTTATTACTAGAATAATTCCCAGAATGTCAGGATTGGAAAGTGTAATATAATCTGCAGTGTCATGTTTAGGAGATTGCAGGAGGATTATTTTGATCACCTATTTATATAGAGGTTTTTTTTTTTTTTTCATTTAATGAAAATGGAGGAAAACTTTTGATTTTTCTAGAGAAGGATTTAGAAGTTGCAGCCCTGGGTGTAAAAGCTTGCCTACAGCAGTTACAGGTGGCTGTGGAAAGCCATTGAGACTCTGATACCTGTAATGTATGCCATAGGGATTTTGATGTCTTACCAGGAGAAATGAGATTTACTGGTATTTAATAAATTATTCCCAGTAAGTACTGAGTTCTTTAAAAGCAATCCCTGAAACAATACTTGACAATAACCACAGAAGGTGTATTTCCCTCTCTTTAAAATATCCCTATTTTTAAATTCTAAATATTCAAAACAAATACAGACTATTAAAATCATTGTTTTGAAACGTATCCCTAGAGCTGTTTATCCAAATAGCAGGAAAGTATTTATGGTATTTAGGCAAGAATAATCTGCTGTATTATTTCAGATAACTCTTGCTGTATGTAATTTTAGGAATATTTTAATCCTCCTAAAAATTCTTTATCCTGTTGTGGTATATGTCACCACCATAGCTGTAATCTATTAAAGGTACATTATCTAATCTGTCTGTTAGATATCTCAGTATCTACATGAAGCATCCATTTATTTCAGATGTGCCGTCTTTCCTCTCTCCTTCAGAAAGGAATAGTACTGCAGTATTGCTGGAAAGCAGGTCAGCTGTTGGAACATGCTGTTTTTCTCTAAAATGAGTTAAGGTAGCATATCACATTTGCATATTTCCCAATTTTCAAAGGTGTTATGTGATGGGTTGATTCTGTCTGGATGCCAGGTGCACACCAAAGCTGCTCTTTCTGCCTTTCCTCAGCTGGTCAGTGGAGAGAAAATATAATGAAAGGCTTATGGGTTGAGATAAGGACAGGGAGAGATCACTCACCCATTACTGTCACGGGCAAAATAGACTTGACTTGGGGAAAATTAATTTATTGCCAATCAAATCAGAGTAGGAAGTAAATATCATGTAATTAAGGATGATATGAGGTTCTATACCTTACTTGCCTCAAGATATTTTGAACTGAGGATCTTACTGGATAATGTGAGGAGCCGCAAACTGCAGTTGGTGCAATTTTTTGGGATTGTTCAAGTGGGGTTTTTTTACTGCATTCCTGGTTTTTGTCAGTAATATCTTGGAGTAGTCTGGGGGGGTTTTGTGCCTCAACACCCCTCCTCCTGCCCGCAATACCTCATCCCTCAATAAATACTGCTACTATACATTTGGCCATGTATAGTAGCAGTATGGGGGTTTTTTTCCTATTTTAATTTTTTTTTCCTAAGTAAGGAAGATAGTAAGTTAGGGAACATGCCTTGAATAAAAATACATTGTATCTAATCTTTCAATGCCTGGTGATGGGAAAACAAAGAAATTATATATGTATTTTCAGAATATGTAAAGACACAAAGGCTTGGAAATCTGATGTTGTCTTGTTGTCTTGCTACGTTAGTGAATCAATTTTAAATTTTCACACCTTTCACAGATGGCTTAACTCCCTGCATTATTCAGTCTTTGAAAGGTCTGGTAAATACTTTCTATTATAGAGGGCTTTCAGAAAAGTTTTTTATATTATTAATGCTGTGTTTGTAGTGTTTTGGTTTGCGTTTTACTATATTTAAGAGGAAAACAAAAATTGAGAAATATTTGAAATACTTGCAAAATACTTGCAAAAATGGCAGAATCAAAGTGAACAGAACTTAAGAAGTTGATACAGATATTGGAATGTGATTAATTACAGGCCAACCAGTGCAGAAGCAAAAATTTTGATCCTGGATTTACTCTTTTTGGTAGCCTTGGAGGTTAAGTCAAGTAGGAGTGATCTTGGTTCAGGAATGAGATCATCCTTTGTAGTGCTGTTCTGCAGCACTGCATGAAGGCTCTTTGGCAAGGGAGCAGTTTCCTGATGCATGCAAATCTGTAGGACACAATTTCTTTTTGTCATGACCAAAGTTGACCTGTTCATGGTTCTGGCAGAGCATCAGAAATACTCAGTCTGCTTGTAGCTATTTTTTTCCCTGTACCATTGATCAAGTCTTTCTTCTCTTTGCTTTCCTATTATTGGTAATAATAATTGATAATCAATAATGGCAGCAATTGGAGAGAGACTATTTACAAGTACATATAGTCCCAGAACACAGGGGAATGGCTTTGAACTCAAAGAGGCAGGTTTGGATTGGATATTAGGAGAAATTCCTTGCTGTCAGGGTGGTGAGGCACTGGCACAGGTTGTCTGGAGAGGCTGTGGATGTCCCATCCCTGGCAGTGTTCAAGGCCAGGTTGGATGGGGCTCTGAGCAACCTGTTCCAGTGGAAGGTGTCCCTGCCTATGGCAGTGGGTTGGAACTGGTTGATCTTTGAGGTTCCTTCCAACCCAGGCTATTCTGTGATTCTACTGGGATAATGCTGTGAATGGAGTTGTTTGGCTTTACCTTGTAGAGTTGTTTCGCTTTACCTTGTAGTGGAGAGAAAGGATGGAGGTGCAGGGATAAGTCTTTGTGTGCAGGTAATCTCTGTTCTGCTCCTACTGATCCTTCTTCTCCTACTCCTACAAGCTATGGATGGTTGTATATCTTTTGAATTTGTGGATTTTTTTCTGAGAAGGCCAACATGGTAATTTGTGGTGGAATTATTACAAAAAATAGAAGAGCTTGTGATAGCCATCTTCAGGCTGAGTGACATTCTTATTGGCTCTGTTGGGAAGCCTTCTGTTTATAAGTTTATATATAAAGTTTATATATTAACAGAACATGCAGATTGGTTCTTAGCGCTCAGAAGCTGTGCAGACTTGTTCGGTGAATTGCATTCAAGTCAGGGCAAACAATTTATTTCTCCCTCAAATCTGTCATCCTTAGATAAGTGGTAAAAAAATCCATTGGGGCCATTGGGTTACTGTGTGAGGTCTCTATTTTCTGCAGTCCTGCTTGCTTCTGAAATGCTGGAGTGATATGTTATTAAAACAATACTTGGTGTTGATTGTACTAAGTGTTGGCAGGGGAGATGCCAAATCTGCATCTTTTTGCCTGTGATGTTTTTGTTTATTAAGTGCTTTTTTCTGTCACAACAGGAAGATCTGAGGCTGCTTGTACATTCTTCTGGCACAAACTGAGTTGCATTTTGGCTTCCAGGTTCTGCTGTTGGCAGTTGTGCTCCATGTTGGAACTGTTGCTTCACCTCCCACCACCCAACTCAGTGCAGGGTCAGAATGATGTTTCCTCTCAGCTTGGAAATGCAGAATCATTTAGGGAAGCCTGAAGGGCATCTCTCTGGTCTTGCTAATTGATCATTCTTCTTTCCACCAGTCCTATATTTTGCTCACCTTGCTCTGAGAGGAATTACAAGTAGCTTTGTACAGCATTTTGGGGGGGTTTAAAAAGCAGAATTATCTTCAGTTTCTAAATTGTTGGAGCCATGTGTATGCAAGACTGTGACCTTCCTCTAGGCTTAGTTTTTACAGGCCATTATCTCCAAGTACTCCTACTATGTAAAATAAAGCTCCAGCCTGCTTTATACATATATACAAAATACAAATATTTTTTGGATTGGTGACAAAACCACTTAAAAACCAGAATCTTCTGTAAGGTGAAGATTTTGAAAGGAGGCACTTTGTAGAGGGTTGAAATGCTTTTGAACATTGTGTCCATGGGCAATAGGTAAGTTGGGACCCAGATTCCAGGGATAAAGATTACAGTTAAGAAAAGTAAGTATCTGTACCTGATTTTTAATATTTTGGTTACCATTGCTTGGAATTCTAATTGCATCCCTATTTAAAATTGAATTTATTAACTTTTTTTAGACAATGAAAAATTATAATCCCTGGGGGTTCACCTAACCTACTTGTAACTGTTGATTTCTTGCCATCAGTAGGGATGTAGTTTTCCCAGAAGGAAGCCTTGTGTTGGTGCAAGAAAATGAAAATGGTCTTATCAATTGCTTTCTCTTTTGTTTAACTACTTCTGTTTAAGATTTCTGAAAGTAAGTCACTATGATATAGGGACGCTCGAAATCATGGAACATGCAACTTTAAGGCAGTTTCTGTGCTTTTAAAAGACTTGTTTTTTGAAAGACAGCATTTACTTATTCCAAAAGGATTATGCAGCAGTGTATGTTATTATTGTGGCATTTTTCAAGGGTTTTCATTTGCTCTATGTGTACTTTCTTAATCTTGGCTTGTTGAGGTATCTGTTTTTTTCATCTGTGCTTCCTTCTTTCCCTGTGTTTGTGTTAGTATTTATAATGGAGGTATATGTAATTTGAAGCTGGAATCATCTTCTGAGAGTTTTTGTTGGTTTTGAGTGTTATTCATGGCTGTAACTCTGTATGTGAATTCAGTCTAGCTACCTAAGGGACCCCAATGCCACCACACCTCACACCAACGATGGAGAAACCAATGGGAGACTGATTTTATTTTGTTAGGGGTTTTGTTTGGTTTTGTTTTGTTTGGGTTTTTTTGGGTTGTTTTTTGGTTTCTTTTTTTTTTTTTTTAATGAAGGAGCTACTAGTTCTGGATCATGATGTACATGCTTCCCAATGTGCTATAAATTTTGTTGTCCTTTTAAATTCTTTTCCTAACAGATTATTTTAAAGTGCCAGGGGGTTTGGAAGGTTCAGAAGTTACTAATGGATGTGTGTCTATTGTTGACAATGCCTATATTTTTAATTAGGCTTTTTTTAATTATTGGAGTGCGCTATGTTAATTCATTGCACTTGAAAACTTGAGCACGGAGAAGGGGGAGATATTCTTGACATAAATAATTTCTTAAACTTGCCTGTACTTGACAACATTTGTAAAAAGAACCATGGAGAGTGACTGCTGATTTGAGAGGCTTGTAAAGGAGGACTGTTGGTATCAGTAGCGGAACTCCTCAGTGAGCACAGGCTCTGACAAGAAGATAATCCCATGTTTTGGACACTGCATGACATAACAGGGTCACATGCTCTGTGGAGTGTGTGTCAGAGCGCCTGTGAAGGTCATAAAACAGGTTTTAAAAGTTGTGATGCCGGCAGTCAGTGTTTAAGAAATACTGTTTTTTGTAAGTTTTGCCATTGCTTTGAAATTTTCCTATGGAGTTCTGTGACCTGATGTTACTGACAAAAGTGAAGTGAAAAGTGGGAACATCTGTGTACTGTGCTGCCTGCTGGTGAAGTTGTTCTGGTCAAGTGAAACAGATAAGACCTTTAGGGTTTTGTTCTTCACTTGTAGATTCCCTTCATCCCCATAAATTCTTTCAGTACTGAAGAGCTCTTTGAAATTTACAGACTGAAGTACTGGGAATTAGAGTGGAAATGCCTATCTGGTGGAAGAGAGACCCAGTCCAGAATCCTAATTTGCTAGGAAAACATCCCTTGAGTAATAACTCATGCACAAAGGCAGGTTCAGTCTTTAAATTTTAGTGATTCTTGTCTTAGCTAAGCCTGTGAGATTAGGTTAAATTCCAGAAGCCTTTTCCAGATATTATTAAATTCAGTGGAGGGAATGGAGAACCAAAATGGTTTGGATTAAACCTCTCCCATGATAAGAAAAGCTGAATAATATGTATTGTTCCAGAGAGGAGGTTTCTTTATTTATTCCTCAGCAAGAGAACTTGAATTTGGAGTTGTGGATAGCTGACAGTAAAGAGAACTCTAACAGGACTATGGCTTTTTTTAGTGGTAAAGTATCTTTGCCTCTATTTAAATATATCCTTTAAAATTTCCCACTTCTATTCCCACTCAGTCCTGCACCTTTACAATATTATTTAGTAATGGCATCAATGATGTCATTCTTACTCTTAGCAGAACTTGAAAAGAGAGCCCAGAGTCTCAGTGAAGGCGAGTCTTTGAAAGGTATGGGTGTGGGGAATGTGAGTAAGGCTTTATCACACAGGCTTGCTAAAGCAGATGAATAACCTTGTTCCTCTGTGAGTTCCCCCTTCTTCCCCCTTCTCCAGATAACAATGCTTAAACTTTACATAAATAGCTGGAGTACTGTGCAGGACCTGATAAGCGGATTTCTTCATCCGTGCTGAGTCTCCCTTGTATCATATATCCCTTCCATTATCTTGTGGAAATGCTTATTGCAATTTCTTCCATTTAGCCCCCTGTATATGTTATCTATAATGCATAATGGAGTGTGTGTATGAATGAAGGACAATATCCCATAAAGCAAGAAAATTACTTGTAAGTTGCAAGCACTGGAGCCTTAATGGTATGATCTCATTATGTTAGAAAACAAATTTCTTAGCATCACCCTTTATACTACAGAGATTGATTTGGTTTTCTTTCTTTTTTAATCTTCCAGATATTTAATCAAGCTATACTATAAAAGAAATAATGATGTTGGAATAAGTTATTTGGTATATACCATGAATTCTTTTTGTAAATTCCTATATAAAGGAACATTTTAAATTTCCAGTGTGTTTCTGATGTGAAAAGCATCAAATTAGGAGCTTAGAAGTAGTATAATAGTGGTAAGAATACATTTTCCCTCTTCAGGGGTTGTGTTCTAAACTTTGAAATATGCAGCGTAAGTGTATTTGAATTTCCGAGCACTCCAGTTTACTGTATGTAGATATTTTAAGTTCTGAGGTTATTCAACAGCATTATTTTAAGAGGGATTAACCTAAGGTCTTAGCAAATACTAGCGATCAGTTGCATTTGTGTAGTCTGCAATGCACTTATTTTCAATCAAATTGTAATCAGCAAATAGGTGTTAGACAAGCTGCCTTGCGTTATCCAGACAGCCCTCTGTCATTGGGGGGTTCTTATGTTTTGTACAGAATGGAGACATTTCTTCTCATGATTTAAACATTTTATTTGCCTACACTTGCTTTGAAGAATTTTGAATATTGGAACTTCATTCTTTTCCTCTGGAGACTGTTTTGTAGTTTCTGTTTCTTTAGTAGATGTTATAGTTGTCTGCGTTGCCGTATCTTTTCCTTTTCCTTTTCCTTTTCCTTTTCCTTTTCCTTTTCCTTTTCCTTTTCCTTTTCCTTTTCCTTTTCCTTTTCCTCTTCCTCTTCCTCTTCCTCTTCCTCTTCCTCTTCCTCTTCCTCTTCCTCTTCCTCTTCCTCTTCCTCTTCCTCTTCCTCTTCCTCTTCCTCTTCCTCTTCCTCTTCCTCTTCCTCTTCCTCTTCCTTTTCCTTTTCCTTCTTTTCTTTTTCTTTCCTTTCCAATTGGATTTACCACAGTAAATAATTTTTTTCAGCAATTGGTGCATGTGTTTTCTTGTATTTCTAATTTATTTCTTCTTCGGTCTTCATTTATTCTTCTTTCTTCACTCGCTATTAGGCAAGCTGTGAATATCCAGTCTTTCTGATTTTGTTTCATTTTAAATATCCACAGAACAGTCCTTCCAGGCAGATAATATTTTTCATAACTAGAAACTTTCCAGTTGTACCAATATCTCTTCTAGGAATGGAGGGAGTGGAATCAAATGCAAGACTCAAGGGAGAATCAAACACAGGCCCAGCTGTGTCACCAATCTCCTTGTGGGACTCGCAGCTCCAGGATGTGGCTGTAGCAGCAGGACCATGGCTGTGCTACTTCCCCCCAAGATGTGTTTCCATAGGCAGCAGCAGGACCATGGCTGTGCTCCCTGCAGGATGAGGCTCTGTAGCAGCAGCAGGACCATGGCTGTGCTCCCTGCAGGATGAGCCTGTAGGAGCAGCAGGACCATGGCTGTGCTCCTTGCAGGATGTGTCTCTGTGGGCAGCAGCAGGACCATGGCTGTCCTCCCTGCAGGATGAGCCTGTAGGAGCAGGACCATGGCTGTGCTCCCTGCAGGATGTGTTTCCATAGGCAGCAGCAGGACCATGGCTGTGCTCCCTGCAGGATGAGCCTGTAGGAGCAGGACCATGGCTGTGCTCCCTGCAGGATGTGTCTCTGTGGGCAGCAGCAGGACCATGGCTGTACACCCTGCAGGATGTGTCTCTGTAGTAGCAGCAGGACCATGGCTGTGCTCCCCCATCAGAGCCTGGCTGTGGCCTGAGGGAACAGCCCAGGGACCGCAGGGAGTGACCAGGCAGGGACAGCAGCTGGGCCAGCAGCTGCAGAGGCGGCACAGCCCGGGCTGGGGCCCAGCTGAGAGCAGCCTGTGCTCCTGCCCTGCCCTGCCCTTGCCGCTGATGTGCTCAGAGCTTGGCTCAGTTTCTCCTCCTTGATCCTCCTCACGTCTCCTTCATCCAGGCTGCTCCTTGCCCTCAGCTGTGTGGTTAGGCATCCTCTTTGAAGTGAACACACCACACACCCCCCTGGCCCGAGTTCTTCAAAGCTTCCCTATGATTGCCATGCTCATTGTACGCAGCATCTTCAGCCTTTCCCCTGCCCTGCTTACTGTCTACTGTTGCCTTGGGAGGGATTCCAGCTGTTTCAGCCTAGCACTATAAGCAGATACTGTATCCATTTTTTAGTTAGCCTTTAGGAACTCCAAGCATAAATACAGTTGTTACTACTCCTGTTAGTAACATTGGTGACCACTGTCTTTGGCTGACTCCTATACATTCAGCAGTTTGGCACATAAATATCTGCCTTAGGTGAGTTTTGGAGTTTCCAATATCTCCTCAATACCCATCTGATTTTCCTTTCTCTGTTACTTCTTCCAAATTTTTTGTTATTTGGCAGTTTTTGATGTATTGTTTCACCTTGACAACCCTTTTTATGGGTGTCAGTGGACAAAAGGCTTCAATGGATTTTTGTACTCAAAACCCTTAGTTTTGTTTTTGCAGTTATGACCAAATATCTGTCAAATCTGTCCTTAAACAAACAAAGCAAAATACATTGTTGTATCATGTCAAATGTTATTAAATACTTGTCAGGTACTGTTTCATATGCAACAACATTTCTGTCCTGGGTGACAATCAAAATGCTTATTGCATATGCAACATTGAATTTTTAAAGAGCTTTTAGGTACTTTGTGAAGTGCTAGCTATTTTTTATTTCTATTGGAATATAAGTGCCTTCTGCTGTGCCAAGTAGCATTGAAGGGGTATTATATTTTGAATCATTGCAAGGTTCTGTTCTATAGTCTTTCTTTCTAAGGTTTCTTTACTTCTTAAAATAGCTGTAGTAAATTTAATGTTTCCAAGGAGTATTATTAGCTTATTGAACCTGAAACATAAGCTTCTGGAGACATGGGAATTATAAAATCTTTTTGTAAATCATTAATGGCACTGCAGGTAAAATGCCCTTGTGTAAAGGAAAGCTAAGTTTTGTGGTGTGTATTTTCAGTCATCTCTCCCACACCTCCTACTTTGATGTATGCAACTTCTCCTAAAATTAGTCTGAATTACGTGGTCCTCTTTGATTGTGGGAGGGCCCTGTTATGTCCAGAGCCCCATTCAGGTTACTGGATTTCTGTGCTCTTATGAGACCACAGCAAGAAATGCACTGCAGGGCTTGCCTTCAGTGAAATTGTTATGCCTACATTGCTCTAAATGCCATGTTTGCTGGCTGAAATATTCAGAAATAATTCTGGAGATCTGCAGCAAGGGCTGATTGGGATTGCATATTTTTACCTCTCTGAATACTTTCTTTGCATACAAAAAGATCTCTTTCCATGCTGTGGTTGCTTCTTTTGAAACACCTGAGACTGTAATTAGGTGTGAGAAAAGCAAGTTGCTACCTTGGTGTATCCTCCTGTGCCTGACTCTGGGATGCTTGGTGTCCATGGTGCCTAAGCATGAGTTCTTCAAGATTTTGTGTGTAAGGAATATTGGACATGGATAAAATTTGTAGGAGTTCATTCTCACAGGTGCTCTGGGAACTCTAAAGTAAAATACAAAAATTAGAGGGATCTGTAATATTGTGCAGCAGTGGTTCTCCTGCTTTTGTACATCAATGTAACTGCAATACTGTGTATGTTGACATTGCCTGACATCTTAGTGCCTGCAGAAATGTTTGAGTGACTGCATGAGTTAAAATGAGTGTATTTGTAAGCGTTGAAACAGAGAGATTCTGGGAAGTGGATGTGGCATAATTTGGAAGGAGGTTAGGAGTTTTGAGGCTAAGCCAGCCAGCATCTATGGAATAGAATTAGTGCTGCATGCTTGGAGTGAGAAATACAACTCATTTTCCTCAATTCACCTTCTTGGCCACTGTTTTCCTGCTGTTTGTGTCCCTTTGCATTTGTGGTATCATGATGCAGACCACTAGGAGGACAAGCCAACAGCACTGCATGTGATTTTCTGGACATATTCCTTTATGCATCATCCCTCCTTCTTTTTGGTGCAAAAATAGAAGGAGCAGGGTGGCGGCAAGGGAGCTAAAACTGTTTCTGGAAGTGAAATCTCTCCTGTTAGCTAGAGTGTGCCATAAGATTTGTTCAAATACTTAGGTTGCTAACAGTAATAAAAAGATTATAATGTGGCTGCCCATTTTGCTGAATAATTGCTTGGTTGAGAGAAAGGGGGAAGGAATGGATGTTCCTGTTCTTCCCTGTACCTGTGTCACTTCTGGCCAGGAACATTTTCTTAATTTCCCTCCCTGCCTGCCTGGGCTGTCGAACTCTCAGCTCCATTCTGTTATCCTTCGTTATCCCCACTTTCATTGCAGTTATCTTACCCTGTTTGGGTGTGCACTTCAGGAACACAATAAGGAGAAAGCCACAGCCAGTGGCTGGTGTCAGTGTAAACTGCTGTGGGAGGAAGAAAGTCTCCTTTTGCTCCACAGTAATTAATTGCCTCCCCACCTGAACTAGGAAAGCATCCTTGGGGTTTTAGGAAGGCACTTGACAAGCCAATGTGGCAGCTCTGCTGTGTGGAGGGAATTGAGGGTTTTCCTGTGAGAATAAACCCACTTCAAGGGACTTAATCTACCGAGAGCCAAGTGAAGTGTGAAGCTTCCTAGAAGGTAATAATTACTTTTGTGTAAAACAAAGTATGAAAATAAACATCATTACAAAATCTTAGAGCAGATAAATTATAAAATGTCACCTCTCTGGCTGCTTACAGACTGTGAGAAGTTTTTGAAATGGGAAGCAGAGACTGGTAGTGATACATGTTCTTTTGGAAACATGAAGGTTAGAAGTAGCCATGGTTGTCCTCAGCAATGAAAGTGTAGCAATGTGCCCTCATATTTGGCTAGAAGGGGGCTTTTATGCTTTGCTGTGTTTGAATTGGAGCACTGTAGTTTTTCTTACCATTAAAATGGGTCGTCAGTTGAAAATGGATTCAAAGATGTGTTTTAAGACAGCGCCAGATTTTTGGCTGCAGAGATCATCCAAGTGTGGGGGTTCACTCTTGCTGTTTTGGTGCTGTGTTGTGATGGGATCAAAAACCACCACAACGTGACTCCAGCTGAGCCATTGAATGAGCAGAACCAGGGGAGGCTCCTTTGGTTTTTATTCCAAAGCAGAATCCTTTTGTCAGACTGACCTGCTGCGGACACCTTTCAAATAAAATGAAGGATAGGAATCCCTCAGAGGTTATTGAGGACTTTTGTATCACCTCCAACAAGAAGCAAAAGCTTTTTTTGGGGTGGGAACTTGGGAGAAAATGGGCTCCTTCTGGTCACAGTTCTTTTATGCATCTGCTCTATTATTCAGGCATCAACTTTACACTGATATACATTCCAGCTGTTTTTTAGAAGATCATTTTCGTTGCATTTGGAGCTGGTGCTGGAAATGTGTAAGAAGGAAATAGGAAGTCTTTATCCATGTGCCTTTTTCCCCATTTCTCTCTCTTTTGTGTAGATAAGAGCATAAGTATATGTGTACATATTTGTACATCTAAATGCACACTTATACATACAAAAAACCAGGTATGTAACTAAACACATTCACCTAACATAAGAAACGGAAAGATTTTTGTTTGTTTATTAACGGGGAACAAATTTGAAGCTCCTGAAAAGGAAGAACTACTCTACTTAAACGAAACTGAACTGTGGAAAATAGCAGTAGGGAAATGTAACACCTTGTTTTTTCTTATTTTCTAAAGTTGTCTTCTGGTCCTACGTGGTTTTAATTAAATACTGTTTTGAGGCATGTGACTTACAAACAGTATTCAAAATTTGAGCAAAAACCAGAAGTAATTTTCTGTATTTACAGACTTTCAATTTATTTTGTAAATAACATTAAAGTAATAAAAAACTGTGCTGTTTTGTTCACAGAGAGTTATTAATGAGCAGCGCATTTAAGAATACTAAATTTGTATAGAGAGATCTTTCAAAGCCACTGTGTAATTAAAGTTTCTCTTCATGAGTTTGGAGTACCTGCTTTCTTAATTGCGTATAGGAATGACACTTTTGTGCTGTTGGTAAGCAGGGAAGTATTGCTGTGTCTTACAATTAGGTGCTGGAGGAAAAAGGCAAATGATCCATTTTCCTGTCCTTTGAGAGTATTATAGTAAATATGGTTCTGTTGAGAAAAGTAGAGAATGAATAATGGCATATTCAGGAGCGAGCATCAGCAGAGCAGACACTCAGGAAGTGTTTTGAGGGCAAACTAAATCATCATAATGTGGTGCTCTTATTGGGGAGATGAGAATTGTGAGAATGGGACTAATAGCACCTGCTGGTTTGCTTCTTGGAGAACAGAGTTCCTGAATGAGTTGTGAGTATGTGTGGCTCAGATCCTGGGAGATCTTCACAGAGATAACACTCTTTGTGAGTTTCTCTAAACTTCTTTTGTTAGTATACTGTATGTCATTTCCCCTCTTTAAGTGACAGAAACCAGGTCATCTTCACACAGGTGTACTAGTGAATCCTCTGCAATCTTCCCCTGAATCCAAAGAATCAGTGGGTTTTGTTCTTTATCTTTAAATATACTTATCAAAGTTTCAAGTCGTGTTTCTGTGACGTAGAACTAATTCACAAGCTTGTGCTTTGTGAGGAGTTGTGCCCAAATGTCAGGATCTTGCTGAGAAATTGGAACTATTCCATTGTTGTTTTCACAGTAGAAGGGAACTATTGTGTCAAATGTGTGCTATGATACCTGTAATGCAAGTTTATACCCTACTCTCTTGTTTTTACAAGTATGTGTTATATCTACTGTCTGGACTAGGTTTAAAGCCTGACACTGAATTACAGAAGAAATTTAATGCCCTGTATTAGAAACTCATATGACTGCTCTAGTCTCAAAAAAGGTTGCTCCCTTGACATGGTGAGCTTCAGAAATTGATTCAGGTGCACTGAGAATTGATTTGAGGAGTCCCTCTGGCCTTATAGGACTACAGTGTAAAGAAAGCTCAATAAAAGGATGTTGTAAAAGCAGTCTGGAGTACGAGGCAGTATCCAAGATCAAGGAAACTGGAATAGGTGAACATTCAAGGGGCACTCTCGCTTTGAATTTGTGTCTAACTGATTAGGAAAACAACAGGAGAGTAAAGGACCATTTACAGTGCAACTTAAATTATTTATTTGTTCTTTGCTCTTCAAATTTTCTTCTAAGCTAGGTCTTCTAGAAGAATACATAAGCCACAATACTGAGGCAATTCTCAGGCCTACTCTTTCTTCTTTATTTCTTGCTTAAAATTCTTGTCTCAGTTATAGTAGTAGTCTTTTTCACTAAATTATTTTTTGGTTACTAGGAAAGGACACGCTGCCAAAGGGAAAGGTGTAGTTTGCTACACATAAAAGAAGTTGCTAAGTGTGCCAAATGAACTGGAGAAGATAGGAAAATGAATTTTTAAATCACAAACAAAAAGATAAATCTTTTCTACTCTCTCCTAGTCAATAATCTTATAATTACAGGAATAGAGGTACTGCTACTTAAAAATTGATGCCATTGTTTTTTAATATCTTGGCTTGCATGCTGGAGGTCAGTAGAAGCTCATTCTGGGGTAGATTGTAGACAACATCTTGAGACAGATCCTGGGCTAGAATACTAGACTTTTAACATAGGGAAACACTGTAAAAAATATATCTTCAAATGACAGAGAAGCCCTTTTGATTAAAATAGTTAGTAAATTAGTAGATTTGATAGATGGAAATTCCTGTTGTACTGGACAATGAACAAATTAAATGGAGACAGCTCTTTGGAGGTAAGAAGTTATCTAAGGTTTTAGAATAATGGATAGAAACATTGGCCTGTCAGGTTCACTATATTGATGATGAGTTCTTATAGCTATCTCCTTGTCCTCTGGATATATCATTCAGTTTTGTCCCCCTCCTTAGACACCTTTTTTGTTTTTTAGTTCTCTCCTGGGATTGTTTTATGAAGTGATTTTCTCTGCTGAGCATGCAAGCACACTTGTTAGGATTTGATATATGTAAGCCACATATTTTATGATGGTGGATGTGTTCTTATAGGATTCTTATTGATTTTCCTGTGTTCTAGTCGATGATGAAGTGAAGCGATAATAAAGCATGGATGTGCTGGGTTTGTTTTCTTTACCTCTGCTGTGACTTAGACAGGACGTTGTAATATTTTAGATATGCCAAGTGCAGCGAAGAATTAATCTTTCTCTCAAATGAAACAATGTAGGATTACAGCAGTAACTGCTGATACCTGCTGCATTTATCCTTTGTAACCAGCTCTTTTTTTGCTGAGAGCCCTCATCACTTCTGTTTTTTCTTTTAGACTATACAAAGGTTGTTTTGGATCTTTGTTCACTTATTCCTGTTTCCAGCAAAGCCAGTGCTAGAATCTCTATTGGTCAAATGGAAGATCAGACACAATCACATAAAATAAATGCAGTTTGAGCCTGAAATTATGTCAGAACACATTAGTTTTTACACGTGTGACAAAATGTATAACTACTTACTGATATTTCTGAAGGAGTCTTGTCATTGTGGTACTAAGATGATACCACCTTGACAATAATTTGTTTGGCATTGGAAACTTGTATACCCAGGGTCATTGATCCTTCATTTCCTGCTCTTCTGATGACTGGGTCTTTCCAAATAAATTCCCTTTTTTACTGGAACACATCACTTTCAAATACCCTTACAAATAGAAAATAAAGTTGGAAATTTACATGTTCTGTCAGTTAAAAGTAAATCTTAGAGGGACTGGTGAAGTTCCACAGGGTGAATGTGGATATAAACAAGCTGGAGGTGTAACAACTACTGTCACCAAAGACCACAAAAAGAAGTGGAGAGGAGGGAAAATCATGTGATTAATTAGTATTTATTTGCAGACTCTGAGAGGATGCCTTACCTAGTATTAATTGAAACATTTCTGCTGATTACCTAAAAATATTTTTGGTCCATCAAAAAAAAAAAAACAACAAAACACCAAAAAACCCGCCTGCCTAAATCTGGAAAAATAAAAATTTAATTTAACCAATAGAAGCTCATATATCGTTAAAAAAAAACCAGAACACGAGGACAATGCAAGAAGACTGGTTGTATGTTATTGTTCTCCTGGGGTTTGGGTCTGTGTCCTGAAATACTGGCAATGCAGCTGTGCTTCAGATGAGTCGGGACTAGGCCCATCAAGCAACTTTATAGAATGTTCTCCTCAAATTGGTCAAAGCTGGACTTTTCACTTTCTACCTTTCTTTAACCTATCTCCTTTTTCTTTTTTTCCCTTTTTCTTTTCTTTTACTTCTTTGTTTCATCTCTGAAAGTTAAAAAAAAGAAAAAATGAACAAGAGTTTATTTCCTTGTGAATAGAGATTGCATCTCTCCTCCCAGGGCTTGCTCAGGGTCAGTAACAACTTCTGCAAGAATGATTTATTGACTTTTCTGCTCTGACCAGAATTAAAACTGTCACCAAAGGGCCTGTAGTCCCCAGACACCAGCTTGGCCTTCTCAGTCAATCTGCCAGAAAGAGAGCTTTAGTTACATAGCAATTAAAAGACTTATTTCATGGTGAGTAACTAAAGGGAGGTGGAGGTCAGAGAGAGAAAGGTTAACGTGCTGAGGCAGAAATAGTGCAAAGCACTAATTCTGTACTTGTATATAGAAGTCTCTCCCATCATCTCTCACTGTTGTTCATTTTCCACTTGTACTTGAAAATTTCTGTTTATTTCTTGAACCAGCTTGGAGAACTTTGGGAGCTTTATGAGAAGCTTTAAGATTACTGGGCTTTTAGTGCTACTTCATGATGTCTTACTAGATTCATGAGGGATTAAGGTTTATGTGATCATGGACAATTTTACCAAGCTTGTTTGTCTTCTATCTTTTTCCATTCCAGATGTGGATCTGTTGCCCAGTTTAGTCCAAGTTAGACAGAAAGGTAACAGCCTACACAGTGCATGAGAAAGGGTTCATGAACACTCTGCTGAGAAAAGAGCATCACGGGTATAACCTTTACCAGAGCTACAAGTGAAAAAGCTCTGTTGTGACAATTGTAGCCTAAAGAAAATTTAAAATTCAAGTTTGCACCTTACTGGAAGGCAATTGTCACACAAACCCATAGGAAAACTGACTTCATCATTTCCTTTTCTTAGGGTCCTGCTTGTTTTGCCATCAGCCTAGTGTTTAACATCCCTGGAATAGAGCTGTCCCTGTGGAAATTAGTGCAATGTCCTTGTAATATCAAGAGCATTTCATTAATACAGCTCTTGTCATTGGAACAAAGCTTGTGCATAATCAAAGTATGAGGATTCTCTTTGTTTTGCCTTTATGGCAGTTTTGGACAACTGCTGTCTTCTCAGGTACTGTGATATGCCAGGGAGGAAACAATGCTTTTTGGATGGTTGGTTGAAACAATTGCTTCTCTTACTGCTGTTGGGTTGTGCCTCTGTCACTTGGTGCCTGGTGTATCCCATGACAGACCTGGAGCCCTTGGGTCTTACAGAGCTGCACTTGGTGAATTCCACCAGGCCTGTGCAGCTGGCACTGGGAATTTTACCTTGTCAGTAGGATTTTATCAGGGAATTGTTCAGCAGGGCTGAGTATATCCCTTTCTTACTGATAGGGCAGCCAGTTTTTAATTGGTTTTGTAGAAGGACACTTGCAGGTGTATTTTTTACAGCTGGCTTCCCATGGTGAGGAATTGGTGTCAGAACTCAATACTGGTGCTGTTGGGATTGAAATGTGATTCAAACCCTATTTTGCTAGATTCAGTAAGTGCATAATGGATATTATAAAGAAAATAAACTTCATCGAATATGTTGATCACAAAGGAATTAAATATCATCTCAGACTTGCTGAGGAATTCTGTGACATAGCTGTGAGCTGAAATTCATATTTCTGCATCGCAGTACAATGTTTTAATAACCAGATCCTGCAACTGTTTCACCAGGGAAAAGTTCATCACTAGAGCATCTATATTGCAGACTGGCTTTAGTATTATGGATTAGAAAGCAGACTTTTTTTTTTTCCTAAATCCTCTTTATCAAATAAAATATAGCTGGAACTTAGTTCCCAGAAGTATTTTTGAGATTTATATCAAATAGTGAACTCAGTGTGTGTTCCTCCTACCTTAGTCTACCAATGAATCTTGGTGTGTTCGCTGCTGAAGCAAATAGGTCTCATGTCAGTGTTGAAGACTATTTTACCTGTCTGAAAGAATTTCATGTGAGGCAAGCAAAGATCCTTAGAGCCAGTTGAAGAGAACCTATTTAATTCAATGTATGTACTAATAAATATGTGAAATATCTCCCATGAGATTTTTTTTGGTTGGTTGATTTTTTAAGTGCACAACTTGAGACAACTGCAGAGTTCTTAGGGGAATGTCCATTTATTTTCCATTGATCAGGTCACAGAAAGCAAAGTATCAAAAAAGTTAATGGCAAAGTAGAAAGTTAGTAGCAGTGTACGTTAGAAGCCCTAGATAAAAATGTTTTAAAATTTTAACTTTCAGTGTTTTCATTGAACCCAATTTGAAAAAAATCACCAATTCTTCATTTTCAGGTTTGGACTAAAATCTTGGTAGCTAACCTTGCTGAAGATGAGGTAGAAGTGATGTTGTCACAACAGCCTGTGGGATGATGCAGGCAGTGGTTTTTTTTCCAATTCACAAGCAGCTGGATTTGCTGGGATGATATAGAAGACAGTAATTGGCCCCAAATTAAGCAGCTTGTGGTTTTTGTTAATGCTTGTTTATTCATTTTCACAAAAGGTGGGCATGGGCCCTCAAACGTGGATCTTCTCGTGGTCTTAATTTACAGACAGACAAGAAAAGAAAGGACTGAAGGGGAAGAATTAGGAGGGAATTAAAAAGATTGATTGTGATCAAACCAGACTTAGAACCAAAAACAGAAGAACTCTGCTTTGAACCTGTGAAAAGTACTTTTTCCCTTGTTAGCACTTTTCTAGTTTCTATAAACATAAATCTACCCAGCTTGTGATTTCTTTCTAGCTGCTGTCATTGCAGCTTCATCCTCAGGTAAGATGCCAGGTAAAGTCTCTCAAAGGGACCATACAATTTGCTAGTAAAGTTGGTCATACCATAAAGTTACCTTTAAAATAAAGACCTTTCAAATTAGTCTTTGAAGTGGGTTATGATCTTCTTAAGAGATCTCTTAATGAAATATGTTTCCTATTATAGTTTTAGGGTTTCATCCATACTCATCAGATTTTAATTCATTGGAAATACAGTTTTGACTTCTTTGGACAGTGGATTTGACCTTTAGTGAATTTTATGCTTTTATGAAACTCATGACTCTCTGAATTAATGATGACATAAGAAAGCCAGGTCTTTAATTTGTTATAAATTTTACTCTGAAATGATGTCTGTCAGTGATAATCCTACAATGTGAAGAAGTGTTGGCAGCAAACGATAAGAAATGTCAAGGAAAGGGGAAAAATGAGGAAGGGATTTTTACAAACTCGTATCATGCTATGTCCTCTTTTTGATAAGCTGTCATGACAGTGGCTGTCAAAGCTGTCAGGGTACTGAAGGGCCCTTCTTGAGACACATCTCTCCTTTATCGACAGGCAAGGAAAAATGTCTGCATGCACCTATACACATCTGTGTGGAGGAATAGGGTTGCATTCCTTTTATTCTGGATCAGAAGAAAAGATTAAATGCTAAGTGATATTCTGATTCTCATTTGTAATTAATGTATTTCCATAAAGTCTTTGGTGTTATGTGCATAGTAATTTCTCCTGCATCTGTGGTGTAATATTAGAGAGCTCGTGTAATTTTAAGATAACTTAATGGATATCTGTTTTGTATATATTATGGAAATAGATATCTGATTTAACCTATATACCTGTGATGTATAAGAATCATTCATTTAGGTTGGAAAACCTCTTAAGATCATCAAGTCCAAGCATTAACTCGGTACATCCAAATCCACCATTAAACTATGTCCCTAAGTGACACATCTAGACATCTTTTAAATGTCTCCAGGGATGGTGGTCAGCCTGCTCCAAGGCTTGACATTTTTCCTGGTATCCAACCTAGACCTCCCCTGGCACAATTTGAGACCATTTTCCCTGTCCTGTTCCTTCTATTATTTAAAGGAATTTTAGTTAACTGTAAGGCTTTCTTAGAAAGGGACGAAAAGAACCTTGCAAAGACATTGCTTTCAATATCTTTCCAGAACTGCTGCTGTAGAGTGTTCCAAATCCAGATGCTCTAAGTTTTCTAATGACATCGAGGAGTGTTAGGTGCTTTAGCACAGAAACATACTCAAAGGACCCTGTCTTCATATTCGGTCCCAGCTCCATGAGACACTCGTTAATTATTCGAGATATTGAAATACAAACAAATGCTCACAATGGGATTGTTTTGGGGAAGAGGCTTTTAGGCAAAATGAGATAAATGAGGAGCAGAATGGTTGTCAAAATCTTGAATTCTTTGATATGGTGGATTTGGCATTTGGCTAGTTCTATCCATACCCTGCCTTTTAGTGGGTCTGTGTCCTTTGCTCTTTGGTTTTGTGAATAATACTGAAATGTTCCCTGCTGACATAACTCCTTAGGTCCTTTATTTTTCAGTGATGTCAGTGAAATAATGTTACTAATCTGGAACTTAAACTTGCAGTCACTATATCAGTTTAACTTCCAGAGCAAACAATGAAGTTAGGAACACCTAAGCAGCACATGAGTAGAGATTGTGCAATGTGAGATGAAAAGTGTTCAGCCTGTGGGGAGAAATACACCTTTAATTTTAAAAGCAACCAAAAGGTAATAAGCAAATGGAACACAAAGCTATTCTTTTTTCCCATTCTGGTGACTTCAGTGGTGTTCAATTTTTGGGGTTTTTCAATGTTTCATCAGAAACCATTGTATCACCTGATATGATGGATTATCCACTCTTCCTGCAGGTTGAGAAACATATACAGATGTAAAAGAGCAGGTTGGCAACATTAGCATTCAGGTTCACCAGTACAAACCCCTCTGAAGCATTCTGCTTTGATGGCTGATTAATCATTTAATTTCCAGCACCTTGTATGATTAGGTTCAATTTTTTTTTCAGTGACTGCTGTGGCCTTTCCATTACATGCTGGAACCCTAGCCAGAAAACTGCTGTGAAGGAAACATAGGAGCGAAAGTGTAACATCAATACTGCTGGTCTGGGTTGCAAATGTAGCATCTTAAGCTCTTAAATTATCAAATAGTTCTTAAAAAAGCTGGAAATGTTGACTCTAATGTTTTGGAAATACATCCCCTAAATCAACACTCTATTAATTTTGCTGTTTGATGGATACTGTAATGGCCTTCCAGAGTGTATTTTTAATGGAAGTTTTTCTGTCTGCTTCCCTGCCCTCACTCTTATTTTTTTTCTGCATTGCTGTAACATAACAGTTTTGATGAAGAGCCTGTGGGACTGGATGGCAAAACTTACAGACTAGAATGTGTGAGAGAGTATGATGTAGCTAAAACTTGTGTGATCAAACATACTTCCAGTGTTTATGATGGTGGTTTGCCATATCCTCTGGGATATACAAGTGCTATTTTAGCATCAAAGAATGACTTCAACTCTTCTAATCCAGAGGAATTACAAATGCTGGGAATCATGATAAGGCCATTTGTGTGACTTAAGAGTTAAATCACACTGGTTTATCCACCATTTATTTCATTATTAGAAACAGGATTTCATTCTGTGATGATTTCCCTGAACATTTCTTTATCTTTTGAACTGTCATTTGGTCAGCTGCCCTCCAGGGTAGAATCACTCAGTGCTGAGTGCAGTCTTCAGCTGCAGTAACCTTGAGGGCACAGGGAATGAAGAGAGTTCCTCCTCATCTGCTTTTCTGTAAGGTAAGGCTGTCCTGGCAAAGCAAGGGCTCCTGCTGCTTGTTCTGTAGCCTAGCCAGCCATCTTCTGCCTGCTGAAACACAAACAGATGCTGTACATCCAGGGTTCTCATTCTCCTGCTGCTGCTGAACAATACAGCATGCTGTCCAAAGGCTTGGAGAAGCCTCCAGGGCCCCTTCACTGAGCCCTCCTTCCTGCCTTTACATGACCTGCATATGCAGAGGTGAAGATCCCTACATGAGACATGCAAAGGGTCTGGGGCCTTGCTAGCCATTAGGAGTGGGAGGTGTGTTTAAGGACATGCTTTGCTGCTTAGTTCAGTGTGTTGTTACATCCCAAATTTGCAGTCCAGAGACTTGCCTGGAGTGCATTTTACTTTCCATTTTATGCAGCAGTTCATATCTGATGAAACTGAACAAGTATTTCTTGGCACTGCAGAGACTGGTGCAGCTTTGTCTGTGGATTCTGGCCTTACTTCTGCCATTGATGAAGTGCTGTAAAAAGGAACATGTGCCTCCAGTCCTGAAAGCACTGTGGTCTAGAAGGAGTTTTTAGAAACAAAGCCCCAAACCAGTGCTGACATAAGTACATCATTTTAGAGGGAGTTACTAAAGTGGGTTTAGCAAGAAACTGCTGTTAAAGCTGTAAATAGGTGTTTGGTGAAGAAAGGACATGTACTGGAGAGGACGAGTCAAAAGGGATCCCCTGTGATTTGGAGTGCAGCTTGTGAGTCCTGGAGATGATATGTTCATTGAAATGTACCTTAATGAACATTGAATCCTGTTTTTCTTGTGACTTCACTCAAAGATCTTTGATTTGGTTCTAGAATTTTGGCTTGTGTTTGAGGGGATGCTGGACATCCTACTGATTACAAATTTACTACCATGACACAGCTTTTGAGAGGCAATATCAAAAGTGGAAGCTTCAGAAGACCAAGGGAACAGCTTTTAACCATGAACTTTTGTGTCCCTTGCTGCCAGAAGCCTTCAGTTGGTGTTACTCCTGTGGTGTGTGGCAGCTGTGCTGAGACCTAAAGGTTTAATCCTTAGACCTGTGAAGTCAGTGGCCCAGCTCTCAGGAGGATCTGTGATGTAGCATGAGCCTGAAATGGCAATTCCATGCCCTACTGGAGGTGTCATCATGGCAGCCTCTGCTACAGGGCAAAACTGGCCATCCTCAACTTAGGTCACAGTTGCTGAATACAAAAAAAAAGCAGGACTGTCTTTGTGTCTTGCATTAGGTTTGTATTTTTTGAAATTGCTATTTCACTCTTGTATTTTGGAAAAGTAACGCTTCAGTTCCTTTTAATAATGGAAAACATCTGTCTGAATCCATCATTTAGATTTCATTTAACAAACAATTCCTTCTTCCTCCACCTTTTTTCCTTGATTGTTGTCACACAGGATACCAGGCTAAGGATGAAGAAGAAGTGGTAAGCTATTGCATAGTCAGCCTGGGGCAGGTTAATGAATTAAAATGAGTAAAGATAAAAAGAAGTTACACCAACACTTTCAACATTATTAAAATAACAGGTTTTATTAGGCTGAAAATGTCTACACTGGTATTTGTATAAGTAACTGTGCTCAAGAGAGATCAGTGGCTGCCTCTGTGTTCCCATATTCTGTTCATTAACTCATTATAGCATAACGAGGCATTTGTTACAATGCTGGGTGCAGTATTTTCATAAAGCCTATGAGTGAAAATGGGCAAGCCCAAACACTCAGAGAAAGTCTCCTTAACACTCAGCAAATGCAGCCGTAGCAGGATGAGAAAGGAGAGTGTTTCCAGCCTCTTTTGCAGTTTATGACATAATTTGTTAAAGCAACAAGATTTTCTTGCTCTCAGTCTGACGGATAGGCCAGATAAATGAGAGAGATAGTAGCTCATTGTTTCCTGCTCTTTGAATGGCATTTCTCTATTGTCTTAAAGCCTCAGTGGAGTGAACTTCACATTGTGGGCTTTGTTGAAACAAAAGCACTTGTGCCCCATGTCACCGAGAGAGCTACAGTGGAAATGCTAATTTGATAGAACTGAAAAGTGTTTGAGGTGGAGCCAATAGGCTAAATATGAGATTCTCACCATCAGCTATTTACAGTCTTTGGTTTTCTGTCCTGGGTGAACAGCCTGTTTCACAGGAACATCAATTTTTGTGCCTTGTCATTTCACCAATTGCATCATGCAGTCAGATTTCAAATGCCTTAAGAGTAACCATAGTAACTGCGGGCCATTTAAATAAGCTGAAAGAAAAGGAATTCCCTCCCTCATAAAACCCTTCAGTCAAAGGTACAGCAAGATTCAGATTCTCCTCTGCTGCACACTGGCACCGTTCCACTGGATTTTGTGGTTCTGTGGATTTGCACAGGTTGATCTGGTTCTAAAAGTATCTGCAGAGCAAATCACCATAAGTGGGTGTAGCTTGTGGAGGAAGACAGAGCAGTGAGTGCTGGCACAAGGATAGATTTGTGTCTTTGTGTGTGTGCCTGCCTGTCTGCTGAGGCGAGCGTGGATGCGTCCGCTCATTGCCTTCCCCGCCCCTGAAAAATGTGACATTTGTGGCTGACACAGAACCACTCCTGCTCTTGTGCTCCTCTTACTCATGGAGTGATGTCAGAGCCTCTGTTTTTAGCTTGACAGTGTTTCTGTAGTCACTGTAGGATGGGCTATAAATCTAATCTTTAATGTTCTGAATCAGAATTCTAATGCAGTTGGGTGGGCCCAGTTCCAAGTGCAACATGCTACACTTGGCAATAGCACGGTGTCATCCATGCAGGAACACCAGGAGTACGCCAGGTTCGAGGGTCTTTTTGTTGTGACAATGGGAAAAATCCAAATTTCCCTTTTACTCCTAACCTGAATTAATGCTTACCTATAGCTCTTACCTTTTGCCTGTTCCCTTTGTTTCCTGAAATGAAAATCAGGGTGCTGTATTGTTAGGGAGACCCTGCATGTGTTATTGAGAAGATTTATCCGTCCGCTCACTGGGTCATGGAATAATTCCCCTAGATTCATTCTTACATTGATTTCAGTGATAGATGGTGCTGGTGATTCTAAATGTCACTGCTTCTTACATCTCATGATCTCTTCATTTTTCCTCCAAGTTTATAATGCAAGAGGATAAATGCATTTAATTTAGGTTAATCTTCAACTTTCGTTACGTTTTCTGAAAAAAGAAGGACTAAGTTAGGTAAGTAATTCAAGTAAGCAATTGTTCCTAACTCGTAAGCTGAATGTGCTAATGAAGCAGTTATGAACTGACTGGAGATTTTGGTGTCTGAGCTGCTTATTAAGAAAACTGTTCTATCTGCAAAAACACTTTAATTGTCTTGTTGGGGATATCAGTGAGAATTGGAAACTAGGCTAAATTTTAAGTCTATTTATAGATTCAATAGCAAAGAATATCTTCCAACATCTTTCATTCAGGGCTAGTATTTAAAATCTTGGTGATTTTAAGTTATTAGACTTCCAAAAACCAATTTGCTATTAAGGAGTGATTAGGAAACTGATTTCAGTACTGGCTATTAGAAGCTTATCATTTGGCCTTAAAGCATTAGCATTCTCTGTTCTTTGAAGACATTCAGGCAATTTATGAGGGCCTCATGCCTAATGCTTGTTACAATAGCCACACTGAAATACAGGCATTCTCATCCTTGTTGGGCTAAGCTGGGAGACAAGTTGGATGTTGTCTGAATTGTTTTTTACTCTCTTTCATTTTTATTTGGTCACTACCAAAACAACATTTTTGGTTTTCATTATTCTTTCTCAAAATTCTCCTAGGGGGTGATTCTTGAAACCCCTTCCACAATCACACTTAGTTTCAGATATTTTTCCTACCTATATTCCTCTAGTTGGGCAGACTTTTCCAACAAAGTTTCCTAGGGGGCTGTCATTGACTGTGGTGCAACTGCAGAGATCAATAGTCTCTGTGGCAGCATGCTGAACAGGCAAGATTCACAGTCATCCCAGGAAGAAAGGTGTAAAGCTCCCTGACCTTGTGGAGGCAGAGAGGGAAGTGAAGGTGACATTTATACCTCTTGGTGAGGAAGTGGGGATAAAAAGGAAATCTAATATATCATTGAGACATCACCAGTTATAGAAACTCTGAATTTGTCTCTCGTTTTTCATGCGTTAAATAATGTTGTCATCTTTCTAGCTGAGCAGAAGTAGCGTTTTCCCTCCCCTTTCCACTTCAAATGTTTGCTCAGTTTGTCATCAAGCTCTTTTTTTAGGTTCACTGTTGTTCCATACATTAGAATTTTCCCAAACTTTTGGTCCATAGCCCACTTGGAAAAAATTATTTCTTCAGTTTCAAACTTTCAATTGTTAAACATTACTAGCAGCACCTATTGAAACCAATCCTTTTCCATTTTATTCTCTGTTTTATAACAAGATAAAGATTAAATAATCCATCCTTTAATAGGGTACTTAAGCTTAATTATTCAGTGCTGCCACCTCTGCTCCCCCCCCACTCCCAAATTAACATCAAGATTATCTAAAATATTTCAGATTCAATGGCTGGATTTAATGTAGAGAAAAAAGACCCCAAAAAAGGTACCAGATGAGAGCTTGGGTAAACTTCCTGGAGTCTGCAGATCCTGATCCACAGCCATTGCTCCCAACAGATAGCATTTTACTGACTTCAGTGATCTTTGGAGTGGGCAGAGATCAGGTAGCAAAGTGCAGTGCAGTTTGGCGGTGGTAGGAGTCTGGAGTTAGCCATAGCCCAGACTGTTGTATAAGCAGTGCAGAGTTTAGGGGTTAAGAAGAGATTTAACTGTTTTGAGAAGTAGAGAGAAAGTAACATTTCCTCTGCTGTATTTCATATATATCTGATAGGATCATGACAGTTTGAGAGCTGAGGTGATCTGAAGTATTTCATTCAACATTTAGAGACTCTGAATCCATCTCCAGTCTCTTACTTCTGAAGTGTAGCTTATATTTCTGACTGATGTCTGCAGGTAGGTACTGCTCACTGGGCAACTGGAGGCTGGCCAGCTGTTAAGCCAGAACGTTACACGTAGAGCTTCTTGAAGAAGAAAATATTTGTACAGCGGGCAGCAATATACATACACCATGCACGTTTTGACAGAGAAATAAACCCACACATTTACACTTCCAGTCTGATTTTTTTTTAAGGTGGTGATTTACAGCCCTATTACCACTTGGCAATCCAAGGTCTGGAGAATAATATCAAGCCATCTGCTTGTGCCCCTGTAGGGCAGCTTGTAGCCGTGATGCTGCGTTGCAAATACATCATTGCAGCTCACATGCTGAAAATCTTGTTGCGTGTCTTGGATCCTTTTTTTTTGTTTGCCTGCAGGATGGTGGCAGATGTGCCGGAAACACATGTGGGTTTTGTGTGATTGACTGTGCTGTAAATCGTTGAAATTATGATCTGTGATATTTTTTGCTTTTTTCTTGTTACAAAGCCAAGAAAATGGGGAAGGGGTCTTCGAGGGAAGGTTGGCATGCAAGAGAAACAAGATGAAATAATTTTTAGAGAAGAGAAATGCTACTTCTCACAAATAGTTTTTGAGCTAATTGCCTTGCTAATTCTTCTCTTGATATCATATTCCTCTCTTAATGGCCTTGTACTTGGATACCACACAAACTAATTGAGGACTTACCTTACTTTGGTTTGATTTCTTTACTATGAACACTATACATACTACTCCACAGCAGATTTAAGTTCTGATATTCTCTACCACTGAAAGTCTCTCCACTTTGGATTTTTCCCCTCCTCTCTTTTCTGGCAAATCTGTGACGACTGATGCTGTTGTTCAGAGAAGAGGACAGATTGCCTTGAATGTTGGTAACATGCAGGGTTGCTGATCAAGTTTCTGTTCCTACCACATTTCCACAAACTGGTGAGATCTGTTATCTCTGGGACTAAGTTTTGCCACGCTTGCTCTGTGCCAAGGAGCATGCTATTGTGAAAAATCTGAGAAACAGCCTTTTCAAAGCCTGTGTGGTGATTGAGGTAGGTGCAGTTACAAGTGGTATTGCTGCAGATCCCAACTGGAGAGCACTGCTGGAATTGCTGATGACTTCTGTTTTAAGCTATGTGTCATTAGTCCTCTTGGCTCCAGGCTGTAGAGAGTAGGTTCAGTGGGAATAACACTCAGGAGGTGACTGGGGTCAGCAGTGCTATGGGTAATAAAAGTGAGAAGTGGGCAGATGATATAAATGCCTGTTTTCTGGTCATTAATGTGATATACCATGTAATCTAGCTGCTTTTAATTATTCATTATGTTGGAAGGGTTTACAGTAACAGACAAAAAGACAGCATCTTGGAGCATAGATTTAGAAGCCATTCTGAACTGCAGACTGTGCAGGAATTAGCTCTTCATTTTGCCTCCTTGTGTTTCTCCATGTAATGAAGATTTGGTTCATAGTGTCCCAAAAGTGTCTTGTGTTACTGTCATTACTCATTCATAACCAACTCTATAAATGAATACGTAGCAAGGAGACTATTCCTTGAAGGGCTGTGGACAAAAGCAGAAAATTTCTTTGGGGTGATTTATGCCTAAAATTACTTCAAAAATATTCTGTTGAAAGTGGAGAGAGAGTTGCAGTAGCACTAACTGCATCTATTCAAGGTTGATGTGTGGATCCCTTTTTGAAAAGTCATTTTAGTTTTAAGGGTAGTTTCCAATACCTATATATATGGTACTATTCAAACAGTTATGATTTACTATCTATACTTCTAAAACTGGAATGTGCTTTTCCTGTTTGTCATCACATGTACAATCTTATATACAAAGTGAAACTTGATTCCCATAGTTGTGCTGTTTTTTACTTGACAGGAAGGTTTGAATTCAGAAGACCTCTGTTTCAGACGTGGATGCTGTGCTTATATCAAAGACGTAGTATATTTGAAAATGTTAAGCCAGCAGATTTTCAATTATATTTGGGTCATGAAGAAACTCTGGATGTTGATGAGGCTTACCCTGCTTTTGTGCAGAATTTTCAGGCTAGATCTGCCAGGCTAAACTGTTCAGTTTTGGATACTGATCTCAGTGGGTCTTGTTCTCAGTCAGAAAACTACTGTGATCTTGTCTTTTTCTGTAAATGTGTCAGTAAAGATATGGACAGTCTGTTAAATAAATAAGGAAGGAATGGCTTCTGTGGAGTCCATGTGTTTTCAGGTATGCAGATACTGGATAGGAAAATAGGAATAATGATGAAATGAGGCCCAGCAGAGACTTGGAACAGACCCTCGTGAAGCCATGCAGCAAGGACAGCCCAGCTTCGCAAACTTGCTTCTGTAAAGAGATTGAATGCAGAAACCATGCAGGATTTCAGCTGCCTGTGTGGAATCAATGCCAAAGGGATGGCTGTTCCTGCAGAGAGGCAGTGTCTTCCTGCAGGCCTGCTCCACAGCCCTATGGGGTGTGTTGTTCCAGTGGTGAGCTTGAACAGAGGCAAGCAGTTGGATGCAGCTCAGGATCATTCCCCACATCTGTGTGCTTGCCTTGGCACACACAGCCACATGCTGACCATAATCCTGTATTAGTGGTATTGCCAGCCATTCCCCACAGCAGCAGACACTGATGTCACAACTGGGAGATTATGTCCTCTTAGCAGATCTGGCAGCAGAGGGAAGGCCAGATTAATGGAGCAGGTAGATGAGGAGAGGAGAAATTATTTATTAAAGCCTAAGCCTTTATCTAAGTCACATTGGCTCATTCACAGAGGAGTTCCAAAAATCTCAGACAAGATGCTCTTAAAAAAATGGTTTTTCATTTATTTTTGCAAGTTTGGTCATGGGATTTATCTATATATGTCTACATATTTTGCTTTCCCCTCCTCCCCAAAGAGACTTTTTCTTCTGGACTTTTCTTCCATGGATTCAAGGGATTCCTTGTTTTGTTTATCCCAGGTAGATACAAATGCTCTATTTGAGGGCCATGTTGTGAGGAATATGTAGGAATCACAGCAGTCCACATTTGGGTGGGCTGGAGGAGCAAGCTGCAAGATTTCTTTCATATAAACTGTGCATTCCAAGTTGACATCGGAACAGCTGCATTGAGGTGCACTGCTATTTTTTGGAGAAATGCTGTCCATTGATATAGAATAGTATTGTAACTATAAAGATTATTATTTTTTATATAGCTTTATATTTATTTTTATATGTGTACACATGTGTCTCCCTTGAAAATCCTGCCTTATTTCCGGTCCAGTGGTTTAATCTGATCAATACTTCCTCAAATGTTGCAGGTCAGGAAAGATGCATTGTACATGTCACTGTCCAGAAGTTAAATCTGAGCTCTCTGCCATATCTGCAAAACCCCTCTGGATAGCTCTGCTTCTTCACCAGTGTAATTGAGAGAAGGATTTGACTACATGTAGGATTTTTTAGGTACTTGAGGGAGTAAGGTATCTGTTCTTTTTGAAGGGCAATGGCCATAGGGTGCTTAATTTTCTTAAACTGATTTGAAAAATCCTGATCCAGTGTGAATATTAATATTTGAGCAGGAAATAAGGGTGAATTTGTAATCCTCATAAAGAGATTTGACTCAAAACTTACCAAAAGAGAGAGAAAAAAAGAGATAACATGAACCAATTACCAATTAGTAAATTTTGTGGCCTTTGTTGGAGCTGTAAAGTTTTATACCATCAGTCATTTGGTGTAGTAAGTTTAGCTTTAAAATTAAAGGATATCCCCTGTGGAGGCTCTTCAGAAATTAAGACAAGATCAAGGAGAGGGGAAGTATAAAGGGAGAAGGAGGCAAAAAAGAAAGGATATATTGGTATTTTTCAGACATTAGAATTAACTCCCATGGTCTGGGCTGGAAAAAAAAAATAAAAAGGAAAACACAACAAAGCTTTGAAATTTTTTTCTGTATAGCAATATCCTAAAAACTGATCTCCAGTCTGGGTGTCATTTTAATTTTAGGAAAAGCATTGGTCTCGTCTTGTAGGTGTAATGCAGAAGTACAATTATTTTACTGCACACCCATATCCCACCTCTGATATTTCTGGCTCTGATGTTTCTGCTCATCACTCAGTGTGATGTTGTGCTGCACATCTTCTGTTAAAAGGATTGGTGTTGCTTGGGTTTGCCTCATGGTCTGGTTTTTGTTACTGATTTTTTTTTTTTTCGTGGTTATGGATTGGCAAAGTGCAAGTTTGGGATTTTCATCTGGAACGCAAATAGTTCAGCTAGACTTTTTGAATGTCATTGTGTTTTGAGGTGGGTCAAAGCCTGCTTCTTAATCTCAGCTAGTTATCCATCACCCCTGGGCCAGCTCTGCTTCCAGATCAGTTGCTGGAGTAGCCAGCCAGCCATGGCTGTGTGCAGAGTGATCATTTGGATAGATATGCTACTTAATTATACAAGTATTAACTTACATGGCTAAATCAGCAACTTGTTAATCAGTTTGACCATGTGATTTTAGTACCTAGATTTCTTCTTTTTTTCTCTGGCATTTGTTTTAGTTTCTTCTTGACTGATTTCAAATTACGGATGTTTCCATGAATGTTTATTATAATTTGTTCTTGCTTTTTAATGTTTCTTTTGCATGTGCTTTACAAATACACATCAGTTTTTCTGGAATGAGGCTTTGTAGACAAAGCAAAGACAAATTCATGTTCACCAACAGCTTTTAGTAGAATGATGTTCACAAAATTTATTCCCCTGCACATGGGAAGGAAAAAAAGACTCCTTGTGTCTGATTCACTCATGCCTGACAAAGCAAAAGAGATCCCATCCTAGATTTAGAATGTCAAATCCCAGGAAACAAAAGTAATGAGAAAAACACTGAATAGGCAATGGAGCTTGTAAAAATGCAGACAAGTGTGAACTTGGTGCAAGGTCTTGGCTGCCGCGCGTTGTTCCGTGGGGTGTGCTTGCGAGCGGCGAGCGTCGCGTGCCTGCTGGATTAGGGGGCTTAAGAGGCTCCAGTCTCTCTGGAGGTCTCTTATCTCACCCAGGCAGCTCTCGGTCTGCTTTGTGTACCTGCAGGAAACTCATCTGCCCTAATGGTGTGACCACAGCGAAAAGGGTGCCAGTGGAGCAGGAGGCTGCGCAGCTGAAAGGGGGAAATGGAAAACAAACCAGAAAATGGGAATTGAGTATTTTTGGAACAGTAGGAGTGATAGGTGCGTCCTGTCTGCGGTTTGTCTGTGTAGCCCTTGAAGCCGTGGGGAGCTACCTTGCTCTGCATATCCCCTTGTTCCACTGCATCTGCAGAGCTGTAGGGGCAGCACTGGGAAACCTTGCATCGCTCCTGACCTGTGAGGAAATCGTGCCTTTGAACCGTTAGCGTTTTTGACCTATTTTTTGGATATTTATTTCCTTGAAACCATTAAATGACTCTGAAATAAAACCATTTTGACTTCTCCAAGCTGTGAGCGCTGAACAGGTTAAAAAGGGAAACAAGCTAAAAGCTCTGTTTCCTTTGCCTGAAAATCCACTGATGCAGGATGAAATTAAAGGCTATAAATAGCTCCTGTCCCTTCAGCTTCATCATGCAAGCTTCGGCTGTGCGCAAGGATTAGAAGAAGACAGAATGGATTTCTGTGTGGCGTCAACAAGAGTCAAGGATTATGCCCACTGTGCACATTGTATTGTTCATTTCTTGTGGGCCCTTGCAGGGAAATTAAATCCCTTCTGATGCTCAAGGTGCAGGAAGCAGAGTCGGCTTTGAGCAGGACGCGTGCATTGCAAAGCAGTTTTACACAGTAGCACTTAGCTTCCTGTGGTCTGCTGCGTCAAGCCCTGCCCTCATTTCCTACTGTCAGACAGCCCAGAACAGACCATAGCAGCAGGGGCTGGGGCTTCCCAGCCTTTGAGCTGAAGCTGCTATCAGTGAGGCTTATTGCCACTGAACACATTTTGAAAATAGGCTGGTTGTATGTTTGTTTGTCACGTTGCCCCCTTTTCAGTCCGTTGCCTTCTCCTGTGCAAATCCTGTGTTGCTGAGCATTGCTCTGTAGTGCCAGAAGGCTTTCACAGAGTTAACTGCAAATAGACCCTTGTGATGGGTATAAGCTCTTGAAGAAAGGATGCCAGATCTTTCCTTAGAGGAGCACTCAAGGTTGCCATGACCTTAGCAGTGTGAAGAGTTATTTTATCTCTTCTCTCCTCTCTGTTTGTCTTTCCCACCAATACATTGTATGTGTCATTACAAAACACTGCTTCAAGGAGGAGTATTACAGTAAATTCCTTTTTATTATTTACAAAAAATAGAAGCATAAAACAGCAGTATTTGTCCAAAAGGTAAAGGAGTAAGTAAAGAAACAAACTTCTCCTTTTTGGAACAAAATAAAACTGGAATAAAACTGCTTTTTTGTATTCCTGTCCCACAAGTTGCAGAAGCCTGCTTGCTTGCAACTCCTGTATGTTTAGATGAGGTTTGATAGAGAAAAGTAACTTTCAGAGTTTGGGCCTCAGCTTTATACATATTTAGAGCAGAATAATGACAAGTACTTTTAATATCTCTGCTTTATATATGGCAATTTCAGTGGGGAGAAGGGCAAGAGAGGAGTAACTTCAGACTGATGTTTTTATTGCTTTATAGCTGATGTCTGAGCATTTAAATAAGAAAATAGTGGTAGTATTTGTTGATAGCTGATAAAAGGATTTTATGTACATGCTGAGTTTTTCACATCCTAAAGATATCTTGGGACTGCAAGGATTGCAGCTTTGTTGTGGCAGTGCTGTAATTCTTTCACTAAAATCTCCATGAGTCAGCATTATGGCAGTGTGAGCACTTGCTCCAATTCTGAAACCTCCCCCAAAAACCTTCCTAAGGAGAAAAATGGTTGAGGATGAAGAACTTGCAGTAGTCATGGACAGTAGGCAGAACTTATTTTTAGATTGAATAAAGCAGTTTTGTTGTTAATTCTTATGGGTACATCTAGTATTAGAGTTAGTATTAGTATTAGAGTGTGCATTTTAATTTCCTTCTTCTAACAAGAAGTAAGGTCCTTTTTCCTAACACTGTAGTCCTGTTGACTCCATCTACTAATTGATGGAAACTGTATTTCAGTGTCCTCCTGAGAAGAACATCCATCCTCTGGGAATTCAGTAGGTATAAGGAAAATGCTGTCCTTTCCTATACTCTGGAGCCTAAGCAGATGTGTACTAACTGTGAGCCTACCACTTTTGCAGAAATGTGATATTTATATTTTCCAGTGGAAAATGTTAGCTCACTGTGATGTTGGCACTTTCTTCGGGGAGACAGTGGATGTTTCATTAGGACAGGACTCACTGACAGGTACATCTGAAGGTTGTGCAGTCAAATCCCAAAGGCTGCTTCTTTTTTCTTTAGGCACATACTTTGTAAATGTCCAGTTGTGTGTATCAATAATGGCTTTTAGAACATTAAGAACAAGAACAAATAGGGAAACAAAGAATGCAGGCTTAAGGTTGCTGTCCTAGAAAAGCTATAAAAGCCACTCATATCTGCCTTGAATTAGGAATTATAAAACTTAGAAGTTTTTTGCTACTTTGTTCATTTGTTCACTTGTAATGTCACTGGAATCCACTAAAACAAAAATCCTCTTGCTTTGGGCACCCTAGTTGCTGTGAAGGTGGAAAGGCTGCTGGATGCAGCTATTCCTTACAGTCAAGGTGCGTTCTCTCTCCCCTCTGGAAAAATGGAAGCTTACCCGGGTCCTGCTGACCCGTTCGCCCTCAGAAACCTCCTCATCATGGTGCAGAGTAACCAAAATAGCATTTTGGCTTAATGGCTCCAGCACTTTGAGAAAGGTGCGCTTCCCCACTGAGGCAGAGACTCCAGTGGAGCAGATTCGAGTCTCATTTGGCTCTGTCCAGGATGGCCACTATTAAAGAGCTCTTTGCCAGCAATGTAAAAGCCTTCACTGGAGCAAACTTGCCTGCACTTTGTACTTCAGATGTTCTAGTGATTGGACACCTTTGTGAATATTTTTGTTGTGATCTATATATTGATTCCTCTTCCCCATGGGTGAACATTTTATCTCTGTGCTCCACGGCAAAGGGAAGTTTATTTCTTGTCTCCAAAAGTTACTGCAAATGTCCTAAGGGTGACATGTAATGTACTGGCTGCAACAGAAAAACAAGAACAGTGTATTCAGGTGTAGACAGGAGGAAAGGTAGGAGGATGATTTTATGAGGCAGAATTATTTATTCCATTATTTCTGAATTCTAGCTGTTTCATCTTTTCAAATAATGCAATGCTGTAAACTGTGAGTCCTAATGGAATAAAGCAAAGTGCTGTAGCCAGAGGCACATAAGAATATCAATTAAACATACACTTGAAAACATCCATTGGGAAAGTAAGATTTAGTAGCTGTCATTGCAGCATGTTAACCTCCTTTACCCCTCCTTGCCCTCACCTCTTTTCCAGGCTTCTCTTCCGAGTTCCAGGTCCTCACTCCATGAGCTATATTAGAATGGCAGTTCTCCAGAAGTGCTCCTCAAGGATGTGCTGTTTGAGGCCTAATTCTGCATCAGTCTAGAAATCAGCTCTCCCATACTTCAGCTGGTGCAGCTTACTACCACCATGTTGACTTCAGTGAATGGGAGCAGCCTGCAATCCTTTAAATGTTTTTACTGCCCAAAGATAAGGGGATGGCTGCAGGCGTGGCCGCTCCTCGTGGGGTGGGTGCCCACTGGGGAGGGCACTGTGGGCCTCAGAGCTCATTGTGTGCCAGCCCATTCTGCATGTCCCTGAGGTCAGGATGTGTTCCTGAACAGACAGATGGTATCACCCACCAGGGGATTATCAGGTCCTCCCCTGTGGAAGCAAAAATCTACACTCAGCACTTTCTGAGGAGAGGGAGAAAGCACTACAGCCAAACTCCTGAAGGGACTAGCCAGCTGCTGCCTTGCCATTTTTGACCCTAACCTTGACGTAACTCTTGGTGAAACAAATGGTAAAAAATGGCATCACTTCTCCCCACTGAAGGCTTAGGATGTGAGCAAAGGAGTCAGAACCATTACTATTCCTAGACATCCGTCCAGTCAGACGAGCAGATGGAGAAGCACAAACCGTTCTCGGAGAGAGTAAGAAATATGGACCAATGCCTATAGTGCAATTTCTATGCCAAATACCAGTGTGAAATCAGCAAGAGTAGGGGTCCCAGTAGGCAAAACCACTAAATTATGCTCAGTATAACATCTAATAGGGGAAAAGACCTAAAATACATTGACTTACAATATAATTATGTAAGTTTGTCATCTGAAAATTATCCCTTGCTTCTTGAAAAACAAGAAAGTCTTAATCTGATGGCTGTAAAATATTGACCTGTGCCCAGTTTGTAGAGTCTGTAATCAGGACACTCTTGTGACCAGGACGACTTGACAAATCCTACAGTGCACCAAACTGTACATCTTGCATGTTTGTGAATTGAAAATGAGAGTAAGAGAACAGTCCAGTTGCTTGTATGTGATGTTATTAGCTGTGTAAAGAGATTGGAGATTTAATGTGAGGAGATGACAGACTAAAGACAAGTTGAGGCAGCAGACATACACAAGCAACCTCAGTGCTTGCAGTTACTGGAGTTAGAAGTCTTTGCTACTCTGCTTATGTTTTGAGATGCTTGTTAAGAGAACAGACAAGGGGCAAGAACCAAGTGTGTGATAACAAGCTGTACTGTTAGCAAGCTGTGCTGTACAAGATGTAATGGAAGAAAAAGGAGTGAGGAAAGAAGATAAAGGATGTAGAATATAAGTGGGGGTTTAATGTGAGGCCATGGATTGACTATTGCAGACATCAGGTATTTGTGAAACAGCAGCTATTGCATGGCTTGAATGAGATGTAATTAAAAAGATAATCAATCTAGGTGGCTGAAGATACAGCTGGAGGAGAAAAAGGAAAGCAAGTATTGATGATAACTCAAACTGCTGCTTCCTTACAGTGCTGATCACTGTCTTTGCAAGGTTCTCTGGTGAGTCTGCAGTGCCTGAGGAGATTGGAAATTCTTGCTCCAGATGAACCATGCAAATACAAAAATTCATAATCAGGACCTACATTGTGCTGGGTGTATTGTGCTGCATGAGCATTGCCTCAGTGGAGTCAATTAGCAGGGCAAGGAGAACATACAGTGTGAGGAGGAAGTGGAAGAGTTCACTGAGGGTTGTGAAATAACTTATACCACAGCATTATCTTTTAGACACTGCATAATCCAAATCACTACCCACTTCCTCATACCAGACTGGAGTATCTGAATCTGTATCTGGCAGGTAGTCCCATGGGAAGCAAACAGAAAGATGAGGCAGTGTTACAGAGGAGCATGTTAGATCATGTAATGTGGCACTTAGTGAGACCATTGACAGAAATGTGGAACTGTTTCATGGAAGGGAGGGGGGAAAGCCCATGACATTCTCCTGAATGTGTCAAACTAATTAAAAAATCTCACAAACCCAAACTTGAGCAGATGATGGCAAAGGTGCCTATTAGAGCTGACATACAGAAAATTCTTCATAACTAAAGCTTGACTGTAAGGTTAAAAAATAAATCAGTAGACTTGTTTACCAGCAAACAAGTAAGCAAAAGCAGTCAGAATATTTACATGTCAACCTGACATAAACTGATCATAACATGACATAATTTGATCATAACCTGTAAGTGCCTGAACTGAGCATTGCCAAAGTTACATCACAAACTATATTTTGGAGTAGGGAAAGGCTGGGATAATTCCTTCAGGCAATGGCATATGCTGGCTAGCACTGAGAATTGTAGCCTAGAAAACTGACCTCTAAAGGAGTAGCTTTCTTCTTTCAACTCAGTCATTCTTTCAAGAATCATTTAAAAATACTTGGCAAGAGTTAAAGCTTGATAATTCCTCTTGCATACTATCAAATCAAAGCCTTTTCCAGGCTGTTTTAAAAAACGTATTAGTATGTTTACTCAATATTTATGATTGTTTTACAGGCTTTGAAGTGGGGAACAGGGGAAATGTTAATAGGTTCTGAGGAAGGTTACCAAGTGATTATGTTGTAGAGGATGTCCTCTGCTGTGACTCCTCAAATCAGTCATTCATAATGTATACATGTACTTCTGAGAGCAGCAGTGCCCCACCGTGAGACTCTGTTTTCCCTCTCTGTGACAGAAGGAAGATGTTAGGCAGGAATTCAAAGTCTCATAGCTCCCATTGGAACTGTGCTCTATTTTTTAGGCTTATGTTTGAAGGAGCTACACCTTTTCATCTTGGAACAGAAGCTGGTCAGCACTCACAGGAGAGCAAGACCAAAGTTTTTTGCAAATCCAGAGAACCCCAGTGCACATCTCCTTTATTCATGCAACAGATCTAGATTCTCTCACAGACTTGCCATTAGGGTTAGGTTCTAGAGGTGCAATGTCCAAAGGGAATAATTTATACCTCCCTCTTCCTTCCTTTGTACATCCATGTGAGATAAAGCCACCCTGAGGCTAGATTTCATGGGAATCCTCCTTTCATGAGTTGTTCTTCTAAAAAAGATACCTACAACTCAAGATTCCAGAGAGGTCTTTGAACTTACTTTTCATTTCCTCAATGGTCATACTTTTGCTCCTAGGATCTATGGCTGGAGAGGAGATGCAGTATGTACTTAATTCTCAGGCTGCACTGAATGGTAGAAAGCAGGTGAGACCTGTGCCAGTGGATGGGATGTGCACTCCCTGGCGTCCAGCAGATTCATTTTGTGATTTTTTTCCCCATTTTTCCTCTTATTCACAAAATCTGACACCTTGAAAGACATTTAAGTATCTGTCAACCATGAGAAACATTGACATTCAGCTGGCTAAAATAGCTAATTCCTCATCTGTGAAAGAGTGATTAAATACTATTTCAGGTTTGTTATGAGCATAATTGCACTAAAGACAGTAAGGCACTCTAATTACCCGACAATTGCAGGGAGGAGTCCATATTTATTAGAACAGTATAAGATCAGTAGCCTGGTCTCTTATACTGATTCATCCAAATATTGCCTCAGTTCATAAGGGACTGGAACAAAGGACTGTCACAGGAGAGTTAATGGATCATTGACCTGCTATATGGTGACTTTTTACATTATTAAAAACATTATGTCTCCTGTATTTTGTGGGCTTTGCTATTTGGATGCAGCATGCAGGTGACCTTTTGGGAATAGAGCTTTTCTTTATGTGTATTAAGGACGTTTTTAGAAACAGCCTAATGTATTCTTATGTTTTCTTCTGCTTCTTCAGACAATGCCTGTCTACTTTATGTACAGTGTCCATTGTGTTCCCTCTGTTTCCTTTTGTTGTTTTGTTTTTTTCAAATAGCACATTTACCACTGAGTTTTTGCGTATGTAGAAATGTACAAAACTCCCACTTGGAGGTTTTAAAGAGCCCATCAGGTCATTTAATGAAAGAAGAGATTTTTTTAGACCCAGTTTTCTGGGCAGAATTCCAGATTGGAAAATCACATTTTTCTCTCTGTCTTAAGCAGTTTTGTGCTATTGCCTCACTTTAGTAAAAAGCTATCACATTACACCATAAAAGACGCTACATTTCAATACTCACTTTTTGAAAAGTGCTTTGGGATTTGCTCAGATAGTTCCTGTATATGTTTTGTCTCTGTAGTGGTTTGCTTCACCACTTCTCCTTCAAATTAGAAAACTTGTCTTGTTTCCAAGAAGAAGTGCCAGGTATGACTTCAGGCTTACACATCCTACTGGATTTGAGATCTTTGTTCACTGACTAAGAATATATTTATGTAGGTTTTAAGTATTGCTGTGGCTGTGCTCTGGGATTAGAGATATTTCTGTTGAGGAGTTGCAGTGGGCAGCCAGACAGAATCTAATACGAATTTGCTTGTTGTGTTTCCACGTTTAGAATTATTGCTTTGTCTGTCAATTGTAAGCACTTCGGTGCAAGTATTCAGTATTCAAAATCTAATCAGGTTGTGGGATTTTACTTTGATTCTTAAATCACCTTATTTATTCTAGAGTGAGTTTTGTTGTGCCTAACTGAGCATTTTAGTGGAAGTCTGTTTTAAGCCACTTGTGTGGCTGCCATGAATGAGGAGAAACATGGGACACACACTACCATAAGAACTTATAGGACCCAGTAACAGTGAAGGGAAACTTAAAAAAAATTGTTTTATTTCACCCTCACATTTGTCTTGTGTGTTTTGGTTGTAGGAGGCTGGAGTATTACTTCAAGAAATACTGGGTAAGATATTTTTAAACAGCATTGAGATTTTTAATGGGATTATGTTCCTTTAAAAAGATTTATTTCCCTTCACTCACCTCCTTTAGATTTCTGCAAATAAAATCATTACTATACTCTTTCTGGTGACTGAACACAAAAGGATAAGGAACATGGAAGGGCAGAAATCAATTTCTTTCATTTGTGGGAACGTAAAGGCCATAGCTCCATTTAGGTGTACAGCTGAAGACATGTTTTCATTGCAAATAAACTGTGCACCTTGATGTGATTTTATTTTCCCACTTTGCCTGTAATTGTTTTGATTAAAGGGTGGATGCAGCCATGGAGAGCTGGAGAAAGCAACCTCCAGGTAGGGATGTACAGACAATGGATATGTGTTGTTTCCTCTACCATGGTGGGTGACCAGAGGATAACATACTGCTGTAGCAGGTCTGGTTTCTGTGCTGCACATCCACAGATGTCTGAAATGCCTAAATCTTAATAGTTCAAGACTTTCCTTTCAGCTTCCTGTCTGCCTAATCCATTCTGATCTTGTAGCTGGGGCTGAGACAGCGGTGCTCCTGTATTAAACTTATTTAGGAAGGAGCATTTAGCTGTTGCTGTCCCCTCTAGACTCATTAATTCAGGTGAATAGCAAGCAGAGGGAGAAGGTGGCTTTGCCTGAGTTGCCATGCTGCAATCTTTCTGTGCTGTGGAGCTGAATGAGGGAGCAAGGGAAAGAGGCAGCTGTGTTAGCCTGTTGTCACTGCCATTGCTAATAGAACACGATGATTTCCATCTTTTCCCATCTGCCCATGGGGGGAGAGACGCCGATAAGGCCTTGGGATTGGTTACAATCTCCTGAAATCGCCCAGCAGATGGATATTGAGCAGATAAGCGTTAATCTGTCCTGGGAGAGGATTAATCGGGTGAGAGATGGCAATCTACGTGTGCTGTGTGCGCAAGGGCGGGGGTGAGAGTGGTGGGCAGCTGGTGCTGCTGTCATCTCTTCTGCTCCTGCTTTTGTCCTCTGGCTGTGCCATGATGGCAAATAAGGTCTGTTTCCTACACCAGCCTTGTTACTCTAATTTTCACCGAACTTTGACTTTAAAAGCTGGGGAGAATGTCTTAAGATTTTTAAGCAAGCTAAGTCTTTCTTTGATTGCCCACTTTTCCTCTGTTCTTTTAGCCAGCCTACTGTTTCTTTGTAGCTTGTGGGCATGGTCTTTCCCCAAGACCATTCAATGGTTATGTGATGTTTGATTTAAATTATTTTTCTGACATCTACAGGATTTTATCTGAGAATCTCTAAACATTTTAGAGGCATTAGTTAATTAATCCCCACAACATCTCGGAGAGGTTAGGTAAGAACTAAAGACTTGAGTTTTCTTAATTTGCTTGTTTGTTTTTCCCCAGAGCATTTGAATACCTGTAGCACCTGTTGCCTGAATTTAGTTAAGCACTTCTGAAATTCAGACCTTATGTCCATTCTTGGTGAATATGCTGTGACACAAGGCAGTGGGATCAAAACTGGAAAGAAAAGTGTATCAGTGACAAAGATGGGAATAAATGTATGAATCCAGCCTTTTCCCCTTCCATCTCTTTTTTTGACCACAAAAAACAGTGCTTTTCTGATGCAGCACATTGATTGGTAGTCTCTGGCATCTCTCTGACTACAGCTGTTTCTTTTTTCTCCTTCCCAGTTGTGGTTCCCATGGTCCCTTTTTCTTTTCACTGTGTCTCCTAATTTGCTTTTCAGTGTAGAAGAATATGCAGTGATGCCAGTGTCCTCTCACAGCTATCATCTGACGTGCCTGTTCTTTTCATTGGCTTTGTTGCCAGCATCTGTGAAAGATCTGGCAGCCTTGTATAAAGCTGGAAGGTTATAAAACTACCAGGGTTATGTGGAGTGCAGAAGGGCAAATTCTGTCCTGCTCTTCTGCCCTGGACTTAGCTCTTAGTGTCTACACTTACTTTACCAATGAATGGTTGAACACTTACACAGGTTATGTGTGAGATGTAATTGCCTGCCATGGGCAGATTTTCTGAGGGGCCCTAACTCACTGTCTTATTTTTATGTGCTCAGAACACTTATTTCCTTATGTGTAAATAAGCTTGTTCAGAAAGGCATGTAGAAAGAGCCTTTTGCAGATTTAAAACTCAGCCAATCTGTCTATTTCTATAGGAGCAGTATGGCAAATGAGCTTCGGTAAATTGGGTGGGTAATTAGGGGCTTCATCCATCTGTCACACCTGCACAGTGAAGATTCCTGCTGGAACTGGGGTCTCTATAAACAGTGAGACTGGAGCAGACCAAAGAGTGGGCAGTGTCTTCGACACCTGGGTTGGGTCTTGGGTTTTCCTCCTTCCTCCCTTGAAGCTGAATATTCAAAGCAGCTTTTTCAAAGCACAGTACAGAGATTTTACTGTCACAAGCTTGAGAAGAGTGGCTGTTGTTTCTGTCTCTGTGGCTAGGTGAGTGCTGAGGTGTCATCTAGTATTAATCACCCATATTTAGAGGCATTTGTGTGAAAGTTTTCATTTTGCCACGTTTTTATGATAAACCTGTTGCTGTGGCTAGGACGGGCATGTTTGTCATTTTTGCTCCATCTTACTGGGGAAATTCCCAAAGGCATGAGAACAGAGTCAGTCAGACAATCATGAACTAGGAATAGCATGCAGTTTTTATTTCTTTTTACAGTTACAATAGCAGTGGTACAAATTGATGGGAGTTTCCTTCTTGTAAATGAAAACTGGATATCTTTTAAATTATGTAACCTGTAGTCTTGACAACAGTTTGCAGGCCTGTTTAGTGGGACAAGATAGTTAGAATGGTACTTTCTGGCCTCAAATCCCTTACTTGAATAGCAAAAAATCAGGGGTCTACAGGAAATGCTGTTTTGAATCACTTGCTGGTCTTTTTTCTACATATTGGGGTGAGGAATGCATTCTTCTATCCTTATTCTTCCTGTAATTTGTTATCCTTGACTGAGTTTTTAAAAGGTGTTTTCTCTACCTTACGATGTGCTTTGAATGTCCTGATGTTGTTTTACAAGTTTCCTGTGGTCAAACTGTTTGCCAGAACTTGACACATGGGGTAGAAAAAGGAAAACCTTTTCAGACATCAAATTATTAAAGACAAGGGGACACACTGGGAAAATAAATTGCCACCATCATGAACTGAAGTAGAAATATTTGTTAACTTGCTGTCAGACACAGATTTTCTTCTATCCTGAGAAAAATTACAGACTCTTTCATTTTTCTTCCATACCTGTTTTTTTCTTTACTTCCCTTACTGTTTTGTTCTGCACCCTTTCAGACAACTTCAGAAAGAGCTTTTTCCATCTCTTTATTATAATTTCCTTGATTTGAGTGCTTAAATATTTGGGGGCTTTTTTTGTAAAAGCCTAAGTTTCTGAGAGGTAAGAGGACAGAACAATATTGGATTCTAGTAACAAATATTTGATATGTAATGTTCATCAAAGACACCTCATAAAGAGCTGGATCTATGAGTGCACTGGTCGAAGAAGAGAATTCTGTTTATTCCTGTGGTTTAGGATTAAATGCAAAATGGTGCTCTGCTGATAGCCCTTTTAAATATTTCTCCACCTTTTTTTCAGGTCCAAAGTGAGGGCTTTTTTCTTTCATCAAGGCAAGACTTGGCATAGTCTGGTTCACATACCAGAGGAAAAAAAAATCAAACTTCAATGTATTTTTTTGTAATTTGGTCCACAAGCTTGACAAACAGACAAAATTTTTATTCTAGGTGAGAATGCATGATTATATTCAGTGATCTCAAATAAAATTTAAAACTTCCTTCATATTGTTCTAATGACAATCACAACGGAGTCAAAGCAAGAAAAATTAGAATCAAAACAGAAAATATGCATTTGTTTCCCCCACCCCTTCCTTTTTTCTAGCAAAATTCAACTGAGAATGCTGCAGGTCATCACTTCATTCCACTGCAGTGCACCTGGTGGTAATACAGGGACCAGCCATATCACCTCTCATGGTGTTTGCAATTCCCTTCCCACAATGGAATTTACTCTTAAATACCAGGCAGGTAAAAATGAAGTAGATGAAGGGAAGTGTTGTATATTATTATGCTGTGTAGATTAAATTGGGGCTCTTGGATTTGATAATCTGCAGTGTACCAGACAAGAGGTAGAAAGCTTCTTACACAGATGTTTCCATGACTTTATAAAAGCAGACAAAGTTGTGAAATAAGTTAGTACTTCCCACTGTATTTTGAGAGGGTATACATAGTGTGCATGAGTAGTTAGGCACCATGGGTATGGCATTAAAGCTTTCAGTGTACAAATACATGTTCCAATTAATCTCATTTGAGAAAATTGAAGCCTTTTTGGCTGTGCTGGGATCAGTCAAGAAACTGGAATACAGATTGTATCCCTACTTGCATGAAATGTTTAAATTACTTAACTTAGAGAGATGATCACACTGGGAAATACTTAATATGATGTGCCAAATCCTTAGCAAATATAAATTGACATAGCTCCATTGAATTCTCCAGCCAAGGATTAGAGCTGATTGAAAAACAGGAAATGGCAAAGAAAAAATCAATCAGCTGAAAATACCTACTTTAGTTTAATTTCATTCGTTTCTAAAGTTTTTGTTTCATTTTTGGTTTTGTTTTACTTTTGCTATTTTTTCTTATGCACTGTGGCAGACCTGTCAAGTTTTTTTTCCTTCTTGAGGTTTGCGTTTATATTTTTGATGATATAAAAGAGAATATGAAGGAACAGAGAATATCTGTGGTGAAAAAGATGAGAAGAACTCAACTTGGAATTTTCCTTTCTTTAAAAGTGTCAGATTCTTTTTGTTCCAGTTTTTTTTTTTTTTCCAGTATGAATTCATTTTTTCTTGCAAACTTGCAAGTAAATCTGTTGACTGAGAATGTTGCTGAAGTATCTTAGAAAAGTGCCTTTATCACTTTTACGCTCATTTCTCTGGCCCTTCAGGTGGTGAGGCACTGCTTGGTTCACTCTTCAGTCCTGCTCTGCGTTATCAGATGGTTTTAATAAGAGTGCAACAGGAAACTACTCTTGAGGAGTACACTGAGAGCAGGTAGCTGGGTGTGCAGCTGCAGTGAGAGCTGCAGGTTGTGCCCTGGCTGAGGGACATGGTGGGAGCCTCAGGAAAGGGACCATGACATGGTGCTGACCCTTTGCACCACAAAGGGCACAGGGACCTGTGGCACTGGCCAGGGGACTGGACACTGGGGCACAGCAGGAGCTGGCGAGTCAGCAGGAAGACCCCAGACTGGCTGGGTGCACAGACTGTGAGGGTGTAAAACCCAGGGCTTCCTTTGTTGGGGGTCCGTCCCTGGAGGCACCAGCTCGAGCTGTTTCTGTGTCACTGCACCATGATGGAATTGCTTTAAGGATCCAGACGTCTGAGACACTGCTGTGGGAAACCCAGGGCTGAGCCAGTGAGAAAATCTTAGCTTTTTTATTTTCTGTGTGAGTGTGGGGTGTGCAGGGAGCCAAAAGGGGCACCCCTGGGGTCACTGGAGCCACCCACTCTGAAGGGACCTCAGTCCCCACTGTTACAGTCTGGAGTGGTGGGAGTGTGACTGCCAGAGTGGATGGACAGATAGGAAAACTTCCATAACATTTGAAACATGACCACTCTTAGGCCTAAGAGTTGTCTTTTTCTCTGAGAAGGATGCAAAACTCTTAACTTAATGAGGTTTTACTTGCAGCAAGATAGTTCCAGCCTGCTTTTCTTCTTCTCCCTTAATTTCTTAATGTAATTGTTTCTGGTTTTCTGCCTTCTCACTGTTAGAAATGTCATGTTGTTCAGTTATCAGCATGCTCATTTGGAGAAGTTTATTAAAGGTGACATAGACTTTCTGACATCCCAGCGGCAGAAAAGTAAAATGAATTTCATGGCTCGTTTGGTAAAATGCTCCTTTTTGAATTGCTAGATTTAATGTGACTATTATCTGTTGAAAAAATTTTCTGTCCAAGAAACAGTGTTTTCTGTGGAAGTAGTAATTAATGAGGGAGTGGGAAAGATGATTCAACTGAATAATGTTGCGTGAAGTGATGAAAGGTTTAGTGTGTTAATGGAACCACATTGCACTTTGATTTGTATTTTGCATAGTTGAACAGCATTCAGGTGTGTGGTCCATCTTTAATTTAGTTTAGTCATACCTTAAACAGTTGGAAGTGACAAACTTTTCCTTCATAAGCAACTTCTGCTTTGTCCCTGTTCTGCATTTCCCACGTGCAGCTGCAGTGAGAGATGCAGGCACACACTGAAATGCATTACTTAAGTGTGTTCTCTGTCAGTGAGGATGGGATGTTCATCTCAGACAAGCAGGAAATCAGCCAGCTTTTCTTTCAAACCAGAAATTCTCAGTTCAAAAGTTAGTCCTTTATTGCTTTACACAGATGAAAATTGAGGTTAAAATATATTGTGGCCAGGAGAATGGGAGGGTGAGGCCTAAAACATACTAGATTTTAAAAAATTAAGAATTTGAGAGATGTTTTCAAAACAATTTCTTTTGAAGACCTACCTGTTTTCTAGTATTTGCTATAAACCTTTTGATGAATGAAGTTCAGACTTGAAGGTGCAGGAGAGAGTTTTGGTGTTGCTTGGTAAAATTTCACAGAGCATGATGTTTCTCAAGCAGAAGTTTCTCATCTTTATCAGAAGCTCTTCACTAAGTAATGTAAAACAGAGGCTATTAAATTCCATTAGCTCTATCCAAGGTTTTAGGAGAAAGTAAATACCACAAGAGACATTTTAAAGATCCTTTGAATTTCCCATGCTGATGTAAGCCCACCATGTTTAAGAGAAGCGCAGGAGCTGCCATGGCTGACTCTGTAGCTGCTGCTGGGGGCTGCCCTGTGCACCAGGACTCACACTTGGTTAAGGAGCAATTTGTAGCACATTTGCATTTTTTCCCCTCCTGAAATAAATGACAACAATATAACAAAACACTTTGATATTTTTCTGGCACTGTTTTATTGTTCAGTGTGAAGTTTTCTTTTGATCTTTTATTAGACTTGATGCAGTCCCAAATGTATTTGCCCTTGTTAGGACTGGGAGAACAGCCCATGATGGTTTGAGAGGTGCCTTTCAGTCCATACCTTGTATTTTTCACTTGTTCAGGGTTTGTAAAAGTAGAAATAATAATCAAGGGGGGAAAGAGCTATTTGAAATAACATTATATGAGTATTTTAGAAGTGTGTTTCTTTTAAACAAATGCTGAAAGATAAATTAAAGTGAATACTTTCCTTCAATATTTTGTGTTTTTGAAGACAGTTGCTATTTTTTTGTATCCAGACTTGGAAAGTGATAAATAATCGTGGTTTTCTGTAAGTAATACCCACAATTCCCCCATTTTCTTTTAGGCTGAGATTGAAGGGAGACATAGTGATAGAACAGACAAGTACAGATGGAAACAAAAAAAGTTGCAAATTTCTGATCTCCTATGGTTTGCATGAGGAGTGGTGAGAACACAGCTTTATGTACAGAACGTGAATCATCCCTTAACACCCATTCTACTGTACAAAAAGTCTTTTGCATTTATAATTGACTGGTTTGGCTTAAAAGTTACAATTGCTTTTAGAAATTATTATTTCTAATGTGCATAGTTCCAAGGGAATGTATGCTGCACATCTATACTGCTTTATCAGCTCTTTCTTTCCTCAAGTTACACAACTTCTTTTGCAACTGTTCACTGTTTTTTTTAAGAGACAGGGCCAGCAAAACTAATTTTCTTGGAAGTGAAGTCAGCTCCAGTGGAACCAAGCTGAAGGGGAGGACTCACCTGTGTCACAGTCACCTTGTATTATAGATGTAGAAAATGCTGAATATCAGGGTTTATTGTGGGGTTCAGATAGTTGTGCTTTGTTTGTTCCTGTCTGTGAGACAAGGTACTTTAAATATTGTTTTGCTTTTGGGTGGTAAAGCTGGGAGATGGTTGGAGGAAAGTACAGGTGCAAAAGATTAGTGTCTTCCTGAGGTCACCTAGAAATGTAATGGCAGAATCACAAGAGGATTACAGGTCACTTGAGACCCAGTGTGTGGTTAATATAAATTATTTTCTTTGCTCAGAGTACACTTGAAGAATGACTAGAGGAGGAAATTCACTCTCTCATTTAGTCTTAGTTTGTAGTCTGACACATAGCATACCACATAATAGCAGTTGGCTGCCAGTATTTAAAGTTTGATCCATTTTTGTATATATGTGACCTTTCAAATATTTCAGGATGGAAATAGATTTGGACTTGATCTGCATTTCATCTTCACCAAAACAAGTCTGAAGAATTTCAGCCTGCATCTTGCCTTTCCCACAAAACTCTGTCTGGGATTGGGAGAGATGTTTGCAGAAGAAACTGTGAGAAATGCAAAGTATGTTGGTGGAAGTTGTGACAGATATTGCATACCCAGGGCAGTGCTTCTGGAAAAGCATTCAGCAATTTCTATGCTCTTAAACAAAACAAAAATGACAATAGTTTGTGTAGTCAATGGCATCTGATTGAGTCTGAATCATTAGATCTTATCCTGGCCACCCTGTGAGGTGGGAAGCAGTTATCTATATTACACAAAGAAGAAGCTCAAAGGTGTAATAAATTAAGCAAGTTGTTCAAAGTCATCCAGTGAATTATTAACTGAAGAGGGCTCAAACTCAGGTGTCCTGAATCCTAAACCCCATGTCTCATTTACTAAACCATCCTTCATAGCAATTCATTGGCTCCTGTCATAGAGGGGCTTGCCCTGAGGGGGCAGCCAGCCTTTTTGTAACAAAGCCATTCAAGTAAAAAGATTATTTTTTCTTGGGTGAATCTGCTCTTTCTGTAATTAACTTCTCCTTTTGGACATATGAAAGATTTTTGAGTTAGATTGATGCCTATATGCAGGAGGAGTATGAGGGGAATGCATGAACACAGAAACATCAGTCCATAGGAAATGCATAAGTGCCTCATACCTTGCTGAATGTAATTTAAAATAACATTACCCTCGCTATAATTCATCTCATTGTTCCAGTGAGGCAGACTAGCAAAGGGTCAGATTAATAATTTAGACAAGCCTACCCCTCAGCTTTCTTCCTCTTCAACAGAAGGGTTAGGATTTAGCAGAACACCATTGTGAAGACTTTATTTGGTGTTTCAAAGGATGTAACTGTAGGTGCACGCTTTGTGGTAATTGGGAGTGGGGCTGTGGCAGAATCTCATCCCTAATGGGCACAGCTGTGAGGAGCAGGTGAGCAGCACTGACAGCAACGAGCCCTGGAGTGCCCAGGGCACTGAGCAACCACCAAAGGGAGCAGAGGGCACACAGGTGCAGTGCATCAACATCAGGGGTACAAAAGGTTGGGCTAAGGAGCAAGGGCAGATGCCTGCAGCTTTCTCAAGTGGTGTGGTGGTACTCTGTATGGGCAGATACCTGAAGCCTTCTGATGGGGTAAGGTGTTGCTCTGTTTGGGCAAATGCAAAAAGCTTTCTGGCATTGTTTAATGATACTCTGTGTATTATGGCTGTCTTGACTGTGGCGTACAACCTTATTCACCCACAGAGCATTTTTCATTCTTTTTTTTCTTTTCCTCATAAGTTGATACAGTTCAGGTTTGCTTGTTTTCCAGGATTTTTTTCCCCCAAAAATATTTCTAAGTAGTTTAGTGTACAAAGGAATTAGAAGAAACCTGTGCTGTGATCTTCTCTATTGTTCATTCAGGTCCAAAGCCAGTTGAAGCAGCTTAGAGCATTCCTTTAGGTTTATGTAGAGCTGAATTTCTCAACACTTAAAGAAGTAGTGGTTGAAGACAAATAACCTAGTCTTTGATTCAGTCTTTTCAAGCACCTCTGTTTCACTCCTGCTTGTCACCTCTCTGTGGTTTTATTGCAATATCTGAATGGAGCCTTTGCTATTTGTCCTATTCCAAACATCTCTTGAGCAGAGAAAAAGTAAAGAACACTCTGTACAATATTGTGATAAAAATATTTTGAAATCACTTTGTGTAATGGATGAAATATAGATGAACAAAGATCAAGGCTGACTTGAAAACAGAACACCAAATTCAGTTATGTGAGTTAATATATTTTCGTTGATTTCAGACATATAATGAGTGGCCTTACATTATTAACAATCTTTCACTTTAATATAGAATTACTTTTGCAAGGTAAACCATCCTTACAGCACCCAGGAATTTATTATCCTATTAAAAGTCAGCATGCTACTGGATGTCTGTTTTCTGATGTTTGCAATGTAAAGCAACAGGTTATATACTCTGACCACCACAGTCCTGAGTTTATTGAAAAAGCTTTTGATGTCTAAAAACTGGAGCTTAAAAGTGTAAATTAATTTACACGAGTCCTCACTTTATTGGGGAAACTTGACAACAACATATATGGGTTTTGGGGGAATTTTCGTCCTTTTCCATCTTGGTATCATAACCTATTCCTAGTTTTACCAGTCAGTATAATCTAGGTACCAAGTAGTGCTCCAGCATTCAAAATGTGATGTACCTTCTAAATTGAAAGAACAATTCCAGCTTTTGTATCCTGCTGTACTGAACCTTAATAATAGGTGTGAGTATAAGCTAGGTAGCAGCTGACTATCCAAAATTAATGATCAAATGTAAAAAATGCCTTTAGACACCTCTCTTCATCTTTCTTCTGAGAATCTGAGTTCTCAGAGTTCAATAGCAATTTTCACTTTACAGTACCCAGTTTCAAACCTTAATTGTAAATTTTTGAGCATAAACCCAAATTGCTATAGCTGACCCAAATTTGTTATTAAAATCTGCTAATATCAACTCTCCATGTATGATTTTACATCATGTAAAGGGAAAGGATCACTTCAGCTTTGTAGTTCTTTCCAAAATCCCAGTGCTAGCCCTAGGATTTAGTATAACATCAGTAGTTGTTGCTACTTGAAAATCAGTAACAAAGCATTCAGAGTCAAAATACGCACCTCTGTTTTCTCTCTGCTGTCTCTTGGGTAGTTGAGCAATAATGCCACATGAGCATCCCCTGTGATCTGGAATCCCAACCCAGAGGAGCTACTGCAGTCTCCCTGTGCTGGTTTTGGTTTTCTGTCACAACCCTGGAACAATGTGTCAATTTTCTCTACCATCCTAAGCACTCAAAGTTTGCAGTTCTGCCAGTTTTCAGCTGACAAAACTGATGGATTTGTACCATACCTTTCTGCATTAGGAAACAGTTTGCTGTGGTGTACGTGAGGCTGAATTTTTTTATATTCTTTTTATAGAGTATTTATGCAAATTACTGGATCAGGAAGCAGTGGTCAGTGTAACATAATAAGTACTATTCTTGGATTTGTTCTAAAAGAAACAATAAGAAATAATTTAATATTTAAATTATAGAAACGTGATTAGTGCTTGGAGATTGCTTACACAGGTAGGGTTAGTAATGAACCCCTGGCAAGCAGCCTTGGATTCCTTTTCAGTAGTTGGATGTGGAAGGTGAGGAAATCTGGAGCAGTATGTTAGCTCTGTTTTTCCTCTGCTTACCAGCTCAGTTCTTTCCTTGCTCTCTCTGCCTTATTCATTGATGTCTCATTGTCTGACAATTTCTTTCTCTCCCACACACCAATTTAGCATTTTTCTCCTTGGCTTTTATCAGATACCACTGTCTGTATTTCACACACTTCCTTCTGTCCTTACTTTTAACCTTTTCTCTGCTTAACCATCCCACCAACTCCATCCCTGTCCTTCCAAGGAGCTGGGCAGGAAGATAGGAAGGGAGTGAATTCTTCCAATAGCTGCTGCTGCCAGAGATTTGAACTTGTGAAGAGGTGAATGCCTTCTGATAGGGCTTAGGGAGCAGGGGTGCAAGGACAGGGGAGTGAGTGGAAGAGAGCTCTCTGCCCAGTGTGGAAAGGCAGGAGAGGTCAAAGTTTATAACAGAGGTGAAACCAAGCTTACAGTCTGGCCTGTGCACCATGGTAGTGTTGGTGAAGTATAAGAAAAGGGACCCTGCTTTCACTATTAGCCATAGCTCACTTTTGAACAGTACAGGAGTCCTCCCTTTGTTAGCAGTGGTCATTGAGTGACATCTGTGGCAGGATGGCTTTGGATTCTGGTGGTGTCAAAATGTTTAAAATTTTGTGGCCATTTTTAAGAGAGCAGACAGCCTCAGATTTTTAAATTTGTATATTAAATGAGGTTGGTTGAGGGTAGCAGTGGTATAGAATGTCCATCATGGAAATAAACTCTGCTTTGGGAGTGAGGCTAGTGATTCAGAAGGCAGCACTTCACACAGATTCATTGTGACAATCTGATACAGGAGGCACAGAACTTTAAATGGCAGGTTGAGCTGAGGCTCTGTCTATCCATGAGCATCAAAAGGTAGTGTAGCTTTACTGTTGAGTTGCTAACCTCAGTGTCCAAAGAGAGCCTGTTATGCCTTGTCAGACTCTCTCCTGCAGAGTGTCCTGGTGTAGGAGCCTTTGTTGCCAGTTTTTAAATGACTGTGTTGTGGCACAGTGAGAGCTGCCATGCTTCATCCCGGTGATGGGAATGCTTGTTGTCTGGGGAATTGTATGTGTAGTGGTTGATAAACTAGTATGCTAATCCTATTAATGCTTGTGTGAATCCACTAATTCTGACAGTGTTGCACTGTGGCACAGTAACAGGATTATATGGGTGATGCAGGTCCATAGATTGGCTTGAACTCTGTCATATCTTCAAAAGGTTGTTGCTATGATTAACAGTTCCTCAACCATTTCCCTAGAAATTGTAGAATAATTGTGATTCTCCTTAGGTTGAAGATACTGTCACATGTTTTCTGCAAAAATAGCTAGAGTTGAATGCCCAAGCACAGAGTCTTAAATGGAGTCAAGAACAGGGTCAGTTTTGGTAGCAGCTCAACAGGGGAGCTCTACAGCATCCTCAATAACAGCAACAATAATAATTCTTCACACTTACCTTTTTATCTGTAGTTTTTGAAGAGTTTTATAAAGATAATGCATTCTCCATTTTACAAATGCAAGGCTAGAAAGCTTAATTCCTGAAGGTAAGAATGACTCAGCTACAGATATCTTGGTGGAAAAAGTATTATTCAAAAAAATTGCCTTCTGTCACATTGTGTTCTCTTGCTCCAAAAAATATGCTTTTAGTCTTCTCCACTCTAATTATGCAGTCTCTCCACACCCAGGTGTGTGTCACAGGTGGTCTAAACTGATGTAATTTCTCTGAAGTTGGTGGTTTTGCCTCTGCCACTTATCTCTTGTCTATGTTTTTCAGTAAACTTTCCTCAAGGCAATTTCCATTTCATTTTTGTTTATTTTGGCACCATTTTTGTGCTTCCTCTCTGCTAGTGCTGTTTGAACAGCTTGGGAGGATGGATTTTGTTTAGGTTCAAGAATCCCCGCAATATTTGTTTTAGAGGAAGAGAACCTGTGGGCATGCCGCCTTTGAATTGGTCCTTGCAACCATCTCACCAGGAACATGTGCCCTGTATCCCTGTTCTTCCCTCTGCAAGCTCCTACAGAAAGGCTCCCATTTGTTTCCCTCTGTGTCATGTGTTCCTGGTGCAAATGCAGAGGGTTGATCAATTAGTACTGCCAGGCTTTGCAAAGAGTTCTTGGGATTTCACATGGCTTTAAATGCTAATGAAAGATTTGTTGTTTCATTTCTGAGTCTTGTAAGTAAACATTTCCACCATGGATGCACTCAGAGGAGGAAGCTGCTAATTATGCCTTGTGCCCCTCTCTCCCTGCTGGTACCTGTTCCTCCCTCATGGTTAGAGGCTGTTGACACAGCACCAGTCATTTATCCTGCTTGGGGGTGGATTCATACATCTCTGGTTAGGTGGTGGAGAGAAGCACACAAACAGGAAAGGCTCTTATCTCTCAGTAATGGAATAGGACATTGTCACAGAAGTGTTCTCTTTTTGTACCAGGCCTCACTAGCTATTGCAATTTAAACAATTTCTTTAGCATAGTCCAAAATTCAGTCTATTATAGTTGCATTCTTAGCTATTCTTACTGCTCAATCTTTTCATCAAGCTATGACAACCAGTAGTGAAGAATGAAATAGGAACCTGTGCCTTCTGTGTCTCCCTGTAATCTTTGATCTGGAAAGAGGTTACACAACAAAACCTTACTTCTTTAATTTCCAGTTCTCAGATAGATGGAATTTAATTTGCCTCCTATTGTCTCTCTGCCCCCTTATCTTCACATGTCTTGTAGTAAGTTGTTAGGCTGGCCAGATTTTCATATTGGCATGTTGCCAATCACATGAATAGCCTTTGTATCTTTAAAACCAAGAAAATTCACAGAAAAAAAGGTAAATATTCCAAGACTGTTTGATATATGGACAAGCTATGAAGCACTGTGGCAGCAGAAACATGTACTGAGCTCATTAAAGCTGTTCCAGTGAGACAAGGGGTCTTCTAATATCCTGCTGACATTAGAAATGTGCTTCAGCACTTCACACAGCGAGTTCCTAAATATAGTCAGAACAGTGACTTTAATAGTAGTGCTTTTATGTAGCAGCTGTAAGAGGTAGACCTCAAAGCATTCAATATGTAAAGTAAATAGTGTTAATTCCATTCTTAAAACAGGGGAACTGATTTAGGCTGGGAAGGTGAAGTGAATTGCAAACATGATGCAGCACGCCATGGACACAAGCATGAAAAAAGCTCAGGTCTCAAGTCTGGAGTCCTGTGCCTAGTGACATTACCATCTTGCTGTTATAAAGTACATTTTACTGTAGCTTGGATATTTATGTTTTTTGCCCCTGATGACAGCAAGCCAGGTCAATTGTCCAGCCCCTTCTGCTACTTTCAATTTGGAATTGGGCTGGGTATCTCACAGCATTGCTCATGAAGCTGTTGTGTACCAAGGCTCTGTCCCAGATTCCAGGATGCAGGCACATGACTCTGCAGAGATCAACAGCCAGTGTAGCTCAGCCTAAAAATTCTCTGCATTTGGCCCATCCTCTTTAGTAGCAGAGCAGTGCTGCTGCCTGCTGTGTCAGCCCAAAGTATCTCTGCAGCATGTGAGGAATGGGAATCCTGCAGTGCTTCAACAAGGCTGGACAATGTGCTGTTAAACTGAGTGCATCAAACAGTAGGAGGAGCACAGTCCTTAAAGGGCACAGTGCAGACACATTATAAAGTAATCTGTTTATATCAGAGCTACACCTGGAACAAAACAATGCTTCTGCAGGCTACCAGTCAGGGCTGCTCTACTATTAAAGGCACGTGACAGAGATGGTTTCTGCAGTAATAATTTCCTCTAATCACTCAATAAATATTCTGTCCCATACATCTTTCTTTTGGTATGTTTTAAAGGATTGTGGTTGAATTTTGTTGTCTGAGGGTTAATTCCAAGTGAAAAATATTTACTGTATATCCTTGCAAGGTCAGGCATACAGATCTACAGGTAAAACTGTGCAAGTTCCTCAGTTGGTTCTTCTTTCAAATGAGTTCTGCATCCTGGACCTGCAGGATACCTCCTGGTTATCCCATCTGCTACAGAGCCTTTCTGTTCTCTGGCAATAACAAGTACTCACACTGAGGTATATAGTGCTTCTATGGGAAAGAAATACCTATATTTCTATGATATCCATATCTGTGTTTACATCTGTATCCCCAAGGGGGAATTGGAGTAGATGACCTTTAAAAGTCTCTTCCAAGCTAAATCATCTATGATTTGATGACCACACCTTCCAGTCTGTAAGGTCAGATGGAACTGAATTGTTTTCTATGGCAAATTTAGAAGCAAGGTTTCTATAACAAAAGATGGAAAACATTTAGTTTTCAGATATTTCAGGGGTTCTGCTTTTGTTATCACCAAGTTGTATTGATGTAGGCAATGTGTGGTGTGTTTGCAGTGCTGGTACACTGAGCATCCCTGCTGGGGCTTGTGGGGTAACTTGGTGTGTGATGACCTGTTCTGTTTTCTCCTCTGAGCAGCTGGAGTCTTATACAAATGTGCCTGTTGTAGCCAGACAGATCTTGATGGCCCTACAGAAGAGAATCAGATGAAACAGGTTGCTTATGGCAAAGGAGTCCAGAAGGCTTCAATTCTTTCAGAAGATTGTGAGACTGTCTAATGAAGGACAGCAGAGCAGTGTTAGCCTTGCTGGGTCCTTTGATGCAGTAATATGTTAATGATGATGTTGTTTGCAATGAAAGAAGCCTGATAGTGTTGGAATAAATCTCTCTGCTTGACCAGTCCTCAAAGATTGCTTGTTTCTTGTAATTAATAGGGTGGACTAAAGTAACTAATCATCAAACTCCAAGCTCAGTCTGATGCCAGTGCTTTAAATTAAATTACATACAGTTTTGGTGGCATCATTGAACCTCTCTCCAAGCTTTTGTGTAAGGTGCTGCCTGCTCAAATAAAGTAGCAATTTCAGAAAAAGAAACCAGTACTCAGGTGCTTACCCAGGGAGAAGTGTGAAGCCCTGAAAGAGACAAAGCAAAAGGCTTCACTGTGAAAGAACATTTCAGACTGTCACAATGTGTGTAGAGGCTGCAGAGATACCTGGTGGGAGAATCTGGTCTAGTGAAAGGCAGGGATGGTTGGAACTAAATGATCTTTGAGGCCCCTTCCAAGCCAAACCATTCTGTGATTCTCTGACTCTATTCTATGCTGTGTGTTATGTTATGGTAGGGTAGAAAGGAGTTTATACAATTCCCTTCAGGAAGGGGGAAGAGGTCAGCACTAGAAAGCTCTTCTGGTGAATTAATGAGAGGATGGGGCAGGGTGGGAGAGAGGCAAATGGCTTGGAATGAGAAATGCAAATCAGATTGGAGAACAACATTAAAAAAGAAGGAATAAAAACAAGGCAAATGCCATTGGGGGATTGTGTGCTGCATTTTCTGTATGTGTTGGAGTATTAAACATCTTCAGGCCGCACTAATGATGTTGATAACAAGCCCAGTCTTTTGATGTTTCTGAAAACATCAAAGTGAAGGTCCTAGAAGGCTTCAGTTCATCAAAATCCCAGACAAAAAAAACTTTTTTTTGCTTTGCTTTAATAGGTATTGATATTTTATTACTCTTAATTTTATGTTTCCAGGGGCATTGGGAAAATAAAGGAGGAGATAGAAGAAAAATAAGCAAGAGTTTTGAAGTAGACATGAATGGAGCTGAAATGCAATTCAGAATAACACCTCAGAGAACAGTTAAAATCCTTCAAACTACTTTTTGTCTGTTCTGATTTGTGTAGAGAAGGCAGAGACCATTTTCCATGGCTCTGTGTTTTAGTGAGGAGAGCTTTGTCAATTAGGAACATCAGTAGATCCCTGCGGCCTCTAAAAAAAGAATTATCTTTGTAGTTACTTTGTGACATCTGCCACCCTTTTCCATTACTAAGAACAAGCAGTTTTAAGCTCTGGCTCCTATCGTCCTCCTGGAAGGACTGCTTCCAAAGTAAATTCAGGTGTCCAGCACTGATACTGTAACCTGCTCCTGTGTCAGGGCTGCAAAGGAGTTATATAGATTACCAAAAACATGTAAAGGGGCTGGAGTCAGGTAGTTGGGATATTTATTAAGGTTTCACTTAATTTTGGAAGCCATTGCTTCTAATGGTGTGAAACACAGGCAAGACATCCCTGATACTTGGAGTTCAAATACTTTTAGAACACTGGGAAATTATATTAAACTCAGATTTAGAAGGCTTCTGCTGTAAGTGAAATTGCTGACATGTATAAAAAGGAAGAGCTTTTCAGAGAACTTCAAGTAGAACAGATTCACTCTTGGGTGCATGAGGGACAGTCATAGATAAGTTTTTTTAACTGCTCTGTCAGAATGTTAAGCCCAAGTTTGGACCTCTTGACATTGATGGTTCTTGTGTGACTCTCTCAGTTTTGAGTCAGGTACACATTTGTTTGATCACAAGCACTCACTTGGGCTCTGGTTTTCTGGCAATAAGCATGAGAAAAGAATTAAATTCTTCATGTGACTAGAGTTTGTGTGTAGCAAAATGGTACTGAATAACCTCTTCAGATGTCATTGCTTCTATGCTCTGTAAAAATGGCTCTTGGTATTTTCAATTTGGGAGTTATAGTGCAAATCAGGCATTGTTTCAGGGAAATTTATCTAGGCAAAGTCCTGCTCATGGAAGGCTGCAGTAACTCAGGGTGAAATGCCAACAGACTGTCCAATAATGTGCTGGTTTAGAGGCCTTCCTATCAGGTTCAGTCTTGTCATAATTGCCTGCATTGCCATGAGAACTCTCAAGTTCTGTTAAGGATAATATAGTGGAGGAAAAGAATGAAAATCACTGCTGGTAAGGGGGACTGACAGTTCAGTAAAATGCTCATTTCCTTTCATTTGGAAGCTGAGGGGTACTTTTTGCTCCTAGTGGTACAATAACATATGGTTTTTTCCTGTTTAATTTCACAGATTTAGATGGACATGTGATGGACTGCCCCACTCCAACAGCCCTTTCTGAAAAGGGATTTCTTCTGGTGCTTTGGACTCCTTACGTTGTAGATTGTAGACACAGGGTGCAAATCACCAAAGAGAGATCAAGAACAAAGTCTGTTGCACTCTCAAGAACCATGAGGGCAGTGGATTTAGGGCCCCGTTCTTGAATGGTGCAGTGTCCATCTATATAACCCTGTGTGGAGAGGGTGAGACCCTCCTCAGCCTCACTCTTTCAGCAGAATGGGAGGGAATGTGGTTCTCATCCATACTCTGTGTCTGTGAAGGTTACAGCAGTATGAGCAGAACAATGTTTAGCCAAGTTAACAGATTTCAGTTGTTAATCTTTAGGGTAGGAACTAGCACCAGATGGAAGTCTAGGATTGCTGTACAGGATAGGAAGACATAAAGCAGACATTTTACCATTGACTCTCCTTTCTGCCCTTCTTATTGCAAACTTTCTACCCCTTTATATGTGTGGTTGGTGGCAGTAAGCTCTCCTACATGGAGATGTAAATAATCACACTGTGAAGTTCTGCTCTTATATTTTTTTTAAGTAAGAAAATCAAAAACTAGTCTCCTCTATTCCTCTATCGAAATGAATAACTTTTTTTTCTTCACCAGTTGAGGGCTGGTGCATTGCTCCAGGTTTATTCTTGACTTTGCTGTGTTGCCACATCTATTCTGATGCTGTTAAACTGTAATGTGTATTACAATCCAATTTATTCAGTCCTGTCCTCTAGCCTCTTTCCTTCTGCCATCTTTTCAAAAGGCAGGCAGGCTTAACCAAGCTCCCTCTAATCCATCTAGTTTGACTGTCGGGAGCAGTGAAGTCACACTGCCCTCACCCCTGTGCTGTAGCTGTGTTCTCCTAGTTCAGCCATGTGGACTGGGCTGTCTGAGCCTGGTCATCATCCCCCAGTTGCTTTGAGCAGCCTGCTGCTTCCCACAACACGAGGAACCGACTTCTTTTCTCCATCAGATAATGCTTAGGACTGTGAAAAACCTCCTGTTGTGGCTCTGCAGCCTGGAGCTGATAATTTCATGCTGGGTTCTCTAATTTTCTTTGCTGTAAAAGAGGGTGTGGACTTTGTCTTCCTGTGGCTGTGTCTGTACATAGCTTGGTGAGAACAGTGATAATGAAAAGTTCTCATGATGGGAATGGAAGCATTGTTGGCTGATCACTGTCCAATAATTTGCATTTTCTTTTCTTCTTGAGAAGTGCAAGAATATGTTCACAGGCTCTAAATCCCTGTGGCTGTACAGGTGAGCTGGCTGCTTCATTGCTGGAATCCCTCTCCATATGTGTTGATATTTTTTTTGCTATTTTGTTTAAATGCCATCCCATCAGCAGTGTTAAAGGAGACTGAACAAGCACTCAGCACTGAAGATCCATGGTCATGGTTGGGTACGTAGAAGATTGTGAGCATGACATTCAGAGATGAGTTTCAGAAAGAAGAAAAGAGGGTTTTAGAAACAAATAAGTTTAAGAGATGCTATCCAGCAGTTCCAGACACATACCAGACAAGACACTTAAAATCACTGAGCTGTTAACAGCAGGTTTGCCTCACTTCATCAAATGCATCAAGCACAGAGAGAGAAAATATCAGAATTCATACTGATCACTCTCTTGGAGTTTCTTTCTCTTTATGAGTGTTTTGCTGCTTTGCTTTCAGGGACTGGAGGGAGAAAAGGAGTAGTGTCTCTGTTGAAGGAGGTTTTAATTTAGTGATTGACAAACTCTCCCAAGTGAGAATCATTTAGCCAAGTTAACAGATTAGGGAGTTACAAAGTCAGGAGACAGTGGTTTGCATTCCAGAAATCTTAGCATAAGGGAAGTTCTTCCAGTGGGTATAACCAAATGACTCAAAAGCTGTTCCATGCCTTTAGAAATACTAAAGTAGGTTTTTTTCCTGCAGAAATTTTACATCTGATAAGGTAGATGTAGTGTGTTTTAAAATAAAGAAGCAACGAAGGTGCCATCAGAACAGGAGAGGCAATCAGAAATAGACCACTCTGGATATCCTCTTGTAGTAATCTCTCTTGAGAGATTATCCCTCTTAGGTCTATCTGAGGTGTCTGTGACACCTTCTTATTCTTGCAAAATTCAGCATTACAGTTCTTGTGATTTTTGCACACTTACTGGGTCAGGCACTAATAGAACTGTTTTATTGGCAAATTCATGTACTAGGAGAGAAACCAATGTTTGTCTGCTGGTTCTAGCTGTTGTTCATGTTCTATCACATAAAAACAAGAAGGGATTTAATGTAGCTGAAAGATCACAGGCTTGAGTAAAAGGCATTTGGTTTCTCACATCACCTTTATGTGCAACTATTTGAAACATATTCCTCACATATAACTTTGTTGATTGAGTTTTGCAGATTTTTGTATGAAGAAAGTAGGCAAATACAATGTCCCTGAAGTAGATAACTCTCTCATAATCTGCCTACCAGCAATTTTAGCTTTTAAGTTTTGCCTTTCTTAAGGCTTCTTAAGATGGTGAGGCAATCCTGACATAGAGAACTTGTTTAAAATACTCAGTGTTTGTCATTGAAGAACGTAATTAGGCAGATCCAGATAGCTGAACTCTGAGGAATAGCTTCTTCCAGCCCCAAAACTTAACTCTGAGTGTCTGCCTGCACTGGCAAAATTATAGGTCTGGTTTTTTTCCTCTACTCCCCATAGTCACAGAAGTCTTTTCCTCATTGGTTTCTCTAAACACCTCTGTCACCTCAATTTTTTTCCATTTGTGCTAAAACATTCTTCATTGCTTGTAACTTTAATCATGTCACAGTCTCTTTGATTCTTCCAGTTACTGTTTTATCATACCAGATTCAAGCTTCTGGTTATCACCATCAAAGCCCATTCGCTGCTTTTGTGTTCTCACTCCCTCTCCCCCTTCTCTCCAGTCATTACTGTATTTATCTGTCTTCCCTGCCTGTGGCACTATGTCCTTTATGCACCTGACATCATCTCCCCTCCTCTAAGACATCCTTAGGAGTGACTCCTGTTCAGTGTCTGGAAGCAATCAGCTTGCTAATGATGGCCAGGTTTAGCAGCAGACTAGGGATTGCTAATGGTGTTTATTTATTCATGCTCCTTGTGGAAGATAAAGCATCCAGTTGATTGTGATTAGCTGATTCAGATAACCTCATCCTTATTTTCGTCTTTCCTCTCAGTCTCTATCCAAGTCTTTTAATTTGTTTTGTGATTCAGTTCTGAAGTTTTAAAGTCAGTGGTTTGTCCTTTTCAGCTGCAGCTTGCATTGGGAGGGCCTCTTCCCTATTAGGAAGCTTGAACTTAATGATATAAATGATAGCTACTGCTACTACTGCACAGTTTTACTCTGGGATTTTCAAGAATCATCAGGAATGTAGATATGAATGTGATCTTTTGGAATCCTAAATAAACTGTAGCTGTAGTTGTTATAGTGGGATTTTTCTTTGGAATTTTTCCAGTTTGTCAAGGGGATACTTGTGGGGTGTGAAAACAATGTCATTTGGGGTGCTTGGTGGAGAATAGAGTCAGTCCTTGCAGTAGAGGTGAGGCTGTAAGGCAGCACTAGCAGTGCATGCTCTGCTCCAAGAAGTTACATGGCTCAGCACTTCCCCTAGGTAGTGGAAGCCAAAGGCTTTGTTCCCTGATCTGTGTGCTGTGGTCATTGCACATCAGCTACTTTGGATTCTGTAGGGTACAATTTTACTGTTCCATTTGAATCAGAATGAAATCAGTTACATTCTAAATGTTTTAAACTTCAGAGCATGTGAAAGAGGTCCTGAAAGTGCAAATTGAGGTCAAGGGTATTTATTTGGTCACTGCTCAGAACTTCCAACCCATACCATTTTACTGCTTTCTGTCATAGACCTTGCACAGGTCAGCTGCTAGAGGTCTCTTGAGAGGAACCTCAAGAGATACATTGCATTCTTTATCCACACCACCTCTGGTGTGTTCTGGAAGACCTCCCAGGTGTGGAGATTCTGTGACCTTTCCAGTAGTTACCTGATCTCACCATTCGAAAGGTTTCCTGGACTCTGATTTTCCTGTTGCAATTTAGAATCATAAAAGAAGCTTAAAAGTTGGGGTTTTTTGATACTCCTATGAATTCACTCACATGAATTACCCTACAACCTTTTTGAAGTTTGGTCTGTGATGGTGCTGAGCCCTTGGCAATATAGAATATATAGGCAAGAGTGTTGCTTAAAGGGTGTGGGTACAGGTGATTCTGGAATGCTGGGATCCAGTGATCAATGACTCTGCTGGGCTGGACACAGCAGAGTCCTCAGCAACGACACATCTGCTTCTGGAATGGAATTTTAGCTTTCCTGAAAGAGTGAGAATAGTCCCATGTTGTGAAATACTTTTTATAATACAGCTAAAATTGCTGCTTTCTGCTGTGGACCCTCCAAAGGTGTATATGCTATGAAACAATGTAAGCTCATTTTCCATGCTGACTGTGAGGAAATCCCACTGGAATTCAGTGATCGACTCCCAGCTGTGACTCATAGGTGCTGTATGAGCAATGCTGATGTCATAAATAAGCACCAGTTCAGCTGAAATAGTTTCTGGAGAATGAAATAGGTAGGCACTTCATTCTTCCCTCTGTCAGTGTTTGTTTTAAATATAACTCCATTGGTCCTGGGGCTTGGGGTGCTGCTGCTCTGTGGTCTCATTGTGAAAAGCATGTGGAGAAGTAAAGGATGCTTTGGATTACTCACCTGCTGATGTTTTGGTTTTTTTATGGATATGTGTGCATGAGCTGCAGGTAACTGGCAGAAGCAAAAAAGCTTTTTGCCAGTATGCATTTGGTTATGAAGCATCTCTTTATCTTTCAGGTGTCTTTAGTGTTCGGGGTGGTACAAGTGGCAGAGCACAAGATAGCTACAGATTTTAGCAACTCAAGTGAGGGGAGAAAATACAGTAGGAAGCATTCAAAGATTTAGCCTTAAGGCATGAAAAACAACTTCTTGAAACATTTATATATATATTTTTTGAAATATAAAAGCACGAATTGTGACTGTATTTTATCTTAGTCGAGACATCAAAAGTGCCATCTGCTGAATTTTCTGCAGGTTAATGGACCAGTTCTTTCCTTAAGAGTGTAGCTTAAGAGTGAGAGAGAACAAGCTCGTCATTTTGCATGATGGAAGATTTAAGCTGTAGGTGCAGAAATTTTTTGAGCACTTCTCTTAATGCTTTGTTTATAAAGCCCTTTATGTCCAGGATAGGACAAAAAGGAAAAAAATTGTTCAACGCTTGCATGCTTACTGGTTTTTAACCTTTAAATGCTAATGGGATTTAATTTTGCACTTACTTCAGTTGTCCCTCTCTGGTTTGGCTATGCTTGAATTACATATTCAAAACAAAAACAGTACTTTTCTAACCACTTTCTAGAAATTTGCTGCTTTTCTATGTTCTTATCTATACCAGAAATTGCAATATCTAAATGCTTGTGTGTTCTTACCAGTTCTTCCATCCTTCTGCTATTGAAGAAATTGTTTTACAACTTCACACCTTTTTTTTCTGAATGAAGATGATCTGTATTATGTATCAAAATACTTCTTTGTCATGGCAGGGTTTAAAACATTGTATCTTCTCAGCAAGCTTGCTTTTTTGTTTTTTTTTTTTTTTTTTAATAATTTGTGCTTTCATTGCACGATGATCATGCACAACTGATGTGTCATGGAAATACCTTAAAAGCTGAATTCTCAAGAGAAAATCCTGAGGTGGGGTCCCAAAGACCCTGTTACAGGCAAGTTGTTTTTTATTGTACATGAGTGCAAGTGTGCATGAACTTGTGCAGTACATGAAGAAAGGTATTCTTTCCTAAAGTGGTCACAGCTGGACTCTAGCAAATAATGCAGTAAAGAGAAGAGTGGTGTTAAGCCTAGGTAAAAATATGACTTTGGAGAAGCTATGCTTAAGAAACTTTTTCATGTGAAACCAGACTTTCAGATTGCTAAGAAACAACAAAATGTTTCATCGACAGTAAAAATAATGAGAAAGTACCTTTGTCACCAAGAAAGGCCAAAAAAGAGAGATACACATGCCCTGTAACAAATTTCCTATGCTATTTAAATATGTTTGTTTGTATTTGGATGAGACATCTTGTTCTGTGACACTGACCTTTCTGCAATGTCATTTGTGGTGGTCCCCGGAGGGCACTGAGCTCTCGTGCTGGAGTTAGTCTTGCAGGACCAGGCCCTTGATAGTGGGAGAAAGATGGAGTGCAGGGAGGGGAGCTGGTAGAGCAGGGCAGGTGCTGACGATTAATTCACAAATTGGAAGGGGAGACTCATAAGGTCATTGTGTCCCCCACTGAGTTGTTCATATGCTTATAGAAAATCTTGCCCATCTCCCCCTGCTGATGCGAGGTGAAGGGAGGTGTGGAGCTGACAGGATGAATGATGAAGGCTTCCCCCTGCCAATTGCCTCACTGTGATGGAGTGACATATTTAACCTCCCCTGATGCTGCTGCTGCAGGTGAAATGAATTATGCGACCCCCCGAATCCCTGATCGGTGCTGGGCTGTCTCTGGGGCTGGATGCAGCTGCTGTAATTCTGGAGTTCTTCCCCTGCTTTAATGCCACGTACAAATCATGCACATTTCTCTGCTTGAAGACCCCAGGCTGCTTTGAATATGGAACTGGGCTCCCTAGGGCATGTGCAGGGGGAGGGGAGAGCAATGATAGGAGACAGAAAACCTGCACAGAATCTCTAATCAGACTCTGTCCTGTGTCTTCCCTGGCTGCAGATGGCTCCTTGCTGTGTTGTGAGCCTTGCAAAGCCAAACACCTTCGTTGTCAGACTTGCAGAAAGTGCTTTAAGTGTCTGCTGCAAAGAGTAGGTGGAGAATGGATAGCTCCATTTTTTGAGATTGCTGGGGAAGCCTAATTAAGCTGGTGATTTTCTTGTTGGGGAAGTAGTCACAGGTAGCCTTGAAGGAAATGAAATATGTTAGTCTGAACCACTTTCCAACCCTCTGGAGCCATGGATTTTTCTTGTCAAATGGGCCATTGCCAGTTTTACTCTGGAGGGTCAGAACTGCAAATCTCTCTTAGCTTCATTCCCCTTTCTACAGAGGCATTGTTTGCTCATGTCTCTTATTTCCTTTCACAATGAACTGCAGGCTCTCATCTAACCTGCATGTCTGGCTGGATAGGAAGATTATTTTAAAAAAAAAAACACTAAACCCAAAATCCTAACACAAAATGAACTTCATCACATTGAAGAAATAAGTACTGTAGCACTGCAGGATGTTTTATGCTTTAAAGCACTGAGAACAAATACCTCAAAATCCAAGTTCTGTGATATTGCATGATTGAAGGACCTGTGGGTGGGGATGCAGTGAAGGTGCTAATAGCATTCTCAGCATTTAATTATTAATACAGCCTATAAATTGCAATGGTCCATTTATACTCATACTCCTTTGGCTTCTGTTCCTGTTGAGATGAAGCACTTGAGCCAGTAGGGAGCTTTCCTGTGTGGTGCCAGGGGCTGTGGGCTCGATCTCCTCTGCTACACACACTCTGTGGGGTGGAACTTAAGGGAAATTATAGAATAAAAACAAACAAAAAACAGGAGTAAGATGGAGAGCAGGGAAGTGCTCACAAATACTCTTGTGCACAAGCAACAATTTGTCAGTATGTGTAGGACATTTTGTCAGTTATGAGTGAATTGTGTCAGACATTCTACTGATTGATCAATCATTTTCACTGTCTTCTGATAGTACATAGTGTAAAATCTGTATTCTGAAAAAATTCAAGTATTGTTTTTTATGGAAAAGATTCAGTGTTTTATGATTAGAGGTAATTCAGAAAAAAGAACCAGAAAAATACCTTAATTGATTTTGAAGGAGTTGTATAGGCTAGGCCTATCTTAATTGTTTTCAGGCAAGGTTGTCAGTTGTCACACTGCCTGAAAACTTCTGCAAGCCCTAACATGGGCAGATTTTTCCTGCATTCAGTAATGGGTAATGGCTTAATTGGAGAAACAGTCAGCAATAAACAAGTATTGGATTAATAAGTTTCTCAAAGTTTTATTAATGAGCACAGGTTCTTTTCTCTGAAATGTAAGATAGCTCTTTGCTCAACAACATCAGAAAATGCCATCAGAGATCATGCAACACTTCTGAAGTAGGTTACTTTATTTTTCATGATTTAGGAGGCTCCTTTGTTCTTGTTTATCTTCCTGCGTACTATTGCATCCAATTCAATGTACACTGGATTTACACAAAATAGCTTTTAAAAAAATTAGCTTATTTTAGTTGTTTGGTTTCAGTTTGTGATGGAAGTTTATTTTAGCATTGTATTGGGTTATGTGTACACACTGCTCATGGTTGCTTCCCTTAGCTGCTTGGCATAGAAAGAGAGTTTTAAGTGTTGAAATGCTTACTTGCTTGTCATGGGAAATAGAAGGAGAGTATACATCCTCTTGTGAGGAAAACTGGATTGTTTATTTTGTTCCCTTACATTTCTAGTGTTTCATCTTGTTTCATAACATTTGTCATGGGCTGCATGTTGCTGCTCATGCTAGAGGATGGTTGGAGAGAAGACGCAAAGATGTCAGTTCTGGTTTCTCTTCCCAGAAAAACTAGAGGCTCATGTTTGTGTTAAATGGGAATAAACTACTTTGAAGGATTGCTGCCAAATATCAGTTTTTTGTGGTTTAGTTTTCATGCCTTTCATCACAAGAGGCATTGTGCAAGTGTAGAGAATTCAATGGGTAAGAAAGAGTAAATAGGTGCCAGTTTCAATTTTGCAAGTCTTTATCTCTCTCCTATGAACTGTGTATAGGAAGGGCATTTTTCTCTTGTCATGTTTAGGGAATTTGCCAGCTTAGTCTAGTCAGTATTTCCTTACATTTCTTGATGAATACTGAAGTTACTAGATTACTAAGACATCCTTACTTGTGCAGTCTGTCTCCTGTGTGTGGCTGAGTGATACAAGTAGGTCTGAATGTATCTCCTCTTCTCCATGATTGAGCCTAGCTTTCATTAGTCTTAGTTTTTATGACTACTGTTAAGAGCACCCCTTGTTCCTAAACTCGCACAAGGGTGAGCAAGCAAAAGTGAGGCAGACAGCAGCGATTTTAAAGGCATTGATATACAAACTTCTCAAAGAGGAGCTCTCAGTATCAAGTGCTGGAACCTGAATTTTAGTTTCCAAGTGTATCAGCACTTGCAAACTGCTGCTCTGTCTTGTCCGTGCTGTGTGCCTTGCTTTGGCTGCAAAGCAGACTGGCAAACCTGGGCCAAGGCTTTGTTTGGAAGCTGGGGCTGTTTAGCAGAAGGGACCAAGAGAAGATGAATGACTGTAACAGGCAGTGTTTGGGATCAGCGGCTGCCCGTCAGTCCCCAGCTGTGTGTCTGTACCCAGCACTGGTGCCTGCCAGGTGGCCCTGCTGAGCTCGGGTTCCTCCTGCTCTGTGTGCTGGGTGGAGGCAGCTGCTGCCCTGTCAGAGCTGGGCACCACTCACCTTCTCCCTGGAGCTGAGGCCTTCCCTGCTGCTCCTGCTGGTGTGTTCTGTGATGCTAACACAGTGCTCTCCTTAGCTGCACTGCCCTTAACTCTTTAACTCCTTAAATGCACCAGCAGCAGAGCTGGGAGATGTCAGAGCTGAGTCATCTCTCTTTGCTGTGCCTTCCCTCCATGGCTTTTTAAAAATCTCATCACTCATCAGGAGCTCTGCATTTTCTTTGTTTCCCAACGTGCTGCATATTCTGAATAGCACATGTTGGAAGACCAATGCAAAATTTTAACCCCCAAGTAAGTATATAAACAATAGTGAGTCAAGATATATTATAGCAGCATCCTTTCATCATCTCCAAAAAGTGAGTTGAGTTTTGGGGCCCTCACTTTAAAAAGAATATTGGGGTGCTGGAGCCTGTCCAGTGAAGGGCAGCAAGGCTTATGAAATGTTTAGAGAATATGTTTTATGAGGAAGTGCTGTGGGAGCTGGGTTTGCTTAGTCTGGAGAAGAGGAGGCTCAGGGGGAACCCCTCGCTTTTACAGCTACCTGGAAAAGGGGGTGTGATGGGGACTGGTCTCTTCTACTGTGCTGGAGTGAGAGGACCAGAGGAAGTGGCCTTAAGCTGAGACAAAGGAGGTTCAGATTAGCTATTAGAAAAAAAAATTCACAGTTAGGATGGTCAGGCATTGGACTAGGTAACCCAGGAAGATGGTGGTCACCATCCCTGGAGGTGTTGAAGAGGTGTCTTGATCTCGCAGTGGGTGATGGTCCAGTGGTTTAGGAGTTCCAGTGGTAGTGCTGGGTCAATGGTTGGACCTGATGATCCTAAAGATCTCTTCCAACCTCAATGATTCTGTGATTTTTATGAGTGCTTGCTTTTATTTATTCCTATTTAGATTTCCTTCAGATCTCTCTCCTTGCTTTTAATGTTGCATTTGAAGTTGCAATGTGATCCGTGCCCTGTACAGCTTTCTAATTTTCATGACCAGTTTTTAATTGTCTTGCTGGGGTTTTTTTCTCTCACACTGTTAGAAAAAAGAGAATCTTTGAGTAGGGTGTATTATGCTTTTATTTCACTGTGCAGAGTGGAGGGATGTGTTGAGATTATGTATTGTAAATGATGGACCAGAAGCAACTCCCAGCATTCTGGGGCACAGGTCAAATAAATTATCCAGATCCTTTTGAATATGTATGGATGGCCTCAAGCTTCCCATGAAAACCTTCTTCTGTGTAGTGTCTAAGGCTTTTTCTGTTTCATTAAGTGATGATTCCTTGCCTGTGCTGCTGCACTGAAGCACTGTGTCTTTTCCTGGCAACCAGATGTATTTGTTACTTTGGGCAGACACCAATGACTTTCAGGATTTATTGTTGTACTGAGTGTGGAAATTCTCTCATTGGTGTCTCTGGACATTGTAGGATCAGATCTTTACTGACACATTCTTCATTTAGCCTTCTCCATTACATGGTTTTCAACAAACTATATAAAGAGCAACTTTGTGCATGTTCTTTAACACTTTTCAGTTTTAAGCTGTGCAAAAATCGATGAACATTTTTGAGAGATTAGGGCTGCATTCCCAGTATGGCAGTCTGGGACTGGAGAATGGCTAAATCATTATGACTTTGGCTCTGCTGTAGCACCTGTTTCTGTGTCAGGTTTGTTTTGGGTCAGACAGCTGTGGGGTGACTTAGCATCTCAGTACCTTATATTGTCAGAGAACATGGTAATAGGATATACCAAACAAATTAGGTAAAGTGGGAATAGAAACATCAGAGAGAGTAAGTTCTGGTTAAGAGTTGCTAATATCATTGTTTCCCCGAGAATTTCTCTGTATGCAAGAAGAGGGCAGCAGGATTTCATGATCTATGAAAACCTTCTGCTGAGGTCAAGATTGTGATCATCTGTATCAGCTGGACATGGCCCAGCTGATGCCATGAACTATGGCCACCAGTACTTTTACTCACACCTCAGTTGCCCCTGGAGTCTAGCATCATGATTAAATCTGCCAGACACTGCCTTTGTAGTATTAGTCAAGATGTCAGCTCCTGCAGCCACAACCAGACTATGTGTCTAGATTTTGTGCCTATTCATATATCTTAACAAGTTTACTTTTATGAAACTGGAAGGGAAAACAAGATGGCTTTCTGTCCATGTAGTGTTGCAGTTGGAGACAGGGGTTGTTTCACTGGTGGTACAAGCCTCAGGGCTTCTAACAAAGAAAATAAAATTTAAAAAAAAAAGCCCTAAACTCTAACTTTAGAACAACAGTTCATTTGAAAGATAATAAGTATAAAAGAACTGCATCAGGAACCTCACTGACTATAAAGACCAGGAGGAGTCTTTTCTACCTTAATTTTATACTTTCCCATTCCACACACTTGAATGAGCACAGTTTGATTTCATTTTCTTTTAATGGAAAACAAAGAAGTAATGTTCTGTACCTTTCCAGCAACTGACTTCCTTGAGTTCAATGCAGTAGACAATTGCAGGTTTATAAAGTGATGCTGGTAAGTCAGGGAAAATAAAGAAAAGCAAGCCTTTGAATGAGTAAATAATTTCTGTGACTACAAGAACAACTTGCTGATTGCAAACAACAGTTGTAATTTCATAAGCTTTTAGCTGAGGTCCTTGCTGCAGTGAGGGTCCCTCAATACTAACATGCCTTGCAGTGGGGTGCAAGAGTAAGAGCTGGTAATGTTCAGACTGAAGATTTTGTGATACCTTTGTATCTTCATGTAAGAAAGCAAGTTCACTCATACCAGTGATTGCCATTTGATTAACTACATTTCCTTAGATTTGGCAAGCAGCAGGATAAAATATTACTTTCTACCATTAATTTTCTATTTAAATTTTTCTTCTGTTTGAAGGGTATAGTGGTAATACTCTGCTGAAAAACATAAAATTTGCTAGTCAAGACCTTTTCAGTTACTAGTAATCACTTGGCTAACTTTTGTCTTACACAACTGAAAACAAATTTAAACAATCCAGCCAACCAAACCCCATAATCCTGTTCTTGATGAGTTCTTTGGGTCCAGGAGATAAAACTGATTGCATGAAGTGAATGTGGGTATTTTAGACAGGTTGTTTGGATGTCTTATTATTCAAGGGTCAGCTGTTGATACATTTAGTGTCATCCTGGGCTCTCTTTCTCCACATATTGGGTTTATTTAATCTGTGTGAAGTATATGTACTGAAAAAGCGGGGGGAAAAGGAACATTCAGTTTACCTCAGATGGTGTAGTTCATTCCATCAAAGGGATGAGTCCTGTTCTCCTTTTTCTTTTACAAGTACTTTCAGCAGAGCATCTTGCAGAGTAATGTGTTTTTCAGGTTGCCTGAATGGATAAATGAGGGATGGAGGGAAGCTGCTCAGGATCAAAGCCTAAGATAATGTATCCTCCTTCTTTCTGCCCTATGTTGCTTAAAACATTTCAGCTTTTAACCTTATTTCTTCCACCACAGAAGGGCCTCCTTTCCTGTTATATCCTGTCTGCAGAAGAATGATTAGCAGTAGTTTTAATAGTCCTCAGAACATCATATTTTAGTACAAGCTCAGGTGGATTTTTCACAGTCCCTCATGCTCTCATCTCTTGTTAATGAGGACTTGAGTTTGAATCTTTTACCTCAGTCAGTTATTGTGAAGTTGCAATGTCCAAAATTAAGGTTTCAGTTTTGACCTTTTACTTCCTAGTTTTGTTAGCTGGACTTTACAATAAAGAGGACTTACAGCCTGGGAACTTACTTTCTCTCTAGCTTTCAGTTCTCTTTCAGTGGGAAACACAAGAAAAAAATTATTTTTCCATAATCAAGCATAATACATGTAAATCCAGCAGTGCTTGCTGTCTTGGCCCTTGTTGCCCATGGAAGACAGATGTATGTTTTAAGCAATTTAAAGAAAATAGTCATAAAGTAGTACTGAACCCTAGCTTTGTCATTTTTTTCCTAAGGGCCCAGTGACTTGGATTTTAATTATTTTGGCATCAAACAATTGCATTTGCAAATGAAGTTATAACCAGCAGCCTTTTTATGAAGTTTCTCTCCACACTGGTTTGAAGCCTGGGGGTAACTGGTGATTAATCCCTGAGCCAGCACTGTGCTCTCACATGGTGCTGACCACTTTCTTCTCCCTGTGCTTGGAGCTGGGATGATCAGCCATCTCTTACCTCTTTTGGTTGGGTTTTCTTTGTCTCTATCTCTCTTAAAATCTTTATTCTGATATTAACTATGGATGCTCTAGAATTTTTCTGGCAGGCATCTTTTTTTTCCTGACTGTAATTAATGTATGCCTTGTCCTTCACACTAAAGAATGCAGACCCAACCTGTTTTAAGCTCTAAGCAGCGTAACAGGTAGGTGGATAATGTACAAAGATGTCTGCTTTCAGCAGAAATCTGGAAAATTCCTGTCTTGGATGTATGTCAGCATCTGGAGAGAATTAAACCTGGGTTCTGGTTGTCCCAAAAATTCCTCTTGCAGTAGAACCCTTGGAGAGCAAGGACAGAATTATGTTTTCAGCTTTATTCTTTTTACAGGACTCTGTAGTCATTACAGTGTCATAGCTTAAAACAAGACATTGGAAGGACTTTTCTTCAGACAGCAATGCCAGCTAATCTTTTTCCAAAAACTTCTCAAGCTTGGGCTTGACAGCTGTTTGCCTATTTGTTTTTTTGACCAAAACAGTGTTATTGGAAAACTTATCTAAAATCTAAGAAACTCTTTCCTTACATGATTTTGAACATCATCTTGACTATTCACTCATTTCTTTATTGCTCATTTATAATATTAACCTATTAAATCTATTAAAATTTGAAAATATGCTAAATCATTTCAAGGGAAACTTGTACCTTAAGTATCCTAAAAATAGAGAGATCATGATGTCCTTAATTAAATATTCTGAAATATCTTCTCAGGCAATTTTTTTCTGCTGCTTTGCTTGAGCTGAAGTGTCTTGGTTTCTTCTTTTCAATAGTGATGCAATCTAAAAGTTGTATGTTTGTTTCAGGTCCTTTTCCTCTGATGTGAAAGCTAGAGGGGCACTAAAATGTACCTGTAGTGAAGGGACTCTCTCCTCGTTTTTAAAGCATTCTGTTTTAGTCAGGGAAACCCACTGGGAAAAGCCTTTGGAACACAGTTAGAGGAGTACACAGAAGAAGGTTGTTCAGATCCAGGAAAAAGCAGGAAAGACACCATGACTCTTCTCACCAAGAGCTCAAAAGAAAACCAGCATTGGCCACTGGGTGCAGCTGTGTCAGGGGGCACTCACATGGAAACAGCATCCAGTAAATGACATTGGTAACCTCTCCTTACCCCAGCTCTCTTTGAGGCATCTGAATGGGTGGCAGGACAGCAAACATGCTTGAAATACTCTTATGTGACTGTGAAATAATTAAAAACCTTCTGGTAAGTCCTCCTTCAGTGTAGTACAAAGCAGTTTCAAGCTCCTCTGAGTCAGAAGAAAAAAGCATTTGCAGTTCAGTAGGACTGTGCTGCTGCTGTTGATGTGAGCCTGCACTTTGCCTGCATGCCACAGTCCCTGGGCTCCTCTGCAATTCCCTTCTCCTCCCAACATCTCAGAGCAGGTTGACCCACCACAGTCCATTTGACTTTTCTCTGCTCCCCGTGGTCTGCAAGCACACTATTGTTTCAATTGGAGGTTTTTTTGTAAATAATCAAGAGTGTTTATACAGCAAAAGGCCTGCAGTGATGGGAGTTCTGAGGGTTCAGCTGCAGTGCAAGTCAGGATTCCTGGCTGCAGGAGGGCAGATTGGAGGAGTGAGAGTGTTTGCTAAAGCAGAATTGCAGGGGGGTTCTGACACTGCACACTCTCTTCTTTCACTTACAGAACTGTACAAATATTGTCAAGAAGTATATTTTGGGTTGTTTTTCAAGTGGGGAAAATCTTTTTAAAGCTGCCTGGAAGTGACATTTTTTACAACAGAAACCTGTATTAGCAGCAAGCACTACTTCCTTATTATGTTGTTTCTTATTTCCATTAAGTTCTCTTTGCTGCTTTCCAGCATCAACTGTTACCCTTCATTTCATAGACACAAACAAACCTAACATAAATCCCCAAAAAACTTAGGAAGAAAAAAATTCCAAGTGAATAAAAGTGCAGTAAGATACAGGCCCAAAGCACTGGGAATTGAAATCTTTTCATATGAGGAAGGAGGACTTAAAAAAAGCAAACTTGGAACTGTGTCACACAGCTCTATGGTAAGCAAAGGCAGCTTTACTTCGGAGAAAGGAACAATTCTTTATTAGTGCATGTAGCATGTCTAATAGTGCTAATGACAGTGTCTATATCCTGCTGGGTTTTACCATATTTATATTGGCAAGCCAACAGTGCTGGATCCAAAATAGTGAGTGTTGTTAATGTGCTACATCCAGCCTGTAAGTAAATAGTAAATCTCCATGGTTCCTGCTCTCACAAACATGCCATATGAGCGCTTGATCTCATTCTCTTTAAATATGATCTGGAGGTCACTGTAGATATTTGTAGTATTGACATTTTCCTTTTGAAATTTATGTAGGGATAAAGTTCTCTCATGTGGGGAAATAATGTTTTTGGTGTTTTTTCAAATCATTGAATAGCAAAGAAATGACTGGTTATGTATGTCAGTTCTACCTGACTCAATCTGCTTTCCCTCCCCAGTCAGCAGCCACATTATCATTTCATTTCAGTCGTGCTGTACCAATGTGTTTAAGGTTAAGATGGCATTTTCATTGGCAAATTTGTATTCTCTTTTGTTTAAAACTTTCTCAGAATGATACCTTTCATGCTAAAATCTCCGTATTTTCTTTCTGCCAAGAAGTCTGAATGGGTAACAAACTGTTTTTTCTTTAAAACAGCAATGGTGTTTTTTCTTTCCTGTGAAAGGGTTTGACTAACACAGAAAATGTCATTCTAATTGTAATTCTAACAGGAATGTGATTATAATTCTGAAAGAAAATGGGCATCTTTCCTTTCTGTAAATATGTGTAAAAATTGTTCAGAATCAGATCTTACCTGGTGCTGCACAGCCTTAAACACATAGAGGAATGAGTAGGGAGCTGCACTGCACTGCCTCTGGTCCAGCACTTTGTGTGAAGGTTTAGCATCTGTGTGGAAGTTACTTCAACTGCTGAGCCCCAGGAGAATAGGAGTAAGAATTCAGAAGAAGCCCTGTCCCCATGAGTGCTTGCCACCTTCACCTTTGGGGTGGAGCTATTTCTCAGACTGGGGGATATATGTGAAAGATCTCCTCTAGTCTCTATCAGTTATTTTCTGTAACATTTGAGATCTTCAGTGAAAAGGACAATTAAATACAGGCTGTAGGTCTGTGTCTGTATCAAAGTGTTTTGCTGAATGAGGTTTTAGTACCCACTAAAGCCTGGCAGAATTTTCCCTTTTACAGTAAGTTTGTCACTGACTAAATCAAAAGAGGCAAGGAGCTGATGGAGAAGGGTAGAATAGTTTGACCTAACAGAATTTCAGATCAAAGAACTTTGTTCAGCCTGATTACATACTCACAGGTCTGCTTTGTCTTACTACTTAAAAGGGCTGTGGCTGCTCTTTAGAGGTTGGGCTCTACCACTCATTTGTTGTCTGATGGATGTCAGTGCTTGAGAGGTGTGGACTGCTCCAAGTGAAAGGTAAGAGCAGAGTGTGACAGAATGAGATTGTGGTTTGAGCATCTCTGGCTTCTGTTAGTTACAAAAAAACCCCACTGTTTGGTCCAGACAGTACTTGGGTAAGAAATCTGTGAGGTTTAAAAAGGAGTCTGTTTGTATATGTAGCTTTTGTTCCTGATCTCTTGTTTGCAGATCTCAGAGATCTCTTGCCAGGAAAAAAAAAAGGCCATTTTTCTTAGTTCAATAGGTCCCTTTGCTGCTTTTCGATTCATGAGTCATGGTTCAATTTCTTGCTGGAATAGATTCTTTACAAAGGAGAATAATCCTTCATTTGATTTTATTTTCTTGGTTACCTTTCAGGATTTTTCTCTGTCCAAATCACGCTTTACCATTTTATCTTTTCTGGATTGAACAAATCTAATTATTACAGGTTTTCATTATGGTTACGCTTGATTTGGCATTGTAATTCAGAATGTATCGTTTCTGTGGCTTCAACCAGTCCAGCACAAACACTTTGATGTCCTAGAATTTTATTACTCTTCTCAACAAAAGGGTGAGATAGTATTTCCTATTTCTGTCTATTTTGCAGATGATGGAAAACTGTTTTCAGTGAAAGTAAAATTCCTAATTTTAGCTTATAAATGCTAATATGCCATAGGATAGCTGTTTTATTCTGCAGTGACAATGACTTTAAAAAATCAGCCATCTCACAAGTACAGCTTTATTCTCCCTCAATTTTAGACATCAGCTTTCAGGCTTGGAAGGTACAGAAAATTAAGGCAAAATAAAAAAGCATAGAAAAGTCTGGTTTTAATTAAAATCCTGATATTTGCAGTATTAGTTTGACATTGGGACCACGACAGGACAGCTAGAGAGTGTGGTAATGTGAGAGAAAGGCGAGTGGTGTTTAAGTTGTCAACTGCTTGCTTAGGATTTTGTGAGAGCTTGTTTCCTCTATAGATTTTAAGGAAATAAAGTTACAGAATATGTTTTATGAAGGATTGTTCTGCAAGAATTTTTGGAGCATTGTCAGGTTTATGTCAGAAAAGGTGTTTATACCTGTTCAGACATTTACAATGCACAGATTCCAGAGGCACCCAGTCAGGACCATTTAATGTAAAATGAGAGGGAAGGTGAGAAAACAAACATGACTCTCCTGTGTAAATGGGAGACTGAAGCACTGCAAAATCACCTACTTGGCTGTATTGTCATAGAAAGTAAACAAAGATCTTCAAAGCCCTATTCCATCAGACTTTCTATTGTGCAATTAAATGCAAGATTGGATTTGCCTTTCGTAGTAAATATTTAAATAAATCTGCAGAGTAGCCTTGGATGTATTTTTTCATGCATGTAGAAATGGGTGCTGATTATTCACAATTGGAAAGGTTTGAAAGGTTTTAGTCTGTCTCTGTAAAACTGGGAACACAAAATAATGGTAAAATTTAGTGTGATATAAACATGACTGTGCCTGCATGCTTTCTTTGTCTAAATTGAGGGGAAAATGATAAATAATCAACTAGCAGCAAGTAAATGGTAAAGCACAGTTTAATCTTGATAGTTTTTCCATTTTGGTAATGTAATGTGATGGCTGTAGCAGAAAGCAATTTTAAAAATACAGGCTTCATATCATGACAGTTTTATGGCTAAATTGTTTTGTGGCTTGGAAATGTGCAATAAAAATATTGCATTACATACAAAAGCCTAATGTCACAAGTGAGTCTCAGCCCATCAGGTGTCATAGCAGCAAAAGAGTTTGGTATCTTGCCCTCATCTGTAGTACACATTCAGAGCAGGTACTAACCTCCAACAGAGACTTGTAGCATTGGAGCAGCTTAGCTACCAATCCAGGAAGCCATTTTGAATATATATATGTGTATATATATATAAATATTCTGTCTGTGCCAGTGTTTAAAAGAAATTGGTTCATTTTTGGCCAAATGAAAATAGATCAAGGGAAAAAAAATTAGAGGAAAGAAAATGGATAGCTAAAGCTTCTAGTTCAAAGGAGGATGTTAAACCAGTACAAAATTCTGACTTTAGGCTTTGGTGTTTGGGTTTTTTTTTCTTAATCAGGGAAACTGAAGAGCCTGTGGCTGAAAGCTCCCCATGTGCAGGTTCTGAAAGTAAGGTACAATTAGTATTTTAATGCCAGAATTGGAATTGCCAGTACAGCCTACCAAATCTTTTACTTTATGACTGAGACATCTCCAAATTCTCATCCCTACTCAAATTTGCATGTAAAGACCCAACCCACATGTGTTTAAAATACTGATTGATAAATAAGTTTTCTGAAGTCCATTTGTATTGCAGGTGCTGTTGCTTCATCTGTCTTTCCTCACGCAAAGCTTAGCAGTGAATTTTGCCTATTGGTGATGCTAAATACTGATTTAGGAGTGTTGTACCAGCTGGTAACTGGTGCTAGACTGTGGCTGCTCAACTCACAGTGGTTTAAATCAGAAATGGGGGTGTGGATAGATGGACTGCTGTGGATGCTGACTGTTGAGTGACCTGTTGTACAATTAACTGTGAGAATTGGGAGGCACCAGAGCACAGACCAGGCTATGACTTGGAAGTATGCCTTGAGGTTTCAGGGGCCACTTCACTGTGCCCTCATTGTCACCTGGAGCTTTGTGCAATGCTTGTGATGGTTTGAAGTTTAAAAAGGCAGCAGAGCAGCGCTCTCTTGCCTTTCCCCAAGCCAAGAAGGTGATTCAGAGGACCAGAAGGGATATGTTCAAAGATCAGGGTGAGAGAGAGGGTGGTTCATTCCTGCAGTGCCAGCTGTGTATGGTGTAACCTGACTACAAATGCTTCTGAGAATGTGATGTGTGGCCCTCCCTGCGGGCATTTCCAGAAGCTGGCTGCAGACCTGCCTTTCTCCCTTCATCAGCAGCTAGGAAAACACCTAACTACACCTCTGGACAAATCTTAATGTTATTCCTGTGCCATCATTACAGCATGAAGTTACTTAAGGTTCATTACTGTGCTGAGCAAAGCTGTGGCTGCTTCCCTAGACCCCAGCTCATGCCATAGGATATATATTGCAACATTAAAACATCAAACAGTTTGGTGTTCTGTGAGCTATTTGCTGAAGTAAAAGGCTTAGGAAAAAAAAAGTTTCAATACTGTGTAGTAGTTTTTGTGCTCCATACTTTAATTCCCAGAGGGTGGGAAGTGGTGTCTGAGGCAGTGAGCAGAGATCTCCCCGAGTCTGTGTTGTCAGTTTTTTCTGCTTGCCCTAAAGACAAATAAAGAGAAACTGTAGGAATGTGAATTGACTCGATTAAGGGATTTGTTGTGCAGGTAATGCTTTGTGATGCACCAATCATGCAAAACTTGGTAGCCCAGGTTTTGTTTCCTCTCTAACTGTAGAAAGTGGCCCTGTGTAATGACAGCTTAAATAAACTGCTTGGAAACACATCTTGAATTACCACTTACCTGTCCTTGTTGCTTCACAGCAATTCAGTAACCAAAAGGCCTACCCCCCCCCTTTTCTGGTGGTGTTAGTTCTTGAATCAAGACCATTTTTGCACAGTTTTATCAGCTAAGTTCTCTTCATTCTTGTACATATTGATGCCTTTTTGGTGAAAAGTACTGTTAGAGAATCTCCAAGAAAATCTCATTGACTTCTAGACTGACCTGTTTAAGATAGAAAAAGAAAGAAGGCAGTGTGATAGGGAAGGAGAACTATGAAGGTAAGAGCTGGGATTCCAGGGGTCCAGATTCTGTTCTTGCCTTCAGCATTGACTCCCCTGGGTGAGTTGCTTTGGCCAAGTCAGCATATTTCTCTGTGTCTTCATTTCTCAGCTTCTGTGATGGTGAAAGTCACAAATCCCTTCTGACGGGAAAAATACAAGGATTTATTGATTGTGAGTACTGTAAGGAACTGAAATAGCATGCTCCTGAGTGTAATAAAAGCATAGATAGAAATAAATTAGATGTGCTCCTAACTACACATGAATCTTTGTTGCTAGCTTTAGAGTATGGGCTTGGGCAAATCATCTAATCTTTGTGAGCCTGAGTCTTCTCACCTGTGAAATGAAGGTGAAAATTCCTGTGGCTATTCTGGAATTAGTTAAAATCTGTTGAGGAATTTAAACAGTTTTGCATACAAAGTAAAATATTATTTTGCTCGGATAGACTACTGCAATATATTCTTCATTTTAGATGTGGTTTTACTTGATTAATGAAATTCTTGGAGTTTGAAAAAGTGTTTTTAGCAGACTCTCTCCTCCAATTAATTGGAAAATAAAAATGGCATCTACAGCAAATAACTGCTAAATCATTTGATAAGAATAGTAACTTGAGTAATTATTTATTTTATACATATATAGCATGTATATGCATAGTAAGTTATTCATGCTATAAGCTGCTTATACAGAAAAGCCCCAGTTCAGGAGAGCTCAACAGGAAGCTTGTCTCTATTTGGTGCAGAAGTTAGAAACAAGCTTAAGATAAATATGTAAGTAAACATCTGCAATTTCAGTAAATTTGGCTCCGATCCTTACATCCATTCATGGCCTGGGCAGTTTCCCAGTTTGACTCCTAAAATGCAGGAAGAGCAAAATAACAATGCAGTTTCTTACTAGGGTCCATAAGTGTTGGTTTGCTGTTGATTGGGCTGTGGCTGTTTGGTTTTCCATTTGGCTGAGGTGGTGTGGAATGTGTTCCCACAAGAGTTTCAGCTGCAGGTTGTGAATTGCTCTGAAGGGACAGGGATGGAAGCTGTTCTAGGTCATTTTCTTTTCTCAGGTGATTCCCTGTGTTATATGCTCCACTGCCATCATCTGTCCTGTTTCAAAAGGAAGTGAGAAAGATGCCACCTTTTCTGCAGGGAGGTTGTTTTTTTAGTCTGATAGATTTTGCTGTTAGGAAATGGTTCCTGCTACTTAACCCACATTTTCTTTTGGCAATTCTATTACATTAAGCTGAGTTATTACTCCAGGCCATACCAAATAATTATATTTCTTTGCCCCCACTTTGAGCTGTTATATTTGAATTTGATTTACAGATTATTTTGAATACAAATAACTCTAAAATGATAAAGTTATTAAACAACTAGGCATCCAGTGGGAGAAAATAATGAAAGCAGAAACATTTCTAAAGGCTTCTGTGTTATTAGGTGCAATGGCACAGGGAGAATGTAATGGGAAACCAAGCTGGAGCCTTCTAATACACCTCAACAGTTTAAAATAAAGATCTTTGAAGCAGAAGGGGGTTAATATAACTGGAAATTGTTGGCCTTCCTTATTCTCCCTTCTTTCCTTGAGTAATGCCTATCATACATCTCCATTCCTTGTGATTTTTTCCTACTTCTCATACCTGTTCAAAAGCTAAGCTGTTGAGCTAGGAAGAATTTACTACCAAGTATAAAATATTTTCTTGTCTGCCCTAATATTTTATGCATTTGTGGTTTGTCCTCTCATCTCTGTAATATAAATAATAAGACTTCTGCTGCCAGTGATGTTTTGTGGACAGCTCTTTCCTCTATAAACAGGATATTGGACAGTTTATCTGTACTAACAGATATGAGTCAAGGCAGGCTTTCACTGTACCTACTGCTTTTGGCTCCCTCATGTCCCACTAGGACAACTGTAGAGGGAAACCTCAGATGGTATAAAAACCTTTCCTTCTCTTGTTTGGTAAAGAGTGTATTTTAAACCTTTTTGCTATACTATTATAGTATATATGCTATAGTATACTAAAACTATACTCTGGGTGTTTATAATCTCAGGATGGAAAGATGCCACTAATTTGAACTTCTAGAACTAACTGTAATGAAGGTAAATAAAAGATAAATATAATAGTGAGAAATAATATTTCCTTTGCAAACTTTCTTGTCTGTCTCTGGCTTTCTTGTATTTCTGTCTGACAGCTGAGGGTGTTGACATTTTTGCTGTAAGCAGCATGTTGCCATTTCAAGTGGAAAGCCACAGCATCAGGTTTTTTCCCCCATTTTGAATGAAATGGAGTTAAGTGTCCATCACTAATAGACATAGGGAGGGAGCCTGCTTTATTTCTGGCTGTCACAGGTTATCTGCCCTCTGTGGCTGAGTGAGATGGTGACAGTGGGTTTCAGCCTCGCCTCTAAAGGACAGACATTTCAAAGCATCCATTTGAGTCTCTGTGCTGGCTTTCCAAAAGCAGCATGTGCTTCCACTGCTGGAAACATGGTGTGTGAAATGTGTGAGGCTTCTGTGAGAAGTACAGCTGTTATTCCCATGTCCAAACACTGCCCAGGGCCTGGAGAAGTGCAGAGAGCTCAGGAGGGTATGAACCTTTTCCCACTCCACCCAAAGAAAGAGAGCTTTAGTAGAAACTGGCAGTCTGAGACGTGGTTTCTAATCTCTGTACACAATTTTTAATCACTATAACCCTTGTTTCTGTTTTGGTTTTTGTTCACAATGATATTCTGCCCTGTGAGGAAGTGTCACCCAAATGACCTATTTCATTCTCCATCTAACAGCTTATATGATATCAGCATTGGCTGGAATAGCACTGAAACGTGAGGTCCTCTGGAAAATGTTCATTAATCAGGATTTTATTTAAACTCTATGTGGCTAATTATAGCATGACAACTGATGTACTTATTGCAGGATTCCTATTACTGTTTCTAGCTGACTGCTAGGATAGTTTTTTATAGCATGGCAATGTCTCAGTGTTCACGAGGGGAAAGTGGGGCTGTGCTGTTAGGTGCTGTGTGTGTATTTAATGTCCCCAGTGCTGCCTGCACTGAAGTTCTGCAGCACTTTACCTGCACTTTTCTTCAGCCAGGGTAGGATTCTCCCAGAGAAAGGTGGATGAAAGCTGTGCTGGACTGATGATGACTCCAGGGGTCCTTGGTGAATGAGCAGATAGCTTTGGGATTCACACTTCAGTGCTTAACTGGAATTGCTTGTAAATGTTTTGCTTCTCTAAACAGTGTTTATTTTGCTAAAGTATTAGGATTTTGGTGTTGATCTGTTTGGTTTAAAGCATGATTGAAATGAGCTTAGCTTGACTCTGGGTATGAAAGTTGTCACAATGCGTCAGTCTCTGTGACACTGGCAGAGGGGAGCAGCACAGAGATACTTGCTCAATGACTGGCACATCATATTTGCATGGCTAACCTGTCAAAACTAGTTTCTGCTACCCTCAGCCCCGAAGCACCAACCTGGCTCCTGGGAACTGGGCTTCTGTCTTTCTGCCTCTTTTTTCATTGCCAAATAGCCTAAGGAGAAGCAAAAAATAATTTGGGATTGCAAATCATAATTGCTGATCAGGATATAGGAACTCAATATTTCAAATATCCACTTGAGACATTGTTGTGTCCTGCAGGAATTGCAGGAACTGAACAGAGAGATGCCATTTTCTGAAGTGTCCTTACAACTAATGTGGGAAAACTAAGTATGGAAGGTCTGCCCTTAAGTCCAGTCCAGCAATGCTTTTTAGAAAGTTGCTTTCACAAAAGTGCTGCTCATCTTTTTGTATGGTAGGAAAAAGAGCTCTTCTGACATTCTAAGGGTTTTGTCTTCACAGTAGGGGGTTCTTTAGCGTGGTGTAGAAAACATTTTGTAGCAGCAATAATGTAGACTAACTAAGCTGCTGCTACTTTTCTCTCTTCCCCTTCCCCCCTAGGGCCTGTCTGAGATTTATCTACACCTCCTCTTCCTCTGAGAATCCCTCTCAGTTTTAAAAAGTGAGCCCTGATGGTCTGAATGACATTCCTTTTGTTTAAACCAAAGCCATCCCAGAGTGCACATACAAATGCCACTCCTTTGTCTATTCAGCACAAGAAATGCAAGATAGCTCATTAAATCAAATCAAAAATTGTATCTTGCACTCATGCACTCCCCCTGATCATCCCAGCTAATATTACACTGTTGCATTCTACTGACTCCAGGAGGATTGAGGGATCAAAGCCAATTGCTCACTTGAACGCTTTTGTGGCCATGGACTTGCTCGTGTTCCTGAATATATGTCTAAATGTTTTGCTGGATCAGGATCTGAATGCTCTCTGCCTTTGCTGGGTCCAGGATCACAGATTTTCAAGTGCCTCTCCCTCAAGAACTTTAAAATTTGCATTTAGAGATGCTTAGCAAAGGGACTCCCCAGCCCTCTTTATCCTCATGTCCAGCTGTGTGTTCTGGCATAATTTATTTGGCACACCTTTAGTGACTTATATATAACTTACATATAAGTCTGAAAAAATTGCCTACAGTGAAAATAATTTTTCAGAATTATTCAAAATTTAATATAATAATAAAATTATATTTAATACGATTATTAAATTATTTTTATAATAATCAAAGTCCTGCAGCAGGAGAACTGCACCATGCTCAGACTGGGTTGGAAGAGTTGTGTGTAAGAAACAGGCAGAAGAAGTCTCACTGCATTCTTCAAAGAGTTCCTCCTCTGGTTTGTGAATATCTTTTTGAAGAGGGAAAAAGAACAACACTGCTACCTTAAATGTAAATTCTCACAGTGAAAACAGAGGTCATTAAGCCTCCAGTGTATTCATTACTGTAAAGAAAAAGCAAAATGTGCATTTATTTTGTTTTTTAATTAAATTCAGGAAAGCATACAAAAATTGTATTTTTAAGAGTTCCTCTGAATGTTCTGGACAGATCTGTGTTCATGACTTCATCATATATTTATATAACCTTTTTGGGGTTAATCCAGGGAGCCTGAATCTGTCCTGTGATGTACAAGTAAAGACAAATAGAGCAATTATATACACTGTTGTTTATTTTATATGTATGCAATTTATTCGTGTGTAAGAAAGCAAGGAACAGTGATGAGAAACACAGTTTGAAACTAAGTGTTTAATTTTGCACCCAGCAGATTCTCGTTGTTTTGAGTGCCTAGAGGTCTTAGGTGCTGTCCATACAGATGTGGACATTATGGTCTGTGAGCCACCCAGAGCTTACAGGCAAACAGTTGCTGTACTTGATGTGAATTTCTGGTTCTTGTCAGAGCAGGGGGAACTGGGGAAACCGTAGTTACACTCCTGATCAAGGCTGATTCATTGGCTTGTTCCCACAGTATTTTAACTAATGCTGTCCTTTGCCCAAAGGGGAATAGTGGCACAAAGGTGCTGAGGCTGCAGGGGCAGCCACTGCCCTCTGTCCCCAGAGACACCCATCCCCTGGAGCAGTGTTCCTGACCAGGACTGGGAATGCTGCAGGAGAGATGGCTTCCATCAGGTGGCTCAGGCCTGTTCTGTCCATCCTTGAGTCCCTGCTGCTCTGTGCCATCCTTATGGACAGAAAATGCTGGCCACCTTGGATTTGACATGTATTGCTCCTAAGGGAATTGAGGGGGCAAACTGGGGAATTTATTAGCTTTGCTAGCTGAAGCAGAATTCAAAAGCAGATGGGAATGCATCCTGTGATAGCTCAGGCTTATTGCAACAGCGGATGAGCGGCGCCTAATGTTGGCAGTGTAGGGTTCCCTGTGCTCCTGCAGCATATGGCAGAGAAGTGGAGTGTGTTTGGATAACAAAGTTGGATTGAATAAGAGTCAGTATTCAGAGGTTTCAGGAATTTTCTATGGGAAATATTAGACAGTGCTGCATGTACTAAGGAAACACGTCTGTTTATCTTCAGTTAAATGATTTCTTGGCCTTTAAATTACTATGGGCAAATTTAGGAGCTTTGATTTCACTTGTTCCTCTTTCTTTTTTATTATCGTGAATGAAATGTGTGTAGAACTGCAGAATATTGACTTAACGTGCTTCCTGTGTTTGCTCAGAATTATTTACTGAGTGATATGCTTGCTGTGGGACAGGGAATAGTGAGATGATCAGCTTTTCCAAACCTGGCACAGGTAATTAATTGTGCTAGACCAGCAGCATGAGCAAGAGTGCTGTGTCTGCCCAATTAATTACTTTGTGTCTCTGGCTGTAATGATGACAGAAAATAACAAACCAATAAATTCTAATAGTAATCTACATGGCAGAGCTGTGTGCAATGTAGTGGTTAGATTGAAGCTCCCTGGGAGACTGGCACAGGGAATTTAATAGACATATCATTGATACAAAAATACCTTTGCAATTGCCCAGGTATGTCAAGTGATTTTGACTGCAGGTTGCAAGAGGAAAACCAGATCAGTATTCTTTTTTTGGTTGACAGCATATTATAGCTTGGTGGTTTTTAAGTTCATGTCTTGGGAGAGGCACACGTGACTAAAACAAAAAAAAAAACAAATTGGTAGTACTTTTAAATGCCTAACATGACATTGTTTCCTACTTCACAAAGTTGTAGATTTTTGTGAGAGGTCCAAAGGCCCAGACTTTTCCTTTAGACCTTCTAAATGTGAAACCTGTGCTCAGCTGATTGGGGAAAGTAATGTATTCTTTCATAGGGGATCAACTGATGGGGGTCTAACTCTTAAGATAAACACAGCTAAGCAATATCTGTGGTTTGTGTATTCAGTACAATTTTTATTAATTGCGGATTGATAAATCCTCTCAGAAATAATCCATAATAATCTGATGCTGATGTCTTCAGTACTGTTTACTTTCCATCATCCATTAAGAGATGTCACCAGGAATCCACTGGGGCTCTCAGTGAGGTGAAAAATTAATTCACTGTAAGACTGGCAGCTTAGCTTTTTAGGAATAACTAAATAAACAACAAATTGGAGGGAACCACAGTCTCCTCTGAAATGCTGTGATAATCTCTGTTGTGGTAGGGAGGTTAAATTTCTCGGGTTATTTATATAGGTGAATGACTCTGACCCAGTGACTACATGGTGATACCTTTAGTTTCTGGGTCAAGTAGTCATATATATGCAGGGTGAGCAGGCAGGATCTGTCTGCATATTTTTTTTCTTGTGTGTGTATATATTTGTTTACAATCTGTCTCTCTAATGAATTTATATCCTTGGAAGAACTGCATCCAAATTGGATGAGACAGGATTATGTGACCTAGATGTTTTCCAGTACTGTACTGTGAGGTGGTCAAGAATTGGAGGGCTTGTTTTTGAGTCAAATTACAGTCAGCTGGCCCTGTAACCTAGAAGAAAAGTACATCTTTCTAGGGAGAATGTTAATCCTATTGCATGTTGTAGGGTAAAAAAAGAAAAAGCCTTCTATCTGAATTGGTTTTATTTTATTAGACACTGTACTAGCAACCTAAATTATTTTTTTTGCCCTTTACATCTATTTTATTTACATCTATTATTCTTTAGGCTTGTCAAGCAGAGGAGAACGCCAAAATAATGGAAAAGTAGTAAAATTAGAGACTTTAAATAATGCTTGTGAAATGTCAGTGGTACTGATAAGCATGTTCTGGGCAAAAATAAATATAAAAATAGATTTCAGAAAGGACAAGTTTTTCAATTTGTTGTTTTAAATAATGTTCTAAACTGTTTGGCAGAAAGATGTGAATTTGAAAGTATCTTATTGTTACCAAATCTGCAGACTGGATTGTGAAAAATAATCTCGACTGAAATGTGTTGTCCATCATTAGCTAGAGAGCTCCTTCTTTGTTCTGATTTTAGAAAAGCAAAGCTATTAATTTACAGGGCTGCTTATCTCCAAGTGCCATAGTTTGAAATTTGGTTAAATGTATTGCTGAGTTAAGCTCACATTTATTCATTGGTGGATAGGAGTCCCCCAGCCATTTTTCTTAACATCAGGTCAGAACAGGGAATAGATTGAGAATGCTGATCTGCCATTATCCATCACCTCTGCTTCATGTAAGGGTTTCCAGGCACCAAGTCCAGAAAGAGAATTTTTAATCTAATGTTTGATTCAAGGATATGATGTGGTGATTTGAACCCCTAGTTCGATTTTGCATCTCCACCTGCAAAACTCAAGTCCTTGTAGGCACTTTCTGATACTGCAGTTCTCATTCATCTTTCTTTGTCAGCATATTTGGAAGGAGGCTGGGAGGCAATAGAAAAAGAACATCCTCTTTTAGACAAAAATAACTTTTATTCATAAGAGATTTTAAGATATCTCTTTGAACAGCTACTGCTGAGTTCTTTTTTTTTTTTTTTTTTTTTTTTTTTTACCTCCAGCCCTTGGAACTGCTTTTTTTAGTTTGGAAAGTAAAATCCTGAAAAGTGGCTCAGCTGGCCATTCATCTGTCTGGAAAACTGAACTGTTTCTTTCTGGTTCTCACCCTGCTTATTAGTTGAGTTTCAGGATGGATTTGCACTCTTACATGGCAGGCAGTAGATACCCTGACAGAGACAGATCCTTATTTTTCTACCTTGACTTGCAGAAATCTGAGTTTGAGGCAATGTAGTCTGATTTCCTCTTTTCATCAGGGTGTGTAGCATCACTTCAGTTCATTGGTATGCTTTAGAATTTTAAATTATATCTCTTTTCTTTTGAGGAGATCTTTAATCAGCTCTGAAAGCATCTAGAGTATAACCTGGGCAAAGGCAGTTGTGTCAGAGCATAGAAGCCTGAAACTGTTAGAGGTTTGCATTTGTAGAGGCTGGAAGGAAGATGTTTAGGGATGAGAGATAGGAAAATCCAGTCTCATCAAAGGAAGCCTGGATGTGCAGCCCCCAGGTAAGAACAAGAGAAATGGAAGTTTGTGACTTCTGGACCATTTTTCATCCTTTTTACTGTGGAAACTGTTTTCATAACTGTTTTCTGCTCCCTGTTCACTGGCTGTATTATTTAGGCACTTTTTAACAGAAAACATTGAGCTTGGTAGACTGGTCAAAAGATGTTGAGTGTTACTGAAGCCTTTTAGCTGGGTTTGCCTGAAGGGAAGATTTCCTGCCAGTGTGATTTTCTTGGACTGGACATAGATTTAGTGATGCTTCTATGTGCAGATCAAATGGAGCACTCTTAAGTTACTTTAATATCTGGCAGTCTTTCCTGGTGCTTGACAAGTAGGAGGACATTGCCAGAAATGTAGGTATTTTTTTCTTTCAGAGTTTTGTTGCTGTTATTGACAGGTTTTGTTGTTTTATTGTAAACATTTTGTTAAAAACAGCTGAAATTAGAGAATTTAGTGGACAATTAGATGGTATCTAGAACAGTGAAAGGCTAGAAGCATAACATTTTTATGGTTTTGATGATAACCTCCACCAGCAGATTTTCTTAGAAATTGAAAGTTCAACTCAAGATTGATTTGATTTCGTTTTATTTTAAAGATACTGTCTTATAATGATTCATTACAAATGCTGTTCATTGAGTGGGACTTAATGTTTATTTTGTTTTTTTCAGCAAATACACATGGATCTGGACTGAATTCTGAATTTGAGACAGAGAACCTCCTCTACCTTCTGTAGCAATTCAGAATGTCTGGTGCTTTACTCAGAGGTCTTACCTTATGGACCTTAGCTTCATCTGGCTTGTACTCAAAGTGTTGTTTGTGCCCAACCCTAATAAAATTCTCAGGAGTCCTGTCCAATTTTGACAGATTTGAGACAGAGCTACTGGGCTGAAACACTTCACAGCAGGAACCTGGTTCCTTCCATGAAGCCAGATGCTGTTGAAGTCAGTGAAGAAGGCTCCTAATTGATAAAGGACTTTGAATATAACAGCTCATAGCTAAAGAAGTGGTTTAATGAAGGGAAACCCTGCATAAAACTGGTACAAAACTATGAGTCATATGCCTTGGGGCCCATTAAGGAACCACTTTATGAACAGCTGCAGCTACTTTCATTAGGATCATGTCATTAAAACTTCATGGTACCTCGGAGTTGAGAGAGGTGGTCTGGACAGTTCAGAGTTTTGCACTGTCTCAGCCCACCAGAAACCAGTCTGTCTACTTTAAAGAGATCTAGGGTTGGAGGGACAGATGGTTTGGAGGCTCAAAAGCCAGAGAATCTTCCCCAAACCTTTCCCTGAAAGGAGGATCACTGATAATGGTGCAAGGAGATCACAAGCACACCATTCTTTAAGTTACAATTTTGATATGAAAACCATTGTGAGGAAATAGGAAAACCCATGGCACTGTAGAGAGTCTCTGAATAGATTCAGTGCTGCTCTTCTGCAAACTTGGAGCTACTCCTGCTTTACACTGGTGTAATGGATAGCATATCATGGTCCTTACTGCCTCATGTTTGGTTGCAGCCCTGGTGGAAATCTTGCTGTGGTAAAGAGTCTTGAGAGCAAGTTGGTTCAGATGGGATGTGTGTCTAGCTGTGGGATCTCCTTCAACAGCTCAAAAGTCATGAATTTATTTATTTTTTTTTTTAAGATTTGGTGAGAATTGGGTTTCCTGTGGTGTGTGACTGTCATAAAGACTAACATGAACTTGTGTGTAGTAGAGTAATTTTTGTTTGCATAATGTGATGGGTTTTTGATTTGCATAATCTTTTTTGTGTGTGTATGCACTCCATATCCTTCAGAGGAGGCTTAGAGCTTGACTGTCTCCAGTAAAGGGATCCTAGTCATTAATTGGTGATTCTTTTCTGCTCTGTAGACTGAAATGTATTTCCTTAGGATTTTTTAAAATTCAAAATAAGCTTAAAATTAATCTGTAGACTGAGTAATAGGGAAGCAGAGGTCTAAAAGTGAATTTCCCATTCTGTAAGTGAAGGAAATATATGCACTCTTTAGGCCCTTGGCTTTCTCAGCTGGTTGAAATCTTTGGCATTGTTTTCTTCCACTCAGAAGATGAGTTACAAGCTTGTCAGGCAGTGCAATGGTAGATTGTGTTCTCAATTGCTTGCAAAGGGTGATTGTAGTCCTCCCCTGTTAGCACTGATATAACCTATAAGTAGTTCCACTAATTTCAATTAGTCTTCTCCTTGTTCACATGCTTTTAACTGAGATCAGATTATCTATTTTTTCACTTGTATCTATTTTGTTTATTGACTTGAACTTGCTTGTTTTACTGCTATTGGTATCTCCAACATAAATGCATAGGTTGCAAAGGCTGATCCATCCTTCAATACATAGCTATAAATTCTGCTGTGCTGTTTGGAAAGGAAATTGCTGATTTCCTGGTATGATGGAGAAGGACCTCTGATACAGACAATAGGAACAAATGGTAAAGGACAAATGACAAGAACATTTGCTGTCATAATAACTTGCACAGCGTGGTTATGGTTTATGTAACTGGGCATCTCAGAGTTGGGTCTGAAGGACAAAGGAATGTTTCTGTCTCTCAGTGGCGTGTGCTCAGAGATGCTGGCCAACACAGACTAACTGCTGTTTCGTGAAATACACATTTATTTTTAACCAGCAACTTTGAAAAGAAAATCACTGAACTAAATGATCCATCAATTTAAGCAATTAAAAATGTAGGCATATGTAGGATTAGACCAGACTGAAGCTGTGTGCAGTCTGCCTGTTACCTGAGTTTGAAAGGAGAGTAACTTGCTGAAGAGAAGATACACATTTTTGCAAAAAGGGACACACATGCTTACTCCACTTGCTGACCAATTCTACTATTAAAGGGCATAATCCATTCTGGGGGATGTGTTATGTAAAGATTGAATTATGAACTTGGGGTGGGCATGGTACCAGTGTGGAGCTGTCACTGGGAATTGATGGGCTCTCCTCAGCCACGGCTGTACGAGACTTAGAAATAGCAAGGTCAGCAAATTATCTCTCCTGCACGATTCTAAGGAGAAGGAAAAGGAGCCTTTATAGAAACACCTTAGAAGTACTTCTGACATTTCACCAACCCCAGTACATTAATCCTTAGTATTTCTGTGTGGCAGATTTATGTTACCCGTGGAAAAAACAAAGATGTAGGGAGATTGAGGCCCGAATTCAAAAAGACTTTGGGGTAATTAGGTCCATGTTGACTGATGCACTTGAATGAGTGTTCCCATGGGACATTTTCTGTGATTTTAAATTGTATGTAGAGCTACAACACATGACCCTGTCCAGAGATTAAAGCTGGTGAGTTATTTTTTTCTCTGCTTTATTAACTGTCTTACATACTGAACTATCCATCCTTCATGTAAACAGGCAGTTGATATCAGTAATATTCACTGACATTTTCACTGGTGCTGAGGATCACCCAGCTAATCAGGCTGTGAGACAGCAAGGATGCATGGAGAAATTTTAGTTTTCTGCCTGTACTATCACCATTTTGCATGTTCTGAAGGTACATGCTACCTCCTTCCAGTCCCTAAGTGATAATTTACAGAGAACTCAGTGGTGGAAAAATATCTTTAAATTTGAAGAACTAACCATTTAAAAATTATTCCCTGAAGCTTAGTAGTTTCACAAACAAATTAACCTCCTATAAACACCTACAGGAGACACACCCAAACTCCTTAATTAGAAAAGATGCCTCTATGCATTCAAAATCTGTTCTTTGTTTTCCTGTCAGGCCTCATTTCCACGAGGGACCTCTTTTCTAAGGCCAGCAGGACTGCTGTGATACAGGAGATAAATATATATGACAATGGATGTGAAGTGGCAGAGCCCTGTCTTGACATTGACACAGATAATTGCATTATTGGGGAGTTAGTGTTAAGGTTGACTGTTTCTTGGGAGAGATGTCATATGACATTTTTGTGGTGGGAATAATAAGTATCCCCTAGCAACATTTACATTTGCCATTTTAACCCTTTCAATTAATGTTTCTAATTCCTTTTGGCACTATTTTCAGAAGCTCCGGGGTAGATGTTTTAGGAAAGAGATTCTATATATGTTGCACTGTATGCCACCTGGTTACCTTGGTAGAGATCATTGGCAGATGGGGTCCTTCAAGTCATTGCTGTTTGTAGCAAGAAAACCAGTTCTATTCACATATGTTTGTGAAGGGTGCCAAAATTTAACCTTCTCTCTAGATTCTCTTCAGAGTACTTAAACACTTAATCCAGTGGTTTAAATGGAAATCTGGTATTCCTATATGAGAGGAAAAAAAGATTTTTTTAGCTATGAAACTTGCATTCTTTGCATCTAATATGCACAGAAGTGCAGATATAAATGTTTGATGTTGTGAGTAGTGGCATTAGTTAAGGCACGGTGTTGTACACCAGTAATTACAGATGTTAATTGTAAAGGAAAACTGAATTGTGACTTTGGGTGCCCTCATTAGGAGGGGACAGTGTGTAAGTAGTCCTGAGAGGCTTTGTTAATTGGGGAAAACTTGTTTCTTAGCATCTTCCTTGCCTTTTTCATCAGGAGGTAGTAATTTACTACTACTTATACAAATACCAAATGAAACACTGCTGCTGTAGGTCAGCGCTGCTGTTCGGTGAGAGGAGAAGTGAACGTGACTCAGCTTTGTTGGTTCTCTCCAGCCTTTCCCTACCTTTTGCTTTGTTCTGCTTCACTTCTGCTTTCCTGGATTTGGGTTGGGGAGTCCATGTGGAAGTGTGGGTGTGCATCCCTGGATGCTTCATCAGAGACCCCCTTGCAGGACCTAATGCTCACAGGGGGCTGCTCCTCAGGGATGAAGTATACCTCTGGCCACTTTCCATGCTGCCTTGGGCATGCAGCCATAGGTGCACACAGAGGCACCTGTGATTCTGGACAAATACATTGGGTGCAGTTACCTTGCAACCAGGAGGCCTTTGCACTTCAGCAAACTTGTATAACTCTTCTGTTTTTGAAAGGAAAGTAACCACAGGCTCTCTGGAACTCTCTGCATGCAGCTAATTATTTTGAGAGTGAAACGGCACCTTTGAGGCATGTCCATGAAATACATAATTAAAGTGTCTTGTGTTTTATCATACCATTGGACAGCTAATTGAAAATCATCTTGTGTCTCCATAATGAGTCAAATAATAAATGCATTTGTGTGCCCATGGAATGACCTATCCCATGGTCTTTTCCCCCCTTTAATTGCTATGATGCCAACTGGCAGAAGAGGGCCACATGCTGGGCTGTCCTTGATCAGCAAATCCAGCAGACACAGACCTACTGTTTGGGATCCCATGAGTTCAAATGAATGAGACTCTGAAGGATGGGACTGCTGCTTCCAGCAATTAATGTACAGATGTGTAAGTCAGGCAGAATATTTTGGGTTTCCTGCTGTCCAGGAAGTCAGTGGTTAGCACAGCACCTGCCTGGTCTTAAGAAATGGGCAGAGCACATGTATTTTTGGTGAGGAATGAGATGAATGGTTGTGGGCTGTGTCTGCCCATAGGATGATGCCATTCAAAACCCTCTGTGATGCCCAGTTGGCTCTGATACAGCAGAGGGTCCCTGCAGAGCAGCTGCTATTTCAGGAAGGGAAGGTCTGGGGATTACCAAAGTCCAGGTACCATCCTGAACTCTTGCAAGCAGTGAATTGTCCTCAGCTGGTCTCCTGGGAATCTGGTGGCTCAACAAGTATTAATGGCAAGGAGCACATCCCTCTTAGTCATATCCCTTGTGTGTTTTTTAATCTTTCAGTATCTATCCTGCCCTCTGTGGTAGGGGAAGTGCTGTGCTATGTTTTATCACCATGCCATGAACATATTTCTTAGAAGGTAAGAACACAGGAAGAGTTCCTTTGCCCTCCTCTCCACCATATGTTGTACATTTGTGAAAGACAGACATACCCTGATTGTTAAAATAATTGGTTTGCTTATCTTTCTTCCTGTGGTTTATAGATATAGGGAAAGACAAGATTTACTGTATTATGCCATACAATTATATGTGGGATCTAAGGTTGCTTGAGAAGAAAATCAATTTGATAAACATAAATGCGGTGAATTCTAGGCTGGTCCTAGCCTGTGAAATGCACTGATGGCAATAGCCATAGCAAGGAGGGCTCTGGGATGTCACTTCTTAGAAGATTCAGGGCTGGACCAGTGCTCAGCTACCATGATTCTTATGGTCTTATTTTTACAATGATGACTTGCATAATCTCCTTCTCGTCACAGCAAGAGCAGCCTTTCAGCTTACAGGGTCATTCATTTGGCAGTAGAATTGCCTGGGAAGAACTAGTTATTTCAGGTTAGCATTTACACATATGTATGTTCATGAATATGCTCTTTCTGTGAAATAAATAATTTTTCTCAGCCTACAGTCATGTAACCAATCACAGCTTTCCTCTGTAGCTCTTGTACTTTCTGACATCTCAAAAAATGTCATGGTGCATTAGTGCTAGGGAGACAAAGACAAGGAAGTCTGCTGATGCTGCTTTTTACATTTAAAATCATGCAACATATCCAGGGGTTTAGGATGCATTTTCTCAGGAAGTTCTTATGACCCGAGTTCCCTGCTGTTTATATTTTGCAGTCACAGTCTTCTAATTACATTGCCACAGTTTTGGGAAAGGTTATAGTTGCTTCAGCTAGCTTCAAGCCTCACACTGCAAAATTATATTCTGCTGCTGCTAGTGCTTGACAAAGGTCTGGCTTCCAAACAAAGGCAAGAGGAAAGAATAAAGCAGCAGACCCTGCAAGAGATAGAATATTGTCTGTGTGATTAAAGCTCTTTTAGGGTACGGTCTGTAATGGGAAAGAAAAGGCGTGATCTCCACTGATCTGCATTTTAAACAGTGTTGAGGATTAGCAGAGGGGCAGCAGATGCACCTATTGAGCTGCAGGGGAAGGGATTCAGAGCTGTGTTGTGCAGATGGAGATTATTGTCCTGTACCTCCCAGCCCGGCCGCGCTCCTTGTCCCAGGCTCAGCACCGGAGGCAGCGGGAGCCTGCCCCACGCCAGGGGACACAAACTGGGCTCTGGCAGCCCTGCTGCTGCTGGGGACGTCATGGCACCCAGGTTTGTAACACCCTAACACAGCCCGCTTAACCCTCTCCACTAAAACAGCTTGGTCTGTCAGTGCTGCCTGTCATTCTGCTGCAGATCCATCCTTTTCCTACAGCAGAGCGAGTGAAATGCTTGCACAGAGGAAAGAGATTTCCCTTCCTTTTTTTGTCCTGTTCTTTCCTTTCTTCCCGGAATCAGCATCCTTTCTCCTACCTAAAATACAGTGTTGTGATCTTGTTATTGCTGTTTTGGTTAAATGGATCATAAATTTGAAAGCTCTCTCACCAGATTTATATATTCACATATAACACAGAAAGCACCCCATTTTTGCTCTCAGATTTTTTGCTCTAAGTCAGGAACAGACCTTGTGGCACAAATGGAATTATTATCCTTTTATACTTTTGTAGCAGGAGGTAGGTATGAGGTTTGTCTGGAATTTTATAAAAATGACAGTCTACTGGCCAATTTTTTATGTTCTAGCATATCATTTGCATTTTAAAATGCGTTCATGGTGGGTTTGTAGCATTTTTGCAGCCTTCTCCCACCAACTTAAGATGTGACTGTGGCATGTGCATGGTTTCCAACCCTGCCACAGGGTTTCTGTGTGACCTTCAGCAAGTTTCCCAGTTCCTTAATGCCTAAAGTCTTTACCTTCAAACAGAGAAATAGCAGGTAATTAGGTGTACTCTGTGACTGCCTTACCTGTTTGGATCATAACCATCTACCCCAAGGCAGGGCCAAGCACCTATTCCATGTGAGTGCATTATGTTTTTTACACTGGAGTCCCTGTCTTGAGTTGAGTCTTCCAATATAAACAGCAGTAACAATTCCATGGGGCTCTTGTTCACCTATTTCTGTGTTATGTTGCATATTTTTCTCTTTAAAAATAATCTTCTCTGTTGTCCCGAAATATGTTCATGAGGCCTGAGAAAAAATACTGGAGAAAACTATTTTCTGCTGCATCCTATCCTTACTTGTGTCATAAAGCTGGGCTTTTCCAAAGGCAGCCAAGATATTACCCCATGCTTTGTCTCAGATGTGGGCAGGAGAGAGAGGGCAGATTCCTCTATATATGCAAACATGACTATCTTTTTGCTTCTTGGTTAGCATGGATTCTACCTTGTTTGCTTCAGTAGTTCTAGCACTTGGTACAGTTCTCTGGCTTTGTCTTGAAGCTGGAGCCCACCTCAAGTAGTGATGTAATTCCTTATGTTCCCCCATCTTGAAGAGTTCCCACACTCAACAGCAGATGAGGGAAAGTGAATCTCAAACCACAGAGCAAGGCTCTAGGCGCCAGTTAAGTGCAGAAGGGGTGAGGAGGCAAGGCTCTTGTTAAGCTCTGACATGGAGCTTAGCTCACAGCTGTGAGGAGAAATATTATCTGACAAACTGATTTGATAAATTTATGTCATTTATATTTAAATCAAGGCACTTTAAATAGTGGATTTTTATTATGGTTTGAATCAGCAAGGGCAAAGTCTTGATTTTGTTTATTGATTCCATCCTTATTTTGTCATTTCTACGTTTTAGGTATTTTCCAAAGGAAGGTTCATTTTCAAGTTGGTGGCCATCTAGTTATGATGATTTGCAAAATAAATTTAGCATTTCTCTTCTGTGGTTAGGAAGACATTCTTTTCTGCTGCCCATTCATTGAACTCGTAATGTAGTTAATGTGCATTTACTTGCATCCTTTCTTGACATTTTTTTGCTACATTACAGATTGATGACTGGCATTTTCTAGTCACTGTAGATGGGCGTATATTCTTTATAGGCCATTTGCATCAACATATATTTGGCCTGAAAGTTGAAATGAAATGAAATTTATTTTAAAATGAAAAATCATTATTTATTATCCAGATGTGCTGATTACATTTAAAAATAAACATAAAGCTAAAAAGATTTTAAAAGAGCTTGTTTTGACCAGGTAGGACAGCATGTGAGGCAGATACTATGCAGAGCTCTTTCTGCTTCCCAGGACACATCACTGCCCACCTGACAATTTCTGGGCAAACAGACTCTGTTGTGCTGGATCCTCACTTGGAATGAGAATGAGATGAATCAGACCTTAAAGCCAGGCCTCTGGAGGAGAAAGTCTCAGCTTTGGTTATGTGGATTGTTGCTCTTCTTCCACAGTGGCTCTTCCCTGCTGTGTGGGAAGAATTAGAGAGCAGTTTGTATGGATGGGCTTCTTTAGAGGGTATGTAAGCTGAAGGAGCCAGTAGGAAGGTTGGGGTGAGAAGAAGTCTTGTTTCACACATTCAGACAATAAAAGCAAGAATTTACCTTGCAGTGGCCCATCCACAGCATTGTCTGTAGTCAGAGAAGCAGCGTGTGAAGTTTCCCTTCAGTTATAACTTACCCAATGCTTATAGTACTCCTGAGAATGAACTGTGGTATGGCTGAAGAAAAACAACCAGCTCATTCACATCTTTCCTTATGTTGTTCTCACTTTCCTTTTGTTGTACAGGTTCTGGTTTTGTTTTCTTTGGGTTGTCTTGTACTAACTAGAAAACCCTAGGGGACAGTTTCTCTTTTAGGATAAAACATGTAGAAAACATAAAGAATTACTTGAAGTAATTTAGGTAATATTCTTTAAAATTGCTGCAAAGAAGCATTGTTTTTCCATTAAATATCCTTAAAATGCTCTGAAAGTGTTCTTTGCTCACTAATATCTACGGATTCTCAATGGAAGAAAGCCACTGAATGAACCAAATTCAATACACTGTATTTTTGAGACCAAAGCCAGTAGGAATGTCTGATGGACCAGGTGGTTGTGCTGCCATCCAGAGGTACTTAGGCTTGAGAACAGAGCAGCAGGACTGTCATAGGAATGCAGAGTGCTGTTGTTCCTTGGGAAGGAATAACCAATGGATCTGTACACACAGGGGACCAGCCAGCTGGAAGGCAAATCTGCACAGAAGGACCTCAAGGTCCTGGTTGACACCAAGCTGACCATGAGCCAGCCAGGCACTGGTGTACCAAGGGTAGGAAACTATCCTGGGCTGCAGAATCAGCTGAATTGAGGGAAATGACCCCTTTCCTCTGCCCAAGCTCACAACTGGAGAACTGCATCCAGTTCTGGGCCTCCACAAGTCCAGGGAACATGGACTTAGTGAATCCAGGATAGGGCCACAAACATGGAGAAACTGAGGCTTCTTCTGGAAGATTAGAGGTGAATGATTTGGTTTGTTGGAAAAGCATCTCATCATTGTGTATAAGTACTTCTTGTGAGGGAATGAAGAGGGATCTGATTCATCTCAGTGGTGGCCACTGATAGGAAGGATGAGAGACAACGGGCACAAATGAGAACAGAATTTATCTAAACACAATAAACACTTTATTTACTGTGAGGGTGGTTAAACAACAGAACAGGAATCCATGGAGGTTATGTAGTCTTTATCTGTGGAGATACCCTAAATCCAACTTGGTCTTGGGCAACATGCTCTAGCTGTCCCTGCTTGAGCAGGGGCTTTGACTTGATCATCTCTAGAGGTCCCTCACAGCATAATTCTGTGATACTGTAACTAACAGCAAATTCTAGATTTATTTTTTTTTCCTCCTCAGCAGCAAATTATGGACTGCTGGCACAAATCAGAGCAGCATGCTTAGAGAAGGCCTCATTTGTTTCTTTACCTCTGTTGCTGAATACCTGGACATCTCCTGCCCTGATTTTCTTTATGCAGTTTCCAGTGCACTGCCACCAAGTGCAGTCTGGATGTTCCTGCTCTCGTATTCCTTCACCTGGTTGCCTCTGTGATTTCAGAGGGCACCTTCTCTGCTCATTTCAGCATTAGGTACTGTTCACAGCAACACTCACATGCAGCTGAAGAGGAGGATTTTCAGAAGAGTACACTGCAAAGAGAGACAGATTTTTAAAATAACCATTATTTAGGATTCTTCATGTAGTTATTAGTGGGATTTACAGTTGATGCTCTGGAATGAGGGATTCTCTATTGTATTTAACAACTTGTAATCACACAAAAGCCACAGATTTTCCTTAATTCCCTTTAATGTGACCTGAGGGGAGCACCTCTGCTCCTTCTCAGAAGGGAGGTTTGCTTCTCTCTCTAAGAAGTAAGCTTTTCTTTATGTGTTTCTCTGTCTCCTGGAGTTTGCAGGGGCTTGTATCCTGTGAAATAGAAGGGAAGAGTTAAAGTCTTGTATATCCAAGTTAAAATGGTCCCTCAGGAAACTCAGACGAGGTCATTCTGCAGCAAAACTTGTGGGGCTGTGTCTGCTGCACCCTCTGCTGTTGGTAGGGCTCACAGTACCCACATGCCTTCCTGCACTCCTGTTTCTAATGTGTGTGGCCAGTCTGCTTGTGCAGGAAGCCTCACTGACCTGGCTGGAGCTCAGGAAGCAGATTCTGTGCATATGGCAGGGCTGTTCCACCATTTTGTGACATTTCACAGGTCACTGCAGCTCACAGTGTTTCCCAAACTGGTTTTGTTTGTCCATCTGACCAAGCCAGGCTCACTGCTTTGTGGACTGAGGTACCAGAATTAGGCTGTCCAAGTCTGAAGACTGAGGCTTTTCTGTATTCAGCCTTTGAAAGTTCTTGATTCTCTTCTAAAAGTCTATTTCCATTCTGGCTGAGAGGGTTTTTTAAAATTATCGACCCTAGTAAAATTTGGACTGCAACCTCTGACTCTTGGTTATAAGCACAGAGGGTCACACTTGGATAGTGTTGCTGTGATACCTGTCCTGCCAGGTCTATAAGCTGTTTCAGCTGCTGATTTTTGTGTTCAGGGAGAAACCCTTCATATCCAACTCTGGGCAACTTGGCCATGGCCTGAGCGTGCAGGTGGCCTGACCCTGCAGTACAGTAAAGAATATCATAGCAGTTTCTAGTTGCTTAGGAGCTCATAATAAATACAAAACCAAAGAACTGAAGTGCATGTAATGTTCATAAGGACAAAAGAGTATTTTCTGTGCCCTGTACAGGCAGTATCCCTTAAGGCCAGAGGCTTTTCAGGAAGTGATACGTGATTTGTCTAATGCCATTATTGCTGGGCAGTATTGTGTTATTTTAGCACGTTCATCCCCTGTGTATGCTGGGACACTGAACAGGCACAGCACTCTCAATTATTTCTGAGCTGCCTTCTCTTCTGAGCGTGAGTGACTCTGAGTCAACACTGAGCTCCTCTGTGGCCACTGTTTGTAGCCTGTGCTGTGTTGTGTCACCTCCTTGGAGAGGCTGGCAGGGCTGCTGTGCCTGTTCTCGGTCACAGGGAGCTGGGAACAATTCCAGGGAAGCCAATGGGGTCACAGTAACGTGCACGTGGGGAAAACTGGGTCCTCACGTGGGAGTGTTGTTTTTGAGGGATGATATTTTAACTTTTGCTCAGGTTTGTAGCCTGTAGGGACAAGCTGCTTATTGTTTGTTTGCTTATTTCTATGTACTTGTCCAGGCTTAAAAATTGTCCTTCTTCTTACAGCGAATCTTCTGATTGGACCTCCTGAAGTCTTCTAATGCTTTGTGATAAATGTGTGGGGCCAAGAAATAAAATCATTAATACAATAGAAAGCAATCAGAGAAAAAAGCACAGGGCGTGAGACTCTAGATTGACTTCCAGAAAGTTCATCTACTCTTTTCTTTATTATTACAAATACTACTTCAAGGCTCTGGCCTTGAAGTAGTGTTTGTAGGAAGTCTAATTTAAGCATTTTATTCTGATACTAAGCAAATACCAGTGTGATTAAAAGCAGAACTCTTTCCTGTGTAGGGAGGTGGTGCAGTAAAAGTTTATGAAGATTAAACAATAACTGTGCCTGCAGATTTGTTCTACCTGAGTGATAGTTAACACATACAGGGAGTTGTACAGTTTGGTAACCCTTGAGAACAGCTGGTTCTGGAATAAAGTCTTCTACAGCCAAACCTGTAGCACTTCAGTGTCATTGTCTGCAGCAACACCTATTAGAATAAGTCAGGTTTTTACAGCTCTAAGCTGCTGCTGAAGAAACTGATCTGCAATTTCCTGAAACAGACGAGCCTTTGCATTGACTTCAGAAGGCTTTAGATCAGACCCATGGAATCATTCCAGAAGAGAAAAATTCACTGTGAGATCTTCCAGAAGCCCAGGCTGGAGTTGTTGCATAGAAATCCTGGAGGAGAAGTATGACACAAAGAGGTGTTTTGACAGCACAGGTCTCATCCTTTTATAATCACTGGCTCCTGCCTGAGTTTGAAATTGATGTCATATTTCAGGACATACTTAGCTTCAGACCCTGTGGTATGAATTCCATGTGATGAAACTGGGTGTCAGAAGGTGGGCTGTAATGTTCCAGTTTATCTAACCACCTTCCTTTTGCGAGGAAATTAAATTCATTTTATTTTCTTTCTTTTTATTGTGGAAGCACAGCTGATCGTGCTCTGTAGGCATTGCATTGTTTCTCATACCTAAAATTAATGAGGTGCTTGGGCCTTTTTATGTTTTGAATATGATGCCCTGCTTTCCTCTCTTTGTGGGGAACATAGTGAACCAGCTGTAGTGTACTTTGTACTACATGAGCAGACAGCTCCTGTTCTTCTTGGTGTAGGAGTCAATAAATCCTTTCAGCTCCATGCTGTGACCTTAGCCATTATTCTCAAATTAAAGGCAATACTTTTTAAAGTTTGTTCAAATTGGGTTTTTTAAAATATGCCTGTTTCTATTCATTAAAATTATAATAATCTCATTTTTCTTACATTTTATTTTTCTCTTTTGCTGTGACTTTCCTGTTTGTAAATCAGAATTCAGTTTGCAGATCGTCATTCTTCCCATTGTCCTAAACCAGTGGCTTGGAGTTTCTCATACTCAGTATAATTAAGAAAATGTGCTATTTCCTACACTTCTTACAGTGACCATGTGCTCACAGATCTGGACTGGCCGTGGCATCTGTTGTCTTTTACACAGGAGAAAGGAGATAATATGGTATACAGAAGGAAATTGTGCAGCTGGCAGGTGAACTGCAGGACAAATGGCTAAAACTATGGAGGGCATTACTGCCGGAAGCATAAGGAACTAGATTCAGTGGGGATAGAGGTGTGGGAAGGAATTGCAGATGTCAGGACGCTGGAGGAGAGTGGAAGTGAAGTAGGATGTCCATAGATGTGATGAGTTAGGACTGGAGGAGGATCCAGAGTTTTGTGGTGGATAATGAAATGAAATTCAGAGTGTGGAACTGCAAGTGGTCAGCCTCTGTTAGTTCCACAGGATACAGAGCAATTTGTCCTTGGAACAATACCAGTGTCTGTAGAATAACATATGCTGTGGCTGTCCAATGCATCTCTCCTCTGCCTGTGTATGGGCCATAGCCCACTGCTGCCAGCAAGCCCTTCTGGAATTCCTGGGGGCTGCCTGAGCTTGTGGCTTGCTGTTTGGCCCCTTGTCCAAGGCATGGGTGCAAGTGTGGTTAATCCAATCACTTCTTGAGCCCTTACTGAAGGCAGCATATCAGCACTCAGTGAAAATCCTGTTAGGAATCTGTCAGGGGGTGATTAAGAGATGTCAGGGGGCAGAGTAAGCTGTATCAGCACTGAGCTGGGTAGATGAAGTGTTCTGTGGTGAGCCTAATCTTGTGAAGAGCATGACCTCTGTCTGCTCTATAAAGGTTTCCCATGGTAACCCCCCCTTTTAATTACATTTTTAATATACATATAACCTAGCTGAAACAGTCTTGGCTGATGGGAGGGTCAAAAGGCTGTGAGGACTTCTTGATGGAACATGGAAAGGTGTGGTAGAGAAGGGGAGATGTAAGAAATTAGCATAGAAAATGGGATTAGCATCAGCTAAAAGTACATGTGAAGAGCAGTTTATCTGCTGTTTCCCCTCCTCCTTCCTCACCCTGTCTTTCTCTGATGCTCACTGTTCCCTCCTTATTAGTGCATCAGTGCTTCTCAATAGATCACTGGACCAAGTGGGGATGTTGTGGCTCATTACCCAGATGTTACCTAATTACAGCAACACGTTTTCCAAAAGATACCATGGGCAGGATAGACAGACTTCTGCTGGCTTCCTGCTATACCTGAAAATGGCTGTCTTTGGCCATCTCCTGACAAAGGATTAATGAAGTCTGAAGGGGAACATGGCTCTCATCATTCCTCAAGAGGAGCTTTACAAGGAGATGTACGGCTCCTGGAAAGAGGAAAAAAATGGCTTCTGACTAGGGAAGTTGTGAGTGAAAGCAGAGTTTTCCCAATACCCATCCAGACATATAAAAAGAGTTGGGCTTTTTTTCCTAGTGTATCAGTGGAAAGATCTGTTGTATTTTAATTTGTCTTTCGAATCTGAAACCCGTGAAACCACTCTTCTCCTTCCCTGTGTGCAGGGGTGGGGGTGCTGCCCTGACACTTCCAGATGGCCACATTGGAGGCTGAAATCTGCACTTGCAGCAAAGCTTAGTCTCCCAAGTGTTCTTATACAGGAACAAAGACTTGAACTCAACCCATAGACATCACAAGCTGCTGATAGATCCCAGAGGACTTCAGGAGTTTGTTAGAGTTTGTCTGATGAAGTAGTGGTATTTTGCAAAAGCAGTATTAATGTGCCAATGAAGGTTTGTGTCCTGGTTCCCTAAGGGGGCTTCTTTAGTTATGCGGGTGTGTCTGGTGAGAAGGGAAAGAGGGCACATCAAAAGGGCTCAACACTCACATTCTTTGCTATATTTAGGGGCCATAAAGGTTTTCTGAGAAGTATTGATTTATGAAATATTGCAAGAAAGAGACCAAGATAGAAATCGATAGAGGTGATGTTGGTTCTGTGTGTTTTGATCCTGCTGAGCTTGGAGGATGATCCTACCATAATCTCTGAGGCATCCAGTGTAAAAACTGCTCCTGCTGAGCTGCTCTGGGTGTGTATATATATATCTGTACGTGTTTGTGCCTCTTGTTCCCTAATATCAGGCATGTGAATCCAGTCACATCTGAGCTGATGCGTTGTTCTCGCCAATCTCTGAGCTTAGGACTGTGTCCCTCTGGCTGGCCAAGCCAGCAGACATTTGACAGTGCTCGTAGCTCAGGACAGTAAATCTGGGCTGTGGCAAGTTAGTGTGCAGCTCTCCTGAGCTCTGAGCTGAGGCATGTGCATCTCAGCACTGATGAATCTCCTTCCATGCTCCTGCTGAGCGTTTGAACTCTGGCTTTAGTCCTACCATAATTACAGTTTGTGCAGTTTAAAAACAATTAATGCATGAGCTCTCAGAACAGCCTTTTAGCACTAGACTATCTCTGTAGAAGTGTCCACAGTCAAAATATTTCATTACCAGCCTGGGTAGCTCTGTCCTCATCCTTTTAGATTTCTAGATTTCTCCTATACCTCCTTTTCCCATTATGCAATTATAAATTGATACCATGTAATTTGTGTGTCATTTGATGTAAGTCTCTGTTTATTTTAAATGCAATAATTAGAGATAACCATTGCTATAGAAAAATAAATATCACTTCAATGAAAGGACTGAGTAATTAAGGGCAATTATTGGTTTCTGTAAGTAGGATGCTCAGTAACAAAGTTCTTTCCAGTGCAACTAAGAGTAGTATAAGATGTGCATCATTGGAGACCAGAAATCTGTGCTCTAAAAGAATTGGGATGTGAAACAGAAGCTAATAATAAGAAATTATCTGGAGATTTCTTTCCAGATTGTATTTAGAATGCAGTTTTCCTGATTGTAATATGTAAAACTTGGATAGGATTTATATCCCTTTCCAACATTCTTTGTAAGGATTAATCAGTTAATCCTTCTACAGCCCTTGCAAGGTAGGTGAGTGAGTGTTATTATCCTTATTTTCCAGCAATGGAAATCATGTTGCTGTGGGCCAAATTTTAATCCATTTTCCACTGTTGCAGATCTAAAGCAACTTCGCTGCAGTCAGCAGAGTTAGACACTGTAACTGAACTGATTTAACCCTAATTGAAACTGCAGTCTTTGTGAAGATAACTGTGGAGAATAAAGAGGAGGGATATTACATTTTAGGATTGTCCTCCACCCCACATGCATTGATGCTTTTGTTTGCTCTAAGGGTTGATTTTCTGGACTGGCATCCTTGGGGTTTGCAGGTGTTGCAAATGTTAGTGCATGTAGTTTTCAGGAATGAACATCCATAAATTCTTTTAAGATTTACAACAGCAGCCTCCAATTTCTGGGGATAAAAAATTGAATTATTTATATATAAAGAGCATATATACAAAGTTCATGTGCAGCAATACTATATACACATCAAGCTTTTTGAAAAACAGTGTACTGGAGTTTGTCAGCCTAGAACTTTTGTTCCTTTTCTAATCCAGATAGTTTTTTGCCAGTACATGAGCCCTGAAGTAAACCACAAATGTTTGTGTTTTGCAGTGCCTAGATTAACATTTGCAGAGTGTTCATTGACTTGAATTAATTGGCAATTAGCTAACTCCAGTTAAAAGAGGAGTGATATTTCTCTCTAGACATCCCTTTAATTGCTCATCCAGCCAAAATAGACACTTCTGGCCAGGCCAGGGCTTTCTGCTCAGATTTTTTAAGGTTTTTGACAATGTGCTTTGAAGTGAAGAGCAAGCAACATGTGTGTGCAGATGATCTTCTGAAATCAGTGTTGAGTTTTCCTACTACAGCAATTTTCTTTAGGTTGGTTTTATTTTAAAAGAAAGCAACAGACTTCTGTTTACCAATGGGAAAAATACTATGTGTTAAATATAGCAAATCTACCTTTATTTCTTTGAGTAGTTATTTGCCTCATGGTTAAAAATCAGGGTAACAAGTTACTTGTGTTTAGCATTTCTGAAAGACTTGGAACATCGCTGACAATGAATATACCATAAGTGCTGTATTTAAACAACAGCGGTGTTTCATTATTTACTACTCTCTCTTTCTGGCTCAAAATGATAATTTGTTTCAGATTGGTGTCTTTGGTAGACTTCAGGTTTGGATAGTACTGAAAACATTCTTTCTTGTTCCTAGAATGTTTCTTTCTCCACAGAAGAGCTGTAATAACAGGATCCTTAGAAAGATGTACTATTTACACAACTGTAAAGTGCGTATCAAATAGCACTAGCTCCAAGCTCTTAATGCTTTATTCATTTTCTGTTAGAGAAAAATTGCTACACAAAATGCAAGGCAAAAGTAAATGAGTCTCTTCTGAAATCTTGTCCTTGGCTGAAAAGTCCTGAAGGTGATTACCAGATACAATATTGGCCACTTGCTGTGGTCAGGGATTCACGGTGAATATATTGTTTCAGCTGGAGGGAAGCTTTCCTTTCTCCATCCCCACAGAACATTCTTCTTGGGTAAAAGAAGAATCTTCTCTCTGTACTGCTTCAGGATGGGCTTCCACCTTCCCAGCTGATCTAAATCTGTCCCTTGGTCATCACATAAGCTCCTGTCCTTTTCAAAAACTATCTGTATATCTGTAAGCATCCACAGAGTGGGAATTTGCAAGGAAAAAAATGCTCAGGCATGATTATTAGCAGGTCACTGCTGCATTGGGCTGTGTCAGACCTGCACACTTCCCTCTGCTCTTCTTCCTTCAGTGGCATCTTTGTGTCATCTGGGGTTTCTCATGGTTGTTGGTTTCCAAACTGTGGCTTTTAATTCTGATGAAAAGACAGTTGTTAACTTACACAATCCCTTGCTTTCCAGTGTGTTCATGTTTTCTCCTTTACTCCCCAGCCTGCAATTATAGGGCTGGTTCTGATGCAGTTCAGTGGCTAAGATCAAAAGCAGCCCAATGTTTGCAGTTCATTGGATGCAACAACTAGTTTTAAAGCCCCAGGATGTCAGTGTCCAGAGACCCCAGGAATGACCCATAGATGGAGATCTGAGGTGTGCCTGAAGCAGTGAGTGTGTGACAGCTGTGTGGGTGGTGAGGGAAACTTCAAGCAGTTAATTGCCACAGCATCTTATATTTTCTGCCAGGACAGACCAGAGTTAACTTTAGCAGTCAGAAAGGTTACTTGCCTGCATTTGAGGGGTTAATTACTCATGAAGCAGACAAGTTCAAGATCTGATTGTTGCCTGGCAGACTTGCTGTAAGCCAAGCCAGTGCAAAATATCCTTGCAGCAGCTGTGTTTGTTTCCTTTGCAGAAGACACACACACCTGTGCTGGCCTGACTGTGTAGATAAGCTTTACAAATAAGTACCTAACTTATTGACACCTCTGTATTTGGAGGGGGATTTATATAGTTTTGAAGTGCTCATTAACAGCTGCATATACAGAAGAGGAAAAAAATGGAAGATGCACCACCTCTTCCACAACTCTGTAAGCACACTTTGGGCAGTTGTTTCCAAGCAGAATTTCTGCCACTTCCATTATTTCAGTTGCAGCCTAGGAATTTATTCACATAGTTGCTTTTCTCTAAGCTCTGTTATTATGTAGATAAATAATACATCTTGAATGGTTTGTGTTCTCTGTGTCAGTGAAAGGGCTCCTTAAGAATAAGAAGCCCACAGGATCTCAATTCCACATTTGAGATATTTCATCTCAATTGTGTAGTTCCACAATTGACTGAAATTACAGGACAGAAACAGAAGTCCTGAGGACAGACCCTTCCTGCCTCAGCTCAATGAGGCTTTCTTCGTAGTAGCGGGAGAGTTATCCTATAGATGGACTTACTAAGAGGGATTTTTTTTTCCTTTTTTTCTGCTTAGGCTGACGTGCAAATGTCAAAAGGAGGTGGCCAGGAGAGAAGGGAGAAAGCGAGGCATAGCGACATGTTTTATTTTTTATCCTAAAATTACATTCAGTGAATTTAGTACAGTGACAAGTGCTGTCTTGGGCTGTTCAGAGGGTTGTCTAAAATTTCTATCTCCACAAAACAGACAGCAATGACAGTGCATTTCTTTTTTTTTTTTAAATGCAAATCAGGAGAAGAGGAAAGATGCATTATATCTCACATATGTTTTCTCATTCTATCCTTTGATACCATAGCAGAAATCAAGAATGACTTCTTGAGGTCAATGAAATTAATTCAATATAAAATCAGTGTAATTCAGTAACAGTTTTATTTTTGCAAAGTGTTTGCTGTCTTCTCACAGTTGGTTAACTTTTTATTGGAGTAAACAGAATAGTTTAATCTTAATTTTTGAGTTTCTGTGCTAGGTTAATAGCTACAAGGACAGAGGACACCGTGAAGATACCATATGCAGCATGACTGTGTCCCAGAAGTTCATGGTTAAACCCTTCTAGGGCTCAATGACAGGGTGCTTCAGAGAGGACAAAAGAAAAATAGTTTAGAAATCGGCCACATTCAGTCAGATGTCTTGATTTGGGAGCAACAAGATTTGAAATCAAACCCTGAAGTGTGAGATATAAGAAGTCTGGTGTATCACTAGTGGAGAACCAGTTAGAGAGTAGTTGTTTCTCACCCTTATTGACCTCTGAAAATAACTGGTACAGTGCAACACTGCCACAGATCTTGGGAGTCTAGATATAAAGGACTGATTTAGAAGTTCTACTGAGATATGAAAGTGTAACTAAGAGCGATGTAGAAAGTGCTGTCATTGTGCTGCAAGAGTGATGTAAGGTTGTGGTTTGTCCTAGAAGCAGGAAGGAAGCAATCAGCACAGATAGAAACAGTGCATGCTTTCAACAGGGTGGTGCTAAGTAGCCTCTATCCAAACACACAACAAAGCCAAAGAGAAGAAGCATAAGTAAGGCTGCAGGTGCTCTGAACAGTGAACACAGAGCCAGAAGTGCTTTGGTTAACATTACAATTTGAATAGAAAAAATGCAGACAGAAGAGCGGGTGTGGTTGGACATCACAGCATCTTGCCCCAGCTCTGGCTCTCGGCTCCTTCAGGCAGAGGACACACTATTGCTGTACACAGCTTCAAATGGATTTGTCAGTGCACTGCATTCTTAATTTTTGTGACTTGTTTATGTCGTGGCTGAAAGTGAGGATGTCAGCATTTACCCAGATGAGACTGAGAAATTATGTGGCTAGAAATATCCAGAACGTTGAGCATGCCATAAAAGAGATGTGACTGGAAACAAGTTGGGAGTTTATTTCTCCACATAATAACCAGTGATAAATAATTCCAAATTTATGATTAACTGCTTAGAAAAATGATGGATAGGTACCTGCAGAAGATTGCTGAAATCCCTGATGAAACTCTAGTTTACTTAATTGGGCCCAGTTTGTAGTAAGGCAAGAATCTATTTGCCCCTCAGTAAGGCATGTGAAGTCCTGTGTTCAGTGTTTCATTGCTTTATCCGCAATTTGTGTTTAAATTCCAGATAAAACAATGTGTTTGGCTTCATGCTTTGCATTAGGGGATGGGGTTGACTTCTCAACTGCCTGGACCTAGCCTAGGAGCTGGGAACTAAGTTAGTCTTTTTTCTACTGTTTGATGTCATTATTCATAAATGCCCTGCAAAACACAGCAGGTCTCAGTGACACCGGGGGGTGCCATTTCTTTTTTAGTTCAGTTACAACTGAATTAACCTAATGGCAATTTGGCATGTAGTGTGTGGAGTGGGATGGTATCCAGCCCATCAGGTGGCATGCTGTATGTACATGTTAGACAAGAGTAAAACCTGAAGCAAACAAGATCTCACTTGAATAACCTATGAAGTACAACTTTTCCAGCTACAAATTTTCTTAGTGGCAGTAGAGTTAAGAGCTCAGGGGACCATCTTAAACTCACTTGTGGGTGGTATGTATCTCAGTGTACCTTCATGTAAGTCACCAGGCTTAGATAAAAATTTTGCAGAAGATAATGGCTTATATATGTTACTTACCTCTTTCTTTAGTCTTGGTGTTCCATATTCTGATGATAGTTCAGATATCCTAATCCTGTCAGGGATATCAACATCCTTTTGCCAATATAATCAGTTAACAGTACTCTATCTTTTTTGAGGACAAGAATATAGTAAGTAATAACAAACAAGAACTTAAAATTGTAGCAGCATAAGCTGATGTTCCTCCACACCACAATGCATTCATCACAGTACCAACTTTATCCAGCAGGATAAATTAAAACAGTAAGGGAAGCCATAATTTAGTGTCTTTTTATTGTGATCATGCAAGCTTTGGAAGGAGTTAGAGAAATGTAGAACCAAACATTTGACCATCTAGTTTTTCTGATTTCCAAGCTTTTGTTGATGTCAGGTGTCAGGAAAAGCCCTTAGTCCAGTGCAGTTCAATTGCCAGAACTTCTTCCTGGTAGAACACACTTCAAGTGGTGAGAGCTGGGCTACAGTGCTTCAACAAAACCACAGTTTTAGTGTCAGAAACTGCAGGAGCATCAGTGATGTTGGTGACTTCGCTGTCAAATGGTCACAATATGGGCTGAAGGGTTTCCTTTACTCACAAGACCTTTTCTGGCTAGAGGAAGTACCAATGGGAATTTGTTTGCATATAGGCTGCCAATATCTGGATGGTGTTCTAAAAGGAAAACACTTGACAACTAACCTCAACCTCTAACCAGTTCTTCCTTTCTATTTTGCTTTGTTTCTCCTGCAGGGCTTGTGAAGTTGGGGGTTCACTGTGTCACGTGTCAGAAGGTCGCGATAAAAATTGTCAACAGAGAGAAGCTCAGTGAGTCGGTGCTAATGAAGGTAATTTTCTAATGCAAGATTTAAAAAAAAGATTAAGTTCCTGGCTCTGTGTCTCCTGTTCCATGCAAAATTAATATCTTTAATTATGTATAACAAACATCCCTGTCAGTACTAGGATTATGTGGAGCATAATAACAATAATTTAGTTATGGGGGAGGTGAGGGCAGCTGAAATGAAATGGGAGAATGCCTGTGCTTTGTGCACAAAATAAAAGTCAGCTGCAGAGATGGTGTTTCTCTGCTGGGGCCAGTGTATGTTTAGCATATGTTTGGTAATGCTGACTTTCAGCATTACCACAGTGTCATCATGGGACAGTGCAGGCTGAGGTGTACAAATATCAGTATGAAGAGATTTGGTGGATGTTACTTGAATATTCCTACTGCTTGCTCTGCTGCATGAGTTCTCTGTGATGACTGATTTGCCAAGTCCACAACTGCTTAAAGCTGTTGTAATTCAGTTTACAATCCACAGAGCTCTGCCATTGGAAACCCTCAGAGTGTTTGTCCCAATGGTCCCAATGGCTGTTAGTGTTCAGAAGAGCTTAGTTTGTTTTTTACCTAGCCTTGTGATTCTCCTCACATGAATGTCATTGATTGATCTTGGAGACCTAAAAATAAAATAAATGTATGCATAGCAGTTTATTCATGTGATTTGGTGACTAGAGAGGCTAAATTCAGCTTGATGGGAAGGAACACAACTGCACTGCAATCAACAGAATTCCGTCACACTGTCACCTGCAAATTACGCTAACATGTTTGCATGCAGTGTTGAGCACTTTATTGAGGTGACTTCCCTATATAAGCACACAGAGCTTCTCTAGATAAGCTCATCTCTTTACACTCCTGTTTCCCATATGGACTTCTGTGTCAGCTGTTTCCCAGCGTAAGTAAGTATAGCAGCCTTACTCAGAGCAGAAAGAAAATGGAGTGTAATTTGCAGTCAGTGAATGTTACACAAAAAATGTGAGTTCATATTTTTTTTAGACAAAGATTCTGAAAGTTTATACTCAATTGTAACATGTTCAGACTTTACCTTTTTGGAATTTCATTGATGCATTCCCTTTCCTGCAGTACTGTGGATTCAAGCAGACTTCTAATGTAGACCAAAAGTTAGAATGTGAAATAGGTAAGAGAGCTGTGTATAAATGGTAAAATCTGAATGGGACACTAAGCACTGACTATATTCCACAGCAAAATAATAGGAATCTTTTTTTTAAACTTGAGCATTTTATTTGGTGAGAGAAACTGTCTGGTATTTATATAAAACACTTTATTTACCTCGCTGATTTTCAGAGTAGGAGGCAAATCACTTAGCATAGCAAAGCGATCTCTCTGCTTTAGCTGTGTTGCATTACCTCGGTTGTAGTATGAAATCTGAGTAGTGAAACGGTGTGTTAGGCCCTTGTTTACACAGCCACATGCTGGAGCATGCCATGTTTTCTGTAAGATTGTACAGCATCTTTCTCAGGAGGAAATTGCACATTGCATGGTGGTTCTCATTTTCAAACCCTTTGTGAGATTTTTCTCTTTCCAGGATTCTGTTCTCTGTGCTCAGGAGGTTGGAATAACAGATGGGATTGAAGTGGTTTGCCCAGTTCTTACATAAATTCAGTAACCAGATGTCTTTTCAGGAATGCCCTGTGCCTGGTGGTCACAGACAGGCCCTGAGACTTCTATGTGAATTTAGAATACTGATAGCCGGTTTAATCCAGTCTGGCTGGAGGGGAAAAGTGCTGCAGCTTTTGGCAATCCCAGTGTAACCATTGCAAAGCATCCAGCTTGCTGTGTGGAGCCAGCAGCCACAGGGAGATAGCCAAAAGTGTGGCCAAGTCATCATGGTGTGGTGGCATTCCTACTTTGCAAGGCTTCCTACCAGCTTATCAGTTCCAGTGACTTTCTTTGCCAGTGGGCCGTGCAGAGCAGCCCCTGGAGCCAAATGATTCAGGACCACAGCTACTCTTCCAAGCCAGGCCCAGATTGATGGATTTTGCTTTAATGTCTTCTTGGACAGAAAAGCTGGATCTGACAAACGTGCACACCTGCCACATGAAGCTGTAACAGTGCAGTGCTATGGCCATTTATCCTAGAGCATAAGGAGAAAGTCTGCTCACGGTGCTTTCAACATCTAAAGTGACAGGCACAAGCATATACAGCAGGCTGCTTTCTTTGTCATCATTATTCTGTTTTGACTTGCTTCTTGTAGCCTTCATTTCTCCAGTGTTTTTGCAGTGTTTTATTCTGTATATTCAGGGAACTGTCCCTTCTCTCTGCAGCTGCTCTTCATCTGAGCTGTGCAGAATTGAGAGGCATTTGGTAAAGTGCTTTCTAATCATAACGTTGTAGTATCGATATTTCTGGAGAGAAGAATTTGGAATTGTAGCAGCTGGTCTCAATTAGCAGAACTGCTGCTATGGAGATGATACACGGGCAGGCACAATGCAGCACAGGCTGCAGTGAATGTATCATCCAAGTGCTCGCTGCCCTGTCAGGGGATGGGGCTGCTCCGTGCACACACAGCCTTTTGCTTTGTCATGCCCTGACTGCTAAATGCAGGCTGGGGAGCAGCGTTCCTTCTCCAGCTCCAGCTTGGGACTGTCTGGGTCCTGGCTTTGGGGCAAAGCTACATATGTAATTTCACAGTTGAGGGAAAAGGTTGGTTCTGTTCTCGCTCCTGCCTTCCCTCAACTGGTGAAAGCTTCACTGGGCTTCTTCAGCAGGAACCCCACTGATGTGGAGACCTGTGTCCCACAGTATTCTGACTTGCTCTAGCACAGATTGGCAGGAAAGATTTCAGAAAGCAGTGTGCTACAGGAAGTGTCTTGAGATTGAAATATGGTTCATTAACTTCCTTGAATTACATCTGGACCACTGACAGGGAAATTAGGCCCAGAATTCCAGAGTTGTCTATAAAGCAGTAACATTTCCTGAGCAGCCGGGTTCACTACTGATGGTTGCATTTTCAGTACCAATACAAGCATTTGGAGTTTATGACTTCAGAATATAAAGGTTAAAGCAAATCTTTCCTCTGGTATGGCAAAAGATCATTTGAAAACACTGAGGTGTCTCATGGGATATACTCAGAAGAGTCCTTTCTCCTCTTTATTGTCTCACCAGTTCTCTTCCATTCCAGCCTTCCAAAAGAATAAAGAACAACAAAAAACCTACTCATTGGTGATCCATCAGACAAATCATTGTTTGGACAGAAATTGGTAGTAGAAGCAATGGGAGCATAAAGGGTGAAGAATGAGAAGGGGACAGCTGGCCTTGGTCTAATTACTTGAACATGCAGGCATCCTCAGAAAGCCACAGATGTCCCAGGCCTGATGACTGGAGCCCAGAGCTCCATATGTGTTCTTTGTGTCAGTGTGCCTTTTGTTTCTTCTGAGTCCACCAGTGCTGGCCTTGAAGCAAGGCAGGTATTTCCAGGGTAGGGAAGCAGTCCCACTGCTGTGGAGATGGGAAAAGCAGTCCCACTGCTGTGGAGCTCAGTTGTATCAGGTGGTGAGTTTTTGGGGAGACTAATGAGCTCTGCTTCCAAAAAATTCTGCACACAATTCTGTGTTCTTAACCACAAAAGGTCTTGCAGCAATCACTATTGGATTGCCTGGAATGGTTGAGTGGAAGGATAGGTAGGAGAATCGAGTGTCACTTCCTCTTGGAACTGACAGGATAACTTATGGAAGCATACTTGTAAATAACTGCTGCTTTGCCTGGTCTGTTCATCATCTCTTACTTCTTCCTGAGCTTCTACTTCAATGTTTATTTCTCTGCTACCTCATCCTACTTTAGAGTCTTTCCTTCCCTCTCCATTTTCTTTCAGTTGTCTCTTTTTAAGCCGTTCATTCTTCATTCCCTTCCATTCTGTGACTTCTTCCTTTCTTCTGTTTTCCCTCTTTTGCTACAGAGTCATGTAGTAGCTGTCACTGTTTGTTGCAAAAACTGCTGAAATGCACCCTGTCTGGTTAAGATGCCTGTTCTTCAAGGAAAAAAGTTTAGAAATTGGGCACAATTTAGAAAGTATCTGAGAGAGTAAGAAAACAATCAGATGTTGTGCTTTATAAGACTCAGGGGACTTAGTTTATTAAAGAGAAGGCTAACACATAGCTTAAATGTAGTCTGTAAATACTGATAAAGAGGATAGGCATGTGATAACAGAGGATATTACAATCTTGGGTATAAAAAGCTGATTGGAAACTAAGTTGCAAGCTGTAGGTAGATTACATGTAGAAATGCTAGGCCTATTTGACCACTGGATGTAGTTTCTAATTGGAATGAGCCCCCCAAAGCTCTAGTGAGTTTTTCTTCTGAAAGTCAAACTTCATCTTGCACTGCAGTGTTTTTTCCTAAAATCCAAGATCCTAAAATCCAAGTTTAACTTCAGATGCTGGACTTGAAGCAGGAGGTGTAGTTGGTCTCCTGATCCATGCTATGCATTAGCTGTGATCAGATCAATGCAAAAGCCTCTCTGGCCTGACAATCCATGGAGCTGGGAATTTCAATCACACACTTGAAATCTGTGAGAAGTCCCATATTTCTGTCTGGGGCATAAAGAGATGCACTTGTGCAAGTTGTCTGTAGAAGCAGAAATTTACGTTCCCCCAAATGAATTTAAAAAGGCAATACTTGAGAACAGCAGCTTCTACTTGGAATACCTTATTTTCAAACTTTTGGGTGATATTGGGTGACCTAGCTGTCCTCAACTGCTGACTGCAGGCTGGTCTACAGAAATCATTACCAGAACATCAGAACAGCATCAGGGAGAAGTTAAATCTGGAGCAGAAGTGGACTGAAGTTGGTTCAAGTTCAGCTTTGATCACAACAAGGGCAGTCTCCCTGACACTAACAAAGCCAAACTCACCAACACCAAACCTCAATTCCACCAAATCAATATTTTTTTCTGATGTATTCAATAGTGGCCTAATTGTTCCCCGGCTGCAGTATTTAGGAGTTTTGCTATTGATTGCAGTGGAAATGGTGTTAAGCTGTTGCTGAATCCCACTAAGTACCTCTAGCATTGTGTACAAATGAATAAAGAGACAAGGGCATGGGATATCCTCAGTGAAATACATTTAAAGTACTCTAGGATATTGGCTATGAGATTTTGGAGGTGGTTATATTAAAAATAGCAAATGGGAGGGAAATTATCTCCATTTATTAAAAAGAAGTACCAAGAAAATTGTTTTAAAGAATTCATCAAACTTTCCTGGACTTCTTGATTCAGGAGCACTGTGCTAACTTGCTGACACTCATGTATTCTTCTAATTGCCTGGCATATTGCTGTGAGAAGAAAATAACCCAGAGGACCTTGTACTTGTGGCAAAAAATTTCCTTTATCCTTTCATCTTTTTTTTTTTAAATCTCCCCAAAGCATGTACTTGATCATATTTTCACTTGCTGTTGAACATGTAGGTTTCAATGTATAAATGAGTATATTCACGCTTATACACTCTCATCCTCATTGTGGTTTATCTTTAACCTGGAGCATTACCACATGATTGCCAGCTTTTAGCCCTGAAAGAGAGCAGATTAGAAGTGTGTGACATGCATAGGCACTGAGCAAACTGCAGGAATGATTGGCAGCCATCAAAGACCAGGAGCGCACAAACGCAGGCTTAGCCCCTGTGTCTGTGACCCTTGTTCATATTCTAGTAGCAACCCAGTTAGCACAGCACAGCATCCTGTCTGCAAGTCTCTCTTCTGAGTTCAATGAGATAAAAAAGCACCTTGCAATATGAAAAATACGGGCAAAATGAAAGGGACTTTTTTCCCCCCCGGCTCCCTCCTGCTAGAGGGAGTTTGGGATTAGGGATCTGTTACTGAATGTATAATGGAAAGTGTTTTGTTTTAAACTGGAGCTGCTGGGGACTATTGAAAGCCTGTTCACTTGTCATCTGTTTGAGCATTTAAAGAAGTTGGGTAATTATGTTTTCCTTCAGAGAATGACTCTCCGCCTCCACTTTCCACCACACATACAAGGAACACAGTTAGAGGCATTCTTAAGGAAGGAAATCAAACGGGAATCACGAGCACATGATGTACCTGTCAGAGGAACAAACCTGTCAAGTGTGCATAGTGCCTTTTGCTTTCTAAAGTTAGTATGATCAATTGAGGCATTTGGGCAAGCTATTAAAATAATTGGCCTTTTACAGCAGTCTGGCTCAAACCTCTGTTGTACCCAAAATGTTCTACCCACAGCCTTGTGTGTGCAAACACATAGGCATAGACAGTCTACCACTCTTGTGTACTGGCTTGGTCATGCAGCAGTAAATGTCCCTCATGAGCCCAGGCCAGAGCTAGCTGAACTTAAGGAGTGCTTTTTACTTTTCATTTCAGTTGATTATAACCATAATGCCTCAATGGGAAGTAACTGCTCCTGGAGATGAGACATCTGAATGTGCACAGCATTCTAGTCCTCATCCACTTGTGAAGCTTCTCTCAATAATTATCCTATAAAATCCCTTTCTGTTCAGCGTTGACTGTTTCCACTGTAATTGCAGTGTCCTTGCACTTGGAGTGAGACTGACAATAGTTTAACTTTGTGTTGCTTTCCCTACTGAAGCTTCTGTAAATTCTCCTCTTCCATGGCCAAAGCTTAGTTTTATCAAAAGATGTTGGTTGGCTGAAGTGTTTTCTCTGAAATACTTCATTTCAATGAACTCCTGATATATCAAAGTCTAGGTTTCTTTTGAACTTCCTCTGTATTTGTAGCAGGCTGTTGAAGAGTCCTCTTTGCATTTTACCCCAGCAGAGACCCTGAAAGTCCTGCCTGTTCGGTACTCCCACTGCCTCTGAGCCCAACATTATCATGCCAAGATGTTGGAAGCCTTGAGACAGGCTCCAAGAGGCCATAGCTTTGGGGCAGACCCACCATCCCTAGCTAGAAAGATGTGTCCCTACACCACATGTAGGAATGGTAGAAGGTGCTGAGATCCTCAGCTGTTATCAGGCTTGAGGCTCATTTTTTGGGGAAGGACAAGCAGTAGGAGTTACCCTGAAAGGCAAGGGGAACCACAGATGAAAAGACTTCTCACTCCGTTGTACATTGGTTTGCATTTCACATTCCAGAATCTTGTCTGGAAGGCTTTTAATTCTTTTTTTCTTTCATCTTGAAAAGAGAACCAGTGGCATCAGAACAGCTCTAGCAGTAATGGGACATAAATCCTTGAGTAGATTGACTGAAACCAGTTGGTTCAGGTATTTAACCCTGCATCATCATGTAGAATAAACACCATAAATATCAGTACACTGATCCATGCCAATTAAGGGATGTAGTCCATTCCTGTATGTAGCAGGCAAACCATTTCAGTGAAGACTTTGTTCAAAGATTATCTTATTTTTGCTGAAATAACTGGATGGTGCCCTGTAAACCAGCACTACCTTTCTGTAAGAAGTGTTTCTTAGCACTGTTTAGTGTATGAGTTTCCCAGCTCAAAAAAAAAAATGTGTCTCTTAATGCATGTTTAACTGGTACAGCTGAGAGCCAAGAACTGCTGTCATTTAGGGGATACAGGCTCTTCCTGTTTGTTTAGCATGCTTCTGTCCAACATGAACATTTTACTGATCATTTGTTAAGTATAAACCAGGCCTTACTCAGTCAATTCCCTGCAGTTTGTGCTATTAAGTAGTTGGCAGAAATTTAGGAAAAATCTGGGAAGGCCCAATCCCAGTGCAATTAACTGTTGGTGCCAGAGCTGTCAGATGGAGCTTGGTGCACTCTGCTGTGGGTTTGCTCTGCTGCTGTTTAGAGCATGTTGATCTCTGTAGTGGTGAGTTTTTAGGTATTTGAGCATTTTCTCTTTTACCAGGTGCTATTTTTGAACTTGCTGCCTTGCCTTCTGGCATCCTGAGATGCTGTATCCACAGCTGGCATGGGTTTAACACACTGGTCTGTTCATGAAGAGCCCTCCTGTAGCAATAAACCATTGTTTGCCCTCCCCTGCTGTGAGTGCACACACCACGCAGAGAGGACTCCCGAGTTTTAGTTCAAAATGGTGTTTCATGTCCTACTCCAGGAGAATTTTCCAGGTGTGCCAACAGTGAGAGAGCCCAAGCCCAGCTACCACACAGTGACAAAAATAGCAGTCATAGCATGGTTGATTTTTCTCCAAGGTGGGAGCAGAAATGGCTGCTTTGTCAGAACACCTGGTATTCTTGAGTCCTGTGGCGTAATGGAGCATGTTGTGCTCAGCTGCATGGGGAGGCAGCAGCAAAGGCTTTGTGTTGTGTGAGGGATAATGGAGATGTTGCCTTAATTCCCTACAAACCAGAGGGAAGGTGATATTGAGTTTAATCTTGAACTTGTGCATCTCTGGCAGTCTCTCAGCATGCAGCAATTGCTCGAGAACATCTCTTTTATAGCATCATGCATTGTCCCTAGTGGAAACAGCAACTTTTAAAAGTGGCAATAAATTCTGGGGTGCAGGCTGGCTTTTTCAAGAACACTTGGTGAAAACTCATACAGGCAATCAAAGTCATTCCCCTTTTGGGAAATTTGGAACTGGTACTCCAGGTTATGCTAAAATGAAGACATTCAAAGTCTGGTTTTAGAACATTTTGGTGTTGGCAGGGGTGAATAGCTGTCAACACTCAAGAAGGAGGATCTGGCCTATAAAACAGGATCACTTGTTCCTGTTCCTGGCACATAAACCACAGACACAAACATTCTTATACTGCAGCTCTCCCAAGTACCTCCTCTTCTGTACATTGAGTAGGGAACTTGTGAAGGAATGTCACTGGTGCAAGGTGTAACACAGAGTGCAGGTCTGTAGTTTTTTTCTACTTTTGGGTTTCCTGTTGGTCCAGGAGAAAAACATTCTTTATTATCTGTAAGTTTCAAATGCAGGCATAGCTACAGGAAATAAATAATATCATTATGTATAAACCATGTTTTATCTCAAGTCCTTTCATAAGGAATTGGGCTGTGAAATTTAGCTTATCCTCCAGTTCCTAATAGCTTTTTGCACCCTTCTGTACAGCTCTATATATCAACTATAATCAAGACTAGAAGATCTGAAATGAAGTTGAGTCACCAGAATATGCAAAAACCATTATAACAAATGTATCAGGAGATGGGGATTGTGTTGCTAGTTTTCTTCATTGTACCTGAAACAGATTTTCAACAGTCATTATACAGAAATATCATTGTCTCATAAGAATTTCCTGATAGATTACATTTTAGAGTGTTCTGGAAGTCTGGTTACACTGTCAAAAATGTCACCATGGATCCTTGTAATAGACTGGAATTTACTATTGCTCTGTGGTCAGAAATCTGGTGTGCATTTCTACATCTGTGTGTGTAGATGATCCAGCAGAAAGAACTTGCTATCAATAAAGGGAAATTTCCTCCATCTGTAAAATACTTTAGCATAAAGTTCTTTTTTAGAGATCTTTCTTCTTATATTTCCTTCCTAATACCCTGAAATAAATCCCCTCAGTCTAATGTTCTTATCTCTTTTCTTTGATGAATTTCCTCCCTTCACTCCTGCTCCCTCAGCTGCCCCTGAATTTCCCTCCTAAATCCCTTCTGTCCTTTGCCAACCTCCTGTTGTCACCCACCGTCCACTGCAGCGCTTCCAAAGGAAAGACGCACACAGAAAGAGAGTATATATTATCCTCTAGGTATTATGGGTTCATTTTATCCTCATTTCCACCTCTTAAATCAATCCCTGATTTATCAAATCCAGAAAATAAAAACATTTACTTAAGAACAAATGGCTAAGGTCATTGGACAGAGGGCAGTGTGGCACACAGCTGTTCTCGCAGTCATTTGGGACTGTGTTTTTGCTTCCTTTTCCTCTAGGAGTGTAAGCTGTGACTTTAGCAGCCACAGAGGAACTTGGATTAGGAAGCAGTCTTGTGGAGGTACCTCAGAGTACCAGACTCCTTCTGGGAAGCAGTGCAGTCAAACTGGAGATTTGGTTGCTCTGTAGTACCAGAATATCCCCAGTATAGCAGACAAGGTACCTAGACCCTGCTCAGTAGACTAAATTTATCTATTTATCAGAATAAAAAGATGTATTTCAGAGGGACTGGCATGGAAATCCAGCAACTGGTAGAAAGAGTTCTAAATGCTGCCTATAACAGTAAAAAAACCCCTTGGAGATCTGTTAACATCAAATCCTTCATTTTTGAGGAGAAATGGTGTCTTTGCCTTCCTGCACGGCTGTGCAAGGCTGACAGTGGTGAGAACACTTTCAGGAAAAAGCAGCAGTTAGCAGTGCCCAAGGACATGCTACCTGCTTGGTGCTGGGCAAAGCCACTTGCTGCTGGTGCACAGAAAGGGTGTGTGTTTCATTTTGTCCTCCTGCTAACTGACCTGGGTTTTTGGCAGACACCAGTGATTTAGTGTTTCTCTGCGTTTGTTTGGCTGCAGATGCAGCTCAATACAGACTGAGCCGGGGTTCAGACTCTCAAATGTCAAGTCTGGGGCTGATGACATACTGCCTCAGGAAGAGAAGAGATATTAAGGATGGAGAAATCTGAGACAGACAGATTGTTAGAGTGTGCAGGAGTGAAATATTGGACAAATGTGCAGAATCATAGAAACAAAGGTTGAAGGGGCCTCTGAGGGTTTGTGTAGTCCATCCTCCCACTCAGACAAGGACTGCTGTTGCCATGGGTCAGCTTTAGCTTTGTCTGACTTGGTTTTGAAAACCTTAAGGGATGAGATTCATCAGCTTCCCTGGACAGCCTGTTTCAGTGCTGCATTGCACTCCTAGTGGTTTAATTCATCCCTAATATCTAACCTGAACCCCAGTGCAGATGTGAGGAGAGAGATTGACCAGCTATTGTGGCTGTTGCTTCCAGCAATAAATAAACTTGTGTCAGTCATCAAATAAAGACTTCAAGCAGTTTAAAAAAAAAAAAATCTATAGGAGCTGGAAGAAGAAACACTTTGGAGCTGTGGAGACAGTACGGTATGTTGCGGCCTCATGGCAGAAACAACTGATCAGTGAAGTCAGGAGTCATGCCACAAAAATTTAGTATGAAAAGGGTCAGCAAAATCAAAATTGATGTGTAAAACTGAGAATCAACAGGCCAGCATACAGAGAATGGGGGTCTCAACAGCTGAAAATAAACATAGCAAGAAGTGGGTTCAAAGGCTGCTTTACTGAGGGGATGCTGAGGCTTAAGCAGCCTAAAGGAACTCATGGTAATGATCACATTTCATTTTTGGTTTGAATACCAACAAGAGAGCAACCACATTAGCAGGCAATGGAGGAATACTCTCTTAGAGCCTGCCTGGAGACTTGAGAGGGGAGATCTGTGAGAGGTAACACTGGAAGTAAGATCACAAGTGCACTGGACTGGAATAAAGGACATGGCAACTGAATTTCTGTGATTTAAGTGTTAGATACAAATCAAATTCGAGGTATAGACAAGTTCTGTGGGTATAGTTTGAGGAACAGCTAGCAGACGATAGATGAAATAATTAACATATTGACATACCTTCACTGCGCTTCTAAAGAGGTCTTAGCCAATTCTGACTCTTTCATTTCTCACTCTCTCAAATTGCTGGTTCTCACAGAGACTCGACCTCCATCGTCTATCATCCCTCCAGCTGTCCCTTTCATTACAGTTTCTATTTATCTTCCACTTGTTTTCCAGGTGCAGATCATTAGAAATGCTTGGTTTCTCTCCCCTTATTTTTTCACATTTTTTGAACAGCAATACCATTTGTACAATTCCTTGTTTCTTCCTTATTGCTGTAACTGTCTACTACTCCTGGAAATAAAATTTTCTTCTCCTGTTTTGATTCTGAGTTCTCTATGTACCACTCCTTAGATTACCTCACAGCCATCCTTCTTTAAAGCTATAACCCTCTCTGATTAGTTCTGTATCCTCAGACCTTTAGCTGTAAGATACTACTACTCATATATATATGCCTTAGAAACTTTCATTTATCTTTTCTTCAAAGGTTTTTAAATTTAAAGAAAGCTAGGGGTTGTGTGCATCCTTAACCTGAAATAAGATGCCACAATCCTGCCATCATTGTCTAATAATCTGATACCCACTCTCTGACCTTCAGTAGGGCAGAATTTAACATAGCCTGATTTAAATAAAGTGCTCTAAATAGCCAGTCAGAATCATCAGGTCCTTTATTTGCATATGCAGATATGATTTTTCAAAGTTACAATATCTCAGCCAGTGTATATCAGCACTTCAGGCATTATTTTTATGGTCAGGAGTTCAAATGCCTAGACCTGTAGCACACAATGTAATGGGAGTTTTGGGACAGCCAAGCAGAATTAAAGGATTCAGGGCATAGCAAAAAGGTTGTCTTGATAGATTTAACACATATACTGATGTTTAGATAACCTGATCTTAGAGCCTGTACTTAATCTGTATAGAAATTAAGAATGTGTTTCAGGATTTTATAGGCCAGGCATGTTCCTGAGAATATGTTTCAATTAATTAGTTTTCATTATGAGATTCAGGAAGCTAATGATTTTGTAGTTGAAAGATGAGGATTGCTCCTGGATGCATCAGAATGTATAGGTGGGAATTTTTAAATGGATTTAGTAGACAATAGATGACAGGTATTTATCACCGGGTGAACAAGTAGCAGATGACGTAATTCTGCTACTCCTAGTGGAAATATCTTTCATTAATTTTCAATCAAGACTTCTGTGGCTCAGAATGCATATAAAACATGCTAGTCTAATCTCAGAGTTATCATAAGAGGATTCTACTCCTGTTGGATTCAGCAGAACTGCAGCTAATTTCTGCAGGAGTTCTTTTTCTGCTGTGTCATCCCTGAGATGAAGCTCAGAGGCTCCCTGATCCTCTTGCTGTGATAAATAATTTTTACTCACCCACGGGCATTTTCACTCCACCCATTTTGTGCATTTTCCAAGCCATAGCCTCCTTCTTCTCAAACAGATGATTTTATTTTAGTTCATTTTATTTTTAAGTGATTTCCTGGGAATGGGACGGATTTCCATGCATGCAGAATGACTGTTAAACTGAATCCTCATTATAGTAACATCAAGTGGCTGGTTTAAACTGCTGACCACCCATCTGAGTCATTATGCTAAATGTTCTTTGCTCCTGGGCACCTCCCTCTCTGTGCATGCCACAGTGATGTGAGAAGGAACACAGAGGTTCCTGTGGGATCTTGACGTCTCACCCAAAGCACCAAAGGGCATGGACTGCATGGCTTTGTAAGTTAATCTCTTCCTCTAGACTTGAATTCACCCCATGGGCCTGCTGGTGCAGTGCAGTCACAAAAATACACAGATGAGAAAACTGGAGTAGAACTGGAATAAGTTGTAATCAGTTGCTTGTAAATGTGTACGGATAGTTTAGAAATGGCACCTTTGAAAAAGCAGCGTGCACGTAGCATGGACCATAAATGGATTCCCAAAATATACTGCAGCATAGAACACACACAGTGTATTACACCTGATGGTACCTATATGGGCTTCAATTCCCACGAAGGATGTGTGACTGCTTCATAAAAAGCCAGCTTTGGAGGCAGCAAAGATCACAATATTGTGTCAGAGGGGCTGTTGTCCTTCAGCCATTCACAGCTGCAAAACCTAAGGTGGCACGTTTCTCCCCGTTTGTGTAGTAATTTGCCTTTCATTCCTCTTTGCTGTTGCACACACCCTGGTAAGTCTGGCACTTGCTTTGGGATGTGTGCTGGCCATCTGCTAGGAGGTATGTGTAAATATGTGCATTCAATGCTTTCAGCAGGGCTGCCTTCTTTCGGGTCTTGTCAAGTACAGAGTCTGAGAGGACACTGCACAGGTACAGACCCCTCAGCTCCTCAATGTGTGAGGCTGCAGTCTTGGTGCATTCCCAGCACTTTCAGGGAATTGGCTCCACAGAATAGGTTAGCTGGAAAGTATATTTAGCCTAAAAGCTAAGTAGGAAACCCAAGGGAAAACAGACTTTGTGGCAGCTGTTTTCCTCCCCTGGACTGCTCTGTTTTCACTCTGTACTGTAACTCTCTCTTGCCCTCAATTAACCAGTTCTTGATACCTGCCCAACTTTGCAAAATCAGCCACTTAATCACAGACAAAGGCTGGACTTTCTTCTTCCTGGAACAGTTCAGCCTCTGAGCCTTTGGTTCTGTGTGTCTTTCTCTTCACCTGCTTTTGCATTTTCCCAGCTCTGCAATCAAACTTGTTTAAAATATCTGCAAACTTAGTGCATTTCTGTTCTATGTTATTCCCTATAATGATGAATTAGCATGAGTGCAAAAATGGGGCCAGTTTTCTGTTTTCATGTAAGGAGTTCTAGGCTGCAACATTATAAATGGTTACTTTAGAAAACCTAGAACTGCTGGTGGGGAGAGACAGGTTTCAGCAGGTTTCAGCTTTGAAGTCGGCTGGGACTACTTTTTGCCTTGCTTTGTTACAGTATTCATATATCCATAAGAAATAGGGAAAGTTCTGCTCCCTGTCTCACTTGTGCTGTAGTTCTATTTTGATAACATATCCACAGCTCATTTCCATTATTTTCCTTTTCATTCACCTTCCACTACAAGTTGAACAAATGATACACTTAACTGACAGACTGTTTCATCCTTTTCTGCTAGCCTTACCCTTTTTTTCATGCAAATAACAGATCAGACTTTCCAAGTAGTTCTTCATGTCACAACAGTGTCAGAAATACAGTGAGTGACTAACTGGACTACCAGAAGCCTATTTTCCTGTTAGCGCTTCATGGGGCAATCCCATCTCAGCTAAGACTTCCAGTGTTGTGGAAAACTATTCTCTTGCAAGATTTCATAATCATTCATTTTCCTGCAGTGAATTCTCTTTAATTTGTGCCCTTCCCTCCTCATTTACTAACCTGTGACCAGTCCCTTCATCCATTCTCTTGTATCCCAGGGCTCTGTTTCAAGTGTTAAGCACCTTGGGAAGTCTCTGCTGGGGGTGTTTTGTGTCAAAGCCAGTCGACAGCTGAGTTACTGCAGGTTGCATAACTCGCAGTCTGGCCCAATGTGTCTTTTCATAGGAAAACAAGACAAAGCAGATGCCAGAAACAGGTCGTTGTTTTATGACCTGCAGAGCTCCCTGCTGTCTACAGCCACGCTTCATGTTACTGTAGTACAGCGCTCTCTGTTTCAGAGGAGTCCTGAGCTGGAGAGGGAGAAGGAGAGGTGTCCTGGGAGACATCAGTCCTGAACTTTGGGAAATCCCAAAGCAGTTACTTCCCAGGTACTTCTGCCTTTTTACAGGTTCTGGTTCTCATATGGGACTTCAGGAGCCAGAATTGTGTGGATACAGTGTTGAGAACTCTTCTCCACATGTTATTCTATTTTTCTGGTAAAGCTCTTGCAGTATGGAGCCAGCAAGAGTAGCTTGGTGGAAGCAAATTATAACCAGTGCTGCCTTCTCCTCCTTTTCTGTACTGATGTGGGCTTATAGCCATGCTTTCCTATCCCTCAGTTGTTTTGGGGTCTTGAAAGCTGGACTGAACATAGTTTTCCAAATCAGAAGAGTAGGCTTGGTGCTGATGTGTAGCAATTTATCAAAGCAGAGCAGTGACCAGCTTTCCCACTTCAACTCTCCTGTTGCGTATGAATTTTAGAGACAGGGCTCAATAAAGCTCTTATTTATGTACAGTGTTTATAGTTTGCTCTTTGATTTAGGGATCTCCCAGTCATCTCATCTGCAATACAAGGCTCTGCTTTGCAGAGTTTATCACTACAGTCAGAAGGCAGCTTCTCTCCAAAAAGAGCTTGCCTGTGACCTTGAGTGTTCTTGCAGTGGTTAGATGCTTGTGCAGGTTTCCTAAGGAGCTGGAAGAGCCAATTTTGCAGCATAATTCTGCTTCTAAATGGGTCTGTAAAAACCAATGGTATTTTAGGTTTTCCTGTTTGTTTGTTGTTGGGGTTTTCTTCTCTATGCTTTGTAGCTCAGATTTGTCCAAGCTTGCAAGTGAGAAAAAGGATTTTCCATTTGCTTGTTTCAGAAACTCACGTACTTGGTAGAGGTACCTGGAGGCAAAGCTTTCACACCTGAAGGTTAGTTCTTTAGGAACCTAAGCAGGTATTACTCCTGTCATGGCTGTGCTTACTCTGCAAGGATGATAGGAGTGTTTAAACCTTCTTTGTGTCATTTGGCTATGCAGAATTGTCTACGAATGCTCAACAGGGAGCGAGAGGAGGTTCTTTTAAAGCTGTGCCAGCCGCACTGTGAAAGTGCTTACGCAATACCAGCTCAGCACTGCTGCTGGGAATAGAGCCCTGCTCGTTCCTCTCACCCTGCGCCAGGCAGGCTGAACCAGTGAAAATTGTGTTTTCATGCTGTCACTGCATCGACGGTGGGGACTTCTGTGGCTGTGGCTTTTTTTAGTTCCGTGTTGTCATGCCACTGTCTGAATATAGTCATGTTGGCAGTCCCCTGAAGTGCAGCCACTTTTCTGGCTCTAAGGATGCTTTTAAGCTAACCTATTATGGAAAGGCATTACCTACCCCCTCAGAGCAGGAGACAGATCTTTCCTGATTTTCCTCAGACTACCAAAATTGTTTAATTTGAGAAAAGGATAATCAAAATAAGACACTGCATGATAATCAGAAAATGTGGTCCTGCAATGCAGCATTATGAAAGAAAGAAAAAAAAAAAAGGCAAGAGAGAAAGAGGAAACAGAGCAGTTTATCTCCCTGCACCATACTGGGGAATTCAGAGCAAGAGAATTGTGTATTTGGGTCAACTGAGTCCTAAAGGAGAATTCTCATGCAGTATTTTCAACCCATTTTCACTTAGGGTTGTTGAAGATGCCAAACCTTAAAGGGGCAAATATTAATAAGAAATAATCCTATAGTTGTGACCTGCCTGTTCTGTCACTGCTGCTACAAAGCAACAAAGCAGCTGGGGTATGTCTGCATGATGCAATATAGAGTCATGCAGAGACACCTGAGTTAGCTCTCCGTGTGCCCATGTGGGGACAGAAACATGAGAGTCATATCAGGGCAGCACTCAGCTTGGGCTCATTAGACAGCTTGTCTGGAGCTAGCTGAGACATCTCTGCCCAGCATGGAAATTTCTTCAGTTCTCCTCTGAATGAGCTTAGGCTTCATGTAGGCCTGCCACAGCTCAGTGAAATTCTGAGGGAGTCTTTCCACTGATCTCGGTGGATTTTGGAACAGACCTGGGCATAATTTCAGAAAGGTGTTCCTCAGCAGGGTTATGCTTGTGTCTGGCATGCTGGGCACGTCTTCTGCCTGGGGTTCTGCTGGCTCAGGAGAGGAACTTGCAGGGGACAGTGGGAATGGTCAATATAAAAAAGCATCAAACTGTAAAACATAACTCTAGTGAGAAAGTGTTTAGCATGAAGTAATCTTCTGGGAGATTCTGCGTGAAATAAGAGCAAAGTCAAATATTCATTCCTCCAAACATCTTCATCCAACTCCTGTTACTCCTGTTTCACTGCAGTAACTTTCTGCTTTAATGCTTTTGATCGTCTTTGTCCCAGGCATTTTACACTTGTCCAGGATAACCTCCACTCTACCACTGCCAGGGTCAGTTCAGCTTGGAAAAATCTTTTCCATATCCAAGCTTTTACTCTAAACTAAGAGATCCAGAGAGAACAAAGTCTTGCCTACATCTGTGCGTGGTAATGACCATGTTTTATAGCAAGCCTGACCCGGACCCCCTTGCCCCCCAGACCCTTCTTCAAGAATATGAGCATTTAAAAGAAACACACAAATATTTTTACAGAGTAATCAAAACTTTATTTTACTGTGTGAGGATACTGAAGAACAAATTGACAGCTGAATTTAGACTGAATTTTCTAAAACTTGTGTGTTGTACATCAGTTAAGCAGTCTACTCTGTGTGTGTGTTTAAGGAAAGGTGACTTGAATTCTTCCTTCTTTTAAGATTCAGGGATAGGAAAGGATGTTTGAGAAGATCTCTCTGATGTCCAGATCACTAGGTCTTAAACCAGGCAGATTTTTTAAGAAATGTCTTACAGTGTTTTAATGTGCCAGCTACAGATTAGCCCAGAAAAATTTCATTTGTTTACAGAAGATCCATTGTAGTGGTACAACAAGAATACTTGTGCTTTTCTACTCAGAAATTACTGGAGTCAGTTTGAGATTTTGATGTAGACTGTAGTTCTACCTCTTCCTGAGGGTCTCCCATGATTGCTATTGCAGATATGTTTAATCACCTGAGTTTAGAACAGGATCTGTCATGTCCTTTGCCTGGTGGTCTATTCTCCATCTTTGTTTTCACAGTGTCTGAGGGCACCACTGTGCTTTGTCTTTTTTGCCAAGTATCCTAAGGTGAAGTGAGCATGAAGCAGCTGTGAACTGGTGCTGGACACTGTGGCAGTGGAGTTGGAGTAATGCGTGTGTGTGAACTGCTTGCGATTAATATCAAGTGTGTCTTTTTTTAGCAAGAAGCTGTCATCTTCAAAGTTCCCCCCCCCCCCACTTCATCTTCCTCATTAATTTTAATTTTTTTTCAGTCTTCCTGTTAAAAATGAATACTTAATGAGTGCTTCTGCTATTTAAAATGCCTCAAATTCCCTCCGTAATGATGCCTCTCCATCAAACTGAAAACACATTCTTTGTAAACAAAAAACAAGACCTTGTGGCATGCAATTTGCATACCTTCTGTGGCATCTTTTAATTTATAGTATTGAAATTTATTTTTAATTTCTTTCTATCTGTTTCATTCTGGCTGTGCTGCATGAACACATAATGTTGATGGTTAGTTGTCATTTTTTACTTGGCCTCTGTTAAAAAGCTGTTCCTATAAAAGCAGCATTTGTAGTCTCTCTATTTCAGAAGTTTGAATAAAGTTTGATTTCTTACCAGCAAATGATTCTTCTCTAGCACCTGTGTTTTGCTATCATGTTGTGCTATGGAAAGATATTTCAATAACTGCTTTTGGTATTTTTAAAATCTGTTCCTGCACTTGGGCAGAAGTTTTAATCCCATTGACATGGGCAGGAATAAATTAATTAGCCAATAAGTTCAGGCCAGATTGATATCAGAACAAGTTTAGTAGTACTCAGCTTTTAATATGAGTACATACAAAAGAAAATTAGTCTCTTTTAGTAAATTTATTGATCTTTGGATTAGGCAGGATAGCCAGGAGCTGTGGCTATCATCAGCTGTGGCTGTCTTCTGTGGAAGCAGAAGACAAAGTTTGGGAAGAAAATCCAGCAGTATATGTGGTCATTCAATGCAACTGGACTTTACAGTGAGTGCAAAGGTGCACTGTCAATTCCCTGTGTGTGTTTTGTGGCAGAGGCCCATATGGTGGTGGCCAGCTCTGTGCAACAGTGTTGAGAGCAAAAAGAAGTCACAGTGTTGCCTCCTTAAATAGGTCGTTTGTCCTCAAATCTTCAAGGTCAGCTAATCTTGTGAGATACCAACATATTGCATAGCAAAGTACATTTAAATAGGTGGCATCAAAAATTACCTGTCAGTTAAATGAGTGTGCTCCAAACTCCTGAGTTGCTTTCCTCACAGCCTTTGCCTCACAGCTTGCAGACTGACAGAAATTTTACCTGTCTTAATTTCAAGGAGCCTGAGGAACTAAAACCAGTTTATCTGAAAATCACTGCTTTGAGCTCTTCCGCTAGATGCTTTGCAGGGGAAAGAGCAAATTTTCAAATAGTTTTGTTTTCTACTGTAGCCATATCTTTTACTCCATTTTATTATTGTTAACTGTCTTTTCTTGACTTTACAACCAGTTGCTTCTTGACACCAAGGACGTAAACCAGGACCATTAGGGGGGAGAGAAACTGTCCATGTTATAAAAGAAGACATTGTTTGTACATCAACAAAACTGTGACAGAAATTGAGAGGCTTCCTAATGGAAGCAAAACAATTATTCATGCAGCAGAGGAGGATGTAATTTCCAATCTGAAGCACTTCAGGGGCCTCCATCTACCTTTTGCTGTGTGGTGGCTAGCATCTCATTTCCAGGAGTTATTCTGCCTCTATCAGCACAACTGTAATCTGCACCCAGTGCTGTGCTGGCCTATAAATCACTGCAGCCAGTTACGTGCTCCAAGTTCTTGTGCACAGTCTGAATGCACTACCAAGGTCCCTTCCTGCCAGCACTCAGCTTCCAGGAAAGACAGTTCTGTTTTTCCTTGCTAAGACTTTAATTTCTGGTTTCCATCTTAATTTCAGACATCTGCAGCCTGGTATAGAGCGCTCTGTACAACCCAATTTCCTCTTTGCTTGGCAATCAGTGAGATATAAACAATCTACTGCTTTTGTTATAATAAACCCTCTGCAGTGTTTAGTGTAGATAGACCCATGTCTTTAAGTTGTGCTGGTGATAGGGAACTGTAAAATTGCAAATGCCTTTTTAGTATCTTTTGTCTTTCTTGCTGACCTAAATGCAAAGTTCCCTGGAGCATATTCCTCAGCAAATTTGGGTATTATATTAATTTCAAAGGAATTTGGGAGGGGTTTCTGCTTCCAGGTTCACAATCAGGATGCTAGTTTGTGAACTTACGGAAGCTTCCATGAATCTGTTTGTCAGCATTACAGTGATGCATTTGGGACTCAGCAATTTTTCAGAAACATACTATTAGCAAAACCATTCATATTAGCTGCTGGTTTATATTCACTGTTTCAGTTTGTGTCCCTTGTTATCTTGGTTATATGGGTTACCCCCCTCCTTAGCTGACTAGGTTTTTTAAGCTGGAGAGAGAGAGAGAAGAGGTAAATAAGGAACAGTGTTTGTCCCTCTTTTTACATAAATAGTGGATATGCACAGAAAATAATGCAATCCCTCCGACAATGAGAAAATATCTTGCCTGGTGGTCCTTAGAAAGACCAGATAGAAAGGGACACAGAGAACAAAGTGATCAGTAGGTTCTGCACAGGCACTGTCTTGCTTCTTTTTAATTGTTTCTCTTATTTGAAATTGTTAGCAGCCAACACTGAGTGAAATATTAACCAAACGTCCAGAAATAGCCTTGTAGTGTGAAGGACGAGGGTGGCAATCAGAAGGAAGGGCTGGAAACTCTCCCTCTCCCTCATGGACTATGCAGCTTAGAAGGAATGAAGATGTCTTGCTTTTTGGTGCCATTTGGCTTTGGTATGCTGCTTCTCAGCTCTTCTCTTTTTCTCACGGATCCATAATGTAGTAAATCAGTTTTTGGGCTTTAGGAATGTTCTGCCCAAGACAGAGAGGCTGAGTGTGGGAGAACAGAAACATTCTCCAGATTTTTTACCAATGTTTTTAGATTACTAAACAGGAATCAAAGCCTGCTCTTCATTGTCCCACCAAGTGGGACTGGAGACTCTGGTCTCCTGTAGTGATTTAGGATGTTAACATCCTCTTACTGCTCATTACTGTTCCCATCTCAGAGCCGGCAGAATACAAGGTCCATCAGTCACATTAGCTTTTAAATTAGCACTTTAAATTGATATGGACAGTGAATGGGAGAGGCTGAGGTGCAGGCACAGGGTTCAGTTGTATTAATTCTGCTGAAGAACTAAAAGAAGGAATAAAGAGGGTATGTGGATGCAAGGACAGCTGACAGACATGGGGAGGTGAGAGGGAGTTGTCAGTAGCCTAACTTTGTTATGGGTTAGCCCCAGTAGTGACTGGTTTGGGGAAGTTTTGGGGGGGGGGGGGGGGGGGGGGTGGTTCTTTGTCGTTTCTGAAGGTCAAAAAAGAAACCTGTCCAGAGGCTTGGCTCTGAGGTCTGTATTTTAATCACTGTTGTTCACAATGGCAATCAAGAACAGTATTTCTCTTGTGTCTTGTTGGAAATTTTGTGAGGTTGACTATAGGACTTGTGTAGATATGGAGGCTATCTGGAATAGCTGTTCAAACAGAAGCTTCTTATAGCACCTCAGAACTGAACATCTCGTTCTGGACCAAGATTATTTTAACTTTTTTTTAATTTTTTTTTTTTTTGTCATAGAATGTAATAGCCTTTCAATTTTCTGCTGAACAGGGAAAGTTTTTAGTATGCTTCCTGTGCAGAACAATTTGAGAATGCTTATTTTTTTCTAAAATTTGTTTTTTGTGTAAAGGGGGGCTAGACACATAGATGACATAGATGTGAGGAGAATGTGCTTTATCCTGTAAATTCTAGAGGAGAAAGAAAACTGCTTTACAAAACTAAATCCAGCCCCTATAAGAAATCATAGGCAAATTCAAAGGTACAGAAGTGTAAACTCTACCAATTGCAAGCGAGTGGCCTTTTATGGTAAGTTTGAGAGCCTGATCTTGTCACGTTCCCAGTTCATAATAAATGCAAGCCTGTGATTGCAGCTACATCATGTGCCTGGGAGCACAGAAGGCACACTGGGAGGTGCTGATCAGGTGAGGCTAAGTGTTAGGATTGCAGTTGCAATTACAATCCCTAGTAAATCTACTCCTGGTTTTGGGCCACAAGGATATTTATCCTAAGGAGAAAATAGGCTGTTTTCTCTAATGTGTTGTGGGGCTGGAGAATAATGTGGGAGGGAGTTCTTCTTGGAGCAGAGTAGGTTTGGCTTTAGTTTGTGTGCCGCCCTTCCTCCTATTAATTTGACAAATTTTGTTCTGTGTATTTTAAATAAATGGAGGGCTGTATTTAGCTGAACTTCTCCCAAAAAGCACAAGTTTCTGAGTACAATCTGTGAAGCTTTCTCTTCCAATATCTCTGTTGCTAATAAAACCCATAACTGCATCATGCTGCAGTTTCCACCTCCCTCTCTTTTCTGTGGAAGCTGCTTTTCATGTGAACTGAGGTAACCCATTCGTAGAGTCCCCATCAGAGTCTAGACCTGTTTCCCCATTGAGGCTTTCTGGTTTTGGGGGGCTGTGGAAGGCACATCTTTAGCAAGCTCCAGGCATCTGCCTGTCCAAGGCTCTGACACACGCCTCAGTGCCGTTCTTACCAAAGCTGATCAGTTCCAGGTTCTGTCTGTCAGCAAGAGCAGCTGTTTGCTTCCTAAAGGAGAATTCCCACACCTGCACCAGCTCCATCCCCACCACACTGCCTCTTGCTCTTTTCCTTCCCTTCCAGCACCTCTTCTAGCTGGAAGCCAAAGCCAGAGATTCCCGTGGCCTGCAGGTTCTGTGTGCCACAGGACAGCTCGGAAGGATCCTCGTGGTCCGGCGGCTGAGGGAAATGTCCGCAGGCCTGGCAGCACCAGGGATGGCTGAGCAGCTGACTGCTGGCCTTGGGCAAGACACTTGACCTCAGCATGCCTCAGTTAACCCAGCTGGAAAATTGGGTAAAAAGCAGAAGCCTTAATGCTGTCTCTGAGCAGAGTTCTCCTGGGGAAAGATATAAATGGCAGGAAGGTGGGTGTTTACTGCTTTAGGCTTATGAATTATGTGAAGTATTTGGATGACTGGAAGTGCCAACTGGTGTAAATAGCTAGTGCCCAGGTGCACGTAGAGAATGGTGACAGGAAATGATGGCCCTGCTCCCCCAGGAGAAGCACACTCAGATTTCAACTCAGGCCAGGAACAGGCCGTGTTTGGTGGGAGGCAGTGACCAGCTGTGACTACAGTTTACTGAATAGCTGCTGGCCTCAAAATGCTTTGTCCTGGTATATTCTTTAAAGATCTGGTATTCTATATCTGAGGCATCCCAGATTTGGCTGAAATACTAGGAGACTAGGAGATGAATGAGAAATATAATGGGCAGAATTCAGTAGAAAATTCTGTGATTTTCCTGTAACTGTAAAGTCAAAACAGGAAGAAAGGAAAGAAGGGGAAGGGATTAGATGCCACAACTGTAGATGTGGAAAAGTAAATATCAGGAAGAAAAGCAAATTTAGAGGAAGTTTCAGACTCAGTGGTTGCTATTTCCTTTGAAATATTCTGGCAGATTTGGTTAGCTTGTGATTTAGCAAAAGCTAAGGGCATTGTAGTCTGGACATTCACAAATTGGCTTCAAAGAGCTTCTTCTATGGCCTTGAATCAGGCTCTGGGTCAGGAACCTCTCTCTGAGTTCAGTCTGTAGCTCCAGGCTGTCATTTACCAGCCTACCACAGTCCTTCCCACTTCTCTCACTGAGGTCCTGAATCTCCCAACAACTCACACCATGCAAATTTTTCTACTAAACAAAGATTAGGGCTCTTTGCATCTTGAGAATAGCTTGGCAGATGTATCTTAACCTGTCAGGAAGAATAATAGGTAAGAAAAGACCTGTCATGTTTGAACAGTTCCTCTCTCCACCCATGTTTTCCTCCACTTTCTTTGAGCCTCATGACCGACTTGAATGTGCCATTTGTTTGTACAGCAGGGAGGTGTGATACCTGGTCCCAAGAGAGAAGGTTGCACAGCATGGAATTCAGGCATAAACAAAATTATTTAAAAGGCAGTAAAAATTCATCCCCCATCTCCCAAGTTCCCCAATGCAGCCTGAGTGGCATTTTTCCCAGTTACAGTCCAGAGGAATTAATATTAAGAGCAAATGTGAATGTGCTCTAAAACAACATTAATCATTGGCCAAGGTCAGGAGAACAGAGCCTGCAGTAGTGAAATATGTCTAGTATGTGTCTTCCTTGTCATCTTTTTTTCTGCTGCTCAATTTGGTTCACCTGCGTGTGTTCACCAGCTTGTGCCACCCCCACTGTCCTTCCCTCCTCGTGACATTGCTGAATTTGGAGGCAGGCACTTTGTCTTGGTGGCTGGCTGCCAGTTCATCTAACCCAGGGCTGATGCATTTGACTTCAGGCTGTGCTGTCACTTGCCCCTGAGCTGTGCACCTGTCTGAGGTGTTCTGCCCATCCTATTTGGACTCACACTCACTCCTTTGCCAAGGCTTCTTGCAGGCTGTCTGCTGTGGATAAAGCAAGAGCTGGCCAATGGTAGGAAGAGCTTGCATAGAGGGAAAAGAAGGAATAAGAGCAAGGAATGGTTATAAATTACTAACAGTCACCACTGTGTGCCATCTGCAGAAATCCCCATGATAATAAAGACACTGGGGATATTGCTTGTAAGCAGTGCTGTTAACACCTTCTGCAAAGGAAAAGCTTTGTGAACACCCACTGATCCCAGAGAAGGCACCCACTGGAAGCCAAGTTTGCAGCAGGCATTAATAATCCCATAGAACAATATGTGCCACTTAGAAATAGCTGAGCTATTTATCTCCAGAGCTCTCCTTGGGCAGCTGCAGAGGGGCAGGCTTTCTGTATTTCTGACTGATATTTTACTAATCTAGTATCTTTTCTGCCTCAAACGTATTAACAGAATTACACAGGGTAGAAATAGTCTTGGAAATTATTTTTTGTTATTTTGCATGGCTGAAGTGTGAATGGGGTATTGTACAAACAGATAAAAATAGGAAATCCTTTCTCTAAAACTTAATCATCTCAATAGTCAGTGAAAGGATAGATCAAGGGAAGTGATGTACCTGGCATCACATGAAAGCTAGATGACAGAGGTGCAGAAAGGCACCAGGTCTTGCCCCTGGTGTGATACCTTTCTCCTGTACTACCCTGAGTGCTGGTTTTCACTAAAGAGTTTCACAGTCTTTGCAAGAAAATGTGAATGAATCTCCACCAGAAACCCATGAAGAATTTGTGAATGAACCTATATCACAGTCCTGCAAATAAAGCATTATCATTTCCAGTTTGTAGGGGGCCATTATGTGCCTAACCCAAAGGTGAAGAGCAAGCAAAACCCCAAGGCTTGCACATCGGATCTTTTTAAGGTATTGCTTAAAGCATTATTAGGTGATGCCAGACATCATTCCCCTTTTTCATGTGAAAAAAATCAGTCAGCAATAGGCTGCCATTATTCACATTTAATGCATTCTTCCTTGCACGGATAATTACCTTATCACAAGATAGTACATGACCTAGTGACTAGGAGACATAGGTGTCGTGTGGCCAGTGTATATCAAATAAAATTTTATCCATCCGCTGAAACCTTCCCTAAGATTGAAACTGATTTTGCTTTTCCTCACCTTCCCTCTTGTTTCTGCCCCAGAAACCCCAAACTCCTGTGGTTTGAAGCTGCACACAAGGGCCCAAAAGCTTTTGGGGCATTTTGACTGATGAAATGTCATAGAGCCCTGAATCTGAGCTCGTCAGGTCAGCTTGGCCTTGGTGTCTGCTGTTAGTGGATGAAGGCAAACCACCAGCTGTCACTGGGGGACATGCAGGGATGACTCCTGCTTGGGGAAAAAAGGGATACATCCTCTCTCAAAGAGAATTCCTCATAAATAAATAAATGGTGGCCAAGCTTTCCCAAATAATGCAGCAGGCAGGTGGAAGAGAGCAGGGTTGGTGTCTCCATTTGCATCAGTGAATGTTTATCCAAATGGACTGACTTTCCAGGGAAAATGCATGCTATATAAAACACCTGACATCTGCTGAGTTCCAGGTGCCTGCCAAATTCTGCTGTGTCCCAGGTGTGCTTATTCCCTATGAAGTTTGCTGCTGCCAGCACAGTGACAGCATGTCAGAAGGGAAGATAGTGATGATCAGTCCCCCCGATAGCTGTTTTGGCTGAGTCAAATTGTGTTGCCATGCTCTCAATCCCCTGCTTATCACAGGATGCAGCTGTGTGCTACTGGAACCAGCTCTAATTGTGCTTGTGGCTGTCTCCTGGAGGATTTTAATAAGCTCTGCAGAGTATGTAGGAATTAGACAGTGTCTCTTTAAGCAATTTGTAAAGCCCTGGGAGCACTGTTGGTTTTTCTTGCAGAAGCCAGCAGAACCAACCTGCATAGTGGTTCATGCAGGTACTAGGGCTTTGCTTGTTTAGCAGGGACTTGAATTTTGAATGGAACAGTGGCCATGTGACTTCTTCATATTCCTGACATGGTATGAAGAACAAATACACCCTCCCCTGGTGAGGAGCCTAGTCTGAAGAGATCTGTCTGTAGAGCAGAGATGTGCAGTTCCTCGAATGCGCTGCTGCTGTTCAGCCGGTGGTCGCCCATGATGCTGGCACCGAGGGCACCTCCTGCTGCAGCCCTCTGGGGGCTCAGCAGAGAACTGACCTTTGCCAAATGGAGCACCCCATTAAGAGCTCTTCTCATTTATCTCAATTAAAGGAAAGAGCAAATTTTTGTATCATAAAGGACATGTTTATTCCTAAAAGCAAACACAAGCAGCAAGTAGTAAAAATAACTAATTCTTTATTGCTGAACATCTGAAATAATAAATATTTACCAGTTTAATTCAATGATATAAATATAAACTCATCTGTGACTTTTCTCAACCAGGGCACTTCCTCCATCATGATATGGCATTTAACTGTTACCTATCCATCTGTTTAGTCCTTTTGTAATCTGCCAGTGATTACAGATTCTTCTTTTTTTTTTTTTTTTCTGGTTACTTCTCTAGAAAAGCATTAGTGAAGAGAGCTAGCACATTATCATTTAGGAACTTCTTATTAATGAATAGGAAAAGATTTCATTGTCTTTACAGAGAAAAAAAGAAAGACAAACATATACAGTCATCTATTGTGTAGTTTCACTGAACAAAACAGAAAACACTGCTGCTTTTAGTGAGTGGAATTCTTGAACAGAGCTAATTCCTGGGGGGGGGAAATAGGTTGAAAATGGTACTGCAAGGTAGCCTTCATTTCTTTTCCCAAATACTCTGAAGTCTGAGTCATTGTCCTGGCTACTGTTGACCATAGGCCCATCATGAGAACCTTGGTTTTAAGAAGTGAGAGATCTGTCAGAATGACTGGGAAGTAATTATGTGATTTTTTAGTTGGGGGGGTAAAATGAACAAAAAGCACATAGTGGAACTTCAGAATAGTGGGAAGCCTAAAGTAGACATTCCAGGTCAAGTGATCCTCACTGATTGCCAGAAGATGAGAGGGGCAGATGCACTAGGGAAGCCTCACTCCTTAGTTGCTCTGTTTGTTAGTGTGTTTCCATAAGCAATAGCTGCCAGTATCTGTTGGGAAACCTCTGGACTAGCCAGAGCCCTCTTCTAATCTCCATTCCTCACTGCCTTCCCAGTCTCAGTAAGGCTAGAACTGTCTGGTTTGTACTTACAGGTATCACAACAAAGGCATGATGTTAAGTGGGATCTTAACAGAATATGAACAATTAAATGATAAATGTAAAACAAAAAAATCTTTGTTTTACCAGCACAAAGAATTGGATTATAAGACCAAACTCATCTGAGTGAATAAATCCTTCTTTTAGTATAACATTTGCAAATATGGGACCAACTTCACACATCCAAGCTACACATGGCTTTTTTTGGCCATGACTTGAGTCCTGTTGTGCCTGTTTAGAGGTCTCAGAGGAATGGCCTGGGATGTCCCAGTGAGCCAAGTAGCTCCAGCTGTGAGGCTGGAGAAGGAGCCGTGCATCAAGGAAGATGAATTTCTCTGTTTTTCCCTGGCTTGGTAGAAAAATGCAGCCCCTCACCTGGACCAGACCAAGTATTGGGTGCACATTCTCTTCACCATTAGGAAAATGCCCTTTGGAGCATTTAAAGGACTCCTTTGTTTCATAAAATGTATTTGGCATTTCATTGAATGGAAAATGAATTAATTGCAGATTAGCTTCCATTTGTAGCATTTTTTTTTCAAGCTGTCAGTGTATGGGAGCTGGACTTTGTGTCTAAGCCCCGTTCTCTGTGGGAGCTCATTGGAAAAACTGAAGATGTGATTTCCCAGATGTGTTGTCATTATGAGAGTTTGGGAATTGTATCATCTTCCTCCATTTCAGCTCTGCCTGGGCATTTTGGTTTCACCTTGGTTTCCCAACCCAGGATACCTACAGGGAACCACAGATTTAGTTGATGTCATTCTTCCCATCACCTCTACTGACCTCCCTTTTCCCATTGCACTGTCTGATCACCTCATTATAGTTTGGAATGCTGTATCTCTGGTGATGAGGCTGAACTCCCTGTGTGTGCCTGGACACAGACTCACACAGCTAATGTTGCTTCAGGCTGGGGCTGTACTGAGACCTGTACCTGCAGAAGGCAGAATGCAAACACATGAGGGTGGTTAGGTTACCAAAGCCTTTCTCCTGCTTTCTATGTTTTCCAGGTTTTTTTCTGTCATTTGCATTGGGCAAACTCCAGAACAAACAACTTGGCAATCAGTTATTGAGAGAATTATTTTGATTCTCACCCAATGATGATGTGCAGTGTTTGAAGAGCAGAGAAGGTGGCTCTGTGAAGGGAAAAGGAAGGTCTCAGTTCCCATCTCAGTGCTCAGCTGATGGATGCCCCAGCTGCACATGCGCTCCCTGGCTCTCTCTCTCTGATAAATTGTTACACTATTAGCCCTGTTCAGAAGAGCAGGAGCATTTGGGATTGGGCAAAGATGCCTTTAGGATGAGTGTTTATTTGCACACAAAACAGGAGGCATACGCAGACTGAAAAGTGAGGGAATGGGAATTGGGTCAGACAGAAGCTTCCAAAAAGCTCAGCTTATTTGGAGAGTAGAAGAAGCAGCCAGAATAACAAACCACAGGACAGTGAAATTGATTCCCTGTTCCCTCTTCATCATACCCTCCTCCGGGTAAACCTGTTTTGGTTGATAGTGAATATTTCATGCAGTGCTGAGCGTTTTCCAAACTGTGGTGTCCTAGTTTTTCCACCTCCAGCCCCAAAGGAATGTTTTTACATCATGGAGCTTTATTTTTGGGAAGGGGAGGAGGGAGCGGAGGCTGCAGGCTTGCGAAGAGATGGCAACAAAGGGTATTTCAGAGAACAGCTTGGCTCTGATGTCTTGGCTAAGAATCTCACCTCTGCTCCTTCACTCCCTCCAGAAAACTCCATGAAAAGGGTCACGTCCCAAGGGACTGGAGCACAGTTCCAATCAGAATAAATTAACCCTAAAAATGGCACCTTGGGTCTTCTCTTGGCAGACTGATGTGGTAGTTCTGTTAGCTGACAACGAGCTGTTGTCATTGTCAGCACCACAGGTCCATGGAGCTACCAAGAGAAGAGCTGTGTCTGTTCTGCCTCTTGCAGCAGCACCCAGAGGACTGTCTCTCTGCTGCTGTGCACTGACAGCCTCTTCAGGAAAGGGCAGGCACTGAATCTCATCCCTCTTTACTACCCCTTCACCTCTCCTCCACATAGAAAGACCAGATAAGAGTTTGCAGGTGTGGCAGTGCAAGTGCAAGAGCCTCACAGGCTGTGATCCAGTGCTCTCTGAAAACATCACAGAAGAATAAACTGCTCCATTGATCTGCCAAACAGTTCAAAGCCTTTCATTAGACACCATCCCAGAAAACTCCAGAGGAGACTGGTATTCCATATCCTGCTGTGCATTTGTGTTTCACAAGTGCGTCTTCCTTTTAGGATAGACAGAACAGCTCTGAAGCCTGGAAAAGTCCCAGAGCCTCAATATGCTTGCTCATATTAGCCTCCTGAAAGCACACTCTACCTGACCAGCTGAATTAGCATCTATTGTAACTAAGATAGTAGCACAGCAGTTCAGAATCTGACTCACCCCTATGACAGACTGCAAAGCCCAGCACTTGCACCATTCCCTGGACAGCCTGGTTTCTCCTGCCTAGTCACACTTGCCCTCTATGCTCACTACCCATTAGTAAGGGGGACACAGTGGCAGAGCTTGTTCCTCAGACCACTGAGCTGCAGCTCTGGATCCTCTGGTGCCCTGATGTTAGTCTCCAGTGTGGAGCGTTGCTGTGTGCCTTGTTAGTCTGCAGAGCAAGCTGTGTTCACACACCTTGAAGGACATGGGGCAGGAGCAAAGCATGGAACTGCTTAGTTAATGCTTTAGATTTGAAAGGCTTTAGTGGGTGGGGAAAAGGCCCAAGGAAGGTGGCAGTATACCTTTCTTTCTTTCTTTCTTGATCACTCTTGTCCCCTTACAGGAAAGGAAGGATGAAGGGAGGAGAGAGAAAAAATGGTTCTTTTGTGGTGCAGTGGAGGCAAGAGGAAGGCTGTGGAATATCCCCAAAGCGTTCTCCACCTCTGCTGCATTACAAAACAATAGTTCAGCAGGGGCCACAGAAGCACTTAGGGAAACTGCAGCTGAAACTAAGTGAACCTTTCAGTATACATATCACAGCATTTTCATTCTCTGCTTCAAGGAGAAACCATAATAAATAAAAAAGAAACTTGCAAAAAGATCTAGTATCCATCTAGAGAATTGGATGAAATAAAAAGTGACAAACAAAATCACCAGCTCCTGTTTTAGAAACTGTTGTTAAAAATAAACCATCATTCAGTGCTGCAGTGCTGCCAGCGTACTTCCTGTCTTTACATCCCCTGCGCATGTTGTATGGTTTAACTGCTCTCTCTGTTGTCATGACAAAGATTCCCTGCTTTTCAGCATGAAGTTTGCTCTGTTATTTCTAGTGCACCTGTAATGCTGTCTGCCCTCCCTCCCTGCTTTCGAGGCACTGTATTTTCCTGTGCTGGGAGGGTGTGCAGTGCCTCTGCTTCCTCCTGACTTATGTGAGCACATCTGAATTATTTCCTGACTCCTGATGCCGTGCATGGAGCCAGGGCAGTAGGGAGGAGCCCCAGCACCAACCACAATCAGGTGCTCAGCCGTGAGCCATGGCAGCATGCTTTGAACTTGTATTTTGCTCCATGTGACATATTGCAGACTTTACCCCCCATTGCTTTGTTCTCTGCAGGCTCTAAGTTGAGTTAGTGGTGACATTTGAAATGTCATTTCTTCATTTGTCAGAGGTGTGTCTTAGCACGTGTCCTGGCATACCAGACACCACAGCTGTGTTTAAAGACAGAACAAGGGACCACCTCTGACCCGAAGCATTTACATCTAAACAGGCAATGCATGTAAAAAGGCAGGAAAATGTGGGTAAAATCCAATATCTGAGTGTCTGCCTTCTCTGGATACTGAACTGTGACACAGATAGATTAACTAGCCCATGCAGGGCAGAAGAAGCTATTAAGAAAATCAGAAAGTGAAGCTAGAGTCTGAATCACAAATCAGCGCCTCAACCTCACAGGCTCCCTTGTATATCCTGTCAGAGCAAGTCAATATTGATGATGGCATTTGCCAGAGTCTTAGCAGACCCAGTGAATCCAGACTAAGTTAGGAGACACTTAGACAGCTTTATGGCTTCCTTTGGATATCACTTCAGATAATCATTCCAACTTTAACCCCACCCCATGAAACCTCCAGGGCTTAGGTGGTTATGATTTTGTTTGTAGGTATGCCAAAGGTGGGTTTGGATGAACATGTCATTCAAATTCACGTCTGGAACTGTGTATATTTATGCAATAGAAAGTATTGCACTTTTTCTTTCATTTTAGTGTTCTCTCTGGTCTAGATGTGTATTTATGCCAAAGAGTATTGATGTATCCTGTATTTGGAGTTCTTTTCTCGAGGAACATGTAGAAAATATTTGCTGTAATGAGACTCACTACTCCTACCTTTAGTGGAACCCTGCAGCATCCTTTTATCACTTCCAAAATTTAGGCATAGGCATAGATTTTTCAGAGGGGCTCAGCTTCCTTTCTTAGACCAGATTTTCATTAGACCAATCCACTACAATGTCTGAAAAGCTTGGAAACCTAATTTTTATATTGTCCCTCACTGGAAAGGGGATTCTTCTTAATATTTTAACTGTGGGTGGTTTAACAGCTGAAAATCTGTCCCCAGGGACAGATTGCAGAGAACCTCAGTTCTCAGTGCAGAGAACCCAGCATTACTGGGCCTTTTGAAACTGTGGGCATTACTTGCTGGTGCCTCCTGCAGGAGAGCAGCCACAGGGGAAGCATCCTTCCTCAGGGATATTCCTGATGGGGGAAGTTGTCAGCATCTGGTGAAGCTTCCACTGACAGCACGTGAATTCCCAGCAGGAAGCAAATAGTACCTGTAAGAAGTATTACAGAAAGCTTTTTAGTGTTTCTCAATGATGATTAAAAAAAAATATATATATAATAGTTGCATTTTGGGGGGAAAAAGAAAAGCTTCTTTAAGAGACTGAAAGCTCCTTCATTCTAATATAAGGAAATCCCTGTGCTCCAGTTTGAAGAATATTTTTCTTGGGAATGAAAAGGGTGCTCCCAGGTATCAGGGGCCTGATGCAGGTTACCTTAGCACCAGGAGGTGGCTTTACAGTGAGTGGAGCAGTCTCTGGTGAGGAAGATGTGCCAGTGAGGTGTTCAGTGCTGATGCTTCCTAACACAGCCTGCTGCTCACATGTGTCCTGCAGGTCCTGGGGCTGCTGTCCATGTGATAGTGACGGTGCTCTGAAGTGACGGCTTGTTCCAGGGTGCCGAAGATAATTTGCTTGGAAAGGACAAAGGAACAAAATGCAAAAAGGATGGTGATCATTCCTGAATAGACTACCTGGCACCTGGCCATCCCAGAGCTGTTGAGGGCTGGGAAGGGGCAGGGAGTGGGGAGGGGTGTCACTGAAGGGAAAGAAAGGTGGAAGTCGCCATCAAAGAAATATTAAATTCTCTCTCACTGGGTTTAAGTGGAACTGTTGTATTGGCCAAGTCCTGTGCTAAGGTAGAAGTGCCCCAAGGGCATCAAAGCTGCCCCAGAGGTCTGTGGAAAGCAGTTCTTTTTCTTAATTTCTCTCTGAATCCCTGCTATTTGTCCTGCAGGACAAAGCAACCACATTGTGAGGGGTCATCTGTGACAGTGAAGGGGTTGTTGTCTGTTGTTTGCGCTCAGCCAGTGCTGCAGAGGGAACAGAAGCTCTGACATGGCTGCATCTGCTTTGCACCAGCACATCAGGTCTTGTGCAGCTGCCTCGTTTTTCTGTTGGTAAGCTGAAAAATGGGATTGTGCCTTACATTTTGGAAATGCTTGGCAGTCCTGTTCTGGCTGGTGGCTGATCTCTGGTTTGGCAAAGCTGTTACTGTAAGAGGACTTTCCCTTCAGTACTGCACAGTGTGTTTTTCCAAGCAGTTACATTTGTCAGGCGCTTGAAGGGCACAGCCAGCTTCCTCAAGTCTCTCTGCTGCATTAAAGGCAGAAAAGTCACCTGTCTCTAAGGGAAAGACAGAGGAGCCTCAGAAATGTTCTGACTTTTGTTTTGATTCCCATGATTTTACACTCCAGGGACTGAAGGGGAATAGAGGTTGTGCTTCATCCAACAGCTGGTACTTGCATGTGTCCCTGACATACCTGGGTAGGAAACAGACACAGAGTCTTTAGTCCAACTCTGCAGGAATCACAGTGGCCTTTTGCGTGGGATGTTTCTTGCAGGCATACATTTCCATGCTGGGACTCTGCTGGAATGTCCCAAGAGCCAGCCACAGCCACTGTGCTTCTCTTTGAAAGCAGCTGGGGAAGGGAGAACAGCCCTGCGTGGCAAGGAGGAGACAACGTCCTCCCTCTTTGGGTGTCTGCAGCTGTTGCAGAAGCAGACACGTCCCAGATGATTAATGAGCAGGCAGGCTGGGTGTGAGGAGCAGAGCTCAGGGTGCCTTGCAGAGCTGGAGAGGTGGGCTGCTCCCCTAGAGGACTGGGGCTGGCTCACAGAGCTGACTGCACACAAGGCAGCTGCTCCTCATGGTGCTGATGTTTTAATCACTGGTGGCTTCAACAAGAGCTTATCTCATGCCCCCATACTGTTTAGGTGAACAAAGGACTCGAGAATCATAGCTTGACCCCTTGGCATTAGGTGGGTTTGGGGCTGAGGAAAGCAACTCTATTTCAAGAGGTGTCATAAGGGGAAGGGAAAAAGGAAAGAAGGAAATTCTCCAGCCTCAGTTAAAAATAAAATACAATTCCTATTTTGACTCCTTGCCAGATTAGTTTTTCTGGTTCAGGATCACTCCTGTAAAATGCAGGTGGCATTTCAACCAAAATGAAGGTGTTTCTAGAAGGGCACCCTGTTTTTTTGTAGCAGAGCAGCAGTGCATGCCCTCCTAAGCTGCGCAAGAAACTGTTTGGCAGTGCTTGAGGCGTAAAGTGATTGTTCAACTCTGTAGTTTGTGCATCTGCTGGATCCCTGGTGTGCTGGGGAAAGGGAAGTTCACACAGGATTTGGAGACTACCAGAAGGCCAAGAAAAGCAGCACGTGGCGGGAGCAACAGAACCAAAATGCTTACAATAAAAGCCATTCTGCCAAATAGGTCTTCTGGTAAAATGCACACTCACCCATGAAGGCAATCCCCTCAGGTCATCTGAAAATCCTTTTGGTTGAATAAACAGTACAAGGGAGAAAAAATTAGGCTGGGCGGGCTGCTTCTGGCCTACATTTGAAATTCAAACTCATTCATTCATGTAAACCCTCTGCAGATTCTTGCAGTCCTGTGTCACCTCTGAGGTCCTGGCTTCTCTTATAACATCAGACCCTTCTCCCAGAAGAAACTTGCAGCAAACTGGGTGGTCAGGTGGATCCTCAGGTCTAAAGGAGATCACCATTGGAGTGATCCCATTAAAGAGCTGATTGGAAGTGCTGACTTCCATTTGGAGTCCTGGAGAATATCCACACCTGTAATGGAAAAGCATGAGGAAGGGCCATTACAGTTAACATCAAAGAGAGGACACAGCCATGTACCACACATTTTCTTTCTCTCTCCAATGAACATTGCCTTATTTAAAAATATTCAGAACAGTTTTGAGGGAGGGCTGTTTGATTTTTTTCATCTTTTGCTTATTTCAGATATAAAGAACTGCTTCATATTTCCTTAATAGGAGTGTATCAGAGCTTTCTGTATATTTTCTGTAAGTGAAGCTTTGCTCATTTGTTTGAAGGTAGAAGTGACAAACTCGGGCCTTCAGTAGGTAGGCAGCAGCCTCCTCTCCTGTGGGCTTTATGTGACTGATCTTCTGCAGATCATGAGCAAGATAAGGGATCAGAGAGACACAAGAGAGCTCTAGGGATCTTGGCAAGCCTGGAGAGTGCTAAATTATACCCTGTGGAGACATCTCAGGTTTCTCAAACAGGTCACTGTTCCTGTAGAAGGAAGAGGAACGACAGTAGATTAAGACATGTCCAAAGGAATCTCATCAAAAATGTAGCTTTGCAAAATGCATGTTTAATGGGTCAGAAGTAAAGACTATCCCAGCTTCCTGGTTGGCCACCAAAAACATTCACATTGGCCACCATTTCCAATTAAACGTATTTACTCTCCAATAGGTTTGCTACGTCTTGCAAGGTGATTTTTTTTCTCACTTTCTTTCATCACTTCTCTGTCTTTTATTGCTTTTATTGCTATAGAGTCATGGTGTGGACTAAGCATGCACTTCAAACATTTTCTTGAAATGGAAGTAAAACATTTTCTACAAGTTCCAAGTCCCCAGCCATCCTGAAGGGAATATGGAAAATGTGTGGAAAATTGCCAGGAAAATCACTTTGCCTTAGGAAAAAAGTAGTTAACAATGTGGAAACAATTTGGAAACGTTAGCAGAGCAGGAATAGTCCAAAAAAGGGTTCTCAGTCCCTAGGATTTTATAGAATGTGGTTGTTTTTATGTGGCTTCTGTGGTAGCATAAGGAATGCAATCTAAAATAAAGAACAGGCTCCCAGTTTGGATGTCGTACTCTACATACAGGAATTTTGTCCTGTATGATACAGAATACAGAACACTGTCCTACTCTAAATACAGGGCAGCAGAATAATACCAAAGGACAGGACAGAACTGTGGATAACCCTCAAGTTGTCCAATTGGCTTGGAGTAAGACTGTTACCAAGGAAGGGAAAAACTGTTTAACAGTTGTGTAGATCTCTGCAGGGAAGAGAGGGATGGCCTCCTAAAATCACCACAATTCCTTACCAGCTGCTGATACTCTGAGCTCTCTATGGTGCAAGGAGAGCATCTCTGTGCTGCTTTGCTCACAAACACGTTTGCATAAGCCAGGATTCAACACGTGAACCTCACAGCACAGGCACTGTTTCCTCATATCTGAGGTTACTGCTGGGTTTCCTCAGCATGGCATCCGCCTCAGCAAGATTTTGGTTGCTTTTTTGTCTGTCCTGTGTTTGTGTGGGAGGCAGTATAAGCTTAGGGGAAAGGCTTTCTCCATTGGAAAGAAGGGAGCTAATTATGTCCCCTGTAAAGAGAGGTAATTGGTTTTCCTTTCTGTAGAGAGAGGATGACAGGAACAGCATCCTTTGCCTTTTCATTCCAAAACTCTGTTGTGACCTTAAGGGTGAGTACTGGAAACTCCCCCATTCACAGGTTGTTTTTCATATATTCCAGACATCTGGGAACAAGGTTCAGCTGACTGATGAATGTGATCTTTTTAAGAAAACACTGAAAAGTTGGGGTGGGAGTGGGTTACATCTAGCCCAGTTCTCCATTTCAGATATTGCTGGTTTCAAATTTAGCCTGCCATCTTCTCAGTGAAATGTTTGTGAGCACTTTTTGATCTGCACATATATATATATATAAGTATTTGGCAAGTGCAAGAGAGTTTGAATTAGATTGTGAAAGGATGCCTGTATGTGTGCCAAAGCATCCCAAGGTGTACAGGCCTAAGGTGGTATGATTTAAGTGAGCCCCAGTTTTCAAATTCTCATCTTTTTTTTTAGAATGCATTCTCTGCCACTTTCAGGAATAAGTGGAATAAGCATGTCCATCCAAGTCCATTGTCCTCAGAGAATTAAGCTAATTTACTAAACGTTTGAACTTTCCTGTTGCTTTGGCTATGTAATTTTTGAGTCATTAGCACTTTCTTTAGCGATGTGTTGTCACCTGACTTACCAAAGTGTTGCATCCTATCTTTGCTCTTCATCAAAAGCCAAATAGCTGTGAATTCTGTGTTAGATGTGATACATAGGACAGATACAAAGGAATGGGAAGAGACTCAGATAATGGCACCTAAGTTGACTATTTTGAAGATACACAACCACAACTTCTTCAGAAATAATAAAAAGACCACCTTCTCAAATTTAAAATGCCTTAATTTCATTGCTCTCCCTGATCTCTCTGCAACAATGCTGTGTTGGGGGGTGCATCTGCATTGCAGTACAACACTTGTCATGACATTATAGCTTGTTTTGGAATGACACAGGTAATTCAAGACTGTACTGCAGAAGTGATTGTCACTATGTGGAAAGAGGACCTGTTTTAGGGTAGGGAATATGTTTTGGCTATGGCTTAGTGTGGTGAAGCTGAAGAATTCACCATTAGAACTCAGAATGGCTCTGAAATACTGCAGGATCTGAGAAGTAATGTCTGAGGCACAGATTCATAAATAGAAAGGCAGGCCTCATATTACAAGACCCATCTCTAGAGATGTCTAACTTAAAGATGGAATTTGCCAATCATTACTGGCTGGCTCTGGTCTCAATTAGTAGTAAGAGTCCCACAGACTTTGAGATAACGAGATAGGCCAATGCCAAGTACTCCTGAAAGTCTGACCTGACTGAATAATGTATTGGAAAACATAATGAAGATGTGACAAATTATTATATTCAGCTCCAGAGCATATGCTGGATATGGCCAGAGGTGTCTTAAGTCCTCATTTCCTAAGTAGATTCAGACAATGAGGAGAAGGAATGACTGAACTTATCCTCATCACTTGTTTTGAGATGCTCAAGAAGCTCTCTTTACAATGTTGTTTGTAAACCTCGCTTGCCAAGAGGCTTCTTGATCCTGATATTGATGTTGATAGTCTGCAAGATGTCATCAGCACCTCCAGCAATAAGGGACTGGTGTGTGATGAGAAGGATATGAGAAGAGCAGAGATAAAATAACTGAGAAACAAAATGTTCCTTCGTTGCTGTCTTTGATCTCTTAACTCCCAGCTGTGAGAGATCCTGGTTGCTGATGGCAGCAATGGGCTAATTTTCTGCAGCTTCTGTTGCTTGTACAAAACAGAGGAAGATGTTGTCTTCACTGAGGGGAGTACAAGTCTTGCTGTAATGTCTTCCGTTGCAGGCTGAATCTGAGGAGAGGCAGGGAGTGAGCACAGGCAGCCTCAAGACTGAGGCTAAATAGGCAATTTTATTTCCTCTTCTCCTCTCTCTTTCTGCCTCTTGCTTTGTTCTTCAATTCCTGCCTTATTAGTCATTCTTTTGAAGATTAAAGCCCAGTGGAAAACTCCCAGACAGTGCTGCTGTCTTTGCTGTATCCCTGATGTGATGGAAGAAGTGACAAGCACCACGGACAGAGCTCTTGTGTCAGGGTTAGGCTCATAATGAAAGCTTGTGCCTTTTCTCCAAACTGAGATGCTGTAGGTGAGGGAGGGGAAAGTTTTATGACAGCCACTTAACTGTCCACCAGTACTTTACTCCTGACCTGGAGGTGAGGCTGAGGCCACTAATTTTGTTGTGTGAGTCACCAGAGCTGAGAAAACAGGCTTTGAGCTCATCTGCTGCTGGCTACATCCAAACAGGTAGTGCAGAAATAAAGATATTAAGAGGTTACTGCTGATTTCCCATGCTGTTCAGCCCAGTTTTGCAAGATTTGAAAAAACATGCTTGTGGTTGAGATGGGTCTCCATGAAAAAGTTAAAATCCCACTTCCAGATCAGTGGGCAGGGATGGCTGGAACTGAAGCGCTGGTTCATGTCATTACAGAGATACACCAGATATGGCCATGTCACTAACGAGACACACTGGGGGCAGAATTATGGACAAAGCAGACTGATTTCTTATCACAGATAAGAATAAGTAGTTCTTGGGGTCAGTCAATGCTTGGGTGTCCCTAAGATGGAATGAACATGGAAGTACCAACGTAGAGCTGGTGCACATGAGGTGGGAGCTGCTGTTTTTGCTGCAGGGTGATAGAAACCATTGGCAACCTGCTGGGGCAGAAGAACTGTGCTAGAGGGCTGCTTGGCCTCCCTGAGTATCCAGCCACTGGCCTCACACTTTGGCAGGAAGTCAGCTGTTGGTGCCTCTGCCTGCAGCTGCCAGGCCTCCCCTCCAAGCTCCCTCTTAATTGCAAAGCAAAGTGCAAACATGAACTCTGTGATTATGTGTTGCCCTTGGCCTCTTCGCAGTTCCTGGATGAGGTCCATGCTGCTGTTTGTCTGGGATCATGTCCCTCTGGAGGTGCAATTGTGCTTCAACACCATATTTTGGAAACAGAGGGGTGAGCTGTGGGTTGGTGCAGACAGACTCTGTTTCTGTCACTGCCAGCTGTGAGGGACTACTGGGCTGCGGGATCCCTTATAGACATCAGCTGTTAGTATCTCACTAAGTTTATTAATTTAGCTGAAACGAGATCCTAACAGACAAATACAGACACATATCTGTCTAAAGAGTTAAGGGGCAACCAAAAGTGAATGACAGGAGAATGCAGCAGAATAACAAAAATCATATTATCTGTTTTCCACTCATTGAAATCAATGATGTTGTTCAGCTTGTTGTGGAGAAGGGCAAGGCAGGGATGGAGTCTGGCATTCTGCCTCCAATCTCTGCAGAGCTCCAACTGTTCTGCCCTCTCCTGGAGCATTTGTTATCTGCCTTATTTCTTCTCAGGGAACCAGAGATGGCCATTAAGGAAAGACGTTGAGAAGGAAATAGCAGCCATCCCATTGATTGCTTCTGGAAAAGTATTACAGAAAATGTAAAGGACATTTGTGTAAGACAATGCCAAAGAGCTAAACAAGACCAGCGTGACTAATGGAGAAAAAGAGGAAGAGGGAGAAAGAGGCTAGTTGAGACACATAGGAAATGGTAGAGAAATCATCCTTTGAAGCTTTTCCAAAACTGCGCTTTCAAATTTCTCTTCCTGTTGATGGTGGACTCCCTCAAGGATCCAGTCCATGGCACAGTCAGCATCACTTCACTGTCTCAGTCCCATTCCTAGGTGCTCTTGGGAACCCCTCTGGCTTATCATATCCTCAACCAATGCTCTCAGAAGCTCTGCACTATATTTTTGGCAGAACATTTTGCTGTACTGTGCTATACTGACTCCTTTATGCTTGCCCATATTTCCTTAATGGGATTCAGCATCTTCTACATTCTCTACACACTCTGGCTCCAGCATTCCAGTGTTGTGCTTGGTATTGCCCATATTAAATCTGTGATGTCTCAAATAATACAAGAAGTTCTGCACCTGTATTGTTTGAAGCTGAACTCTCTGTAGCCTGTAATTTTACAGCGTATTTCTCTGTGGGGAGGGGAGTGGCTGTATTTCTGTAGCTTAGCATAGCAGCCCACAAGGCATTAAATGTTCAGGGCTCCACCTTCTCTCTTCAGAAGAAGTAACTTCTTCTGGGGGAAAATTACTAATGAATTGCACTTCTTTCCTGCACAGGGCCCCTGAAATGAGCCCAGCATACATTTGTATACAGGCTGCCCTGGGAAGTGGTCTCAGCACCGAGCCTGACAGAGTTCAAGAAGCATTTGGACAGTAGTCTCAGGGACATGGTGTGACACTTGGGGTGTCCTGTGCAGGACCTGGAGTTGGACTTAAGGATCCTTGGGGGTGCATTCCAACTCAGGTTCTTCTGTGATTTTTTGATTCTGTGCCTTGCTAGGGGGGACCAGACTTACAGCTCTGCATTTGGGGTGAGCACTGTAGATGTGGCATTGCAGGGAGGGCTGCACACATGACAGGGACTGAGTGTGCTGCTTTGGAGCAGTGATTGCCAGTGTTCACACAGACTTGGCTGTGGCTGCTGCGTGGGGGTGGCAGGTTTCTCAGAAATGCCAGGCCGGGTGCACGAGTTATAGAAAGCACAGTGTATGTTAACATTAAAAACCAGGATAAGGAGGGAAAAAGAAAGGCAATTCAAAGATCAGGTTATTTCTCTTGTAGAGTGGCTGCAGGTTTGTGCAGGCCCTGTGTCCTGCACTATTCGGCGATGGCAGCCAGGATGTGGCACTCACTGAAGGTGACAGGAGGCACAGGGAGGCTCTTTGCCTTCCATGGAAGGGACCCATTCTGCTGACTGCTGGCAGAGACTTGTGTGTCAGTCACTCGTTAGCTGTGTACCACCGGGCAGCAGATAATCTCAAGTGCTGAATGAATAAATCCACTCCTTGTCAGCTCCCATCAGTGTCTCTTGCATGAAGCCCTGATGCTCCTTAAAGCAGCATACGCTGCAGATAAGTCAAAGTGCCATGTTTACTCGGGAGCTGATGGCAGAGCCCTGAGGAGCACGGCAGGTGTTAACTACAGAGTTAAACCGTGACCTTCCTGGATAGGATTTTCCATGGCTGGATAACCTGTAGGGTCTGTCCCTTCAAGACCTTGGCATCTATGTGTCAGGCCAGGCCATGAATCCTGTTGTGGAGGTACATTGGCAACAGCAGAAAGGATTTCCAAGAAAATTAACACAGTATCTGTCCAGTGAACTTCATACTCTCAGATTTTATACTAAATTTTGAAATTCAGTGGAGCTTTAAGAGTTGCAGTTTTGAAGGGACTATGGAAAAAGACAAGCAGAAATTGACATTTTGGTATAATACTAGTTTGTGGGAAGTAAATTTCCCTCCCAAAGCTTCATGGTATAGAAGTCTGCACATGCAAATTTTAAAATCAAGTATGCATCTCACTTGCTTCTCACACATACCTATTTTCATTTTCATTTATGGGGAAATAGCTTTGAAAAGCACACATGCAAACAAAAATTGTGGTGGAATGAGCCCATGATAGAGCCTTCAGTAAAATGAGGAATTGCTTAGCTTTCCAGTAATTTTGTCTGTTTTATTTTGTAAAGCATTGTCTAGCTGTCTGATTCTATGGAGATCTAAGTCTAGTTTTCCCCCTCTTTATCTACTTTTTGTAAATCTTCTTGTAATTACTAGTACTTAACAGAAAACCTGAATTCATGTTAAAACATTTAATTAGTCATAATTGTACAGTAGAAGATTTCTTCCAGATACCACTTAATGATCATTAGAAGGTCTGATTCAAATCCCACTTAAGTCAATTGATGTCTTTTGTTGACTTCAATGCATTTTGAATTTGGCTCAGTATATTCAGAAATGTGAGGTTAATGGCTACAATAGTAGCAAGAAATACTCCCCACAGATGCACAACTTTCATGGTCCTCCATTTGCATTCATAATGGACTACTGAATAAGTTTTGGATAAAGGTAATGAAAGGCCATTTTAAACAAAAAATCAGCTAAATTCAGAGCTGCAGAGGAAGATACTTTAATCATTTAAACCCTGATATTTTTTCCACTTCAATTCTATTTATGCTTCCATAGGAATTGTGGATGCAACTGATATAATGCATTAGATGTTTTGGTACTGCTTAGATCTGGTAATGGCTTAATCTGTTTGGAGGAATGATGTCCCATCACAGCAGTGATGACCCTACAGGGCTTAATGGGCCTGCAGTTACTTGTTGTATAAAGCCATTTATGCTTTAATGCTGTTCTCTTCCAATTTCAGGAGTAGCCTATTTCTGTCATTATGGGCAAGAGTGGACAGGTGACCTAGACAGTCTTCACCCAAAGCCAGACATTTTCACCATTTTTAACTTTCACTCCCACACAACATGAAAGCATAAATACCAAATTAATAAAAATTCAGGTATTTTGCTGTGATATTTCTGCTATGGCAGGAACACATACTTTTCAGAGAACCTAATATTAGTTTCTTCCTATGAAGTGGCCTTTGGTTTTGCCACTTCAACTCAGTGAAATACCAGAATGATTTACTCTGCTTTCTGTGCCCTCATCATGGAAATGCAAATTACTGCACAGCAGGCCAGACATTAGAGAAAGTAGTTGCTCTGGTACAAGGTTTCCAACCTGAGTTCTAGCCTGAGGAGTTGGATAAGCAGCCAAATCTCTGTATCCTTTGAAGTTCATTCTGAGTGTAGAGAATTCTGAAATCAGAAAAGGTCATGTCCTGGATGAGTTTCTCCTAACTGAGGGACCAGCCATGAGTTCTGAAAAGTATTTCATTAGTTACCTCAAAGTAGGGTCAACATTAGAGAGCTTGATTTTCACAAGAAAACCTACCACAACTTCCCTCCCTGCACCATTTTGCTCTGTGAGTAGGAAAAACATCATAACATGTTGGCATCCTGCAGGGCTTTGCTGCCCTTCACCATTTCTGCAGCTCTGGAATTCCTTCTCAAGCCAGGGTTTTGAGCCATATGGGAGCCACTGATGCTAGTGGAGAAAGAGAGGGCTTTCTGGTGTGCTGCTGGTGAGCTTCAAAGCTTCCAAGGAGAAATGTCATCTGCTGTCCCCCAGCCTTGTGCATGTAGGGGTACTTTGAGAAACTGCAACAATGGTTGTTGCACAGTGCTTGCACAGGTTTGGTAGATAAAACACAGCCTGGTAAAATGAAACAGCTGTGAGCCTCATTTTTCAAGGAGCAGATGGGTCATGAGTGACGCAATAGTTACTGAGCTAATGAATGCAAGAGGAAAGGAAACTTTCCTTCTTCACGAGACAAACTATCAGGCTCCTTTGACCTGCCCTCCTTGCCTTCTTACTGAATTAACACCCTGTGTGCTTGACTCAAAAGGCAAGACAGCAGAGCACTTGTTGCCAGTGCAAGTTTTCTGACAAAATGGGCTTAAAACAGAGAGATGTGATTTCCTCTGGGGGAGAATGACAGTGAAGTAGAGATGGAGGAGAGGGATGCAAAGTATTGCATGATTCCTCTACGGGCCCCGTGTTGCACTTTGTCATTAGCTGAATCACTGGAGCATCCTGTCAAATCAACCTCCTGCACAGATTTTTAGAACCTCTAATTGGCACCTGCATGGCACCTGCACAGCTACACATTACCAATGCATCTCCTTTTGCCCTGCACAGCCTTTCACAGCTCTTTCTCCCAGACTCAAGGCAGTCAGTAGCCCACCACGGAATGAGACAACCCTGGCTTTAGTTGGGATCCTGTAATGTGACCCAGCGTTCATGTAACAGAAAAGCTTTGCTTTATTCCTTTCTCTTTTAACCATTAGGCAAATGTTTCTCCACATCTCCTGTTTATCACAGGCTCTGAGCCTCCCTAGACAGGCTATTCTGAGCTTGCCCTGCTTTCTGATAATTGCATGTGCATTAAAGCAAACACCCCTGCAGGGTTTCTCCTCTCCCCTGTCCTTGCCAGCTCGGAGCTGGACAGCATTCCATGGCTTGCAAACACAGGGCTGCGCAAAAAAAGCCATGCCAGGGGCTGGCAAAGCTCTGGGGGAGAGGGCAAAGCTGCATGCTATTTCAGGCCTCTCTTATTTTGCCAATGAGTTCAGATACCTCTCCTTTCCTAGTGACATGATGGCTCCTATGTCCTCCTGAGCAGTGCATCAGTGACATTGCTATTGAGATCTCAGTCTGTGTCCAGCCTGTATCAATTACTGCCTTCTTTGTAGGCATATAAAAAATTAACAGGATCCAGGGGAGTCACCCATCAGTACTGACTGCAGCACTAATTCTGAGAAGGTGGTCTGTTGTATATTTCTCTGAACTCTTGTTTTGCTTTAAAAGCAGAAAGAGGCAGGACACTGCTGTGAGGTTTTTTGAGGATGAGCTTTATCAGACTGCTGTTTAGAGAACCTGGAATCTCTAAATCCTAAAGTAATACAACCATTAGCGTCTTGAGCCTCTACATGGGTCAAAGTCCTGGACTACAAGAAGTAGAGTGATGACATTTTTCCTTCATAAAACATCTCACTTGAGATAAGTGAATCAGTTTTGTCCTTGGTTTACAGATAGAAGAGGTAGCAGGCTGTGGAAAGCTGACTGGTGCAGACAACACACCACTGAACTGAACACACTGCAGTCAAATGCTGCCAGGCACATCAAGACAGATGCTCTTGACATACCTGGCTTGAAATTGAGACCTCCAAAACTGTATTTCCTCCTAGGATTTAGTTCCCAGGAATTAATATGCATAGAGCCTTTTACACTCACACACTTATGATGAAAGAAAAGCAACTTGGGGAAATTCTTTTCAGTTGGTTCCTGGAGTAAATCTGTAGGTCATAAGTAGATACTGCCTTTCTATTCTGATTGTCTGTTACCAAACAAAGGCCACACAGTGCTGTAGCTGAATTCCCTCCTCCAAGTGGTAGCCATAAGTCACTGCCTCTTCTCATGCTTTAGGACAGTAACCAAGCAGGACCCTGACTGGATGCTGCCATCCATCATTCACTTGATCTGAGCTTACATTGCCACTGAACCAACCAAGAGGTTTCTCTGAAGTGAAACACCAATGCAGTTACACAGCTCGTCTGTAGGGAATTTTATTTTTCATAGAAATACTGGAGTTGGATTATCCTTGTCACAGCTAGTGCACTGGTCACATTCCCCATGAAATACCTGTACTTCCCCATCCAAAAGGAATTCCTTTGGAGCTGCAGTTTCTGAGCAGCTGCAGTACATGCTGCTGATGGTGAATCTCAGTACTATTGGGAGAGTGTCGTGAGAGCGGGTGCTTCTTCTGTTTTGTTTTTCCTCATTTTTGAAGCAAATCCAACTTTTATCAGTTATAGCGTTGAACACGCCCTCTGCAAGTATCAGTGCATATCTTGTAAGAGAAAAGAGTAACAGGTCTTTTTGAAGAGGAGGCAAAAATGGAATAAGCTAGCTACCCCCTGGGTCTGGGGTGAAATAGCTGAACAGTTGAAATCTACCCAGCTTTTGCTTCCTGTTTGTATAATTAGCTTTCATCAGAGTGCTGGTCATGAGTAAGTTAACACCCACAGACCTGTCACCATCAAGCACTGTGTATCACTGAATTCCTAGCAGTGCTGAACTGTGTACATACATGTTTAACTGCATTCCCCAGTTCTCTGAAGGAGCTATTTTCAGAGATCCCAAGTGTGGAAGTGGAATCTCTCAGATGACTTTTGACTCTGCAGAGAGGAATAAGTGTCTTTGAAAGACTGAGATTGGCACATGTACAAATATACTTTCTTCCATCCTGGTATGTGAGGAAGGCTAAGGATGATGCAGTGCAAAAGTTGCCTTTGCTGTTTTTATGTGATGCTGCAGAGGAAGAGAGATCTAGGGTGATAACCAACATGCTGGGGAATCCTCCTCTGCAGGGTGCTGCAAACTGCCACTTTCTAATTTCCTGCAGAGGATCTTGCTGGCATTCAGGTGGAATTGTCTGTGTTCAGCAGAGGATGTTCTCTCAGGAAGTTAAAGGACATCAAGAACTAAAGGTGTACTAGGGCAAGTTCCTAATTACTCATCTGATCTCTGCAGGGGAGACATTAAGGGATGGTTTTGTAGTTCGTTCATGGTTTGTCTGTCAGTATAGCAGCGCTGGGACAATCAGTTATTTAAAGGACTGGAAAAAATGCTACCTGGTTGTCCTTGTTTGCTTCTTTAGGTCTTTTTCCTGCCTTTGTGGATTCCTTGAAATTTGGCATGCCCGACTGTGCAATGCTTTCACTGCATCTTGTTGCATTGTTTATTTCACATACCCAGAGTCTCCACAGTGCTACATTAACTCCCTTCGACTTAGTCTAGGTCAAATCAGAGCAGTTACAGTGTGGTTTCGAGCAGCAGAGCGATTTTGCTAACAGCTGAGGAATTGCACTGACTCCATCTCTAATGAATACCCTTAGTGGTCATAATAGGAATTTTGGGTGAGAACAGGGCTTGCACTAATGACAGGGACTTAGTCACAACTTGTTAACTCAGCACTGAAAGCTGCTCTTGGAAGTAGCCACACTTGGGCAGCCTGGGAATTGAGGGAAAGCGCAGTCTTGCGCTTAAGGCTCCGAGCACTGCGTCTCCAGTAATCTGGTTTAATTTCTTGTTCTGCCTTGGACTTCTTATGTCACTTCTTATATTTCTTTCCCTTTCTGCACCTCAGTTCTGGAGCTTTAAAATCACACTGCTGTTCATCTTCTCCCCCACATGCATGGCAAGTTCTTTGGGATGGGGAGTTTCTAGCATTAATTAAGAATGCAGTTTGTAGAGCAGTCATACCTGTGGCTGTGGGAGGTCAGGAGAGCCCTATGTGACATCTTAGAGTTTCTGTACTTTGAGAATATGTCACTGGCTTTGGATTGTGAGGCAGGAGCAGCCTTGAATGCTCATGTAACTCCCACAGCTAATTTTCTTTGGTAGATTTGGGACTTTTCTTTCAACCTTGAAATTTTGCTGGTTTACGGTTCTGCAGGGCAGGGAGTGCTGAGGCTGAATAAATTGAATTTTTCTTAAATTATGTAAGTGCTAAATAAGATACATTGTTACAATTTTCCGTATCCTCTGCATATGAGGAGGAGTGGAAAATGGATAAATGGGAAGAAAATGTGTGACAATACCTAATGTATTCTAAGACCAAGCTTCTAATCACTGTTTCTTTTTGTTTCTTCCAGGTGGAGCGGGAAATAGCCATCCTGAAGTTGATAGAACATCCCCATGTTTTAAAGCTGCATGATGTTTACGAAAATAAAAAATATTTGTAGGTATTACTGGCTTTTGCCAGAGGAAGGGGAAGGGAAGGAGGGAAGAAGGGAGGGGTTTTGGAACTTGGTACGTTTCTGAAAGAATGGAACTAGGTGTGTTTTCACCCTCTGCTGGTGTCTGTGCAATATTTGGTATTTGGATGAGGAATGAACACTCATTATTTCCCTGGCTTTTCTCATGTTAATTTCTGTACTTTCACAGAATCTTAGAATCATTTTGGAAATTTTATCATTGTCTGACTATGCTGCCATATTCACCACTAAATCATGCCCCCCAAGTGCCACATCCATGTGTTTTTTGAACACTTCCAGGAATGAAGATTCCACTACTTCCCTTGTACCTGTAAGATCTGGAACCATTTTGAATCAAAGCTGTAACAGACTTAGAGTGGATAATTTGGATAACCTCCTTTGTCTAACAGTTTTTATTGAAACCCTCAATTCTCACTAAAGGTGTTTTAAATTTGTCCCATCAGCTACAGATTTTGGTTTTAAAGGCCACTGTAGGCCCCTGATGGTTCTGCAGTGGCAGTTGCGTAGCAAAGCTTTTTTTTGTAAGATTTTTTTTCTCCAGATCATTAGCAGTGCCAGACAGGGATGTTGTCCATAGACAATCACTTTAGCTTGATTTAGGGCATTAAATACGTTGTATCTGTTGTCAAACAAACAGGCCACATTAATCATGGCGAAACAGGACAAAAATCAATGTTCTCCAAATAGAAAAGGGTGACCCAGTAGGGAACTCTGCTATTTCCAGCTTTTTAACAGGTTATTACAGGTAGAAGAGAGTGGTTAAAAAAGATTTAACAGTTTTTTAAAGCCACCATCTACTGGTGACCTCTTTTTTAGTGTCTGAACACAAGAAGGGAATGATTGTTTACCCAAAGAAAGTGTGTTGAATGGAGGTAACAGTCCCTCATGGACTATTCATCCAGTCGTGATACTGGAGCAATGAATTCCTCTTCTGAGAAGCGAGGCCTGTCTGCCTAAGGGTTAGCTTAGTAGAGCAGGCAGTAATTTCCCTTGGCTTCCCCCTCCTCCTTTGGGGCAGAGCCTGCCATCCGAGGTGGAATGCAGTTGCCAGAAAGAGCTCGTGCAGGCACTGGGTGGAGGCTGGCTCAGATGTTTTCAGAGCTGCATGCTGAATGCTCGGTCCTCAGTGGCACAAATGGTCATGGCTCCATGAAGCTCTGTTTGCCACAGATGAGACAGAGGCCCACATCTGTTCTGTGTGCAGACAGGCAGCAGAGGGAAATCAGGCTTACAGGGAGTACATTCTCCCTTAATTTCCTAAAAGAGAGGCAGAGGATATTTTCTCTGTATTAAGGTGAAAGAGGGGAGGAGACCCCTTTTTTGCTTAAAAGAGAGGAAATGTTCTTTGTTATGTTGGTTTCTGTGTTGTGTAACCCTAGGTACACACACACACAAGTACGCACTCCTGCATGAAAAGAGCAAACAGCTGATGGTGGCAGTGGTGATAATGTAAGAATACAAGCAGAAGAAAGGCCACAAGGGGATGGGCTGTAGAGGTGCTGAAGCTTTCTTCTTGCTCTGAATGCCTGTAAAGCCAAAACCTGAGCTTTCCTTCTTTACCGCGTAAGAACTGGGGGCTGTTTTGCTCCTTGTGAAAAATATTTCGCACTCAAAGCAGTGGGAATGGTGTTACTCTATTATTAAAAAGAATACTGCATTTATTGGCAGGACAACATCTTCATGATGAAAATCACCTTGAAAAGGAAAGCATCCCATATCTTTAAGCTATGTCTGGATATCCTGGCTTCTAAAAAAATGTTGGGCTCCAAAGCGTGCTTTGCCAATGACCATTTAGCCTTGAACAATCACTAAGTCTGCTTTGTGCTGTAGCTCCTCTGCCTGTAAGATTAAGCTGTCTGCATCCCCCTGCAAAGGCACCAAATCCCTCTGCTGAAAGACACTGACTCTGAAAGAACAAATGACTGTTAATTAAGTTTCATTTTTTATTAGTCGCTATTTTAAAGAAAGGGCACAATGCAGAGCTTCTGCCAAGCCTCCGTGTTCAAAATTAGAAACAGCTGTGGCCTTTGATAAATCTGAGAGGTGGAAGAGAGTGCCTGCGGAGGGATGAGGTGTTACCAGTGCGTGGGGGCTGAGAATGTGTCTGCATGGACCTTCCCAAATAATAAGACACAGTGACCTCTGGTTCTCACCAGCATCAGGAAAGGGATTGCTCTGGGGTTGTGGCAGCACCTTTCTATCATGCATGCCATCCCAGCACTAGCAGCAGTGGCATGGTTTCAGAGAAGCTCATGAATTATGGGTGATATTTCAGAAGCCAGAGACTAATCACAATGCAGCACTGGGGAGCATTTCCTCGATAACTGTTAATTTCACAAATCATGTTTGACTTTTAGTTTGTGATTTAATTTGTGACAAGGGGCTTTGGTTGAGTAGATTCCTAATGCAACCATGAATCAAATCCTTTTTCCACAGTTTATTTAAGACTGAGAATGATTTTTTAAAAATAATAACAAAAATCTGTTAGCATACCTGTGTTAGCCAAGTAGTCTTTTTCTGTTTATTTTGGTATGGTTCTTTTTGCCAAGATAGTTGGAGAGGTGGGAATAGCTATGAAATCTATTATTCCATCTCTTTATCCATCATTTTGAGTTGTCTTATTTAGTAAGACTGTGGACTACACATCTAGGTGTCGGGGGGAAAACAGAGGGCACTGTGGCTCTCTGTAAGTGACATACAGTCTCAGATATATATTGTGTTGGCTAAATAAGCAATATTACTGACAGTTGAATTATTTCATATTTGTTGTATGATCACACTGATGGCCTTCAAGCAAGATTGGGAGTCCACAGTAATAGATAATTTAGAAATAGCTACAGACAATCAATGCCTCCATCTCTCCTATCATATAATGTCAATAGACCAAAACAGCCAGGATGGGGGTTCATCCTCCCTTTTTTAAAGATCAAAATTAATCATAGTAGCCTGGTATGTGGAATGATCAGTGGGCTACCAAAACTTGTGTGTGCACCAGTCAGTTTGACTAAGGAAATGTAGACAGTCAGGAATTTTAGGGAAATACAAATCATAGAATCATTGCAGAATGGATTGGGTTGGAAGGAACCTTAAACATCATCCAGTTCCCCCCCTTCCCTTTAATTAGACCAGGTTGCTCAGAGCCTCACCCAAGCTGATGCTGAACACTTCCAGGATGGGGCATGTACTAAGAGAAGGAGCAAGGCAGTAACAGATAATAACAAAATGTTGGTGTATTCTGTAATATACACTGGAGGGTCACACTCCTTGGGTGATTTCTGCATTGCAGGTGAGCTGTGTGAACCTGGGGGTGATGATCCTCTTTTCTCTGTGCCCTGTATAGAAAAGGTCTTTCCTGAGCTGACCCAACACAGAGTTTTATTTACTGTGTTTTATGCACTACATTCAACTTTTCTTTGGATCATGGAAAAGCAGTTGTCCCCTATTGGAGGAGCTGCTAGCATGGCAAGCAAAGGGCCATCAGACAGTCCACAGGAGATGAAGCTTCCCTCTCCAGAGGGGACTGAGCTGACTGATACAGTTCTGTTGCAGAAGTCCCAACAGGGGTGGCATTATCTGTTTTGATCTCATTTGATTAACTGTTTAGTTTCAGCTGTCAGCAGCTTGGTGGGTAGTGGAAATAAAATAGAAAAGAAAATACATACTACAACCACTCCATGCACTTTTCTTTCAGATGGTAATACTGGTATTTCTTGATTCACTTTCCATTGATGTCTGTGTATATATATCTGTAAATTTCTATGTCAAGATGCATACAGATATTTGTGTATATATATGTGGATTTATGTTGGATGACTTTCAAATCTTCACATTTAAGATTTCAAATTTTATGGCAGCATTTATTTTACATCTCTGTCATCCAGTTTGATCAGCATTTTAAGCAAGAATCTGTTTTGAAAGGAGTGGACACCTTGACAATTGTTCTCTGAAGTGTGCCATGCATTCCTCAGCACTTTTTTCAAATATAAGTGCCTTTCTCATCTTTCATCAGTACAATGCTATCACTGGGCAAGTGCCCAAATCTCATTTCAATGTACACAACACACCACCTCCTGATTTCAGAGATGAAGGTGCATCACAATGAGCCAGATAAGAAAATGAAAATGTCCTCCTAGCTGTGCACAACTCACGTTTCTGGCTCATACAAAATCAGGTGGCAGCAGCAGTCAAAGACTTACAGCTCTGGTGGTGTCTGCAGAGGCCTTTGTGCTGCCTGTCCTCTCCTGCAGGGTTTTCCTGTAATTCTGTTTATTTTTGGTGAAAACTTACTGTGAGATGCCAGAAGATGCAAAAAGATTAAAAAAAAGTTATGTGTGTTCTTGTTAGTGGTAGGCCAAGACTTTGCCATTCAATCCATCTGCAGGGAAACCTCTCTAAAGTAGAGGGAGAGTTCAGAAAGTCAGAGTGGCTCTAAAGGCTCAGCACTGAAAATTAATTTTATGGTAGATGTGCACCTTGGGAGTGAAGCTGTGGGATGTCAAGTGCTGTGATACAGGGAAAGAAAATAAAACAGGATTGGAAGGCAGAATAGCATTCTACCTGAGCCTTGATTAGACTAAGGAAAATATTTGTAACCAGCTACTTTGACTCCCTTTTCTTCTGCTGTTGACTTGTTTTAGGACTGTCTGGAATGACTAGCATGTGTAGCCAGAACAAATCCAGCCAGTGGTAGGAGTGGAGGGTGTGACCACTCACTCACAAGAGGAACACCAAGCCTGGCACAAAGCGGGGCCTGCAGAGCTGCTGGTGGTGATTAATGCTGCACCCTGTGCAACAAAGTCTTAATAAGCACTGCCCAAAAGCCTGACTGTATCCTCTGCTCACTGACATGTGTGCTTGGACACTATCCAGGCTGTGATGCTGGGCATGGGGAAAAGCAAGCCCATAGTGGAGCAATTCTCTGACATGAGTAATTCTGTGAGATGTTGCTTCAGAGCCACAGTACATTGTCATGCCTGACTTCTCTTTTAGACTTTGATAGGCAGTGTTGTGTGTGTCTGGGCCCTGGTTTTTTACACCAAAGGCCACTTAGCTCTGAAGAAGAAAGCCCTGAAGTGTAAAGTCACTAACAGAATTGCAGCAGTGACCTGATGAGTGTTGTCTCAGCTCTGCCCATCCTGTGCTGAGGATCCCTCTAGCTAAATCCATTCCATATCATGTGCCCATACAGGATGGATGCTGCAGTGCCTTGGCATCCATGACTATACACTGTGAGGGTACTGCTCAAAACACCTTTCATCCCAAATTAATCAAAGGTACAGAGCACAGCAGCATAATCTCTTGCTACCTCTTTTCCCCTAAAGCTCCAACCTGTTCAAGCCCAAATGTAACCAGCAATCAAATACAATGTCCATTCAAACATGCAAACTGGAGTTAAAATTGTCTTTTAGAAAACAGAAATCTAACACATGCACATTTTCTTGCAGGCAAGAGGGGAAGAAAAAATACAGAGCTCCTGGCCCAGTGCCAAATAAGGGTTTAAAAATTCATGCCCGCCATAAGAATTTATATAACTTCTGAATAATTTATAGGCTGTGCCAATAACAAGAGGCTTCATATCTGATAGAGATTATTTAATCAATAGTAAATAGTGCAGAGAAAAAGCTGTCAAAGAAATGCAGAGCATGTCAGCCTGGGCAACTTTTAACCTCTTCCCTGCCACATATATGTTCAACCATATATATGTATGGAAGGACATTTTGCAAGTAGGGTGGTAGCCTGGAAGGAGAACGACCAGTTCTTTTTTCTTCTAGAGGCTTTCTTTGTTGGTCTCTTGTTCCCTAAGACAGGTCCCTTTGAAATGTAGTGAGCTTTCTAGCTCTTAAAGTAATTAGTCACAAGGAGTAGCCAGTTTCTTGTGAATCATCTGCCAGGTTAACTGTGAGATGGCCCATGGTTCATCAAGGTTGTGGCAGTGCTAACCCTACCATTTGTGGTGCAGCCACTCCAGTCTGTGTTTAATTCTGGGGCAAAACTTAAGAGAGTTTTACAGCTGTTGGCACAACAAGCATCAGGACAGACGAGAACTAAAGACTTATCTGTCTTTATGATGGAGATTCCTGCCTGATGTTTTATGTCTTTGAGTGTATCTCTTTCTATATAACTGCAGCTGGGTTTTGCATCTTGCTGGAGTGTATGGCTGAAGCCATACATCTTAAAAACTAACAAGGGCTGTGTGGATATCTAGTGAAATTCTAGCATAGTTAAAGCTCTAGGACATTGCAGGACATTGCTCAGTGATATGTGATGGTACCCAGTGGTACATTCAGGCTTACATAGAAGAACAACTTGAAAACCTACTTGTTTAGGTTAAGAAAAGCTGTGCTTTATATGTGTAAATGTCATATCACTTAATAAAAAATAAATTATTAACTGCTTTCCTAACAGACAGCTAATTGCAAGCACTGATGGACAAACCTTCTATTACCTGACTAAAACAAGATGTGTGAATGCTCCATCCTAGAGCATTAGAGAGTGTTTCTTGGTAATCTTAATTTTTTTGCATTTGTAATACTTATCTGAAATACTTTGTGTTTCAGCATGAGCTTTCATCTAGAGATCTCTCCATTTAACATTTTTATAATAATAAATACATAATTGGTGTAGCTGTTAGTATCTTGTAAATTGTCCTGAGAAAACAAGAGCTGCATACCCCCCTAATGGGCTGCTGCAGGCAATTCCATCTGGCAAGAATTTTAGCATTTCACACCATTTTTGCTACTGGCTAAAAGACAGTTTTTCATTCTTTACAGATCATAACTGATGTGTTTGTTTGCATTTGGATTTTTTGTTGTTATTTTGCCAGAAGTATCTGGTAGTGCTTGGTCCTGGTGTTCTCCATGCCAGTAAGTCTTTCTTTAACAGCATTTTTCCTGGCATTGCTCAGAGCCAGCCTGTTTCTTTAGTTACAATCCTGATTCGGAGGTAGCATGTAGCTGCCTTGCTAGTGAGGGCTCTCTGAGTTATTCCTCAAAGCTCCCTAGGGCATGGGCAAAGGTACCTCTTGAGAAGTTGTGGCATAGTCCACCAGATGGAAAGGAGAAATAACCACAAAAAGTGTCCTTTTTTATGTTTTAAGTGATAGGACTGTAGTGCAACAGCAACCTATCTAATCATGAAGAAGTCCTTGCTGTACTGGCACTGGATAAGAACGGGACAGTACCAGTTTACAATCTCACACACAAAGCAACTGTTGGGAATGGGAAGTCCAAGCTGCTGTCAAGCATCACAGCAAAAACCAGCCTTCAGAAAGGAGCTGATGAGAACTGATGATGTACTATTTTGGCTCCTGAAAGAATAAATAAAATGAACCAAAAAGAAAAAAACCTAGGATTATTCTAAGCTTGCATCTCTGATTATTTGTAATGGGTCATTTGAGGTTAGGAACTCAGAATCTTTTATTGAGAAGGTGGAGATGATGGGATGCAGATGGAAAGATGGTAAAAGGGATGAGATGCTGCTGGATGCAATCTCTCTGCTCATCTCCAATCAGCACAATTATTCTTGTATTTAGTATTCAGCTTCTTTGCTTTTAAAGAGGAAAGTCTTTTCTCCTTCAAGCATTGAAACTCAACTAGAGATTTTTAGTTTCATGTCCTGGCTTGTAGCAGGGACATGAGAAAATAATGCAAGATGCAAACCTTGGTGTGTACAAAAGTGAGCTGCAGCCTGTGAGAATATCTGCAATCTCCTAGAGAATATATCCAGTGAGGAAAAAGTAATTGAGACTTTATTTTTAACATACACTTGCCTTCATATTGAGTTGCAGAACCCTGCTGTTTTCTGGCTTTTTCAGTGTCCTCACAGGCAAAGGGGAAATTGGAGGATAGCATGGAGTAGAAGGCACAAGGGACCACAGGTGCTAATCCCAGCTCTGATACTGGGTGACTGTACCCTGGACAAGTCACTTGGCTTCACAGTTCCCTATCAGTAAAGAAAAGGAGGTTAACGCTTGTCAAAACTTGTTTCTCTCATGTGAAAGGCAAGGATCGGAAGAGTTAGGGTGTGTCCAGAGCATCCAACATGTGAGAGCTAGGTGCTCTGGCAGAGTCTTTTGTCCTAACATAGCTCCTGTCTGTATCATCACAGCATGTAGTGTGCACACTGCCTGCCAGACACTGGGTCTCTCCTTTCCCTGAACCTTCTTGCAATGGTTGTTGCAGGAGGTGCCACATATATTCACAGGTTTTCTTACATTTTTACCATGGGAAGAAAGACTGATGCTGTTAATCTTACATAGACAGAATAAAAAAACCCCAAAACTTCATTCACCAATAAGTTGCTTTTCATCTCTAAATGTAATAGGAGAGAAGTTCTGGTTACTCTTCTGGGATTTTCAGAACTTGCTTGCTTGCTTAGAATAAATTGGAAAAGTAGTACTATAATGAAGTGAAAACCTGTCATACCTGGGAAAGATAAAAGGAAAGACAGACTCATGAAAATGCTTCTTAGTGTTTTTCTTCCCTACAGGCTACATATTATTTACCTTCTCCCAGATCCTCCAAGAGCTGGCATTAGCATACTTCCAATCCTGTAGCACTTTGCCAAAGTAAAGAAATTTAGATGCTGATGTGAACACAGAAGATTTGGATTCTTTTCTCTGCCATGGATTCAGGAAAGATGTAGTGTCTGTGTGCCTTATTTTCCAACCCAGGGAATAACGTTCTTCCTTTGCTTTGCTTTTTCTGTTTGGCTTTTCAGAGTGTTTATTCTCTTCTTCTGTAAAGTCATAGGCACACTCTCACACACACAGATGGGTAGATACAGACATGCAGCACTTAGTGGGGTTTGTGTAGCTATCCAGTGGTGCTTATAACCAGTGCAACACTTGGAAATGTTTAAACCCCTCTTGTCGGCCTGTTTGGAAAGAACAAGTGTACTACTACTGTGCCATGTCCTGTGCCAGCAGAATGTTGGCTTACACAGAGATAGGGGCAGGTGCTGAATTATGCCCTTGTTTAACAGAAAATCTCCTAGCTGGGGGCTCTCCTAGAAAAATGCACAAGGTACTGGAGGGAATAGGGCTGGCAGATAACAACCTGAGCTCACAAATCCTAGCTGCAGCTTAGTCACATAGTGCTTGTGGAATGATCCCTGCAGCATTTCTTTCTTGCACTCAAGCACTGAGGAATGTGTTTGTCGTCCTTCTCACTCATGTCACGTTGGGGGCTTTGTCAGATCAGAATACATCATCTCTCATGCTTCTCGGTGTCCCTTGACTTGTCATAGGCACAAATCTTTTTCAAATGCTCTCCCCTGTTCATTTCCATTATTATATCTAGTGCTTCTAGGTGGCAAGCAAAAAATGAATAACCTTGTAAATGTTCCCTGTCTTTCAATTTGTTTTATTTTTCATACAACGTGTCAGTGCATTTTTGTTGAATGTTTTTAATAAGATGAAGTTGATGAAAATAAATTGCTTCACAGTTCCTGCTGTGGGTGACAGAAATGCTGGGTCTGTATTTTTCAAAAACTGTTTGTTTGAAGCCAGTGTGGAGGGTTTTCTGTATCTGTAACTGCAGTCATCTTTGTAAGATATCTCCCAGAAAAAAAGCAGCTAGCAATTTGAATTTTGGGGGCAAGATGCATTGCTGTATCCAGCTTCTTCTGGGCACAGTGAGACAACAAGCTGTTAAGTAGAATTTTAGGATTGATTCTGTGCCAGAATTGGGTCTGCCATATTGGATAGTTAGCCATATCTGTCTCTAATATGAGAGGGAGAATGAATTCCACAGCAAACCTTCTTACCAGACTGTCTGTTAGCCAAGGCTTAGGAACCAAGGATTGGGTTTGGGAACCAAGGATTGACAGTGTGGACACCCCAGTGCCCGTGGCTGCTGCATATCAGCTTTCTTCTGTGTTTGAATGACTTGCTCAAAAAATGTCATGTCTATAAACAGTGCTCTCCAAATTACCAGGGTGTACCCAGCAGACAGTTGGGCAACTACCCATCTGTTGGGAAAGAAGATAACCCACACATTCCAAATGGGATTTTCAAGTTAAGATTTTTCTCTTTTTTAAGTGATTTTAATTTTTAAAAGTCAATATTGCTATGTTTCTTGTAACTGTTTTGACTTTGATCGAAAAATGCAAAAGTACAATTTTAATTCCCTCAAGTTCATAATTTTATGGTTTTGTCCATTTTTTTTTGTCCTTATTTAGCTGGCAAGACAATACCAATGTCTGTCTTTCTGTAAGTCAGGGAAGTGCTTTCTCCTTCTGCTAGCTGAGAGCTGACACATGGAAGTTACACAGGAGATGATGATGATGGACCAGGAGCTCAGGTCCCACTTTTGCAACTTCAAGGCTAATGCCATTATCATTGAGCAAGCTTTACTCTCCTCACAACTGCTTTTAGTCCTTCTATTGTCCTAGCTTTTTGGAAACATTGAAAACAGGGCTAATTAAGACCCCCAATTTATATTAATTTTCCCCACTTTTCATTTCAAATTCAGAAATTTCCTTGGAGATTATGCTGCTTGAGGTACAGAAAATTTTGACAGTATCCTGGATTAATTATTCTTCATTGTCTATTCAAATTTGAGGAGTTTAATTAATTTTGGTAGTAAAAGTATTATGCTGTAAAGCAGAGGGTTGAGAGATCATGGTGCACATACAGTTCAGTGTGGTCTGCAGCACTCTTGGGAGGCAGGGACTGAGAAGTACACTCCAACTTGTTTATTTTTAAAGGATTCCATTGATGGTGTTCCTGCCACCTCCCTGGGAAAACTGTCACTCCCACTATTAGGCAACATCTCCAGAGATTTATACAGTTTTCCTTTGCTTGGCTGCCTTTCACTAGCCCTATTTAAAACAGCAAGGTAGTCCATCCTTGGCAAGTCCTTTCCTTCCAGAAGGTTTCACTCTTCACTCTGTGACTGCCAGGAGTGCTGTATGAGGTCAGGAGTTTCCCTTCCTGCTCCTAGGCCCCCTTTGTGCCACATGTATTCACTCAGTGCCACATTTTTCACCTGTGAGTTGCAAGGCCAGGCAGCTGCTCCAGCCAATCACTGCTGTTCAGCAGCAAAAGCTAAGCTTTTATAGAGACTGCACACACATGTAGTTCTTTTTTTGTTTGTTTGTTTGTTTGTTTAATATTGTACATTGTTCCCCTTTTCTTAAGTCATTCTGGTTTGTTGACATCTGTCTGGTTCTGACTGCAGCTTTGCCACTGCAGCTGTTTTATAAAAGAATTTTCAGCTTGGTTAAAGGACCTGAGGCTTCTTGGTCAAGAGTCTTACTCCACTGTAGCCTTGAGACCTGCTGTGGAAGCTTATACTTGATTATTCTCTGCTTCCCATCCTGGTCTTTGGAGTAATTTTTAGCTTCCTGCTTAGGTCTTGCTATGCTATTGGACACTGAATCCAACAATGGCAGGTCTGAAGTTTGCAGAACCACTGTTAAACATATTAACTCCTGTTTTTAAAATGCCAGTTCTCTTCCACTGTTATTTCTGGAAGTGCTCCCCTTGACTACGTATAAACAGAAGTGTTTGTCTGTAACTGTGTGAGTGTGAGGGGGTTGGTGTGAGCATGTACTTAAAAAATCCTGACTTTGTGTTTTTCTAGGTATTTGGTGCTAGAACATGTGTCAGGTGGGGAGCTCTTCGACTATCTCGTAAAAAAGGGAAGATTGACACCAAAAGAAGCCAGGAAGTTCTTCCGACAAATCATCTCTGCTTTAGACTTTTGCCACAGTCACTCAATATGGTGAGTACAGCCATTTCCAATGGGAGTTCCCTGCTACAATAAAGGGATCTTACCTTGATACTTTTAAGTAACTGATGTTGTAAAGCTCTAAATCATTGGGTAAAGAGCTGATGTATTTTTGAATTCTTGTCCATGTGTGAGAGAGTGTACCAGTCACAGACAGGCTTCTCATGGAAAAGACTGTCTGTCATTTTTCACTGGAGAAGAATTAATTCGCAGGGAAGGCTTTAAACAGGAAAACCAAAACCACCGAGGAAAAAGAATTTCATTTCCATAATTTTTGTGGCACTTAGTAATAACTAAGAACTCCATACACTGTATCTAAATGAATCCCTGAAGAAACCTGGGACAACTGCAAATACAGCAAAGTAATTTTATGGTTCCCTTCAGTTTTTGGAAACCTGCTGGCTTTTGGCAACCTTTACTGAGTCCCTTCTGGGCATTTGAGTCACTGTTGCCTTTAATTTCCTTTCCAGTAGGGAAGAATTTTCTTACTGACTCCATCATATTATTTAACCATGGAGTGTGGTTTAACCTGTGCTTTCAGGTACTGTTTTATATTGGACCAGTTTCTCTTTCATCTTCAGCAAGTTGAGATAATTTAAATTAAACTGAAATCAAGTTGTTGCAATCAGTCTGAGCACAAGAGTTTCTGTACAGCTGCTGACCCATAACTGCCTGCTCCTTGCTCACAAATGCAGCTCCGTGCATTTGGATTGGCTGGGGGAGAACATTTACATTTTATGTCTGCATGGCTGCTTCTCCAAAGCCACAGCCAGCCACAGATCCCCCACTCCAGGAGGCCAAGGGCCACTCAGAGGTACTGCAGTAGCTGGATTTGCATAATCACTGTGTGCTTACTTCTCAGTAGCCATGCAGGGATTTTCTGTACCCCCAGTTCTGTGCTGAAAAGTCACAAACCAGATGGCCACAGTGAAAATGGATGTTTAAATATTTAACTTGGTCTTCTATCCCCCTCCCCCTACATCTCTGAGTCATTTCAGCAGGAAACAGTGATCTGTAGGAGAACATATTTCTAATAAATGGAGAGGGAAAGAAGAGCCTTTCTTGAGGATATATTAAGAAGAGCATACTGTATAAGAAGAGTACAGCAGCATACTCTTAGCAGAAGAGGCAGTTCAAAGGTGGTGGATCTGGGTGAGAAGGTCCTGGGGACAATGCCTACCTGACACAGGAAGGGTTACAATAGTCAAAGAAATTCCTAGAGAAGCCAAGAGCAGGTTGTATGCCCTAACTAGAGGATCTAAGTTTTCTCTGTTAGCAGTGACCTCTGACCAGTTTTATTCTGTGAATTCCAGTTTTTCCTCCCTGCTATTCAACTACACTGAGTGATCACAACCTCCTTAGATCCAGCATGAGCCTTGGCAGGTTGTAGACCTGTTATTTTTTAGGTACACTGGGCAGTGTAACCACTGGTGGATTGAATACATACATGTTTCTATTCCCTACTTGGCTTAATACTTAAGGAATCCAATCCAGCAACACTCAAAAATGTTTAAGTGCAGCTGAAGAGAAATTATTTATGCTTCCAAATGAATATTCCAGAAAAATCAGAATCTTCACTGGGAGAGAAGTTCCTACTAAAACATGCACATACCTGCTAGTCCTTTGGACTTGTTGTGGATCCCTCTGGATCTGAGAGACTAACAAACTGAGGATCATGGTGAGGCCATCAGACAGACTGATAGACAGACTAGCACCTCTGTAGGTTTAACACTCTGTGATATTTTCTAGGCAGATGCGTGTCTATCTTGAGGAATCCATTTTCCTCTGTTAAACATACTGGATTGTGGGCAGTAGTCTCGTTGGACAGTAAATCCCATTCCTTGCTAACTCCCACCTGACAAGCATCTAGTGCTGGCTAAGTTAGCAGTAAATCATAAGCTCTGCCTCCAGGTCACTCTGTGTGGTCTGTGTTCTATTCTGTGCTATATTCTGGACAGTTATCAGAAAATCAGAGCATGCATAAATATATATGTGAGTGTAAAACTTAATGTGCTTTCCTAAGCAACGAAGCCTGACCTTGTCCTGTCGTGGGGTAGTGAAATGACAAATCATCTCATCAGCCAGGTTATCCAGTTATGACCACATTGAAAAATGAAAGCTTCTGCTTTGGTTAATGACTAAATGTGGGTGCCTCCAGCCTACTGGCAGAATAGATTGATAGCCTGGTGTCCCCATACCCATATAATAGTCCCATCTTCTTCCTGTACATCCCAAAACACTGGGAAATACCTGTGGCTTACTTTAACAGCAGCATGTAACCACATTCAGCATTCACTGAATGCATTGATACACCAGTATTCCTGAACCAAAGATTCAGAAAGAATTCCCCAGTCCCCCTCCCATCAGTAAAAAGCTTCTGCTGCTACTGTGTGGAGAGATCACCTTTGTCTGAGAGGTATTTTCAAACAAGCAGCTGAGAAAAGGAGGCAGAATAGGCATGGAGCTTGTGTCTGTTTTTTATTTTAAAAATGTGCTTCCTGTTCTGACTTTATTTACTGGAAGCAGTGGGGCAATATTTGGTGAGTTTTCCTCTGTGGTGCAGTCACTTACAGGGCTTTGTGGTGCAGGTTGGCCATGGGGAACGCTCATGAGTAAGGCACTGTCGGGTTCTCTGAGGACATTTGTGTGGACATGGCACGGTGCCACGCCAGGGACCCAGGGGCACGAGTGGCACCACGCAGGGACATCACATGGCATCTGTGCTACCTCGCTGCCTTCCCCGAGCTGGCAAGCGCCTGGCTCCGTGATGCGGCATTGCTGCTTCTCCTCCCAGCCCTTCCCTGCGCTCCCGGGCTCCGCACCGCGCCGCAGTGCCTGGAGCGGCCGCGCCGAGCAGGGAATGCATGGCACAGAGCCTGAGCTTCCCGGACGTCCATGTGAGGCCATCCCAGACTGGCCATCCCAGACTCTCCATGGGGAGGTTCTCTTTGGACATAACCGATGGGTTTGCCTAAGCTGCCATTCACCTCGTACTGGGTGTCTGCTCTCCCACATTCTGTGCCTTTCGGGTACCTCGGGTACCCCGAACCAGCAGCCCCTTTTGAATGCGGGGTATTCAGCCCCTCTCTGCTGCTTGGGTGTCCGGCTGTGTTCCCTGCGGGGGTCCGTGTGTGAGCGCCCCCGGGGCGCGGTGCCAGGCTCTCTCTCTCCCGCTCGGTTTCCCCGGGAAGAGCCCGCTCCCTGTGTCTGTGGGGAATGCTGCAGCGCCGGGCGGGGCGGGCTGCCGGCCGCCTCATTGGCTGGCCGTGACATCACCGTCGCGAGCCGCCATTGGCGCCGCGCTGCCCCTGCCCCGCCGCGCGCCCGCGGCCTGGCCCGGCTCCGCTCCGCCGTCTGCGGCTCGCGAGCTGACAAATAAAAATATGATTACAGAAAATGCCCCGTGGCAAACCTTATTATGGCTTCAGAGATAACAGATAATGCCAATTACTGCGCGGGGCAGTGGTGACATTGAGAGGAAATCCCCTGCGGTAATGAGCAGGGAGGTGATTATTTCATTTTATTTTTTATTTTGGTTGCGTTTCATTCTGTGTTTCTATTTTTTTTTTTCCCTGAGCGCGCACAAGAGGGGTTAAGGCAGGTTCTTTATGAATATTGATAAATGACAATTACGAGGGCCCTTTCTGCTCGCCTTGCCCGGGGCTGTGCTTGTTTGAGCGGAGCCGGGGCGGGCTGTGAGGGATGCGGTGTCCGTGGTGTGTGCTGCGTGGGCACGGCCGTGTGTCTGTCACTCGCAGGGCTGGGACAGCAATTACAGCCTGCCTTGGCTCGGCCTCGTGTTCCTCCCTCCGTGCCGGCAGGGGAAGGCTCCCCACAAAACAGCGCTGCAAGATTTCACAGCGCTGCTGCCAAAGTCTCTGGCATATTCCTGCCGGCAGGAGCTGCAGAGCGCTGTCAGTAAGGGAAGCAAGGCTTTTAGGGAGAAATCTGGGGTGTCTCTGAGAAATGGAGAGGGCTGAAGGATGCCAGCTGCCATGTTCTGCCGTGGAGTGCCACCCTCTCAGAACTCCCGCTCTGCCCTGCTTCATCCCTAAGGAGCGTGCTGGGGTGTTCTGCAGGGAGGGTCTGTCAAATGCTGAAGACTGCAGCACATGGGCACTTTGAAATCCTGACTCAAGGCCTCCAGATGTGAAACTGGTCTAGAAATGGGGGAATTTAGTAAGATTGCTTGCTGGCTTGTTGTTTTGTTTTGTTTTTCTGGTACTTGAGTGTTCAAGTTTTCTTCCAGGCCGTCAGAAGTAAGAAAGGTGCATTTTTACTCTGTTGAAATGTCATACTCACCATTCATTACCTGAATCCAGAAGTTTCAGTTCTGTGCTCAAGACTCACTGTAAAATGGTGAGGCATTTTCAGATATCCCTTGTATAGAGAACCAGAGAAAAGCCATCAAATGCAGCAGCTGCAATGCCAAAGTTACCAGCTCAGCTAAAGTCAGGGAACATGTATTTTTGTAAGTTTTCTTCTTTATGTAAGAAACTGGAAACTCAAAAACGGCATAGTCTTACTGTAAGCATAACCAGGTAACATTTTCTGGGAAGTGCAGCAGTGGTGATCAGACCTGACAGGCTGTTCTGGCTTTGAAACACATGAATATATGCTTTGAGGAGAGGTTGGCAGGGAGAAACAATATATTTTAGTGGATCAATGGAAATAATTGTTTAAAAGCAAGCAGCATTTGATGCATACAAACCTTTCCCCAGGCCTCCTGGTATGTTTATAGATGTTGTCCTTTTTCCTAGCTATAATTATATTTACTTGTTCTGCAGAATTCTGTGAAAACTTACTAAATTTGAGCATAGCAACCATGGCTATAAACCAAGAATCTTCTGTAGGTAGATGCAACTTACATGTTTGGATATTATTTGCAGAAAAAGCAAGAGAAAATAAGATCAAAGGCTTTTTCTGCTCATGAAATTGAAAATAATGCTTCTCATGCTATTAATTGTTACTGATAAGGTATTTGCAGCACATCAGGCACTTTAAGAGGCATACTGCAGAACAATTATTCTGTGGCCTGGCCCTTCTGGGAGTTTGAGGTCAGTAAGAAAAGCATTTGCAAAGTAGCCAACAATTTGATTAGTACAAATGACCTGCAACTACTCCAATTAAGAGGTTTCTTGGGTTAGAAATCTGTGACCTACAATGAGTTGTCATAGAAACTGATGCGACCGTTTCAGCTCAAACATCACCTTAAAATAATGGCTCCGTTTGTCATCTCATGCCAGGTGACAGCTCCTTTGAATCCAAGATTCTAGAGTCTGTCCCTACACCAGAATTCTTCTGGCAGCCCTGGGTGACAGGCCGAGCGTGTTTCTCCTGCAGTTGCTGCAGTACAGGTACAGGGATATTCTCAGAGCAGGAGGATGGACTGGAAAAGCACCGGAGCGAGCTAAAGGAACTGTCTGAACAGCATCTCTGGCTGTGACTAGCAAGCAAGCCTGGCCAGTGTGGAAGTGGGAATCTGGAACACTTTCATGCCTATCTGTGCCTTTCATTTTCCATGTACCTTCTCCAAGGATGATGCTCATTTCCATGGAACAATTTTTTCAGAGCTCTCTCTGCATCCATCTTAGGCTGCAAGGAAATTGTAAAGCCTTTGTTGTAACTTGTGAAAGAGGGATACTGCAGAGAGTCTGACAGTGTGTGCTTCCCCTGCCACAGCTTGCTCCGTGGCTCTCTTTCACTCACATGCTCTCCCTTCAACAGCCCACAGGATGCTGGCTCCAGAGGCTGACTTCTTGTGCTGTTGTCTTGGCTGAGGAGCTCTGGGAGTCCATGGCCACTATGAGTCAGGGTTACACTGACTTGTTCTGCAGTCCTGCATTTCTCTTTCTCATTCCTTTTCAGCTTATGCAAGGCTCAATTGGAGGGTTTGCTGTGTTTGTCAGAAAAGAAGCTGCTTTCTTCTCTTCTGGTTTTCCAGCCATGTGATAAAGCCCCTACAGCTTTAGAGCCTTTAGAACAAGGAAAGGGTAATGAGTCCTCTGTTCACCTGCAGAGAGAGGAGTTGATGCAGTCGTGTAAGACATGGAGAGCCAGAGAGATCAGCTGGAATAGAACCAGATTAAATGCATTTACTCTGCACTGTTCCATTAATGCCAAGTAATTACCAGATACATTGGGAATTTTGTTTTGTTTTGTTTTGTTTCATTTTGGCACAAGAGAATTCTTTTTCAAATGCGAGTGCATTTGACGGTCCGGTCTTCTGGGCTCTTAGGTAAATTATAACAAGCCTTCCCTATTCCCATATGTTTCTCTCCCTTCCCCCTGGCACTTGAAAAGCTGGCAATACAAAGATGGGAAATGCAAATGCAGGGAGGAAGTCTCTTTCCCAGTGGCAGCATTGCTGGTTCTGCTGCTCTGCTGCAAGCTCCTGGCCTGACTGCTATCCCCAGGATGCTGCCTCGGCCAATTCAAAGTGGCCCAAAGATGGGTGTCAGAGAAATGCTCCAGCTAGAGGAAAATTTTCACTGGGACATGTAATTCTCTTGTGGGTGAATGTGCAAGTACTGCTGATCCCACTGGCACCCTGATCTCTGAAAGCAGTGCTGCCAAAATACAAAATTTATGCTCAGGCTGCCATGAAATTTCTAGGCTAACCATCCATACTGAGCACTAGAGACTGTTTTGAAAAAGGGATGGAGAAGGGTCAGAGACGCAAAACTGCGCTATCAAAACTATTCTTTTATTTTGGGAGCCAGGCAGCCATAAATGTAACAATTCTCCTCTCTGCTCAGTGAAGTGATAATTTCTATTGTGAAGAGCTGATAAGTTTTCTTGTTTTTATTTTGATGAGTATCTGGAGGAAAAGAAAAGAAAACTATTAAGGTCTGTTGCTACTCCAGTTTTACTTTCACGCATACTATCCTAGTCCCACAGATCCCCAGATCCCAACTTAAGGTTTTCAAAATGCTCACTGGGAGCTAGGTCAGTGCCTCTGCCTAAAGACCTCCATCAGACTGATCATTCATGGAAAAACATTGTGCAGCACAGTGAGGTGAAGCTTACTCCATGTTTGGAATGTGGATGGTGGTACCCCCTTTTTCCTCTCTTTCTTGCAGTGACTCTCAAAAAAATCCATAATATACATGCCAACTTATAGCAACCTCATTTCCCCACTTGATTGTCCCTAAAAACCCAGGCCTAAACTGTGTTGTGGATCCCAGCTGATGGGAAGACAGGATGACACAGGGAGAAGGAGAGAAGGAGACAAGAAGGGAGAAGGAGACTCCAGGATTGAATATTGTCTCGATTTTCAAAGGTGTTGTCCCTTCCCTTTCACTGCCTCTTAGTGCTTGGGAAGTGGGGCTTGTTCAAGATTCACACACATTGTGCTCCAGCTGGGGCCTGTGGCAGATCTGCCAAGGCTGGAAGCTCTCAGCCATGGAAAGGGAACATTTTTGCATTTCCTTTAGCTGCACCACGTTCCTGAAATAAGATATTTTGTTCTGAGTGTACATCTAGGCTTGTGGACATCCTGTGCTTAGGTCATGCTCCATCTTGGTTGTTCCTGCTCTCTAAATGAGCCACACAATTTGAGGATAAGCAAAGGATTCAATTTTTAGGCACAAAAGTCACATGTCAGCAGTATGTCTGCTATAGACTGTATGTATGAATCATACCATATCATTCAGTGCACAAGCAGTGGAACAGGCACAGGCAGCAGCACCCTCAACTTCCATACGGTGTATGTGTTCAGCAGTCAGCCAGGAGCAGTTGCCAAGACTGAAAGACAACTATAGCTGCCGAAAAACTCTGCACAGCAGGACACACACTCAGCTTGAGCTGTGAGGAGGTTTCTTGTTTCATAGCATCAAACAAGCAGCACTCATTTTACAGGGGCTGTTACCTGCCCCTCAGCATTGTCCTCAGACAGGGGAACTGTGGCACACCTCCCCAGCTGGATGAGGTCTTACCGTTAATGAAAGCAGTTGTAAGATGAGAACTGTCCCGAATGTCTGCTGGAGGAAGGATGAAATCACACACTACTGTCTCACTAGCATCCAGCTTTCCTCACTTGCCTTAGAACCATGGGCTCTTCACTCCATTTCACTGCTGGAGCTGGAGTTCGTTAAACTTTGGCAGATGTTGATGATCTTGCCTTTGTCTGCTGCCGTCCTTGATGGTGACATTCAGGGATTCTTTTCCTGGCCACTAACTGGTCATTCGCTGCCTTTGGAACCTTTCCTTGTCACTCATCTCCTGCATTTTTTGTCAGCTAGTTATGACTATCTTGTTGGTTATTATAGAGCTAATAAGTCTTCTGTCTCTGTTATCTCAAGCCTTGAATTTCTATGAGAAGTACAGATTGGATAAAGCACCTTTTGCATTTTCAGATGAAAATGTGCACAAATCTGAATCACAATTATTATCCACAAGCTTGTTTTCTCATTGTTAACAAGGCCATTGTAATACGCAAGGTTCATCATATTTATGTAAGATTGGAGACTAAATTTTAAAAAGCAGGAGAGAGCAAATCATAGGTCTCAATGGGGTGAATGACCAGTAACTGCTTTGAATGTGTGCTGTTTTCTTGGGAGTCTCCTTTGGAAATAATTGTTACAGTCCCCAGGTATCCCATTACCATGTGCTCTGGTTTTACATAGAATTTACCTGCATTATTTACAAGTTGTCTCTAACCAATCATTCCTCTTCTCTTCAGATCAGAGGATCTAATTTCCAATACATTGACATGCTGCTCATGTTGCTCTGAGAGGGAAGAGACTGTCCACCTTTACATTTTTGTAAGGGTAGAATTACACTTGCATGCATGAGGAGTGTTAGAGCAATGTTTTAAAAAGTGAAGAGGAAATGGCACAAAGATAAGCCCGCCTTCCTTGATTGGTGTCACTTGACTATTCTGACACCTGGTTCTTTTGCTGAGTTCATTTTCTGGTCAGAGGAACTGCTTTTAGTTGTAAGTTTTTGCACGTGGGTGTTGTTTGCCTGACAGTCAGTGCTATTGGATGTCCATTTCCCACAAGTTTGTGTTCTGCCTATCCATGGAAGCTGACAATCCTGCCTGTTTGGGTGCTGCTATTTAGACCTTATATTATCAGAGCAATTTTGCCTACTCATAAGCAAAACCAATAAAAGAGCTTTTTCATTGGTCTGTCTGAAATGCTTCTCTCATCTCTGTGACTTTCCAAGAACTGCAAATAAAAAGGAAAAAAACCTGGCACATTCATCACAAATTTTCTGCAAGATTTTTGTCTTTGTATGTAAAATCAAGTGAATGTTATAGTTGTACAGAATCTCCTGAGTACTTAGATGCAGACATGGGTGCACAGTGGTTTTGGCTGTGAGCAGTGGAAATTAATAAATTTGTCAATATATGATTTGGAGCAGGAGTTGCCATCATAAAGGTTGTGGTTGCCTGGCTCTTGTCATGTTGACAGGTAATAAGAGAATCAAGCTCTGATGGAAAGGAAGGAATCCTCTCTCCTTCTACTGCTGACACTCTCAGTTAAAAGCACTGCTGAGTTGAAGGGATTTTTCCATCAGAGCTAATTACCCAAAATTATTTCAAAGTCTTATGCCTGTGTAAACAACTCCTAATAGGAGATTTTTGCAGTAGCATTTACGTCAAGAAGGTTTTTACTCTTTATATCATTTGTTTGTTTCTTGTTGTTGACAGAATAAATTGATGGTGTTGCCTCCTACCTTAAGGAGCTGACATATGATAGAGTATACCAGCCCCAAATCCAGGCTGAAATTCTCCTCCTTCTATTTTCCCTCAGTTTCTCCCTCATGTTGTGTTGGTTTCACTGGAAGTTGAACATGTTCCTTTCCTGTCAGGACACTGCAGGCCTTCCATTCATCAAGAGAGGGCATCTAGGGTGGTCTAGAATACTGCAAGGATTGGATCTTGGATATGTGTGTTCCCCTGCCTGGGACAGGAAAACTAAATTAATTAAAGTAAAACAGGTTGGATACTATTCTGGATAAAAAGCAAATCATGGAGTGGGAAATCTGTTATGGATAATTTAATTTACATTTTGACCCTTTCTTTACAGCCACAGGGACTTAAAACCAGAAAACCTACTGCTGGATGAAAAGAACAACATCCGGATAGCAGACTTCGGGATGGCATCGCTGCAGGTTGGGGACAGCTTGTTAGAAACCAGTTGTGGGTGAGTGTCTCAAAGCATATTACAAGACTGAGAGACACATTCCAGACATAGAACTTGTCTACAGAAAGGGTTTCACTAAAGATCTGCAGTCCTACACACTGCACTGGTGTTTCCCAGCAAGACAGTAAATTTATATGGTGCATGTAGTGTAGAAGAAAGCTGAAAGCAGTGGGATTTAGTGCTTTACAGTGCAAAGCAGGTCACTGCAGGTGTCACATACAGATATAAAAATCAAGGCTTTCAGGTTTGGCTTCATCTGCATATGCTGGTGTGTTTGCATTTACTGGCCATATAATTTTTGGAAACTGAAAGCAGCAGTTGACTGTTTTAAGAAGAGGCTTTGAAAAAATATTAAGGGGTAGAAAAATGTTATTAAATGGAATTTGCATGTCCTCTGTAGGCTGTCTGCTTGCATGCAGCTGTTCACATTCATGCTCAACACTGCTTCTGTCAGCTCCCATGCAGGAGTGACAGGGAGGAAGCAGGGTCCTTTACAATGACAGGCAGGGCATGAATGCAGGTACAAAGAAGCCTGCTTGGAGGAATATTGCAGGGGCAGTCTAAAGACATTTCCATGGAAATTCAGTTGCCTTCAGGCACCACTGGACCATGCTCCCGATTCTGAGTGCCAAGGTGACTGTGCAGAGGCTGTGGCACTGTGCTGTAGCAAGGGCAGCAGCTGCATTGAGCTGCTGCAGCCTGACACCACTACACCAGCTTTTAGCTGTGTTAATTTGTTTTAACAGCAAGCACAGAAACCAGATAGTACCAGCAGATTTCCACTTCCTCCCATGCAGACTGACTTCTCTTGACCATTCGTAGTGTGATTCTGATTACTTCAGCCCAGGCCCATCCTCAGCTGATTACAGTTCATGTTTTTTTTGGTGTCTTCTCTGGACCAAGGCAGTTCAAGGTAGTCTCAGAGCCATTGTGGTTCCCTCCAAAGCCCAGCCACTGCCTCTCAGTCCTAGCTTTTGCTTTCCAAGTCATGAATAATGGACAGCAAAAGTATTTGAAGTTCATGATGTGATAGAATGCTGGTTGGTGAGTAAACCGAGACCCACCGGTTCTCTCCTGTGCATGTCAAGATCTGAGTTCTTAGCAGAAGCAGATGAAAAGCAAGGAGCTGTGATGCCAAGGTCAACTACAAGGCCCTGCACTTGGGCAGGGAGACACTCAGTATCATCAGTGCAGGTTGAGGGATTAAAGGAGCAGTGCTGCTGAGAGGGGCTTGGGGGTGCTGGTGGATGAAAGGCTGCATGTGACCCAGCAATGGGCACTTGCAGCCCAGAAAGCCAGACCTGTCCTGGGCTGCATCCAAAGCAGCATGGCCAGCAGGGAGAGGGAGGGGTGCTTCTGCTCTGCTGAGACCTGCACTGCATCCAGATTTGGGGATCCGTAGCATAAGAAGGATATGAACCTGTCCAAGTGGGCCCAGAGGAGGCCATGAAGGTGGTTGGAGGGCTGTAACATCTTCCCCGTGAGGACAGACTGATAGAGTTGGGGTTATTCACTCTGGAGAGAAAAGGCTCCAGAAGACCTTATTGCAAATTTTCAGTACCGAAAGAGGGACTATAAAAAAAATAAGGACAGACTTTATGGCAGGACCTGTAGTGATGGGAAAAGGGATAATTGTTTTAAGGTAAAAAAAGGGTCAATGTGGATTAGATACAAGGAAAAAGTTTTTTACATTAAGGGTGGTAAAACACTGAACAGATTTCCCAGAGAGATGATAGATTCCCCATCCCTGGAAACATTCAAGGTCTGGTTGGATCAGGCTCTGAGAAACTTGATCTAGTTGAATATATCCCTGCTCATTGCAGGGGCATTGGATTAGTTAAGTTTTAAAGATTGCTTCCAATCCAAACCATTCTGTGATTCTGCTTCCATCTGTTGCTTGCAGCTTCTTTCAGACTTCCCCTCTAGTTCAGGAAATGCAGTCCTCCCTGCAGTTGCCACAAAGCCTCTATACCCTCTAGAGAAAATTGTTCCCCTTCCTTCCATGAGAAAAAAAAAAACAGGAAGTATAAAAACCAACCCAGCCTCAATTGCCTTGTAGGATTTTTCATACTCCTCGGGAACCTCGCTGTAGGGTTCCTGTTCTTGTTAGCACCGAGCTCTGTTATCCGTATCTGGAGTCTCAAAGGGAGGCTTCCTTCCCATAAGCTGTGCTGGAATTCAAACCTGCATGCTTCAAGCAGATCCAGCCCCCACATTGTGGCCTTAAAATGCACTAATAAGGAAATCAATGGAACGGAAGAGATGTGCCTGTAATAAACAGAACACAGCAGCAATGCTATGATCTCCTGCCTTGCAGATGCATTTTAAGTGTGTTGCCAATCACTAGACCTCCATGTGAGCTATTACACCACTTCATTAATTCTCCTGGCATGCAGCCCAGCATGGCTGCTACTGGTGTGGTGTGATCTCTTTGGTTTGGGGGGTGAAGGAAGGAAGGAATGTATAACAATATGCTACACTGTTCACAGAGAAAGGTAATCCGGTTATGACTCCCTTTCCCTTGGAGCGCATGCAGTAACCAGCCTGAGAGCTTTTCAAGGCAACAGTTTTACCTACCCATGCAGTTGGTACTTTCAGCCAGCATGAAAAGGAACAAAACAGAGTGAATCATGGCTGAGATATTGAGCTTTAATGAGATGCTCCTTCATGCACCCATAAGTTAATTTCGAGAATGGCTTTTCCGTCCTGTGAACACTGATAATGAGATGAAACTGTAACATTTCCATTGACAGTCATGCAGGGAGTCTCCAGGTATTTCTGTCAGTCAGAGTGGGAGGCTCAGATGGGGTTGAGCTGTGTGATACAGCTAACTTTGTCAGTTCAGCGAAGCAGGGAGACTGCAGTCAAAAATTCTTTGCTATCACAAGTGAACTGCTAAGTTTAGTCCAAAGTTTGGGTAGTCTTCAGGTCACTGCAGAGTCTTGACTGGCATCATGAAGAGTAGCCTCATGTAGCCTGAGGTGTGATGTGATTGCGTATCTCAGTCACTGTTTTCTGGGAGGTACTCCTTAGGCCTGCATGGTTTTCTGTAGCACTGATAGCACTGACAGACTACCTGGAGGACACAATAACAGTTCTATCCAGATGTGTTTGTGTAGGAGGAGGCAAGGATGGACTTGCTGTTTCGCTGACATAATTTGTCATTGACAGACTGCACATTCGGCCTTGATTGTAATGAGTCCCCATTATAGAAATGGGTATTGTGTAAATCCTGCATATGCACAGTGCAGAGGAATATGCTGTCGTTCTTTTTAGTGTTTTTAGACCTTTAAGGGGAAGAGGAGCTTTGTGTAAGCTCTGCAGGACTAATTCTGCTTATGGCAGAAATTGCTCTGCAAGGCAGTCTCACAGAGAGATGGTCCTTGAGATGCCAGAGTAACACAGTGAGTCTCTGCATTCCTTCAGGAGCAGGGAGGGTCTGTCAGCTAACAGCACACAAGGAAGGAAGGAAGAGAAAGATGTGTTAGGCTGCTGCTTCTATTATTTTAGATTTCTTCAGCTCCTCTTCCTCTTTACCCATCCATGCAGAGACACTCCCCACCTCTTTCTCAGTGATTCTTCCTGGCATGCTGCTTTGCAGTGTTTCAGAGCAGGAGAGGTTGTCCAATCCATCCTGGGCTGTCACTAGGCAAGAAGAGTGAGTGCCTTTTGGTTAAACCTCAGGTCTGAGACCCAGGTTATCTGAGCTTGATTTCTGTTTCTGCTGAAGGCATTCATGGTGGTCTAGGACAAGATGCTTTGCCCTTCTCTGCTTCAGTTCTCCATCTTAGCAAGTCATTGATGTATCAGCAGACCTGTGGTGAGCAGATAATTCAGAGGGCAGATACACCTCCCTGTCCAAGCACCCTTTCTGATTTTAATTACATGACATGATGCTGCACATATTCTTTCCTCCTTATAACAAACATATATCTAAAACTAAGTCATTGTTAGGGTTGCAAATTTAAGCTCTTCAATTTGGAAATGCCAGTATTAGTGCTTTTTACCTCATCTCATCAAGAGCTTCCATTTCCAGCACTGGATTCCTGTCTCCTTCCTGATTTGTACCATAGTCTAGCTGACTTGTCCCATTCATTTCTGCTCCATATTTGGCCCAAATCCCATCTTGTTTTCTCTTTTTTACTAGGTTCCAGCTCTAGTTTCTGCTACCTGGTTGTGTGAGTCAGTTGCTGCCAGTCCTAGATCTACTTCATTAGTTTTGCACTCAGTTTGTTTTTAAGTTTGGCACCATGTGGTAACCCCACCCACAGCAGCTCAGTTGCAGATAAAAAAAATTACTCTGTGAAGTGTTGCCACCGCAGGTAGGATTTTGATCCTAATGCTCTCGAGAGTTTCTGCTAGTAAGTGCAAATTGCAGTTTTCTAGTGAAATGGAATATTTCTATGATATAATTTCTGGAGAATGCAAATAAATATTCAGGTTTTCCCTTTGCAGGGGAGGATGCTAGAAATTTTTCTATTTTTTTTAAATATGGAAAAGCATTTACTTAAAATTAGACATAGATAGTGGAAGTGCTTCAGCCCAATCACAGCATGCATGCATATAAATACATGAAACCAGTCTGACAGACAAAAAGCAAGTAAATTGTTGTTAAATTGAAAGTAAGTTACAAGGAATTTAAAATGAAGATTATAAAGGGAAATACCGGACAACCTTATTAATGACCATTGGTACCAGCATCACCTATAATACATCACAAGGTATGTTAAAAGAGCTTGGATTTTGCAAATCAATCCCTGAGAATTTAAGATGTGCTTTTCTTCAGCTTGACGGTGTAGCATTTACTCAGCCTGTGCACATTAGGATATGCCCATTAAGTACGAGCTTGTACAGATTTTTTTTCAACAAATCTTTGCCTCATTTGGTGATTGGATGGTGTGTTTTTGTGAGTAAACAGCTATTTAATGTTTGGGTTTTCCTCATCATTTATTTTATGGATCCATTTATAACTTCTGCTCACTGCATTCAAACCTTGCTATGAATGCTAGGTAGGATTTCATCACTGTGTCTTAGGTTTCCAAGTATTAATTATACTGTTTTCATATTATATTTGCCACATTGATCTGGTTATCTCCATTTTTATGAGGACACAGGATTCTGCAAAATGGAACTCAAAATTGTCAACCAGCTTTGAGTGTACAGTTTGATGCTCTTGGGGCCCAATACCTCAGGATACTTGGTGCTTGATAACAGTCCTTTACTGGGAGAGCACAGTGCCTACCAACTGCCCCTGCTGTTCCACATGCTTATAAATGCTGGAAATTAAACTTGGATGTGGAGCATTGTGATTCTGAAAACTGGGAAACATGCAACTTATAATTACCTGTCAACATCTCTGTTTAAAGCACCTGTTCATTTTCTTTCACTGAAGGATTCTCTAGCAGGGACAGAGAGTTTGATTCTCCCATGTGTTAATCAGCTGCATTCTTGCAAGCTTGTCCTTATTGACACTAAAGTTCCCTAGTACTTCCCAACTTCAGTCACAAGTAGAAAAGAGGCATTAGCTACACATCCAACTGACTTACCTGCAGAGCACAGTGTAACATTTTCAACCTTTTTTTTTTTTTGCCAGTTTTTAACTTTGAGTACCTAATTTGGTAATCCTTATGCCCTTTTAATACAAGGGTCTGGTTAATTTTTAAAATTAAAACCTCTTAAAGGTTCCATGATTTAAAAATATGAACTGATAATTAATGAATTGATTTGCAGATTCCCCAAAAATGTAATTGCACCCGAGGAATAAACAGCTGTAAGATGGCTGAGGGCTAGATGCTGAGTTTTCTCATCCAAAGGTAAATGAGTTGAAGCTTTAATGGCAATCTAGCACTCAGCCTTAACTACACCTACTACCTTAATTACAGCCTTCACTGCAGCCCTGAGTACCCACTGCTGCTGGAGCCTTTCGTTAGTGTCCCCCCGCCTCTCTTTGCTCTGTGATCCGCGGCTGCCGCTTTCTCTCTCGGAATGCCCGTGTCCTTCTCCTGAATTCCCTTTATCTATTTTGCTACTCCTCTGATCTTCCCCTTCATCTCAGCCCTTTGCTGCCCAGCATGGGGGGAAAGCAGAGGCAGCCTTTTGCTCTAGTGGGTAACTCCTGCCTCTGAAAGGCTGTTTGGAGACAGTGATTAAGAGAGGGGAAGGAAGGACTCTAGAATTTTGCAACAGCAAAAACAGCCAGATGTGTGAGGATTTCTCTGCAGCTGTACAACATCCTATATCAAGGTAATTTCATGCCTTGAAGAATAAATATAATAATAAAATAAAATAATAATAAAAACAGAGGAAAGGAGATTTCTTGTTCCTCCCTCTCTGCAGAAACTCTGTGTCTTTCTGTGAGGCCTAAAGGATGGCACTCAAAGCAGCTTTTCTTCCCCACATAGTACCATCTTAAGGCATGGGACCAAAGGACTGAGACATGGACACTCATCTTTACTGGGACTTGGGGACCCATCAGGCAGTGTAACACATGATTTGTCTCAATGTGGAGTCAGATCACACAGCTTTTCCTGTCCTTCTTGATCAACCAACCACTTCTCTGGCAAAGCAGTTACTGTGTGTTCCCAGATAAACCATATGTGCCCAATGGATTTGTGTGTGTGCAGTGCAGGTCTCTCTAACCCATGTGAAATAAACTAACAGGCACATCACATCTGCACTGAAGATATGGCCCTGGTTGTCTCAGATCTACTGCAGCTGCACAAGATGTTCAAGATCTTGATGTGCACAGGTCAAGAACTACTTTTCTAGTTTCTCAGATGAAATTCAAAAAAGATACATCAAGGATATATACATTTCTTTCTGCATGCCTGAGTTAACTGTCCCGAGCTGTCCTGGATTTCACCATTGCTCTCTTGTCTTATTTCCTCTGGTTTAAATCCCATGTAAATGCTCTAAGGTCCCCTAAGATCCTTAAGATTATTGTGTCCTAGAGTCACAGCTGTGAAAGACCATTCAGAGAGCCCTTCCTGCCCTAGGGAGACTAGCCTTGGAAAATCCCCATCACCCTGGAAATCAACACTGCCAACATCAGTGCTTTTTTGCAGCGGCACCCGCAGGCAGCAACTCTTTCTTGATCTTGCTGAGCGATATATTTATTTGTTATCAAGGGCAGACTGGGGCTTTTGCTGCACAGAGATGTAGCAGAATGATGAGGAGGTGGCCTAGGGGAAGAGACAGGGAGTGTTGCTCTTGACACATCTATATTGAATAATTAGTGATAAGAGCCAAAGAAATATTCATGACTCTGTGGAAAGATAAATAGATTTTTGATTAAATTTGAGTTTTGTCTTAACAGCAGTTGAAGTTGCTGTGTGATTGGTAGCATGGAAATGAGGTTTTTATGGATTCTGGCTGACTGGAGGATCCCTTTTAAAGCTGTTAGCCAAGATAATGCTGCAGATATCTAGCTAGTGTGTGCTGGCAAGAATTCAGAATGGCAATGCCAGAAACCTGTGCTCTCTGGGCAGTTGCAATGCAGCTGTTGAATGATTTAATCAATCCAGCTTGTTCAAAGGTTTTATTATAACATTTTCTCCACCCAGACTCTTAGACTTTTGCAGAATTTCAGTGGTGCCTTTTAAGATCTATGGCACATTCCACTGCAGTTAAGCAGACTTCAGGAAGGAAAACATTCCAAGGGCATTTGCTAGTGGGACACATAAATACTTATGTACCTATCTTGAGTTCTTCACAACACTTACATTCTTCTTTTCAAGGATGTTAGCACTTTCAAGGTGGTTGCACTGCTCAGCACCCACAATTAAGAGTTCTGAAATCCTTGTTGGAGTCATAATATACAAATAAAAATTCAGGAACACTCTGCAAATTGAGATACTGACTCTTCCAGTGCACTTCAGTGCCATTGCTATCCAAAAAGGATTGTGCTGAAGGATATTGCTGAACTGTACAGCAGTTCATGCCATGCAGGATTTGAGAAGTCTGGCTAAAGTTTCTAGGTCAGCCACAGGCACCACCTGTAGTAGCCATTTACTCTGTGTGTTCATGACTCATGCAGAGAGGCAGCTGTACCTTGCAGAACCTAAAATACATGTGAGAGTAAGAAATTCAAACATGGTAAGTGATGGGAGCTGGACTGTTACCTAGAATGTGTCTGCACTCCTTTTAGCTCCCATATATTTTTCAAGCCTAATGTGATGTACAGAACATATTAGAACTGGCCTTTCTGTTCTGAGGTAAGTTGGGCAGATATCCTTGATCTATGCAAGTCCGGTACTCTTTTTGCTGCCATGCAGATTTTTTCCAAATTCCAGTTGCATTACTGTGTTCCCTACAGTTCCCACACTGCCCTCCTCCAGTGTTCTGTGTAAGCAGTTCAGCACTAGTGAGAGTTGTACTTGTCAGGCCTGGGCTGCAGTCCCAGTTGTGGTGCTGCTCCTTACTTGTGCTTTGTGTGTGCCTTAGGGATGGCCTGTACCCTCTACTCCACTGTTAGATATGAGAAAAAGATAACATCACTAGTCAAGCATTCTCCCAAGAATAATTTGTCTTCTAAAAGCTTGCAAAATCATGTGTTAGTCCAGTGTTGTGACTTTCTGTGGTTTAGACTTTGGGGGTTTGGAAAGAATAGGTGTAGTGCAGGTCTTGGTTTGCCATAAAGAGGCAAATTCACAGGAAACAATATATTTTGGAAGTTTGGGAATTTGTACATAACATTAAGCTATTCAGTTTCTCACTCTGGCCTCACTTTCTCTCTTGTAGTGTGAAAACTGCAGTGGCATTGCTCTTCTTTAGTCAGAAGAGTAGACTCCTGGTGAGCTTCTGGTCACCTTTTTCAAACAGGCCAACTGCAGCTTTTAAAAATGTTAAGTAACCTTGTCTATGTTTCCATGGCTGTCAGTACAGAGCTACACAGGGAGCCTGGGTAGTCTGCCCTACCCACTAGACACAAGACTGTTCTTTCTGGTCTTCCAGTGAGCAGCTCCATCCAGCTCTCTGAGGGAGGCTCTGGCTTTCATTAGCTGTTTTGACTCTTGAACCAAGGTTTTTAAAATGTAGTCTAAACTAAGGCACTACTGAGCAGCCAGACTGGTTAGGGTACCTGTGAATAGCCCATCTTTTAAATGGGCCCAGGATTGGTGTTGTATTAAATATTGGATAAAGTGGCTGAATTCCACTTTTTCTGAAATTTCTGAGGGATCAAGTGCATTTCTCTCTCCTCATGGAAGCTTTGCTGTCAAGGTAGCCGCACTCCCAAGTGTACCCTGAGTTTATTGTCATGCTCTGCCAAAAGCTGTGATACCAAATCAGGGCATTCCGTGCCCATGGGATGATATTTTGCCACAAGATAATGTAGTGTGTATGGAAATTCAATTAATGGGCTGTCTCACTGGGCATTAATATAGCATCCTAGCACAAAGCTAACCTCGCTGTTCTTCTGGTTTGCTCATTACTTTGTGAGACAGGTATTGCCCAGCCATGATTGCATTTGTCACAAGAAACACATGCACAAATGAAGACAGGCTCAGGGACTGCTGGGAAGTGTCAGTATAAACAATAGCATGATTTGCACACGGGTTTCAGACAGTTTGCATCCCTTTTACTTGTCAAGTTACTTTAATGAAGGCTATAAAATAAATAGCCATGGCTATAATCTTTAGGAATTATAATTATTACCTGGCAAGTTGAAGTAATTAACTCTTCTCAGCCAGGAATCAAACAAGAGATATATGGGTAGAAGGATGTGAAAAGAATATATTATCTCACCAGGTAATAGTGCTACTGTCCATTCTTTTTTGTTTTTTTAAAGAAAAAGAAAAGGCATGCTGCAATCATGTATTGGCAGCTTTTGTGACCATTGGTGTAAATGACAGTCATCTTAGCAGAAGAGACACCAGACGTGGTTTAGGGATGCATCTGTCTTTTTTCCTGTAAAAGGCTTTGCAGTGTGGGCCCTCCTTTTAGTTAGATACAAGGCCAAGTTAAATGGTGGGATTAGAGAGCTGGAATTTTATACTCACAGAATGTGCCTCATCTTCCCTTCATTCCTTGTTTTTAAGAAATTCATAGCAGGACCATAGAGTTGTAAATTATGCTAGTTCTTGACCATTTTCTGAGCTTGTTAGAAATATGCTGTTGTTGAGGTAAGGAAAAATGTGCTGGTTTGCACACTTGTATTCTGTATAAGCAAATCCATCATCATTCTGCTAAACAAAATGGGAATGCACATAACCATAAATACCAGGCTGTTACATGCTCATTTGACTGTATTTTGTCTTTCAGATCACCACATTATGCTTGTCCTGAAGTCATCCGGGTAAGTTGGTTAATATTAGTGTACATAAATACCTTTTTTGAAGTGTCCCTCATTACAAGTACCCAGGTAGATCCTCTGTACACGGAATCTGCCCAAGGCAGAGGGAAAGAAAAGGACACAAGAAACCTAAATAGAGTTTTGTTTGTTTGGGTCAGCCCTGAATCAAGCCACATTGGGAAATAATTGTATGTTATTCTCACAGTGCCTTTGCACCATGTGATCAGGCAGAAGTACAGGAGCCTGGCTTAATTTGATCTTTTGACCCAAGGGACATAGTCCCCTCAGCTTTCCTGTCTCTGATGTAGCTGTCATCTCAGTAGAAAAGCTGGGGTTGACTGTCAGTGATGTTGATTTCCACTAAACAATATTTTTCCCCCTGCTTTCCCTTTGTCCTCTGAAAATAAGTATCCAAGATTTCAGTGCCCAGGATTGCCCTCTTCCAAAGCATGTCTGTACTGTAAAGTCAAACAGGAAGCACACAGGAGAGGCTGTCCAGACAATACTATGAGTTTTCAAATAACATGGCTGGTGACACGCTCCCTGAAAAACCAAGGCAGAGAAACACACCTGCTAGATGTCCTTAAGGTACCTGTTACTCTGTTTAAATACCAGATCTAATAATTTGTGAGTTGTCAACCATTCCTGCCCTGCTCCCACTTCTGAGCCTTTCCTCACAGGTCCCAGATAAGACTGCAAGCTGATGTTCACAAAATTTCATTTAGCCGGCTGTGTAGTGGCTTCCTCCTAGTTGGGAAGGCCAACTTGGGAAGCAGGTAGCTGGACTAAATGTAGGGTTTCCCATTCTCCCCTCTCTCATTCCTCAAGGATAATTAATTCATTTACTAGTGATCGGTCTTTTGAACCCCTGTGTCTTTGCTGTGCAGGGAGAAAAATATGATGGAAGGAAAGCAGACGTCTGGAGCTGCGGAGTCATTTTGTTTGCGTTGCTAGTGGTGAGTCATCTTCCTTGCACTAGCCTTTAAAAAGAAAAGAAGAATATGAAAGTGCTGCTGTATTTAATGGCAATTCTATTGACATCATGTACGGATGGTTTTTTTTAGTCCTCTATTTTTGTATCTCTCAGTGGCATGCTTTCCTCTTATTTCTACATCAGCCCCAAAGGAAAAGCATGAGGAATATTTCACTGTTTCTTTGAAACACTGTTGCCCTGCATACAAGAGCATAGGCAGCCATCAAAAACTTGTCTTTGTGAATGCTCTTTGTTGTTTTGTGATGTTGCACCACGCTTTTTGATGGGTAAGGATATGTAGGGTTACAACTCCAGGATACAGGGTGTGTCAAACAAGTCATCCTTCACGGGATCAAGATATGGCTGGGTTTGGGATGTGTTCACTTTTTTCTGCTGTATGTATATGTGTGCTTCAGCAGGTATATGCATACATTAACTGCAGTATTTTTTCAGGGAAGGACTTGAGAGCCTCATCTTTGTTTCATGAAAGCAGTGAGCTACATTTTAATTTGGTACACATGGGAATATAAAACTGAGCCAGTAGTACAAAGTTTAAATTAGTTTCCATCTGGCTCGGTAATACTTTAAGTGTTCAAAATGTGCTATTGTCTAACTTATCCTTCTTTTGATCAGAGTTTCAATCCTCTGTGGAATTTATTCTGAAATGAAGTTCTATTATAACTCTCCTAAACATCCAACAAATGGGTGTCCAGCTGAAGGCAGATAGGCTTGGCATTTGTTACCAATTTCCACAGTATAATGTAGGAAAATATCGTTTATGTTAATACAAGCATATATCACGTGTAGGTAAAATACTCTATATGAATATAGGTTTAATGTGCATGTTAAGTGCTTTATATCTGTAATAGTTTATCTGATCATCTATAATTATAAAAGTAACAAGCCTGAAGTAAAATTATTATATTTTTGTACATTTATCAGTAAACCTAATTGCTTCACATAATTTTTTATTTTGGAAAAAGCACTTGTACAGTGTAAAATGAGATAAATTCTGGATATTATTTTTGTTTAAATGCTTTTAAATTTTAGAGTTTTTTTGTATCAAAGGATATGCTGATTCTTTTTTAATGGTTCAAATCAGAATACCTTAAAGTAATCTCAGTATGATGCTTTAATTTCCCTTAAGCAATCTTACTCCTTTTTTCTTTTTAGTCATTACAATTCACTGACATTTTTGAAATTTTGATTTTTTTATCTTGATGTTGCATTGGAAGAATTTTAACTGTCACACTAGATAGCACCTGGTCATCTCTTACTGAGCAGTTACTTTCATTGCTGATAAAAGTATATAATGAGCTCTTAATATAACTTATTGAATTCATAAGGACAGAAGAGAAAATGTGTCAAGATGGTTAGGATTTGTCAAGCAGGCTTTTCATTTTCAGGGGGATTCTCTGTCAAGCTTGGGTGTCTGTTGCTGCATCTTCATCTGTTCCTACATACACACATGAGCCTGAAGAATTATTGAAATAAGTCAATCATTGATGGAAAGTGTAGAGCTCGCCAGTTAATTATGTCAGGACAAACCCTGCGAAAGCTATCAAGATATGATAGCAGATGGTAGTAATAAAAGAGATGTAGTTGTTACCTTCAGGAAATGCCACACAGTGTCCTTTCTGACTTCATCAGGGCTTAAATTGCATTAGCCAAAGTACTGAACTATCAGAATTGATTTTCCTTTAAGTCTGGAATGGATAGGAAAAATGCAGGTAACTCCGGAGGTTGGTTACAGAAGGCAGGGAGAGGCTCTGCCTTCAAGGCCACTGGAATGAACAAACACCAGTAAGCAGTGCCCAGTCGTGGCTGCCATCAGGTGGCTTCCTGAGGCTGCTGTAAATGAGCTGTTGTTCTCCCTAAACCATAGACACAGGATTGCTTATACAGATGCACTACTCACTGTAGTAAGAGCAGTGCCAGAGCTGACAACTTAAAACTTCATTATCACAGCAGCTGACAGCTTGCAGCTTCCCACAAGCCATCCTGGAAATCAAGGAAGCTCGGCACCTTCTAGAATTAGGCAGTGAAAGAAGGAAGTGAGAATATCTAGGAAGGTGCAGACTTGTTATAAAAGGGTATCAGCTGCAGTCAGTAGAGTTATCCTAAAGATTTCGACTTCTCTTTTTCCTTTTTGTCCTTGCAGCAAGGATAGGTCTTTTGCTGCTTTTTGTGGCAAGCTGATGATCTATTCAAAATGTAGTTTCAGCTAAAAAAACTTCAAGCCATTCATGTAAGTGAGCTACAGTAGGGAAGCAATAGGAACTGATGACCCGACCACAGCATGGGAACTGGATGGAGTATATTAAACAGGTGGAATGTCTGCTGCTTCCAAAGGCTAATGTTGGTTGGGGTTTCTTTCAGCTGTGTCATTTTAATGCTCTGTCAGAAAGAGCATGTTCTTTACTGAAAGTCTCTCAAAAGCTGTTCACCTCCTTTTCAATGTCTGCAATAAATGTGTCTCAGGAAGATTAAAAATAAGGAGACGATAAACATTGCTGCTGTGAAAGTATGCCCAGGAGGAATACCAGCAGATCAAAAGCTTGAACTGAATTTAAGTCAATCCACGCATCTTTGGTGAATTTGCCTGGAAAGGCAATTTCATATTTTATATTTTACTTTATACTGGTAGTCATTTTCTAATTAAAGGTCTAATAGAAAAAACAATGTCCTCAGTTTTGTCTCCTATGTTACAGGAAATACAGCAGCACTAAGACATTTTGTCTTTTCAATGGATAAAAAGTTTTTTCACTCATAATAATGTATTATGAGCTGACTTCCTCTTTTCCATTCTCTCACCTGCTTATCCTGGCTTTTCTCCTTTGGCCGTCTCCAGTTCTCTCCCACTGACTGCTCTGTCCCATCCCTGCAGGGTGCCCTGCCTTTCGATGACGACAATTTGCGGCAACTGCTGGAGAAGGTGAAGCGTGGAGTGTTCCACATGCCCCATTTTATCCCCCCGGACTGTCAGAACCTTTTGCGGGGGATGATTGAAGTGGATGCCTCGAAACGTCTCACGGTAAGGAGGCTTCGTGAGCAAGGCTTCATTTCTCGCTTTGTTGCAGGAATGGTTGAGCAGCGAAGGTATCTTGGTGATTTGGTGGCATTCCAGTGTGTTTCCTCCTGAGCCAAGGAGTGGGGTCTTTGGGAAGAAAACCATCTCTTTTGAGTCTTGAGGACAGATTGCTTTTGTGTTTTTTCTGTAGCCTCATGATTCCCTTTCATATGTAACACTAAGCATTTAGGAGAAATCCCTCATAGCTTATCACAGAACTACTGGCTCATTCACACCTTTTCGAGTCCACCTGAGCTGTCTGATTCTTCTGTCTGATACAGCAGTTTGCTGGGGGCATGATATAAGTGTTTGAAGGTCACAGTGTTAGTACTGGTATTTGAAGATTTGCCATTAAACAGAGGGTGATTTTCTTACATTTCTGGCAGAAGTGTTGGCTTCTCACTTCAGGCCACATAAGCTGCATTGTTTTCTATCCTGCATTTGCTCTGCATTATCCTTTAGCAGCCTTCAGAGCAAGTGTCTGCCAGTCTGCTCTTTCATCCTGTGCCCTGTGGTCCTGAGCACTTAGTCCCACATTGTTGAGCTCCTGGCATTCAGCTCTGAGTCTGCATCTAGGATACATCCCATCACTACAACAGAGACCCTGCAAGAGTGAGGACTGTGAAGTGATTGTATCCTTTACTGACGCTGTGTTAATGTTTTAGGGAATTAAAAAACATTGGCAATTAAAATAAGAAATTTTGTCTTTTCAAATAATTTTGGAAAGTAAGATTGCCTGCTTGTCAGTGGAGGCGTGTGCCTTTATGGGTAGATTGCCCCTGTAAATCCTATTGTCAGGCCTTGGTGATGATTTTTATACAGATTTACTAAGCTCACAGATTCTGAGTGGGAGTATGTATAAAGAAATGTAAATTTAAAACTCCTCCTGGTTCTTCAGTCTGCTAAAATATTTATAAATAAACTCTCAGATCACTGGTTGGCCTCTCTGCTGAGATTGGTAACAACAGCATCAGTCTGTGCCAGCTGTGACGATACTTTTGGGATACAGGCACCTCTCTGCTAGGAAGTTCACTGAAACTCCCTTCACAACTCCCTAAAATAGTACCTGACATCTGGGTTTTTCTTGCATTCATTACCAGTCCAGGTCATGCTCTATTTGGTGGCATAGGGGAAAAGTTTATGTTATTTCTAGTATTTTGCAAACCCAGTAGCCATCACATTTTGCAGTACATAAATAGCACTGATTGAAAAAAAAATATTAGGCGCCTTAAAAGACCTTTTTAAAACAGATTTTTAAAGAAAGGAATAACATTTTCACAAGTATATTCACAGAAAGAACACTGCAGAGGTTAGAGCAATATCCTGAGAGATGAGACAGCTGTTCTTCATGGCCAAGAAAGTCACAAAGTCTCTCTCAAGCTTAGCTTCCTTTCCATGATGTAAACATACCAGCTTCTCTCTTGTTTTGTTGGGGTTTTTTTCTCAAAAAAGTGCCAATGGTCTGAGTATGTTAGGGAGCAGGTCATCAAGTGCTAGATCCTTCTTCAGATTGTTCTGAATTTTTCCACAGGGCAGAAAATAATAAATAATAACCCTAAATAATTTGAGTTGTGCAATACAGCTGGGAATGCACATGCATAGGAGAGAAAGCAGTTGAGGTAATTCAAGGTCTCAGAGTGACACTCATCCCCCTCCCTTTCTTGATCAAAATTAACCTCTTACTTCCTTAGGGAGGGAAAAAAACCCAGATCAGGTAGTTATTGCCACACACTAACCATTGAATTATGAATAAGAATTTGAAATAATACATATTAAAGAGCTGAGAGCTGGGAGGAAGAAAGGTTGGTTCTTTGTTACTAGCTGCAGTCTTTTTTTCATTATTTGAGGGTCTGTGGGTTTGCTGTCACACTCTTGTGCTGTTAGTGAGCTGCTTGCTTTGACTGCCAGGCAGAAGGGAGCTCTTTGTTTACTGCACAGGAGCTGGGAATATAGAGTTCATTCTGAGGAGAGAGCTGAATTTGATTTTAGCTGTGTCCTATGAAAAAGGGTGTAAACATGGGTTTATTTGGAAGCCTCTATTCCTAGAAAATATCTCACTTGAATCAATTTGATATTTATACAAAGATGTGAGCAAAATTGCAGCTTGGGTACAATGAGCACAGATGTAGCTGTTACCATTACTGATCGTTTGCTCAATACCTCACTAGTGAATTCAGCAGAAAAATATTGTGAAATGTAAGGTGACTAGATTTTTTTTTCTTTCATTTTCCATTTCCCTCTCTGCTTTGTTCCTCTTTTTTTGATTTGTATCTCTTTTCCTTTTCATCCAACTGCATTTCCCTCCCTGCAGTAATTGCCATTTCACAGCACACCCACATCTTCCTCAGTCCATCTGTTAAAATGATCAACAAAAACAGAACCAGCATTCACATTTAACTGTCATCATTTGCTTCAGTGTTGGAGCTTGAGAAGATTAATGGAGGGGAGGGTACTCACAATTATTGTTGCTGGCCCTTTCCAGCCTTAAGAAGCAGGCATTACCTTTCTTTGTATATGATTCATTTGTGGGAGCAAGACTTTATTATTTCTTAGTGGAATATTGTTCACACTCACCATGTGTTAAATAGCTTCAAATATGGTTAATGGGACATCCTTGACCACTCTCATTTACTCTGCCTGTTTTACTAAACATGCTGTAAAATAAAAGAATTTGTGTTTTTCTTTGATTAAACATAAACTTTTCATTAAAAGTTGATCTTAGCTCCTGGTGATGGTGTGTCTGACCACCCATATTTATGAAGGGTGAAGTCAAACAAAGAATGAGTACTAAGATGATCAGCATTTGAAAGAGCCTGTCTGAATAGTATGGCATAAAAAGAGCTTCAGTTAATGTACACAGATAATGTCTAAGAAAGGTTGTACTGGTCATCTGCATATTCATTAGAGGTAATTACTAGGGAGAGAAGGATTGTTTAAGCTAAAGGAAGATACTGGCATAAAACCAAAGATATGTCAAATGGCTTTAAGGGAAAGTGGGCTAGAAGCAAGAAGAATTTTAGGTATATCCATGGGGTTCTGGGACAACCTTCTAGTAGGAATAGTGTCAGGAGGGAAAAGTGAAGTAGTAATAAAGTTTGAGAAGGCTTAAGGGAGGTGTGCTCTGGGTGCCTAAAGTACTGCAGGATGAGGTTTCTTGTGGTTATGTGCTCTTCAAATGATTCAGTCTTGCTACAGCAGAGAATTACAGCTCCTGTAGTAGAAACCAGTTGTACTCTCAGCCAGTATTTTCTTCTCCAGGAAGACAAAGGGCAGAGGCACTTTTCTTTTAAAGATGGATTAGCACTATTGAAAATTTGTTTCTAGAGCAAGGTGGATCAGAGCAGATATTGCAGAATAAACTATTCCAATAAAGCTGTTACATTGACATCTTATACTAGAGTAGAATGACTTGTTTTCTATGCTGGGTGTACACATAGGTGAAAATACCTATCCCTGAATATTACCTAAAAATTGCTTTAATTGCACCTAGTTTCAGAATCTTCGCTCTGCTTTCTGATTTTGTTTTTTCTTGGATCTGATACTAATCATGCTATGCAGAATCTAAAGAATATTAAGAAGTTAAGAAGGGAAAGCTCACCTGATTCATTTCTGTAGAAGGCCTTATGGTTAGGTGCCTATTCCATAATTTAAATTTTCTCACTTTACAACCTGTAGAATGGAGGCAATTGACCAGTTGATTGACCAGTATTTAGGCTGCCAAGGGCCTGTTCATGCCCCGTGGACGTAGGACAGTGATACTTGCCCATGTCAAGGTCCCTGGAGGCTGCTTTATTACAGCTGCTACTGCTGAAATGGGTAATGGTTTTACCAGTGCTGTTTGCACTGCCAGCCTGAACCCTGTGGCCAAGAAAAGCCACAGGGTTTTTGTGTCTTGACATTACGCAGTAGGTTTAAAGCTCAGACTAGGGGATCTTCTGGATGAAGAAGATTCATTTGAGGTGTGGATGCACAGATGGATTTGAGGCTGGTCTCCTTCCGGACAGGGAAGTTTGAAATTTGACATGAGTTCAAGTTCAGAAGCCCTCATCTATATCCACAGACTTTAAGAAAGTTTTTCTTCAGGGCAGAACTTCTTAGCTTGGCAACTGCTCTGCTGAGATCAGTGCCGAGGATGTAGACAGCGCTGTCTTGTTTTCCATCTGCCTGTCTGTCTCCATCTGTTGTTCCCTGCCTTAGAATTCAGACGTAAGCTCTTTGTGGGAGGAGACCTCTTTTACTGATGAGCTTGTGCAGCTCTGTATCACAGTGGGTCTCTCATCTGTGAGAGAGGCTCCTCCGTGCTTCTTCAGTGTACAGGTTTAGTATTTGGAAGTATTTTTACGTAAAACTATGATAAAGGAATTCTCCCTCTCCTTCCATAACAGCATCTTAGCCTGCAGAAATCTCTCTGACTGTGCATGTGCAGTGGATCTGAGCATGTTTTGTTATTTTGGAGATGATGTCATGAGACAGTTGCCTGCAGTGACTAGGAGGCATTAGGAAGCAGCATTTTTGCAGCTTCCATAAAATGGTATTAAACCGGGCAAACTCATGTGCAAACAGTAAGAAAAACCCTCTGGGAAGGGTTGTTAAATGCCTTTGTCACTTAAACACATTTAAACATTGTGTTTAAATGAAGGCAGGAGTGAGATTAGCTCCCACTGTGTATCTCCCTCCCCTGCACTGCACAGTAGAAAGCGTGCAGACTTCTCCTTGTCAAAACCAATCGCCCTCCCATAACCTTCCTGTCACTTCAATGCAGACAAAAAGCAACAAAGCATTAATTAATCACCTTTAAAACGGTAGTGAAGATGTTGGCAGCAGCAAGCACACTTCTAATAATATTTCAATGCAATTACATTTGAATCAGCATAGGAAATGGGTTTGTAGAATACTTTTCATGTCTGGGATATCTCAGCATATTTCACAGCAATGGTTTTGATGTGGATTGAGTGGCAGATGTGTGGGTAAACAGCAGCCATGAGAGCTGTCATATACCTTCAGATGTGTACCAAGGTGCAGTGGGGCATCTCTTTCAGAAAAATGCTGTGTGTTCATTAGTTTGAAGGAGGTTGATCAGCAGGGGCGGGCAGGAGTCATTTGACATCTTCTCTGAAGGAGCCCAGAGGCTCTGTGACTAAGACATGGACTGGTGACCCTCTTTCCTTTCCCCTCTCTAGCTCAGAAAGTGAAGTGCTGTTGTCTGCTTTGCCATGGTGTTTCTGCATATCACAGGCACACAGAAGCACAGTGTCCCATGGAGACAAAAAATGCAGCAGGAAAAGCAAGCATGAAAGAGACTTGGACATTGCATAGCTGTATCATCTGCATCTTGTCTGAAATCATTAATCTCTCTAACCCTCCATGTGGTGTATGGGAAATAATGAGTAGATGTGGTTTTACCAGCACAGGAGGCGCAGTTCACCCCTTAGCAGATCCTCACAGAACTATGCATCTGTTAAGGAACAATTCTAAAATCCTGCCCCATGGAAGCTGTACAAAACAGGCTCTCCTTATGTTCTGTGATTGAACTTCAGCTTGCACAGAACCTGTGTCTCCAGGCTGTTGGGGGAACTCCCAAATCATGTCTTCATCTCCACAGGAGGTGACAGTGTGTCAGGAATACTCCACTTTGCTCTTAAGAGAGCAGGGGTAGAGGACTGCCTAATGCAGGGGACTGTGATGAAGGGGAGTTACTGTGGTGGGCTGGTGCCACGGCTGGAAGCTGTGCCAGTCTGCCTGGGCTGCTGGATGTGTGTGCTGGGGGCATTGGTGCTGCTTAGACAGATATGTGAGTGCCAGCCACACCTCTGGTTGCAGTGTTGATGCAGTCTGGGGTTTAGAGGAGGCTGTTTGTTTCCCACACTGTTCCCTCTAGCCTCCTGTCATGCTTTCCTAAGCTGCATTCCATTGTTTCTTTGTTTCCAGGAAAAGCCCCGACTTGCTTAAAAAAATGATCTCATATATAGCCAAACTCATGTCTTACTGTTTTCTCAGACACTGAGCTGTTCCATAGCACAAAGGTCTCTGATTCCTTGGTCTCTGAGGCAAACACTTCATATCTTTGAGATTTTGTTGTTTGTCTGTTCCTATCCTTTTCTTTTTGTTTCTTTTTCTCTCTGATTCTAATTATTGTGGAAGTGGAGTGTAATAAGAGCAGGACAGCTGTCACCATTCTTCCTGACCATTGTAATTGGTCTGTGATTTCCTCTCATATGAGTTTTCTTCCAGCTCTCTCCTGTCTTTCCCCTGAAAGTTGCACAAATGTGAGCCCATGTGCAGTGAGTATGCATTTTGTTCTGCACCTACAAAGGTGCTGCATAATGATGAATATAAAAAAATTCCCACATAACAAATAATCCCTGGGCATCTAAGAAAAGTTATTTTCTGCTGTGATGATTAAAACAAAACATATTTGGAAGGTTCTGCTGAATGTACATCATATGAACCTTCTGTTCTGTCTGCTGTTAAGGGTTTCTCTTGGAAAAATCATACTGCCTTCTCCTGTGCTTGTGGGAAAAGATGTCATTGTAATGTTGGTGGAATCTGCCTTCCATAGGTGGTCATGGCTACTTTCAGCTTTAATCAGTCCTTCATTGCATAGTGAAATTCTCATGTGTAGAACAGGAAAGAGGGAAGTAAAACAAATTCATGGTATCGTGTTCAGGTGCAGAATTAGTAAATTGCATAGAACCTTTTTCTGCTTGGTCCTTAGAGTTCAATGATAAATGTGAAGTCAGTCTAGAATGTGTCCTGTATCCAGGAAGGTCACACCACAGATGCACAAATTATTCTGTTAATTATCTGTTTGAACCTATTTTCTTCTTTCTTCCTTTCTCTTTTCCCCCAAAACAACACTAGAAATGCAATTTAAGAAAAAAGGATCAGCTATTATGCTCATACAAAAAGGAGCAGTTAGATTACAGACGGAAGGACTTGGGAAGGGAAAAGCTTGAATTTCCAAAACAGTTACCTGTGAAGCTTTGCACTTAGCATTTGCCTGGGACTTGCTCCTGACTGATGAATTATGTCTGGAATTACAGTGCCATTTACACTGTACAGGGATGGATATTTATTCCAGTAGGATGAGCAGCTCTTTATGCAACATAAAGTTTCTGTTGTATGCATATGTCCATCTCTGAAATTTTGGATTTACTTGAATAAGCCTTGAATAAGGATGACTTGTAGAGTTACCTTTTCTATTTTACAGCACTAATTCCTTGTTTTCTTTTCCTTTACAGCTAGAACATATTCAGAAACACATATGGTATATGTAAGTAACTTTTTAAAAATTTTTTTGCATACGTTCATTGTTGATTCTGGTATTCTAGTGTTCTGTGAAGAAACCACTAGAAGAGTGAGACTGGAGTTTGAAAGCAGGTATCACATATGTGAGAAAAAGAGGCAGAGAACAGAAAAACATCTTATTTTTTATTTTTCTACCATTTGCTACTCATATAATTGCATTTATATGTACCAACCCAGGAACATTTTTTGTACAATGGCTAACAACTGTTTAAAATACAACATTCAGTCCAGCAACTTGCTGTGTTAAAGAGATACCTGCAGGTGATCAGCAAAAAAATACCCACCTAGCAACTATATTTAGTTTGCTATCCAAGTGCTACAGACAATCCCTTGTAATACCTTCTTGACAAGAAAGCTTTCATTTGTTCCTTCTTGGCATCTTGGCTTTTCTCTGAAGTAGAAACAAAAATGATGATATTGATAAGTAAGCACCTGTGACCAAGAGCTTATCTGTCTCATAATCCCACTCCTTTTTCATAGCAAGCTATGAGGCTGTTTCTGACCTTGTAACCTGTTGATGTGAGAGTACTTCTGTGACTTGATTAAAAACAGCAGTCCTGACAGTGAAACAGGAGGTCTGTGAGAAAAGTACATACTTGTCTGGTGGTTTGGGTGTAAGGAAGATTGATGGCTTTTAAAAGTGACCTTGCTCTTTGTGTAGCCTTAGTAGCATTTCAAGAAGCCTAAGTAAATAAACTTTTTCTACTATGATATCCTAATCAAATTAAGGAGAATATTTCACATCATAAACAAGGAAATTATGCTTGGATACATTTCCCAGGTGGGTGATAAGCAAAGTCCTACCTTCATAATCCTGTCATTACTCCTGAGAAGTACTTGAGGATGATGTGAACTGATATATAAGCCTGTCACCATGAAAAAAAAACAAAACCACTTTTTCTTTATTTGTTTTGTTTTCTCTAATTCTATTTTATGGGCCATGTTCACCTCTGGATTTATATGACTTCAGTAGGACCTGAGGGGGTTTTGTTGAATAGTTAAGAAAAAAAATTGGAACTACAAAAACCTTAGTTTACCTGAAATAGTGGCAGCACTCTGCCCATGGCTTTTCCATGTTCTCTTCAGTTACCAGACATGGCACCTTTTTAAACCAAAGAAGTACTGGAGGTTTCCTACACATACTTTTTTTATTTTTTTTAAACTCTCATGGGTAAATATAGAACAAATGGAGTGGGGAAATCTCTAATTGTAATCTCTAAAATCCCTCCCATAAGGTCTTGCTAGCAGTTGCAGAAGTAAATGGTGTTTACATCAGATTGCACAGATAATTCCCACTGTTTCTTCATGGAGTGAAATCAGCTGACACTCTCCAGGCTTTTATCAGAACTGGAAATTAAAGGAAAAGTCATTGATCATGTATATTGTTATTTTTATCCTCCTCAAGATTTTTGCCTGGAACTTTTCACTTGTTGAAGGACTGTTGTCCCAGGCTCACATATGCAATTGTGCAGGTGTGCATTACTTTAGTCTATATTTAGAATTTGAAATTTTTTTTCCTTTGGAGACATAAACATTTGAACACTTTCATGTACTTCTCAATGAAGGTCAGACTTTTTAATAATTGACTCCGTAAACTGCATCTGAGGCTGTTTTCAGAAGTAGAAACTGGATTTTGCAAAAGCAAGTCTCCTCTGGACTCCCGGGGTAGTCAGTGCAGAAAGGCTCTTCCAAATGTCCCTTCAGATTGCCTGAAAAGAAGTTTCTGCTCAAAATAGCTTTTTTAATGAGTCTCTTTCTCATTTTCTCTGTACTGGCCATGGGTTAACCTCAGGAGGTTAACATCCTGTGGCTAATTTTAGTCAGTGAATAACCTTGCCGTCTCCAAAACTCAACTGCTTTCATCTGGTAATGTTTCACAACCTCTTTGCATTTATTTTGCCTGGAAATACTCATGCTGACAGAGAAGGGGGTGTAGTGTTTTATCCTATGGCTGTTTTGCTCACCTCTTAAATTTTTTTCTTTATTTTATCTACTATTCTATGTAAAATCTTCATCCTTTGTCATCTATAGGTTACTGACCTGAAAGTTGTACTCAGAACATTGAAGCGGTTTCACTTGATTCTTCAAATAAATATTGAGGCTACTATAAAACTGAAGAAAAGATTTAATTGCAGATTTAGGCAGGCAGAGAAAGAGGTCTTGAAAGTTGAAATCATGATTCACAAGGCTAAAAAAGGAAGAAAGAAACCTAAGTGAAACCATTCCTCAGCAACCTCCAGTCCTTGCTCTCCCACCCGAATTAATTCAGTGAGGTTTTTCAAGCCTTTTTAATTGAAATAATTTATTTTTACCTCAAATGCAGATTATCATAAACCAGAAAATAAACAGCAGTTATTTTCACATTTTTTAATAAAGTAAGAGGGCAAATAAAATTACCTATTATGGTAAATACCCACTCCTGTAACATTGAGTATATTGCCTTAATTGTGAAGGTACCAACTTGCTAAATCAAGAAAAAGAATAAATGTACTGGTTCTGCTTTGCTTTGCACTGATGCAAATGGGCATCTTGGTGAAATTCATGAGAGAATTTCATGGAGAGACTGAAAAAGTCCACCCTGATCAGGAATCACAGCCATTGTATCCACCAATCATCACAAAAGAGGGTGGGTTTTAAAGCAGCAATTACATTCATGTGGGCCTTCAAAAAAATAAATGTGATTTGCAGTAGTCACTGTGTGACATTGTTTGATGTCTGTGTGGGCTGCAATGCAACAAATTTGTCACTCTGCTAGACTGAGAATGGAACAGGCATTGCAGTCATGCCAATCACAGCCCAGACCCGGTGATTTTCGTTTCCTGTAGCTCTGAATTGCGCTGCCAAATGACAAGACACCTCTTTGCAGATTCTACTTGTACCTGATGAGGCAGTGTGAAAATTCCTGACTGTGTCTGAGGCTGACCAGGTGCAGGGCATAAGGAAATGCCACCCTGGAGTGCAGGGAGGATGGCAAGCTGTGCTCTCTAGAAATGGCTCCTGTGCTGACTTGATACTAAAGAAAATTGTAGATTCTATTCAGACAAACGCAGCTAATGGGAAACCCAAGTTTCCTGGAAATTTTCAAAGACAATAATTCTTTTTAATCTCTTTTAATTACCTTAAGGACATCTGCTTGTAACACGAATGATTAATTAAGTCAATACTTTTCAGAAGTGAACTGTAGATCATTAAAAAGCAAAAACACTCAGCTGCTGTTCAAAGGTCTATCCTGCAAGAATTTATCTTAATGACAAGCTCATCACTGGATTTAATAGTGCAAGGTTATGAACTAATCATTGCTTATTACCTTCTGAGAGCTTGATCTTAATTCTAAGAGGTAGGAGTAGTGACCTCTTAGAAGGAATAAGATGTTTCTTTAGTTGAACAAGGATTTTTGAGTTTAGCCCTTAGATTCAGGACCATGGTGGCATTGCAGAGTCTCACTTCTGCAAGACTCAAAGGAGCCATCAGAAGCTGTGTTTTAGTGGTTTAACACACAAGAACAAATCCCAAGTAGCAGCAGATTTTATGTCCTCCATGTTTACTTACTAAATTGAGTAAAACTGAAAGGGTATGTGTTAGTGCTCCTTGTAAGAGAGGTGGGATCCCGACCCATGTTGTCATGACCCATGTAATGAACACCAGAGGCTGACTCCATGACATCCAGGTAGGGCTGAGCACATTCTCACTGCTTCAGAAGAAGATAAAATGAACATTTCTGAGGACTCTTTTTGCAAGTGATGTCCCGCAAACAGAGCAGATGTCTCACAACTGCATTTCTTGCTTAAAAATGAATTGCAAGTAGCACTCAGCAATCTCCTGTGGTTGTCCCAGCATGTGACTGTCCTATTCTGGATACACTGATTTAGTATTGCTTTCTTACCTCAGAGGAGATAATCTGCATTGGCTCTTTTTAAGGTGTATGGTCTCTCTTTTTGGTACACTGGCTGAGACCTTGGGCTCATGTATATGAACTTACCAGAGCTGATTTCTAACTTACACAAGAAAAACTAAGGACACTTGGATTGGAACTCCTTTTTCTGTGTAGATACTTGGATAGCTTACATTGAGTCAGGAACATTTTAAACTTGTGTGAGCAAATTCACAAGTTGTGGCCACCTTATTTTTTCCAGCATCAAAAAGAAGGATCTCTTCTAGTCCAAACACAGCCCCTACAAACAGCAAATGGTGACAGTTGAAATATTCCTGATTGCTGTTGTCCATGCTGGGAGCAGGGAAACTTCAACATTGCATGAAGCAGCTATTGAGAAATAGCAGAGGTTCAGAGTAGACAATTTCTCCAACCAAAACACAGACACCACCACCAAACCCACCTCTTTGAGTGGATAGAGTTTACATTAATTGCTCACTGCCTTCCAAAATAAAATCAAAGGATATTCAGGATATCTGCAATACATATCATTAGTCAGTTAGATATACCCTGACACCTTGACCTGTTTCTTGCAGTCATGGCCTTTAATTACAATGAATAATCAATATTTCCTGAGCCTAGTGAATGGGATGAGATAATTGTGCAGAAAGCCTGTGTTAACTACATTTGAAAGAGTAATATGTTCTACTGCTAATGGTGTGTTCTTAGGTCTGCCACTGACCTCAGGCATTGCACTTGAGCCAAAATTTTCAAATTTGCATGTCTTAAGAGAAGCAGAGATTGTCATGTTTGGGTGTGTAATTAAGCAGCATGGTTTTCCCCCAAAGCCCTTTAAAGTGTGTCAAGTGGGAGCCTGAGCATGAGGTCTCTTAATCACATTGGAAGTGTTAATGAAAGAAACTGCTGCAGTGCCGGTCATAATCAGAATTGGTGAAAAAGATTCTTTTGATGGTTTGTTCAGAGCTCCTTCTTTGAAAGGGAATCATTCAGCTTGTACTTTTCAGCCTGATAGTCTGAGGTCTGGCCAGCTGATGAGACAAAATCTCTGAAAACATGTAGTGTTTTATAAATGTTTGGCATTAGGATGCTGAACAGCTGCTTCTATTACAAGGGCACTGGTAAGTGAAGTTCCTATTGCCTCGCTGGCTGAACACAGACATTTCTCATTAAAGACCCAAATCCACAACCTGCTGGTCAGTCTTAGCCTTCGTGACAGTTTCTTATGAGAATAATATCTGTCTGGTTGGAAGCTCTGGTCTCTCAGTGGGAATTTAGCAAGCTGTTTCAATCTGTTGCTGCAGGCTGTGTTTCAGAGTATGGGTTCATTTGTGACTCATGTTTCTTTTCTCTCCTTTCCCTCCCCCTTTCTCTCTCTCATCTTCTTTCCTCTGCAGAGGGGGTAAGAATGAGCCAGAACCAGAGCAACCAATCCCTCGAAAGGTGCAGATTCGTTCTCTGCCTTCCTTGGAGGATATTGATCCAGACGTGTTAGATAGCATGCACTCGTTAGGCTGCTTCCGTGACCGAAATAAACTCTTACAGGACTTGTTGTCGGAAGAGTAAGCACTTGCTCAGTCTTCATATCAGTTGGGTGTCCAGGGGCTGGGATGCTTATGAACCTGGGGAGAGGCAGAGAGCACTTTAACTCATGTCTCTCTCTCTCTCTGAGTGACTGGTAAGAACTTCTCACCCTCTGGCAGTTCATTTGCTGGTGAGGTGATGGGAGTGAGCACTGAGCCTTTCTTGCTCCACGGATCAGAAGCTCACAGCCTGACCAGCAATGCAGCCACTGTGCTATTTCTTCCCTAGCTGCCAAGCCAGGTCATTTCATGAGAACATGGGCTGCACAGTCCACATGGGGAAGTATCATTGCTGATGTTTGTGTTGGATATGCTTTTGTTTCCAAATGTTTATTTATTTCAAACCTATGCCTAAGTCCTGAGGTGTTAAGAGGGACAGGTGGTAGAAAGAGCACTTAAGAGGTTCAGGAGACCTGTCTGGCTGCCACTCTTGGTTTGGACTTCCTGGGGACACATAACCTTGACTGTCTGTGCCTCTGTTCCGGGTTGTGGAATATGGGAATCTTATTTCCTTTCCTTTCCTCACTAGCTGCTTGTTGGAGACAGCAAGGTTCTGAATAGCTTTCTGGGTTGTGTATCTAGCTGTCATGTACATGTTATGACCACTTCCAGCTCATTTAGAGTCACTGTGACTGTACATTTGATGAGAAAGTTTTATGTACATGTTGACCTTTTTTTTCTTCTCAAATGTAAAAGGGTTTTTTTCTTCCTTTTTTCAGAGAAAACCAAGAAAAAATGATTTATTTTCTTCTGCTTGACCGGAAGGAGAGGTATCCTAGTCATGAAGATGAGGATCTTCCCCCTAGAAATGAAATAGGTACTGCAGATATGACCTTAGTCACCATAAACCTGTCTGAACTAGTTCCTCTTCACTTTTTTCTTTTTTAGATTCTGATTTTATTTTAATTTAACCCCAAACCCTAGCATCGCTGTTACCTTCCCACTGAAATGGTGTACTCAGCACTGGTGAGAATCCTCAGCCTGGGGCAGGCAGGTCTGTTCTGTGGTTAAACTAGAAGGCTTCATCTTTCAAGACATGCCTGTCTCACAGAGCAGAAACATCCAAGTAGGTCTTGAATGGGATCTTAAAAAATGAGCTGTGAACACACAGGCTGACTCTATGCAGGCAGATGAGGTTTAGCAATATAATCTAGTGGCAGAATTTTCTAATTACAAGTCTTAGTGTGGTGTTGCAGAAGGCTGCTCACGGACTTCAGTTAGTAAGAAACTGTATAGCTGCATCCCTCTGCAGTTATATATGTGCACATTCTCTTCTCTGTAAGTGAATACATGCACTGCTGAAAGTATGAATCATATAACTTAGCTGTTTTATAGTACATAAATCACACTCCCATGTTTTTAGACTTCGAAAGATTTTAAAAGCTTAATTCACAATAAGATTACATACCTTACAAAGCTCTTGTGATACCACTTTATTCCTATTTATTCATTGGTTTTTTAGGATGCTGCTCATCACCACTAATCCAGACAACAGGAAAACTGCTTCCCAAGGAGCTAACTATATAAGGGAGTCTTGATGTGCAGACAAGTTTAATAAAGGATTAGTCACTTCTAGCAATTATCTGAAACAGAATTTTGCATAGAAGTGTGGAGATTTTCAGGTATTGTACTTGAGCACTTTGAAGACTAGAAGCAAAGTGCCCTTTATTTTCACTGGAAGGCCTGGAATCTCACGAGCTTTCAGGGCAGTGCTATATTGCACAGCATTTGCTAATGCTTCATTGAATTATTAACCTATCCAAGTTCCAGGCTCCAAGTCCTATAATTTTGCAGGGAAATCTCTTCTACAGGAGAAGAGATGAAAGTTCTTAGTTAGCACAGCAATTTTAAACTCCTACTTGGATGGAGCTACAGAGAGCATGTTAGCAGGGATCCTGATGAAGATGGGTAGCTGTGCCAGCTGCAGGTCCTGTGGTCAAAAGCCCCTTGTTCACTGCAGTTTGTCATCTAGCACTCTGCTAATCAGCTTTTGACTCAAACTGATTATCCTGCCGTGTAAGGACAGCATCATCTTGTTTTAGAAATGCTTTTGTCATAAGAAAAGAAACAAGGTGACTCTAGAATCTTCAAACCCCGCATGTAAGTGAATATGTAGCTACGCCCTAAATGCAGTGCATACCTCTTCTACATGCCAGAGTATTTTCATGGTTTGAACTGAAATATTATGATCCACTCTTGTATTTTTTTGTGCAGGGAGTGAAAATGTTTCCTAACAGAGAAACACTGACTGCATCTATGTGCCTCACCCACACATTTGAGCATTATTCTTTGAGTGTTTGTATTTCCTCTTCCACAGGGGGTTTCCACGTCCTCTGTTCCCAGCAGTATCTCTGAGAACATGGGGCAAGGTTTAATTAGGAGCAGTCATGTGTCTGATGAATATCATCATTAGCCATTAGCAATGGCCTTGCACAAACAAAGAAAAGCAGAGAACAAGTAACAGTTTAATAACAGCAGCTTGAAGAAACCATGTTCATGAGAGTTGTGTATTGTCTGAGCTCTTGCAAAAAAAAAAAAGCATCTGAGAGTATTTTGCTTTTTCATCTTTGTTGGCATATTAAGTCTCAGAAAGAATGGATACAGGTAAAAATATGGCCAGCTACAGATTGCCCTTTCTTCTGGTGTCCCTTTGTCTGTTCCAGCTGTATGAAGTTTCTTCCAAGAGCCAAGGAAGGGCCACTTCCAACATTTTTCACATGCAGCTCCATTTTCTTTACGTTAAAACATGGGAATGAGAAACTTCTCAGTAAAAAGAATGAATGTCAACTAATGTCTCCATGAGAAGAAGGATTTTATGGGGTGAAGTTTCTTAATAAACCAGAGAACAAAAGTTTGGGCCAGAATACATACAGAAGATAGAGATGCCTCATCCAAACTCAGAAGGTGAACCTTTATTTCCCACCTTCTGTGAGAAGGCAGATTTATAATTGGATCATTACCTATATGATTCTATCTTCACATGTAAAAATCCTTAGGAGTGGCTTTGCTTTTCTGATATGAAGCAAAAGGAAAAGGCATCCCCAGTATTGTCACTGTCACTGGGCTATGGCCTGATTTTTTTTTCACCATGTCCAGAGAGTTAAAGAAGAGAAGGGCAAATACTGGGAATTTTCCTATTTTTAGTTCCTGGGCTTATGCAAAATCTTCTACAGCTTTTGTATGACACCACTTAAGTAATTTTGGCAGGATGGGTGTGTATATAAATAATTCTTTAGTATCTTTAGCCTTGACAGTGGTGGTGCCCTGTCATTTCTTAATCAGACCTTTCTAAAAATTATGTACAATACTTGCTACTCTTGGCCATGTGTACTGTAGGATTGTAGCCAATTTTAAATAGGCATCAAATATCTTTATTAGAAGCTCAACCGCATTAATGCAAGCTTTGGATGTATTTTCCATCCAACTTTTGTGAATTGTTGTTCCTGAATTTATAGATGCATTTCACCACCCGCTCTTTTTGCTTATTGTCTGTCTTTGATAACTTAAAATATAGATTAGAAATCAATTTCTTCCAGCATCTTAAGCAGAAAGGGCTGATACAATAGAATCATTTAGCTTGTTAGCAATATCCTTTTCCTCCTCAGTTTTCTGTTGATTCCCTCATGGCCCCTCCGGCTAATGTCCTTCTCTCAGGTTTTCTCTTTCTGATGGCTGTACAAAAGACTGTCATTCAAGTTTTTAGCTAATTCCTCTTCAAATTTCTTCTTTGCTGTGTTTTAAAGTCCAGCTTTCAAGAAAATGGCATGTCACTTTTGTAAATGTCATTTGGCTGAGTTTCCATTCCTGTTTTGAACATTCGTGGATCAAATTGACTTTTAAAATATCTGTTCATAAAGTATTTTTCTTGGCTTTTTCTCTTTATTGTTTAACTTCTCTTGTTTGAGCTTATTCATCACCATTCTTTTGACATTTGATGCTTTCTTCATCTTCCTTCTTCCTTTTTTTTTAAACTGCTCTATTTTTCTTTCCTTTTTTATGTCTGGTATCCTGCTACAAAACTTGTATCCATTTTGTGTTATATATACACTGAACATCCTTGTTATGTGTGTTACTATGGTGTAGATACACTCCTGAACCACCAGTTGCTCTGTAGCATGAATTCTTTCTCATATTTTGAACTTGCTTGAAGAAGCAGAAGTTTGAAATATCTAAACCTTGTCCCAGATTACTTTTGACCACTTACACATATGCAGCTGAAGTCACACAGTATGAATGCTTTATTTGGTTTATCTACCTTTGTTTTTCTGTCAGCTTTATGCACTCTGTTTTTTTCTTATCTGGAGGTCATTGCCTATACCGTTTTCTACTATCTTTTTATTGCTGGATAGAGTTTGAAATGGAGTGAGATGCAACTACACTTTTTTATCTAATTAATTTTTAAGTGGAATATTACTACTTCTAACACAAAGAATACTTGGGTTATACTGTAATGGGGTCAGTTGTTATCACTAATCCATTTGCATTGAACCATCTTAGCTTATGCTCATTGTTTCAAGGATAAGCTCTGCCTCAAAGAGATCTTGTTCTAAAAAACATGATGTTAGAAAGAGAGAAGGAATGAGTACATAGTGGGTGTGAGGGCAGGATAATAAAGAGCAGGCAGTACAGGTAGAATTGTCAAGTGTGGTATTTCTGGTTTTGCACAGGAATTCTGGCAGAAGAGGAAGCCTTAAGGACTGGGCACTGTGAGCTCCTTTGTAACAGCAGGGGTGAAGGATGCCTTCTTTCACAAGTGGTCCCCACTAAAATTAAAAACGTGTCTATAAATAGAGGCAGGGAACTGAAATAGCCCAAGCAAAGGAAAGAAAATCCTTCTGTATTTTTTTCTGCCTTTCTCCTTTATACTGTTTTGATGCCATGTGTGGTGTTAGCTATAAAATGTCTCAGCAGGTCTGTATTTGGTTCCCTGCTTCACCATGAAGAGGTGGATGATTTGGCAGGTCACCTTCTGCAATGCATTTTGGCATCTAAAGACTCTTCTCAGAACAGTTTAAGTACTCCTCAGAACCTCAGTAAATGTTTGTCAACATCTTTAGGAATGAATTGCCTTTAAATATCTCTTATATATCTTTATATATCTTTTATATATCTTTAAATATCTCTTATACCTCAGTTTTCACTCTGCAAAGCTAAAGTAGCACTTTGATACCTCATACAATTGTTACACAATAAAATGTGTATAGCTGTAGTAGTAAAAGCTGTATGGTGTGGCTCTCATTGAAAGATTTGTCTCAGGTAGACAAGCCTGTTTAATTTGTAATGCTTCTGAAGGAGGAAAAATATAAATCAGCAGGAAGAGCCTGAAATCTAATCTTAAAGATGCAAAAAAAAGGGTATTCTTTCAGAGCAGAATGCAATTCTGAATGTACTCCTGTTCCTGTGTCACATTTAATCTGGCTGGCAGGGATGTGGAAGGCAAGCTCTAGCAACCTGGGTACATACACAGGATCCCTGGATGGCTCATGCTCTGCCTAGCAGCTTGTGCTATAGCTCGTGCTGTCACCTTGTATCATCCTGTTATTACTGTTACCAGCTTTGTAAGCTAATTTCTGCAAGCTGTGGTATAGCTGAACCTCTATTTTGCAGTGCTCACAATACCTTCAGGGCAGGGGCAGGGCTCCTTCTCTCTGCAGGTGGATTGCAAGTTACATCTTAATGCTTGCAAATTTGGAACAAATGTCCACCTCCATCATGAAGAGATCTGTCTTTGTGGGGGAGGTGTGAGAGTGAAACTGTGGAGAGAGCATTTTACCCACGTGTGTGAGGTAAGTCCCAGCAGAATTGAGCTGACAGCGCTTTGTTTCCGGGCAGATCCCCCCAGGAAGCGCGTGGACTCCCCAATGCTGAACAGGCACGGGAAGCGGCGGCCCGAGAGGAAATCCATGGAGGTTCTCAGCGTGACAGATGGTGGATCCCCAGTTCCTGCTCGCAGAGCCATTGAAATGGCACAGCATGGACAGAGGTGGGTCTGTGCTGCGCCCAGGAGCCCTGCCTGCCTGGGTCTGCTCCCCCCCTTTGTGTTACACATACAAAGGAGCTGTGGGGCTTTCCCGTTTGCTCCAGCACTCATTACACCTTCCAGTCACACCTGCAACGTGATCTGGCAGCCAGCAGTGCTTGTGCAGAAGTCCTGCCAGGGACTTAAGGGTTCTGTTTGCTTGCAGTTATTCCTCAGGAAGCCACCATGTCCTCTGGGCAAGACCCATCTCACCCCTTTTTAATTATTGAGGGTATGGGCATGCATTCTAAGCTTGCAATACAGGCTGGCTGGGCAATGGGAACACATGAGGGCTTTGGGAGGTCTCAGACACATGTGTCCTGTCAAACAGGATAAATTACCTTCTGCTTGTTCTTCTCTGTCTCCAGAGCCTACAACAGGAATCTAGGTGACTATCTGGGATTAGGTTCCTAGCTTTTGGGCACCTGAAGTTAAATGAACACCATGCTCCATGTCATCAAAACAACTTGAATCTGAAAAGCCCTGTCCAGGCATCTTGTAGATGCCTCCAAAATGTGCTGTCAGAGCCAGAATGCATCTGAAATGGCGCATAAATCACCACATGCTTGTAAAGTGATGGAATATGTATAATTGTCCTCTTTTCTATCAAAGAAAGTGTCAGTCTTGTGGAGAAACAGCAGAGGAAAATGGTGTCTCCTCAAGGCAAGTTCTGGGAGAGTAAGTGAACTGTGGAAATTCACTTATGTGAACCATGGAAGTTGCTTCCTCAGTCCCTATGACTAGCCTAAGGGAAGCACATGCATTTGGTTTCACACTTGCATTAATCAATCAGTATAAAGAACACTTCCCATATATGAATGATGATGATGATGATGCTGTAACTTCTGTTTCAGTTTTTACATAATTTTTTATTTGTTCAGCTCTTAAGATCTGTTAAAAAAAAAAAAAAGCCTGCTGTGCCCAGAAGCTCCCTTTGCTGACTGGGAACTGGGAGAAGAACATGAAATAATTTCACAGATATTCCAGAGGTCCCTAGAATTGCTGGAAACTTTTCCTGGCAATTGTTATAGTTCTATCTGCAGTGAAGAAAGAATGGTGATTTCCAGAATCTGCTAGGACTTATTTCAGACTGGCTATGTGACCTTGAGACTGCCATAAAGACTTCTTGACATATTGTAGGTTGGGAAACCTGTCTCAAATATGTGATTTGGTGTGAGGTGTGGGTGAAGGAATTGTTCAGGACAGGGTGTGCTCAGTGTTCCTAACAGGCCTTAAAGGAGTAAGGATGAGCACAGCACTGACTCCTTGTTCCACCTGCAGTGTTTACTCTGCTGCTGGGTGATGGGGGGGACATGAGGCCTCCAGAGCCAGGCAGAGGCAGATCACTTCTCCCCACCCCAAAGCTCCTTTACAGGGAGTGTCCGCTCCTTCACAGGGAGTGTCCAACTGAATGGAACAATCATGAGGTGTTAAATTGACCACAGCATTTTCTGAGAGCTGAAATGATTTCTTTCATATCTGAACTTTGAATTTGGGTTCAGAAGCCTGAAGAGGCAAAGCTGTGTCTTGCTATCCAAAGTATTTCTTTTGCTTTTAAATGTCTCACTCAGTTCTGCGCATGAGGAAACAGTTGAAGTCAAAAGGTCTGGGATAAGTTCAGAGCAGAGATATATCCAGGCTACATATCAGTAAAGAAGGGCTTTGGCTTAAGGAGGAAGCAAAACCTGCAGGCACAAAAGAGATATGGGGCAATGCATACCACAGGTCAGGAATGGACATAAAAGTGTGATTAAGGATAGAGAAAGGGTTGTAATAACACCATGATTGATGATGATGGGCATGGTAGTGCTTGTTTTCGAAGGGGTTAAAGGGAAGTTGTTATTTTACTCCACGTGTGAGCTTCCATAATTCATCCCATGCACATGCAGAGATGACAATGGCACATTTTGTGCTGCTGGCAGCACAGTCGTTCATAACACGAACTGGCTTCACTAACGAACCCCACTGCATGGGGAGTGTCTGGGGACAATGCATTGCTGATGGGGCACCATCTGTCAGAACACTCAGTAACAAAGTGACAAGTGCCTTCCACCAAGAATGGGGACTTTTAATGGCTAGGTGCATATTATATCCCATGAAATGACCCACTGACAGTTGGTTTTACAGCAGTAGGGTTTAGATCCCCAAGGGGAATGCTTTTTTAAGAATTACCTTTTTTTTGATCTCAAGAGACAACTATTCAGTGCTTTTATCCTACAATACCACCAGACTGACCATGGAATCAGGTCTCCTATTTAAACACAGATGACTTGCGTAAACATCTGGAGAAACAGTGCCATTGCTTCTTCCTTGAGCTGGCAAAGATATACTTCTGACCAGTGGGCAAAACACACCCAAGTGTCTTGTGATTTAGTCCTACTTTCCTCTTTCCCAGTAGTAAACAGATATTTGCTTGCATAAGGAGGATTTCTGTTACAACCTCGGGTTTACATGTCTGTATCATGATCTGTGCTTTTGGTAACAGTGTGGGGGCCCTACAAGTGTCTGATCTTGGCTTGTTTAGGGCATATCTTTCCACTGAAATTTAAAACTTGGCAGCCTCCAGCCTCCAGACTGAGAAAGTATTAAGTGAAAAACATAATCCTTCAGTGACTTGGTTTTGAATAATGGACGAGGAAAACTCACACAAAAGCTGCTTGTGGAGCTTACAGGCTCCTTGAAATGCTTGTGCCAACCTTTCCAGGTGTTCTCCAATGGATCCTTGTGATTGGCAAAGTTGGTATGCACAAATTCTAACCCCTCTAAAAGTGGTGACTAAGTTTTGTTAGTTCTTGGGTTTCCCTGCTAGTTGTCAACTAAACTGGGTTCATAATTATATCTTAATTACTTCTGCTGTTCTGGTATCCCCACCTCTCAGACTATCTGATATTTCATTGAAATGTCAAAAGAAAAGAAGTAGGTTCTGAGCTTAGTTTAACATCAGCTAATTTGTCCCTTGTGCTAAAATCACACAGACTAGGAAAAATTCCATGGGAGCAAGAATCCAGCAGGGATATGGCGGAAATTTTCAGCAGCTTTGCTGTGAGAGTCCGAAAACCATTCTAAAATGGGCTTCATTAACTATTCATTTTCTTCTAGTTTTTGAAGTGGAGAGCTTGCATGAGAGATCAGCTAACATTAGGAAGCAGTGTTCTGTGAAACAGTGAAGTGAAATATATTACAGAGACCTGCCCTTTTAGCAAAGCACAGGGAATTTCACTTCTAAGCTGCAGGGATTCAGACCCAACATGAGAAAGAAGGGCATTTCTCTATACACTGAGTATAAGGAAGAGAGTTGCGAGTGGCAATGGACCCTATAAATTAGAATACAAAATGGATTACTGTTCCTCTAAGAGGCTCTATGGTCTGATTTTAACCTTTTCTGAGAGCATGCTTAGTGTTGAGGTCTTCTGGAAAAGTCATGAGTAATGAATGCTTTGCAATTAATGCTTCAGGTGTGTTCTGTTTTCCCTGGACACTGTGACAAAGTAGATGGTACCTGGGTTTTAAATTAAATAAAGGAGAGCAAGGTTTACAGGTATGCATGGGGGAAGTCATCTTAGACCTCGGAAGTCAGGGGAAGATAATGAACTTGAGCACTGTGTAGGCTTGAGCCATAACTGTAAAGTAAAGGAAAGGTTTTTCAGAGCGTTGCTTAAAAAGGGGAGGATGGGTTGGGGGACTGGGTGTCCAGTGTTGCTACAGGTGACTCTCTTTTATCTCTCCACACTAGTAACTGTGTTTTCTCGCTTTGTTCCTGCCATAGTAAAACAATGTTCAGTAAAAGCCTGGATATCTCTGAAGCCAATCCCAAATTCAACAAAGAAGAAAGGTATAAACACTGACAATATGTTCCTCTCCTCTACCTCACTGCTGAGACCTTAAAGATGCAGTACTTACCTTCTCTGTGTGGGGACAGAGCTGTTCTCTCTTTCCTCTTTAGAGAGAAGCAAAGAGGGTGGGATATTTACAGCTCCACACTATATATGTTTTTGTACAGTACCATTCATTTGAGGCTATCCCCAATGCAGCCTTGGACTGTACCAATGATTTCCCCACTCAAATTTCATCCTACTGCTATTTTCTGGTTCAGTTCTGCCATGAGTAGAAGTTCTGCCCAGGGTAGAAAATGTATTTGCTTAAGACTCCTTTGGGAAGGATTGGAATATAAAACATTAGGAAAGCCCAGAACGTTCCACTCTGAGCATTAGAGACAGCAGCACAACTGAATGAGTGACAACAGTGGTAGGAAAATTTGGAAATTCAGTCTGATAGACAAAATATTAAGGACCTCTGGTAAGAGACAAACTCTTAAAGACTACCCAGAGGACACAGGAGGTTGAAAACAGAGTTTTTGGAGGATGATTCTAATCCAGCAGTTCAAGTGACAGATGCTGAAGAACAGCAGAAAGGGTAACACCCAACTCTCAACAGAGGCACGATGGAAGACAGGTAGGCCACCACATTTACAGACTTTAAGTGGACTTATGTGGGTCCATGAACACAAAAAAAAAGTTCATACTTTTGTATAGGTTTTTAGTGTACATGCTGTTTCTAAACTTTTGGTCTCAGAGGAAGAGAATTTTTCTCTGTGTTGAAAACTGGCATCCCAAAGGATAACTCTTCACCAAAATGTAATCCTTACACATTTTGGACAAACACTAAGTTTACCCAAAGGTTACAGGTGTGGCATATGATTCAAAAAGGGAGGAGCAATGGCGTCCTTAAAGGAACCAATGGACTTTGCAAACCATTCTTATTTCCATTTCTCCTTTTCACAGAAATATTTCTATACAGAGGTAAAGGTGGCCTTTATGCCTCAGGAGAATTGAAGGATGTGTGAGGGACTGTTTTGGCCTTTGGCAGTCTGGGACAGTCTTCTGTGATCAATGTTTCAAGTCCTGAACCTGCCACAGTGAGGAACATCGTGCATTTGCAGAAGAGATTGTGCCTCATGTAGTGTGTAAAGCACCCTCTCTAAGGTGCCAAAATACCAACAAGCATTGGATTGGACCTAAATTGTTAGCAACCTTGTAGTTCCACAGCCATAAAGAAGTAGTGGTTATACAGCCTTTAGTGGCTGGGCTATCCTAACTGTTAGCATAGACATGGAAATTCCTGTTCCTTTCTCTGATACTCCCTGTGTGTAAGTTCTGCTCTTTAATATGTGGCACTTCTTGCATTAAAAGTTAGTCTAGGGTTATTCCAAAAGTGAGATTTTTCATAGTAATTAGGAATCGGGTCCAGTAAAAGAGATGCAGAAATTTTATCTGTGACAGGAGAGGAGTCTTTCAGCGGATGTTCTGAGTACCATTCCTTGTACCTTTGTCCTTTTCTGGCAGCTGCTACAGCTGTGTTAGAAGCAGAAGAAATGACACTTCTGTATCTTCTGTGGGAATTCCTTAAATCCACATAGGCATTTTGTGTTCCTTCTCAAAGGTGGTATTTTTCAGAAAACAGGAGGAGAGGGTTAGAACACTGCATGAGGATCACCCACAGTCCTGCTCATTCAAGGACCAGGCTGAATTTTTGAGGACCACATTCACTGTGATCTTACCTCCCTCCCACTTCTAAGAGTTCAAGTGAAGGACCTCAGTGGTGGGAATGGGAGAGAACCTGGATTCTAGATCTGTGCACAACCACATGAAAGGAAGGGGTAGCCAGCAAAGAGGACCCCAGCAGAATGGGGTCTCATAAATCAGGGTGGCCATTAAATTTTTGTTCAGTGTTTAATTGTCCAATTTTATGATACCTTTTTTAAAGGAATACTGCATCTTTAAGGGTCCCTTCCCTCTAGATGCACATGGTTGTCTTAGTAGCTGAGGCCACTGTCCCTTTCTTTTTCTTTTTCTTTCTGACTTTCTTTCACCCCCTCTTTCAGTGCTTCTCTTCTTCTGTATCTGGGTTGCTGCAGCTCCGTAGTTCACTTGCTTCAGTATTATAGGGAATGCACATGTCTGCGCTTCTGGGTCTATTGTGTCCTGGGATTGTTCATTTTTTTTTAAACCTCATTCCCCCTTTCCTTTACCCTATTGTCAATTTGCTTTCCATTCTCTGTTAACCTCTTCAGTGCCTTCCCTATTGGGAAAATGACTTGAAAGAAACATTATTGAACCTTCTTGCACCCATTCTATTTACATTTGACTATTCTGCATGTGTGAATATGGGTGTATTTTCTGTATAAATATACACACAGGTTCCAGTATATGCAATGGGTGTCAATTTGCTCTTGTCAGTTACATCACCGTAGATAGATTGGTACAGGTATAATTGAGGACAGCATTTGTTCCTAAATATATACATGTATTTGTATATATATATATGTGAATTAGATTTTACCCAAATTTGCACTCCACAGGCTGAAATATAAATGGAGTGTCACTCAAACACATGAAAAAGAACTTACTGTAATGCTTCTTTCCACTTCTCTATCAATGCATAGCACAACAGCTTTTTTGTCTTATTCTGACTGCATTTTCATTTTAACTGTTCCCAAAACTGCCTTGGTGGCTCAGCCCAGCACTTGCAATGTTGATGTAACTGGAGGCATGACTAGTTGCACTGAGCAGTAAACTGTGAAATCTACTGAGCATATATTAAATTTGGCATTTCTGTCTTGTGGCGAATGGATTTTCCTCACCCAGCCAGAGGTAGCTCTGGCAGCTTGGGAGCCTCTTGTTGAAAATGGAGAGAATGAGAGAGAGAAAGTGGCAGAGAGGAAAAAAAGCATTGCACCTAACTTGAAAATAATTTGGCTTAATAACACCAAACCGTTTTTTTATTTCTAATCTAATCTTTGTTAATGTGAAAAGGTGGTGACATTTTCCTGAGTTTGCTTACCTGCACCCCTGAAAACTTAATAACCTGACAATTCTATTTCCATTTTGAATGCTTTGGTTAGTAGATCAAAATTAAGAATACTGATGTTTTCAATTGTCACTAGCCTTCAAAGTCAACGTGCCAGAGATTCAGTCTGCTTTTAGAACTGCTTTTTCAGACTCTTTTCAGCACAGCATTGATTTATTCTCCATTCACATTTGAAAGATTTCCTTTGCAACCTACAAGACCCAGAGACTGAATTTATTTTAAATGAAAAATGAGATCCTGGAGCACAAGATGGCATCCACAGAGATAAGTGCTGGGTTGCTGAGCTGGTATGTTCTAGCTGATCTGAATTCCTGACTATAAGACCATCATGACTAATAAGGCAGTATCAAAGCAGATTCACAGCTTGAGCTACAATCTTGTACCCTGGGCTCCCAAGCTGGCTCAGAAATGCATGCTTTAATAACCAATACATTTCACAGTTCATTCGTGGCAAAGAAAAAGTACTTCTTACCAGGCCAGCTTGGGGGACAGAGGGACACTGCACTGAACAAACTGGGACAAAAAGAACAATTTCCTGGACAACAGTGTGATATAACTGTGCCTTATGTAAGAGGCAGAAAAGAAATGCAGCATGAAGTATGAACCCCATTGCTCTACTGACTGCTTTAATTTGGAGTTGGCTGGGAATTTTTTTTTTGCAGCCTTAGTGTGTGCCTCTCCATATTCCCCAGTGCCAAAGTTGGATGTGTCTGCAATATGTGAGTGGGACAAAAGTTGTTTTCTGGTGAATGAAACTGTCCCCCTAGTGTTCCTGGTCTCTGGAAAGACTTAGGCACCGGTGGCAATGATTGTGACCATTCAGTTCTCCGAACAGTATTTCACTCTGCTTTTCCTACTCTTCTCTCCACCTGCCTCCACACCCCTCTCTCTTTCTTTCTCTCTCCCTCTCTCTTTATTTTCCCTTTCCGAGGATGGCGAGTGCTGATCCATTGGGGTAAGCTCTAGTTTTGGATTATTCCTCTTGCGGGACCTGTTGTAACTTTGTAGAGGAACTTTTCATTTGCAATTTCCAAACACAACACAGGTTGATACAATTCAGAGACTGAGGCTTTACAGCAGGGAGAGAGAGAGAGAGATGTGGGAAGAAGCATTTTTGGTGCTTTTGTGTGTGTTTGTGTGCTTTTATGTTGGAGTCACACTCCATATAATTTACTTTTGGGTTATTTTTTTGTTCTCTTATTTGTCCCTCTATTTCAATGTCTGTGGGCACAGAAAACTATCCTCAGACACTGTGCAGATACCAGACGCCTTCTGAGAAAGAAACCCATTCCCTGTTTAGCACTTTTGTATCTGTTTGGTATTTTCCAGTTAATTTGAATCCTAATTTATCCAGTTTTCTTCTTTTTCTTTTTCTTTTTTTTTTTTTTTTTTTTTTTTTTTATGAAACTGAATCCCATCCATGTTATTAAAAAAATGCTGGGTATTCCCTCTCTTCTTAGAATATGTTTTCTTAAGAGGTGAACAGATGGCCCTAGAGACAGATATATCTTCAAAGCTCTGTATTTTCAATAAAGGCAGTATAGGTACAGCTAAGAATGCAATCATGCTTCAAATTATAGTTCCATTTATAAATACTTAAGAGAAGGAGAATGTTATATTAATAAATGATTTAATAAAACCATTGTAAGAGATCATTACAGACTACAGTAAAAACTTCTTGAGAGGGTACACATTGAGAAAGCTAATTAGCACCAGTAACATTTACTTCTCATGTTTGCAGCATGCTTCAATATCTGTTAATCCTTTCTAAACTATTTATAGATGGAACTTTAGTATAATTGGCCAATTAAGGAGGGTGGTGCTGTTCAACATCACCATCTGTATGGGCTGAAAATAAGAAGAGGTGTGTTACCAGCACCTGCACTTCTTCCTCTGCACTCTCTGTAAGGCTTCATCTTACAGGTGGTTGCTACCATGAGCAGACCTTCTGACTCAAGCATGAGTATTCCCAGTAAGAGCTGTCACAGTGTTATTTGCATGGCTGGGACTGTAAGACTGTGGAACATCCAAGGTATTCTATACATATTCCCTGAATCAGGGGGTGAGGAAGCACAGTTTATACCTTTCAGACACCCAAAAGTAAGAGTGATGAGATTCAACACAGCCTGACTGCTCACCTCTTGCATGTTGATTCAGGTCATTGTCAGGGGTCTCCTACCCTGAAGTTTCAGTTTAGATCTTTTTGGCTTTGAGTGAACAAGGAAAGAGGAGTATCAAATTCCACCCAATTCATGCTTGAAGCAAATAAGACGTTGGCTGGGTATTTTCTGGAATGACTTGCAAAACCACACATGGAATCAAACCAATTCAAAATTTCTAAGGCATTTCACCCAGGGACACAAGTCTGATGCATCTCTGCACGCTGCATGCATGCTGCAGGCTCCCCTTCTTGGAAGCATGGCTCCAGCTTGACCAGCTGTATTCAGCATCCTGGTAAAACTGTGCTATGAAAGCAAGTTCTGCTGGGACTGCAACAAGGTACCAAACTCATAACAAAAAGCTCTAGGAGATGGTTATTCAAAGAAGAAACAAATGCCAAATCTGACCTAGATGTTAAATTCATGCTGTGAAGCTTTTATGTTCTGCTAGTGTGTCCTAGCAGGGGCACTGCTTAAAGCATTTGGGAACAGATCTGAGAGAAGGGTGATGGAGAGATGCTCTGTACATGTGCTACATGTGCAGTGCAGTTACCAGGCCAGCTGCACTCTCCTGTCTCCTGTTTCTCTCTGTCTGCACCTCAGCAGTGTCAGGCTTCAGCCCTGCACCTCTCAGGAAATTCTGCATTCTCTGAAACCAGCTGGAAACTGGATTCAAGCCCCTCAGTTTCAGAAAACTGGTCTGACATGAACTGGGCCTTGCATGGCTTCTGCTTGACAGCAGCTGGCTAAAATGAGTACAAAATTACTTTAAAATGAAGGACCTTTCAACTTTGATACTTTGAATTATCAAATAGATTGAATAAGGTATAAAATCATCACAGCTACAAACTCCAGCCCACACACGCACATTTCGTTTCAGTCCTTTGCCTCTCTCTTTCATAGCTCAGCTGTCTCCAGGTTATTGTCAGTCTGTGGAATGGGAGGAATAGCCTGCAATGATCTGTCCACCTCATGTTTAGAGAGCCCTCTGCATCTTCCCCCTCCTAAACCTTGGGTCTGCCTCCCTTATGTTTTGGGGTTTTTGAATTCCTCCCTCCAGGCTTGTCTAAACAACTGTGTCACTAAAGAGTCTCTTCTTGGGTCTCTAAATCTGGCAGTTGTGTTTGAGGGAATGCTCTTTATCTGAGCAACTGCACAAATAGAAAGCTTCTATTTTCAACAACCTTTTGATGACTTCCATTGAGTTAATGCACAAGCACACAGGAAAGCAAAGCACAGCAAAATGAGTCACACACAGTGTTCACAGTTTCCTGGATTGTTGCATTTAGTATTAAGTTATTGGAATAATTATAGATTTAATACTTCCAGTAACATTTAATGCCTGTAAAGACTCTTAGGAGGTTACTCACTAATAAATACTTCTCACTAAATAAATGTATTTCATAGCCATGGAGATGATGTCGTACCTCTTTCCACACAAAAGACGTAAGAGTCTGCCATATTAATGCTGCCTGTAGGGCCTCAAACTTTCATTTTCTGGTGAGGGGGCTAAAAATTTAAATTCCTGTTCTTTCATTACAAAATTTCAGCATAATGCAACATTTTCATTCCTTTCTTTTGGCCCTGTCCCAGTTCTGTCCACCTGACTCTGAGATACAGGAGCAGTGCATGTGATTGTTTTTTACAAACTGAATTACAGCATTGCTTAGCTGAAATGATCTTGATGAGAGGGACAAATCTGTCATTTTTGCTTGTTAGCACTTTTTGTACTGGAGTACAGAACCACATAGTGGGGCATGGTACTGAGTTTTTATAGCTAGCTTGAGAATCATATCCTATTCGTAAAGGTAAATTATGGAAGATTTGTTAAATTAAAGAAGATGCAAGGAAAATCTCTTCAGTCTTGGTGTCATATCCTATACTACCACTTTCTGGTAAAGGAGGAGGACTTCTGAAAACATATAGCTTTCTTTTCACCCTGACACCTAAATTGAACACAGGCTTTTTAAAATTCTTTCCACTGCTCCTATATACAATTTCCAGTGTGGACAAACTGAAGCTTGCTATAGGGCCTGCTTTACTTCTTACATATTTTGCATGTAAATCAGCAGCAGAAATAAATCTTGTTCAATAGCAATCATGTGGATACTGAATGCATTTCCAGGAGGATTTCATACTAACTGTCTCTTATGTCCTCTGCCTCAGGCTCCTAGGCTGGATGAAAGCACAGTACACAACAACAATTTTTCAAATATTGCTTCCAATAAAGAATTGGGATTTGGGAGGTGGGGACTGCCATATTCTGCCCTACATGTGTGTGATCCTTTTTGCAAAAAAATAAGAGGCAATGGGGTTGGGAAGTGAGAATTCAGGACTGTTGGAAACACCTGATTGCGAAAAGGAAATAGCAGAGTGTAACTCTTAAGCAAATATCCTGGAATTCAGGTGAGTGTCAGAGAGGACGTTCCCACCACAATTAAGAGATGGTGGAAATAATTCCTTTAAGTTGGTATGTAACTGCATCTCTGGGCACCTGAATGCCTTCCACATTTGTCCAAAATAATCTATGGATTCCTCTTTTAATTCATAGTGTGGAAGAAGCTTTTCCTGATGATTCATGCAAGGAACATTTTAACTAAATGGACTTCCCATCTGCACAACACATCTGTGGTGCAGTCAGCTACTTCACTTATAGGAGAGGCACATACAGTAGTCTTTCAAAAGTGGAGCAGACAGTTCTCCCCTTAAAATTACTTTGCATAAACCTTTATGAGTGCCCCAGATCTTGATGGTACAAATTTAGGTTTAATCTAGTGTGAAAGAATGCCAGGAGTGAGCCTAGTTTTTACTGCTGCACTATGATGGGCAGACTACATCAGGGTACAAGAAAAAAACCTATGTGGGAATTTTCTCATAGAATGAGTGCCCCAGATCTTCACAGTGCCAGCTGAGATTTAATCTGGCCAAAAAAACATTCTGTGAGTGAGCTTCTGATTTTCACCTACTTAGTGTGATGGACAGACTGCAATGGGATACAAACAAAACCATCAGGATAGAGGATACAAGTAGAGAAAACAGGACCTGCCATTCTGTTCAGTTGTAGCTTATTTTTTTCCTTGGAAAAACTTCCTCTTTTGCAGTTCACTTATTTTTAAAGAATTCTGCCACTCAAACTTATTTAATAATGAATGTCTGGGAGACCATTTTAGAGATCGTTTTTCTGCTTTGTTCTACAACAGCTGGACAGAGTAAACTGATACTGTTTATGGTCTAAATTTGTTTTATATTCTTATGCATAAGTTGACATCCAGTATCTGACCTATATAAATTTTTAATGTATATGTGTGTAAACACAGACAGACACATATTAAAATACATACACCCATACACTTCGTTTTCTACAGGAATTTCACCTTTTCATGTTTGTTACCTGAAGGCAAGTAGTTGTTTTCATGGCTCTTGTTATAGGTAGGTTATTATAGGTAGGAAACATTGATAGTTTTGCTATATTGACACATTGCTGCATGGTGGTTGTTGAATAAATAGGTTCTCAGCCAAATTCTCTCCTGTAAGATGTTTCAGTCTTCAAGACAACTTTCTATTTAAAAAGGATAGAAAGCAGCTGCCTCTGGGGCTCACTCATGTACAGTCACACATAAGGTGTGGGGTTTTTTCTGCAGGGCAGCCCTCCTCCTAGGAACTTCATCTGCTGAAGTGTTTGTGCAGTCTGGCCTGTCTGCTCTTCCACTAGGTTTAGCATAGCACATTTGCACATTTTATTGTCAGCAGCTGACATTTTCCATAGGTGGCCTTTGCTGCAGAGCATAAGACCATTAACAGTATAGGTGACCTTGTCAGCAGAGAGGACAGTTCACTCTCCCTTGACTGGCCTCTTTCTGAGGGCACCTGAGCTGTAATTTTGATATTAGTAAAGTCATCAACAAAAGCAGAACTCGTTATCCACAGAGAAGACCTGGCTCGCAGGAGCAAGAATTCTCACTGGAGAGCAAAGGTGTGAAATCCATCAGTGAAAAGCTGGAAAGGGCTAAGCCAACGCAATCTTTGATTTCAGTGGGAAGTCATCATAAAAAATTATTGTGTGCTTGAGTCAAGGAGACTTGGGGTTTTATTATCTAGAAGAACTCCCTACCTTTGTGTCTTGTACACATGGTGCTTTTCCATGTTGCTTGTGACAGAGAAAGTCTCATTTTGTAACTGCCAGCACTGTGCAAAACAGAATTTCTAGCACAAGTTTGAATGTCTTCACCATGCTTTTGAATTGAGCTGTTCAATTTGCGCAGAGCAGACCTAGTAGCTTCCATGTGCTTGATGACCAAAAAGAAAGTAGCAACTGCCTTGATTGAAAGGGATTACAGTATTCTCCCTGAGCAACAGCATTTCTTTGATTTGGGGTGGAGGGACAACTGAAAAACATGACAATGGTGAAAGGAAAGAAAAGGAAAGAGTTATGTCCTTTTCCAGTGACAGCCTCCCTCCTCTTCCTCACTTCATGCCTGTGCCTGTGGTGGCTGATGTTCAGGGTTGTTACTTGTCCCAGTTTTCTGAGGGATGTTTTCCTTGTTGTGTCCATCCAGGTCTCGGTCAATCAGCGGAGCATCGTCTGGGCTCTCCACCAGTCCTCTCAGCAGTCCAAGGGTAAGTGCTGCTGCTCCAAGATCTGTTGGTCCAATCCACTCACACATGCTTGATGCTTTTTGACATCTGTTGTGCCAGAGCTGTGGCTCTTAGCTGGGATGTTTTGCTTTTCCTTGGCAGCTTGTAAATTTTCATGGTGGTGAGGGAAATGTTACTTACAAATGCAGGTGGAGAATTTCTCTTGCATGTTCCCTGCACTGTTAGCAGGGATCTCACTGTGCCGCTGCCTTTTTTCAGTCTCTTAAGCACACAGAATAACATTGCCATGACTAAACACTCCATATCCAGCTGAGGTCTGCATATAGCCTGTTTTCAGACCAAGTGATCAGGAGCCATTTCACAGCTGCCTTCAATTAGGTCACAGTAAAGCACCAAAGCATGCTGGTTATCTTCTGTTTGCCTCAGAATAGCTCATATTAGGAAGTCAGAGAAAATTATTTACACCAATTTCAGGGCTAGGAAATTTAAAAGGAAAGTAAGAAGCTGACTGACTAGGATGAGTAAAGAACATTCAAATCCCTATAAACAAGGTACCTTCCCATGCCCTTTTTAAGCATGCAGTCAACTAAATACTGATACTGAACTAATTCTGATACTCAGCCAGTGCAACACATGCTTGATACTACATTTATTGTTAAGTTGTAACTGTTTCTAAATGCAATGACAGAGGTCTGCCAATTCTTGTTAACTTATTTAGGGATAAAAGTGAGTATTCCTAGTGCTTGAAAAGGTCAGCTAAGTCACTTTAAGACTGCAGTGCCTAACAAGAGTCTAGACCCCATCAAAAAGCCTGTTGGGCTGTGACAGTGCATGTTACCTAAACGTCTGGCCCAAAGTCTCTGGAGGATTTCTACATACTTCCCATGACTTCATGAGAAGATGCTATCCCCCACTAGAAATTGATATAGTCCATGTCTTAAGCTATGGATACATCCACAGATCTAGTCTCAGTTCTATGAAGATAACATAAATATTCCAAGTATTTGAAATCGCAGTTCCACCCTAAGATTCTGTGTAATTCTTGTGAATAAAGGCACACTGTCAGCTCTAAGTTTATAGTCTAGTAAAGCTTCCGGCACTTTGCTTGATTGAATTACTTCCTGAAGCCTGTTTTGGGCTCCTGCCAATTGTTATCCTGTTTGAAACCAGCATTAAGTGTTCTTGAGGTCTCCTCTATGTCTTTCAAGTCCTAGGGACCAGTGAAAATCCATTTCCTTCTTTCTGCACCAGGACTCCTGGTTGCCACTGAAATGGAGCAGAGGTCTGAGAACTCTTATGCCACTGCAAAATGTACTGGAAAAGAGCATGGAAACAGTGTTTTGCACAAAATAAGCATCCAGTGAAGCAAACTTAAATCTTGATTTCATTAATTGATCTCTTGGGATCAATTTCTGACATCTCAGTAGGACAACATCAAAGAATAAGTTTGACAAGATTGCATAGTCGCTGTATCTTACCATTATTACTTAATAGGCAGTTGATGACTTATTCTTCAAAGGGATTTAGCAATCAGGTGGCATTTTCAGCAGATCATAATGATATTAATGCTGGTCATATTTGAGGCTTAAAAGGAAATGTTGGAATAAAAATCATATTTTTTAAATGTCCTTACCTATGCTTCTAATAGCACCTTAGATTATTGAAAGAGAACATACTTTAAGAAACAAATACACCTTTCACTTTTTGTACTGCTTAGGTTTAGTTCTATGAGAAATTGAATTCAGCAGCAAATAAAAGTTATCGAATTTCACAAGATCTTGCTAATGATGTTCCACATTGCACCAGCTGAAATCGAGACCTGATCTTGTTCTTCATTTCATTATTAAATATGTGGTAATTAAGGGTGCCTTTTCAGATTCTTAATGGCTTAAGAGGGAGTTGAATCATACTTTATTTCTTTCAATTCTCCTTCTCAAGCCATCATACATGTAAAATAGAAAAATTGCAAGGAAACATTTGCAATGTTAATTGAGTTTTATCCATTGGTGTCATTTGCAGATAGTTAATAGTCAGATGCCAATAGTGACTTCCACAAATTAAACACTTTCCTCATCTTTTCCCCTTCCTTGCTCATTGACAATGAGAATTTAGCAACATGGCAGACTTAAGTTTAACTTTACAATCTTAATACAAATATTTTGATGTACTGATTTTCCTTTAATTTTGGTGGCCTAACCCTAAGTTCTTTCAAAACTTTGAAGTAATTTCAAAACTTTGATGCAAACAAAGTAATTTAAAAACTTTGATGCAAACAGCTTAGAGACATAAGTCTTAAATACATTTCTACAGTTTTTAAATATGGCAACATTGTGCTAATCCATCACACCCAAGAAGGAAGTCCCTAGTGAGTATGTTCACCTGGGACTGAGATTTGAGGGAAGCTTACATGTACATGGTATGTCTGGTTAGTTCTTTTTTGAGGCTTTTAGGTGTCAAGTATGGATAATAATAATGGTGATGGTGAAATTTTTCATAGGTAATATTTCGTAGAAATCAAAGGGTAGACCAAAGCTGAATATCTTGAGTAGTGATTTCTAATTTTACAATTATTCCAGTACTTGTAATCTAAGGTGGTAATGGCAATGATTTGTAAGGACTTTTTTTTGTTGTTGTTGTTTTAAATGTGGTTTTTAGCTTGCTAATAACCCTTAAAAGGCTTCTACCCTTCCAAGTCTGTCTATTGCTGTTTGCTGTCAAAGTATGAGTGGTTTCCCAAAATACCTCTTAACATGTGTAAATATTCCTGTTTGGGAAAAAAATCATAATCCCATTTTGATACCTCAGCAGTGGATTATGAACTTTGCTTGTCTTTTTTCTTTTTAAACTATGTCTTACAAAACAATGGCTCCCCCCACCCTCTTCTTAGACTTGGGACTTAATGGCAAATATTGCTGAGACTTTATGACCGAAATTCCAATTATCAAGCTATCCTTCAATGTAATGAGAGATGTTGGAGGAGAAGCATAAAGTCTGATGGAAAGTATCATCTCTTCCCAGATAAATAAATTTACCAGACCTTACTGAAGTTTTTGCTGTAACAGTTTAAAAATCAAACACCAATCTGAGCTCATATATTTCTCATGGTGTTGTGTGCTCTGAAGCTTCCAAGTGAAAGCTGAGCAATTTAACATTCCAGATCAGGGGAGGAGAGTGGGTGCCCAGGTGGCATCACTCTCCCTTTTCCCCCTCTTTCTGCAATGGGTGGCTGCAACTGGTGCATTACCCAGCCAGGGGTAAAGAGGAAGGAAAGAGGTTCTGACTGGTGTGTGCAGTAACTGTGTGTATCCCCTGCCACTCTGTATGTATCACACACCTGTTCTGAGTCTCATCTCTCTACTGGGTTTGCATATGGGCACATGGAGCTGAAAGAGGTGGTCCCTTTCTTGGCACATCTCAATTTGTCTGTGGCTTGAGTGGTTCTTCCCTTTCCTCACCTCCCTACAGCATCGTGCTTCTCTCACTGCAGGGCAATCAGAACAATCCCAGAGAGATGGCATTTCTCTCTTCTTTTTTTCTTGGTTACTTTCCTTTTTTATTTTTTTCCTTTTTTTCTTTTTTTTTTCCTTGTTCCTTTGTTGTACTTTTCTTTCTGTTGTTTTCCTTTGCTGACACGTGGTTGGTTAATATGATGAAGCCTGTTATGACACTGTTGTTCTTGCTGCTGCCGCTGCTGCTGTTGTTGAATATGCTGTGTTCCCAGCTAACTGCATGTCTTTTTTTTGTTTTTTGTTTGTTTGTTTGTTTTCGTTTCTTTGCAAAATCCCTCCCCCCCACTGCCCCTTCACCTCCATCTCCTGTGTCTCCTTGTGACATGGTGCATCTTTGTGACTCGGATGGATTTTGTTCTGACTTTCCTTTCTCTGCTCGCCCGCTCTTTGCGTATTTCACTGTTTTTGATGTGCATGGACACTCTGCGTCTGTCTCGTAGCCTATCAGAAAGTTCTTCATCCCCCCTCAGACCTCCGACCTCCCTTTCTCTCCCCGACCCCAAGTCTCCTTGGACCCTGATGCTTGTAGGAACGCCTCCAGGCCTGGACATGTACTCCAACCAAAGCCAGCACTTCAGCCCAACCCAAAGACGCAGACTTTGCCATCCAAGAGCAAATTGGCTGAAAAACCACTCCAGTCTACTAAATCCAACCCACTCCCTGCCAGCAATGCCAGCGCCCCCTCTTCCCAGAACAACCCTGTGCAGAACGCTCAGGGCCGCTCGCCTGCTGCCGGCTTTAACCCACAGCTGGCCGTTCCTAAAGTGCAGACCAACCCTATGTCTCCTGTTAGATTGCTCCCTTCTAGTACTGACCCAAGCACCAAATCTATCCCCATCATACAGGTCACCCCTCACCCCTCTCCAAGGGGAAGTCCCCTCCCTACCCCCAAGGGGACACCTGTTCATACGCCAAAGGAGAGCCCAGCAGGCACACCCAACCCAACACCACCATCCAGCCCCAGCATTGGAGGAATGCCTTGGAGGACACGGCTCAACTCCATCAAGAATAGTTTCCTGGGGTCTCCTCGCTTCCATCGTCGGAAATTACAAGGTGAGTACTCACCCAGGGTGGTTCTGATTTGGGCAGACATTCAGCAGGAATTTCATACCTCTTTGTGGCTTTGCAAATTCTCTGTACCAAGGACTGAATATTGATGTGGGAAATGAGAGTGATAGCATCAACCAAGCCCTAACCCACGTGTGAGCAGGCTCTGTCATGCCACTGCCCCTGCTGTAACAGCATCTCCTGAGCCCTCTTCACACTCCAGCCATGCAGGTCTTACTGTCCCTGTTGTGGCTCTTAGACCGCAAGAAAAATCTGTCTTCAGTTTCTTCACTTGCTTTGCCCGTGAACCTAGGGCTCAGCCATTTCCCCTGTGGCTGTGCTCCACTGCCTCTCCACAGCCACAGGCTGAGCCTTATGCTGAAAAAAAAAAAGACAGCCAGAGGCAATAGGCTGAAGCTGTCCTTCTGAAGCACAACTTTTTTGATCTTGGTTAATGCTTTTTTTTGCCTCCTTTGGTAATTGGTGCAAAAATCTCCTTAATACAATCAGTGGTTTCATATCTGCTGGCCTAGTTCAGTTTTCTAAGTCTCTAGAGCATTGAGATGTGCAAAATTTTCTTCCTCAGGCTCCAGGTGGCTTTTTTGCATGCCAGCAAAGGGCAGACAAAGTCACATGCCTTATCCTTGGATGTCAGCAGCAGCTATCCCAACACCCTGTGGTTTTCCAGAGTACTGGGATGTGATCCCATGGGAAAGGAGGATTACAGCCATGGATTTTGAGCTGTGATGGTCATTGCCATTGCCACTGGGGTGGTCAGAGAGCTGCAGAGAATGGCAGCAGTGGCTGAGCTGCGCCCAGCTGGGCTGTGAGGCAGTGGCAACAGAGTTATTGGCACAGTGTGTTTGGGTCTGGACCAGAAACCACTGAAGCCAGTGCAAGATTACCTAATGACCTAAGGGCAGAGTGAGCCTTGAAATGCTTGTTCTAGAGAGATCTAGAGACGTATGACCAGCATTTAAATGTCAGAATTAGCCCGCAGAGGCAAGAGGCAAATGCAAGCAAGTGCAGAATTGTTTCATTGGTGTACAAGCTGAAAATGGAAGGTGTACTGAATCATATTTCTTTTCTCCTCCCTCTCTTTGGCTGTCCGTGCATGAGCAGTACCTACACCAGAAGAGATGTCTAATTTAACCCCAGAATCATCCCCAGAGTAAGTATTTTGCCCTTTTTTCCACCAAATACCAGTGTCATTTCCTGGCCTAAATGTCATAAGCTGACATATTACTGTTCTGGATCAGTATCTGTTTGTAACCTGTTGTCCTGTGGGTGTGACGGAGGTGTGAAATTATTCTTTTGATGAGGACCCTACATCAAATCTATACCTCAGTAATGGCAGGGGGGGTCAACAGATGATGAAACAGTCTCCCAGTAACCACCTCATGTTCTCACAGCTTTCTGAATTTGCTGGGTTTGTACCATGTTTCTTCTCTCTTCATTCATTTGGTTGTCAAGTCGATCACTCTTTGAAACTGGAGAGGGTAGTCAGTGGCTTATACTGGCACTAACTGTGCACCAAAAAGTCTTCCTTTTAGTACAGGAGAGTTTGCATCCTCAGGATAGCATGCAGGAGCCTCTGCTAAGATGATTCAGAGGGATCTTTGGCTGCCAGAGTAAATGCAGTGTTAATTCTAGGCAGCAGTACTGGGACATAGAGAAGCTCTTTCATATTCACCAGGCTCATTCCTAAAAGTCAGTGTACATTTCAACCATTTCACTGCACAAATGTGCATCACTGCATGGCAGGTTTGGAAGTCCCTGCCAGAGTGCTGCTCCAAACACTTCCTAATATGCAACAGATGCCAAATTATTCCTTTTTATTTTCACAGCTTGTGTTTGTGCACCCAATGCCCATAGACTTAGCCTGCCAACCAAGGCAATTTGGCCTCTTGTTAAGAGACTTGTATGAAATATTCATGAGTTTTGGATGGGAATTTTGAGCTGAAAGTTTTGTAAATGGTGGCAATGGTATTGTCTTCACAACTTGCCCCAGACCTGGCTTTTGTCTGGTGTGAGAGGGACATTCTATGTGTATAGCTGCAGAATGAGGGATAAAGAGGGATAAACACTTCAGGAGAGGGAGAAGTAGAGATTAGTGAAGTTATTCAGGAAGAAAAGTGGAATACACTGTGTTTTCAACACTTTCAAGCATTTACTAATAGAGAGGCATGAGAGAATTCCATAAAATTGGCACATCATTATCACAGAAGTATACAATACTCTCATCTCACATGTTTTTAAAGCCATTAAAACAGAAAACCTTTAGAATTAAATTTCTTCTCTTCCTTGCATCTATGCTGGTGGAAGTTTTGCTGTTAATTTATTGCTTTCCCTGCTTCCCACTCACTCTTTAAAAGCTGGTGGAGAGAAGTAGTGCCTATCATTTGAGGCAGTTTGGATGCAAGTCAAAGCCTAAGGCCCTCTTTTCTTTTTCTGTATAATTGCCAAATTAATGAGTTCAATTGGGCTGCACCCTGCAGTAAACATAATAAAAGTCATAAAAAATAATGAACTAGATTATACTTTAATGATAGATGTCTGTTGCTCAGTGCCCACTTCCACGTATCTTATTTTTTCCCATATTTTCTTATTTTCTGCAAGAAATAAGATATGCTTATCAAGAGCTGTATTGACCTCATGGGTTGAGTGATAAATACATGTCCTAGCTCTGTCTGGTGCAGCAGTGCCTGCCATTCATTTAACAAACTTGATGATGAGGTAATATTCTTTGACATGTCTGGCTAATGCTGTTCTTTCTCATGTGAAAAAGCCCTAGAAAATGTGTTAGGGATGACATTTAAAGAGACTGAGCTCCAGCTGCTTTAAACCTGCAAAGCTCCATTTGCTTGAGTAGAAATGCTGCTATTTATGCCAGGCAGGTAAACCTCTGGAGGTTACTGATCCATGTGCTCAGAGACAGAGAGGGAACACAGAAGGCTACGTGGTCAGACACTCCAAAAGTAGGGAAAGGAACAACATTATAGGAGTGTTAAATTTGGTGTGAAGTAATAAAGCACCAGCCTCTATTTTCATGCTACTTTCTTTGCTTTTTCATCAAATGGACACCTGATTGGCTTCCTTAGTGTAATCTACATACCCAGACTCCCCCACATATCTCCTATCCCACTCCCCCTTTAAGAAGTTTGCCTTGGTAAGAGAAGATTCTTCATTTTAAGTACATTTTGTTCTGCTTACATTCTGATCTTGAGAGACGCTAGAACGTGTCATTCAGGGTGCTGAGGATTCATATGCATTTTAACCCAAGTTAGTAGCACTTAATGCCCTCTAAGAGGAGAAAAGGCTTTATTGTGGAGTAAATTTATTGTGTAAATTTACTCCAAAACTGTCCCCTCTTCTTAGTGGACCTATTCCCGAACTATAAGAGTACAGCTAGTTCTGCCAGTTTTGGGAAGAAAAACCAGTGCATGTGTGCTGTGTCTTGATTCTGCTCATTACAGAAACAGGAGAGGCCACTGGCATCTATTCTGTCTTATGTGACACCAGCAAAATTATTTTAGTGAATTCAAATGATTTACAAGCTGGAGCATAGCCCAGGCTAGCAGTGAATCTTCCAGACTTGCTATTACTGGTGATAACCTCACCAAGGAAAAGAGCCCAGATGGATTTTGGAGGCTCCAGACCATGTTGAGCAGGGAAAAATACTCCCAGTGTTCTGGGCCCTTGTTACCTGTGCTTGTTAAGAGACCTATAAATGAAGGGCCAGCAAAACCATTAATGAAAATACAAAAATTAAAAGCCATATTTTAAGATGGCAGACTTGCAATTAAATAAGCACACTTTTCCAGGCCCGTCCTTCCCCTTGGTCCCTGGAGTCCATCCAGCAGCCCTGGTTCAGATGATGATACATCCAAGCCCAGGACAAGCAGCCGTTTTAGATGGATAACCAGGTGCTAATTTACTAATGAGCACAGACCCCTTACATGCAGGGAGCTATTGCCCCAGCTCTCCAGGGGCTTGCAGAGTTGTTGTGGTGTGTGAGAGACACATAAGCTAATTAGTATGTAATTTTCTTCCTCACTCTAACCCTGGCTCTTTAACGACCATTTAAATGAGAGGCCCTTTCTCTTTACTGCTCCCTGTGCTAATCTCTGGCTCACTGGCTTATTTACAGCTGCCTATGAATATTTTCGGGAGTGACAGTTTTCCAGCTCACTTTAATTGAGTGGGGGGCACTGTTTTAACCAAATTGCGAGTGAATCTTTCTCTACTCTTATTTTTGGTTGCCTGCAGTAAATGAAGCAAATCATTATTTGCCTAGCTGAGCCCTCTTCCAGGTGTGGTCTTTCTACTGTGTGCATTAAATGGGCAGTGGGGCCACAGCTGCACAATTCGTGGAGCATTCTGAGATGGGGAATGCATGCAAGTTGCTGGACACTGCTGACGTCAAGCTTTGTTCTTTATCCTGAAGGCCTAGGCTTCAAATTACTTTCTTAGTTTGTTCTTCTCTCTCTTAGCCTCTGTCCTTCCTCTGCCTCACTTTGCCTCAGAAAGTGAGGCTACTTGCAGCCTGCTCCAGCTGTTTATTGCTCTGCTGGAAAACTGGTGTGTAGCAATCCCTTTTGCAGATGGCTCTCCTTGTCTGGAGAGATTGTCTTCTTCCACTGAGTGATGGATGTCCATCCTGTTGCTTGCCATACTGCAAACTGGATTTGGTGTTATAAAGTATGCTGTAGAGGGGGTAAAAAAGGCAGTCTCTTGGTGGCAGGTCTTTTAATTTCTGACATTTTCATGCTGAATTTTTTCCTAGAACATGGCTGATTTAAGTGTGGTTTTCCCTGCGTTTAGTTTGGTCCAGTAAGTCTTTGGCTGTGTCTCACAGCTGGCAGTCTCTTTTCTCCTCTCAAAACCACACCTGTCAGAGATGCTACTTTGAGGTCTAGATAGTGTCTCTCATTAACATTCATGTCCCTGCATTCTTCCTTTAGCCTGCTTAACTTAAAAGCCAATGTCAATGAAGTGCATTGGAATGGTTAAACAATAAGCAAAGTCAAACGTTTGCTGATACGATCACTGTGAAAAAACTGAGCAATTTCATTTTGTGATGAAACTACCACCTGATGCTGGAACAAACTGAGGATCGGGACTGCTCTCAGTGGAAGACTGAACTGTGCCTTGCATGGTGTTGTTATCTCCTTTCTTAATACTGAAAATTCATTCCTTTGTAGGCTGGCCAGAGTTCACACACTATATAGACACCGTGAATGAGGCTGATGAACAGAACAGTCTTTGTCCTGGCCTTGTGTAATTGTGCATTTCACTCACTGGTAGATTGGACCTCCAGTGAAATCTACAGCTTGCTTCAAGAAGCAAGGGCTTGTGACTGTACCAGGACACCTTTAGAAAAGCATCTTTCCAAAGGAGTTGCAGTTGGGTGGGAAGGAACCAAAGGAGTTGAAATTGGGTGGGAAGGAACTTAAATCTTTATGTCGCCAGGATCTGCATGTTGTCACAAGAAATTGAGACATCCCTGGAGACAAACCAGAAATGTGTCCCCTCATTTATATGTGTGTTATGTATGCAGTATTCATTGGTATGTTGGCTCACTCAGAAGAGTTACCATTGCTCCTGATTTTTCACTGTTGGTGACACATGCTGCCAGACCTAGGCTGTGTGGTCTGTCATTTCATCAGTTTTCACCAAGTGAAATGTCGTTCTGGATGTTCTGTGATACTATTTCCCACTTATTAGTAGTAATATCATCACATCTGGAGTGTCATCAAAACTTTTTCATGTGTTTTTTAATGTTTTTTTCTAGCTAGGGGCATGTATGAAATAAGAAATAGCATTCCATATTCTAAACATCTCTTTCTTTTCATCACATCAGGCTTGCCAAAAAATCCTGGTTCGGTAACTTCATCAACTTGGAGAAAGAAGAACAGATTTTTGTGGTCATTAAGGACAAACCATTAAGCTCCATTAAGGCTGATATAGTCCACGCTTTCCTCTCGGTGAGTCACCCCAGCTGCCTCTTGGAGGCATCCCTCACTGGTCTGTCCAGGACTCCATGTGCCAAATGTTACTGGACAGGGGCTCTGCTCCTTCAAAAGCATCTTCTGTGGATTTAATTTACATGGCCTGCAATGGGCTGTGTATGAATTACTAACTGTAGATAATGCTCTCTAAGGTGAGAAAAGATTTCAGCCTTCTTGGCAAGGCCTCCAGGTTGCCAGAGTTTGGAATTCCACAGCAGTGGAGCACACTGCTGGCACAGTACCAAGACAATGATTTGCTGCTTTGTCAAATCAGCCTTACAGTCGCTGGCTGAGCAGCAGATTGGGTTTCCCTTTGATGGGTATGCCCTCCACCACTTCAGCCAGACAAAAGGCCTGTCTTACATCTGCACTTGTTACTTTAAATCCCCACTTCAGTGCTGTAAGGCAGAAAGAAGGGTAATTTCTTCTGGTGTCCAGAGTTTCAGTTGTTGCAGATGTGAAGAAAGCAGGGAGAAATTGTCTTTTTTTACTATAGAAAGTCCTTTTTCTCATTATCTAGAGGTACCATGATGAAAAAGCCAGGACAGCAAAGGTATTTCAAGAGGTTTTTCAATTCAAGGTAGTCAACAACATAATTAGAGACTTTTTCCAATAGAATTAAGAGAAGGAAACTTAATTTCTTATAGAGTTTGTTATATTGATTTTTTTCCACAAAATACTGAACTCCATTTTAGTCTTTGTGATTCTGCAATTAACTTCTTCAAAAAAATAGCTGTAACCCTTGTTACTGTACAAGCACACAAGGAGTAAGTGCATTCCAGTAGTGGGCATCAGAGACTGGTGTCCATCCCTGGCTGGTTGTAAGCAGCCATGTTACTCTATCAATTTCATGCATTTAGCTGTGCCTTTGGGTTTGTATTGTTGTATAGTGTGTTCTACTGTCTGTACTGGTGATCCTCTGTGTACCCCACATGTGGCTTAGGTGTGATGTAGGGACTTGTGTACAAAACCAGTGAATTGTCTCTTACAGCAACATCCAAACTTAAATGCATTGTCATAGCCAGCTAATTAATCCCTTAAAGTCAGCTTCTCAAAGAGCTCATCTTCATTTTTCTCCTCCTAGAGATTAGAGACAGATTTCCAAGTAATTTATTTATTTTTGTTTTAATCTGGTCCTTTATGAAGCAATAAATGGAATATGAGTATGTTGTTAAATTTTGGAGGAAAATGTGAAAGGTAACTGCTTGAAAATTAGGAAGTTATGAAATTCCACAGTGGTTCTAAATACACAGATGTTGCATGATGCCACAAAGCTTCTCAGAGTTCTTTTACATATTTACAGAAGTTTGGGTGAGTTATTTGCAGGCGTCCTTTCCCTGTGGATATCCCAAGCACTTCAGGTGTCCTGATGTCTATCTGACATCACAGAATCACCAAGCAACTGAAGTTGGAAAGGCCTTCAGGAGGTCTCCTGCTCAAAACAGGATCAGCTGTGAGATCAGACCAGGCTACTTAGGTGTTTTTTATATTCAGTTTTATATCCCACTGACTTTTCTGTCCACTCCCTTAATATCACCTTTTGGTCAGCAAAAGGCATTTCTCAAAAATGGTGGATGAGTAGGACAAGAAAGACTGACTGTATGAAATTGAGCAACGTGTAAATTCGTAAGTGTGTTGGGTATTCCACCAATATTCAACCCTTAAAGTTAGGTCAGTCCTGTAAGCAGCTGTGCATTCTTCTGTGGTGCCCAGCAACCTGTTCTCTTACTGATTTCACAAGAACACTGTACATTAAAAATTCAAGACCAGAAGCAAATCTAGCAAATGTTACTCATTCTGGAAGAGTGTGTTGTTATAAACAGAATTTTGCAGGGTTTTTTTTCCATTTAGCGCTGGTTCTACTTTCTGCTTCTACCAACCTCTTTCAGATCCCAAGTCTCAGTCACAGTGTCATCTCACAGACAAGTTTCCGTGCAGAATATAAGTCCACAGGAGGTCCTGCTGTCTTCCAGAAGCCAGTGAAGTTCCAGGTGGACATAACATACACAGAAGGCGGAGAAGCGCAAAAGGAGAACGGGATCTACTCTGTCACTTTCACACTCTTATCAGGTAACCATGGCAAAGCTCTAAAATGGGTGCCAGCTGCCTTGGTCCTTGCTGATAATAGAGGCCTGCAAATTGCTCTGCCAGAGGAAAAAATATAACTGCCTTAACCTCAGGAAAATTCAGTCAGGGGCAAGGAGGACATTAGGAACAAAAATGGTGTTGGTAGTGATGGAAATGCAGGGAGGGAAGGAGATTCCCAAAGAGGTGAAGTTGGCACTGCCATGATTAGTGCTAAAATGGCTGTTTTGCGCACCAATTTTGGTGTAACTCCTGGTACTGGCTCCCTGTTTCATTCAGAAGTCTCAGAGTTTCATCTGGGCACTGTGAGGCCATAGTTTCTTCCTTCTGAGTGAAACATACACTCACCCTTTTCTTCTGGGTGGCCACATGTCCCCCACAGGGGTTGCAACAAGGAAACAGACCCCTTCACCTTTTCTGTCTTTACAAAAGGAGCCCCAAAGCCATTCCTCTTCCTGTTGAGCCCTGCACACCATAGCCCCTTTGGCTGAAGGACAGATACACAGTCAGGACACCTCTGGGGACAAGACTGAAGGGGAAGATGCTTGTGATCCTTCCCCTGCAGCCTTGTGTGTGGGCTTGGCTCCCATTGCTCTCACAGCTGCTTGTGCCTCTTCTCTCCTGGCAGGTCCAAGCCGTCGCTTTAAGAGGGTAGTAGAAACCATTCAGGCACAGTTGTTAAGCACACATGACCAGCCTTCAGTGCAGCAGTTATCAGGTAAGTGGCTTCTACCGTCCAGCACCTTCAGCAGGGACAGGAAGGTGAAATGCCTCTCGTAGCAGGAGGCTGAGGGAGACCATCCCTCTGATTACAGCAAAAAAACGAGCTCCATTCAGACAGAGCAGTAACTCCCTGCTCCCACCCCACTCCTCCGTTTCTCATTCCCTCTCCAGTGCTCCCAGCACGTTCCCCAGTTGAACAGCTTCAGCCCTCTGCCCGCCCAAAGAGCCATTTGCCCACTTCTCCATCAAAAGCTGCATCATCAACTGATCTTCCAGATTTTCTCCAGTTCCAGAATCTCCCAGAGTAGGGACATGCTCTAGAGGATACTTGATTTTCAAACCCTTCAGGCATACTTTAGAAACCTCTAACTTTAGTGGGTCCCTGAACAAACTTGAGAGCTACTTTTAACTTAGCCATTAACATGTGGTCAGGAGGTGACTAATAGTTTCCAGGAGTGTGATCCAATTCTCAATACTGTGGTAGCACAAATTATATACTAAGGTTCTGCAGAAGCTCTATTTTATCTATTTGAAAAGTAAATTTCAATTCCTTGTGGTGGTAGAGAAAGCCTTACATGTGTGACCCTGTGCAATGACATCAATCTGGATGTGCAGGCAGCCTGAATTGATAATACTGAAACTGGCCTCATCCCATCATTATGTAGCAGGTGTTCACTCTGAACACTGAAGTGGTTGTACAGACACACACAAAATCTCTGTGGTAACTCTTCTATCCTCTAAAAGGACAGAACAAAGAAGAAGGTGAAAATTGAAAACTTAAGGCAGATAAGCTATTGGGAATGCATCAAGGAAGGAAAAGTAGAGAAAAGCTGAAAGAATGTGCACGTACTGGAGATAAATAGGTGCAAGGTGGAGAGCAGAGGCTGCAGCAGAAGATGGTGAGGCAGAAGGAGCGGGAGATGAAAAGGAAGTAAATAAATACTATGCTTTAGAGCCAAATTCTGTTATTGACCCTTGTGTGAACAAGCCAAGACAAAAGTGGGGGAGTTAAGTTGCCATTGCATCCTCCAATTAAGTCCCAGATGTCCTCGGCTCGTTGCACATATGGGTTACATCCTTCTGGTCTAACTGTGGCTTTAGCATCCAAAGATAAAGTAACTGCACATAGAAGTGTGTATGCCTAGTACCTGACAGAGAAATATGCTCAGTTCAGTGTCCTCTTTGCTTTTGGCCTCCAGCACTGCCTGGTCCTTCTGCATGCTGGAATACAATGGTGCCCCGCACATGGGTTATTCTGTTCAGAAGCAGGGAAAACAAGGACATTATAACTATGGTTGATTCAGGTTTTTTCTGTCTGGACTTTTGAAATTAAATCAAACTCAAGGAAGCAGCTAGAATTTTCTGCTAGCCCTTCCTCCTGGGAAATGCTAGGGCTGAGTGGGTGTGAGGGGATTGAGATAGAAAAGCATCCATTAAACATATTTCATATTACTCCTGATGCATGGACAACATTCGATATTCCTTGTTTCTTCAGGAATGAGGTGTACCCTTACTTTCCTGTGAGGAAAAAATTATTTATAAAGTAAATAACTTGATGATCTCTCTTAACTTCTTCACCCTAATTAGTGCTAGCTACTGAGGCTCTATAGAAAAACTTGAACCCTCTTGCACACTTGCATGTGAAGCAGGATATCTCCCTAAGAAAACCATATTATAGCAGGAATAAAAACCATTCATCTGACCAAGACTCAGGGAAATGTTATGGGCATACTCTGCTATGAAAAATGTATCTGACTTACAGTTTTGCTCTGGTTCTGGAATGAAGAAATCATATTATTTTTACTGCCTGAAGCTACATGAGAGCATATTGTTCTAGCAGGGAAAACCCAGCCTGACCTATAATGCCAGACTAGAACTGATAACTTCACATGGAGCAAAACCAAAATTAATGGTCTCTTGAAATTTAAAATTAATAATTCCCTCAGCTGGGGACTTATCCAGGCAAGACAGCTCACGACACAGGGTATCAAACTGTTCTGTATCACACCACCAAACCTGATCAGGAATATGCAAGTCTCTTGAAAATGAGAGAAGTCAACGTGAAAATTTTAGGTTTGAGCAGCATACAAGAAAGAGAGAAAAGCAAGGGAAGGGAAATAAAGGGTTTGTTACAAAAAAAGAGACAACCTTTGCATCAAAGTAGGGTGGCCCAGTAGTTCGCATACCCAGCCAAGTAAGTAAAGGAGTAAGGGGAAGTAAAAGGGTAAAGAACAGAAAAGTTCACATTCAGCACCTTGCTTAGCTGGGTGTCTGGTTGGAAATGTGTGCAAAATCTTCCTAGAAATTGTCATTGAATTAATCAGCATTTCTCACTAGAAACAAAGCAGTCTTCTCTGTTTCTCTTCTCCTCCCATGGTGCCAGCTCTGAACACCACATAGGGATTGTGGAGGTTGGGCCCCTGTTCGGGTTCATGGTTTGAGGACCCTCTGTAGGCAGTCTACTGCTGCAACAGATTGAGCTCACCCTCATTTAGACTCTCTTCCTCCATGACTCTGAGCATGGGACTGTCCCCTGACCAGCAGCACTGGCTCAGCGCTGGAGCTTTTCCTGGCTCCTGGTGCACAGACACATCCTATGTGTCTTGTCTCTCCTGCCTTACAGAGTTCTGGTGCTCTTACAGGTGGGATGATGAAAACAATCTGTGAAAGATGCATGCATGTAAAGGGAGACCTGCAGAAGGGGAAGATTTAATGATTCAGTGTAAAGCAGAACAGCAAGGCCTAAGGAACATGTGGCAGTGAGAGTCATTCTCTCTGCTGCCCCTCTGATCTGCTGTGCAGCATCCCAGCCCCGTGAGCCGGCCTGCCTGGGTTTCAGAATGCATTTTCCTCTTTTTCATTCCTCCAGTTGACAACAGTGTTTGTAGATGTCATGTTGCCCATGCATCTCTGTGTGTGTGTGAGCCTGTTATGTACCTGATTTAGGCAGATGTGTTTCTGTGTCACACTTGAGCACCTTATAATATCCGTTCCTCCATATATCCCCCTCATTCACTTCCATTTTTTCCTTTCTAAGACTGGCTGTGCCTATTTCTTCTGGCATACTCTGAAGCAGGAAAATAGATTCCCTCCCTTACCTGAAAGAAAGTGTAAATAAATTAAATCAATTCCATAAGTTAATGTAATGCTTCTAAAATCCACTGTCTCGATGGACAAATTTAGTGCAACATACCAGCTTTGTATCCTAATGTTTCAGGAGCTCTGTGCCATAACTGCTGAGACAATACCAGGTCTGTGACTCATAACTTGCGCAGAACAAGTAAATAGGGATTGATTGTTCATTTTTTTCTTCCTGATGAAAGAAACTAGAGGCCAGCATAAGGTAGTGGAAGCCAAGTACCAAGAAAGCCATTGAAAAACATGTCTTCATGAAATCTAGAACTGGTGGAACTCCTCGCTGAAGCAGGTTATGAATGTGAGGGGCTTACAGATGCTCATCTTCCCCTGAGTACTTCTTACTCACAGGGAGTAAGAAGTACTCCCTGCAGAGAAATTTTCATGGGACTGCTAAGCAGAGAAACTACAGCAGGTTCAGGAAATCTCAATGGTGAGTGAGGCAGTGGTAGGAGAAGTGTTCTGTATGCTTGGCCTGCTCTTGTACTCCTGGGTGTCTGTGGAGCTGCTGAGGGACACAGACACCAGATCACAGTATATTCTGAGCTGAAAGGGACCCACAAGGATCATCAAGTGTGACTCTCAGATGGTTTTGGCCTTTGATCTGACCCAGAATAGTTGTCCATGTGTGCTTGTTACTGGTATCACAAAAGCCATTACACTCAGTGAGACCATGAAAGGGCCCCTTTGGGATGGAGTCTCACTGTCTGTGAGAGCAGCCAGCCTTGTCTCTTGTCCATGAATGGCTCTATCCAGGGCCCTTATACTCAGAATCTCTGCTTAGGTAATCCCTGGGCAGACTGCCCTTTGCTGGGATAAAAAGATCGCTCTCCATGGAGGACGATATCTGAGATTTGTTCCTTTTTTTCAGCCCAGCACTCTTTCCATTAAATCATGATCTGTTTTTCTCTGATGCCTTTGCATGAAAGAGTAATAGTAGCAGCTGGTGAATAGGGGCATGCAAAAGCCATCTGTGATCATTCATAGGGTAGCAATTTTTATTTCCCTAATATTTTCTTGCTTCTCTGAGCTTTGGTTTTCAAGTGTGGGATGCTACATATTCGAATTTTTTCCCATTTTTTTCCCATGTACTGGGCAATCAGCAATACTGAAATAACCTTTAAATCTTCTTTGTAAAAGGTTTTCTTTTTCCTTATTATATTTATTGGCTTCATATCAGATTTTAACTATTGACATCTCCAAGTTCAGAGCATCTCGCTGTTACTGCTAGAAGTGCCTGTCATCAGCACAAACAAGTGTTTAGAGACCATATCTAGCTTCAAAACAGGGCAGTGCAAATTCTTCCTAGAGCACTGATCTGTGAGTTCCAGGTATTTTATGGCTCACAAGAGCTGCAGGCTGGCAAATTGCCACCAAAAAAAACAGAAGTAAGAAACCTACAGTTTCCAAATGTGTGAAGGATTTTACCAAAATGGAAAATGGAGTAAGGAGCAAATGAAGAGCTTTGCAGGGTAAACTCCCAGCTGCAGATTCAAAAAAAGGACTCTGCAAATGCCACTTTGGAATTGGATTGCATGTTAGCTTTTTCTGGGGTTCATTCAGGTCTGAAGTTTCCTGCAGTCTTCTGTGACCCTTTATGTCTTACATTCTTGTAGTGTCTAGGGTAATTACTTCATCTTGCTGTCACAGTTCCACCTACAAAAAGTGCCCTGTAATGCCTGGTTGGATTGGCAGAACACTGTGTTTTTGCTAAACAGCTTTAGTATTATTACTGAGCAGCCTTCATTAAAATTAACTGGTAGTCCAGAAATAAAGCATGTAGAAAAAAGTCCAAGCTCTCCAGAGTCTTGATAGGAAAACAGAATTTCAGATAAGCACAGAAACACTGGGGGATTTCAATCTGCATGATAACTGCCTTGGACCAGAGGAGCTGGTGGCTCCCTTGACATCATGTCCCTTAGTGGAGGTGTTTCCTGGGGGCTGTGAGCATCTGGCAGGAGCTGCTCAGTGCTTTCTGGGATCCAGCCCTGGATCTGGAGATCTCAGAGGAGCAACTGTTTGGGTGAGATTTCCTGGGCTGGGATGGGTCTCAGAGATATCAGAAGCGTCACAAACCAGGCAGCTTCCTTGTGACATCTGTGTAGGATAGAAATTAAAGAATAAAGAAAATTGGGAAAGAAAAATTTGTAGAGCACTAGTAGTTTTTAAAGGATTCAGAGCTTGTTTGGCCTTTTGAAGGGAGGTCTTATTTCAACCAAAGCATTTGCCATCTGATAGTGAGCTGAGCTGGGTGTCACTTATGAAAGTCTTGGTCAAATCCAAAGTGTGAGTGACTTCCAGCAATTCCTATAAAATAAGGAATTGCCTTATCATCAGAAGGATTGAGAGCTGACACTGCCACTATGTTTTAATTTGTAAAATGAACAGGACACATTAAAAATGCAGTTACATGACCCATCAGTGCTTCTCAGACAGTTAAAAGCCTTTGGGCCCTGGCTTTATTTACTTCTCATAACACCTGCATCCCACAGTCATTGGATTATGGATTACTATCCATGAGGAGAAGCTGACTGGCAAGAATCTTAAGACTTCCAATTAGAATCAAAATTCTGCTATAAAATTATGGAATACTTTATCACATAGAGTATTTTCTAAAGCAGATGTTACAATAGGATGGAAATGAAAGAAGTATTAAAGTAAATATTCTAAAAGAGAAGCTGAAGACACATTAACACTGTCTTCCAAGTGGTGCAGTATGAGCTCTGGCTCTGCCTTAGCAATTGGGGAAAAACAATCTGATCAGGTATTGGAAAAACACTACAAATAGAAATTAATTCCTGTTCCTGGGACTAGCCCTGACAATATGAAGAATTCAAAGCATAATTGTGCATAAAAGTTTTGAGAAAGACAAATTAGAAGTTTTATTAATGTTAGTTTGATTTTTTTCCCATGGTCTCATATTTCAGAAAATTGTTCTTACCTGTCAAAACTAATTCTATGACAAAAAAATTACAGAATTATACAAAATTACTTTTTTTGGGAACCAAATGGGCTCCAGAGCCCAAGATATTCAGCTGTCAAAAAGCCTCTGTTACAATCCCTTTTTTGTGTGTAGGTCTGTCAGCTTGTATTCTAATCACACAACTAATGTGTGTAGACCTGTGACACAACTGGCTTTAAGTACCAAAGAAAGCTGTGCTGACTGTAAATGACTTAGGAAAAAAGGCAGTGTTAACTTAAGGAGACATGATTACTCTTTAATTTGTTAAAATGAGGAATGAAACGGAAATACCAATTTCAGGAGGATCTTACACAATGTTTTCCTGCTCTGACATTATCCAAATGCTACATTTTTGTTTCCAGATTTCTGGTTACTGTCTGGCCAGTCAGTCTGGATACACTTGAGGGGAAAATTCCAGGTGTTGGAGCGGGGAGTCAGAAACAGTCTTCTGGTCATATTTGAGATTTTCTTTGCTCTTTATGTATTCTTTCTGAGGTCTAAGTTCTGCTAATGGTTGTGTGAATGCTCTGGGGTCTACCACTGTAGATCTGCATCACTCTGCATTACAGCAAAGGGTAGTGACTCTGAGGGGTCTGGACAGGAACCCCTACAAGGCACAAGACAACAAAGTTCTCCAAGTTAGTAAAGAAAAAAAAATTATACAGACCATGAGTGTGACTCCTAGTCATTGACTCAATCAGCAGCTGTAGGCACTTTTCAAACCTGCTAGGCATCTTCAGGGAGAAATCTTCAGGGAGAAATTGTATTGTATATTAAATTCTTTGCCTGCCAGACCAGGGAAAGAATTTCAAAGGCAGGTAAACTCCTGGCCTGTCTGACACCTCTGTTGTTCTAGATCTTGAATGTTCTCTTCTCCTTCACCTCCATCCTTCTTCCCCTTTCTCTCAATCTTGTGCCTTTCTGAGAGAACTTCCATGGGTATCATCTCCCACTGACCTCTGCCAGCCCACCTTTAGCCTTGGGCATGGAGAGCATGTGACCCCTGCTTAGATGCTCTGACCAGTGTCACTGGACCAAGCAGCTGCCCTCTCTGCTCCCTGCTTCCCAGATGACCTGTGCAGCACCAGCCTGGTTGCATCAGAGGAGATGCATATCCATGCTCTTCTAGCATGAGTTCAGCTCACCCTAGCATATTCCTCCTCTAATGAAACTACTTTTCTCAATATATAAGGGGAGGAATGCTGAGAAATTATCTTCCCCTCTGTCCTGCAGACTTTACAGCAGATAGGGAGTAGTTAGAGCTTCCTGGCAATTAGGGATTTTCAGCACATGTGTGCATTTTTCCAACAAACCTATTTCTTGAAAACCCAAGTGTTCCTCAAGAGCCCAGGCAAGGGGAGATCTGAGTGCTTTAACTGGTAGCCACCTGCTCAGCAGTGAGTGCTCCACAATGCCCAGGAACACACTGATTTAGATCCCAAATGCAAGGGAATCCTGGCTGACAGCAGCAGATCTGGCTTTGCCAGCAGGTTGCACATGGAAGAGTCCAGCTGGGCTGGGCCTTTCTGTTTTAAAGCTGACATGTGGAACTCCTTCTGCTTGTTGCACCTGAGTAAGGAGCACCCAGAGTCTGTGGCAATGGGAGCTGTACACAAAGTGGACAGTAATGTCTTAGGGCCAGATTCTGCCACCCTTTCCAGAAGTGCTGCTATTGCCTGTGAATACTGACCTTGAAAGCAAGAGCAGTAAGAGATTACATTTAAGTGGGAGAGTTAGATTGAAACTTTGACATTATCCTTTGGGGTTTAAAAGATGATTTTGAGCTGTACAAGTAGCCTCACTCCATGTCCAATAGCACAGGGCTAGATTTCTTCCCTCTCTCCAGATTTTTGATGTAGATGTATGAGCTGGCTGAGCGTTTCCTGGCTGTTGCAGGCTAATTTGCAAAGCTAGCCAGGTGAAACACTGTATTCAAGGCTTATAGTTTGCTAATGTGGTGGCAGAGTGTTTCCCACATCTCATAAATACCTCCAGCCACGATAAAGGGGTGAGTGGAGGCAGCAGTACTGAAGCAGTTCCACTCTCAGTCACAGGGCCAGGTTTGCACTGGCATAGAGTTGGTGGCAGAATTTGGCCTGGGTTGTGTAAACACCAAGATGTGTGTATGTTTCCTGCTTCAGGTAATAATGTGCTAAGTTACTACTTTATGCACAGAGGTATGGAAACCTTTTTTTATGTTTTTCCCTCCCTCCCTCCTCTTTCCGCTCTATGATCCAGACACCACTAACTGTATGGAGTTGATGACTGGCAGACTTTCCAAATGTGGTAAGAACTTCCTTCCCTTGTGCCTTTCCACCTTCCCCAGCCCCTGCTGAGCAACATAACAATGCGCCGTGCTGTCCTGTTGCACCTCCTGCCCGTCCCTGTCCCTGCTGCCCCACGCTCTTTTCGAGACTCCCCACCCTGTAACAACCCTCTATGTCTTTCACTCACCTGGAGGGCACAAGCACATATCCCTTGTTCTGTTCCTCCCCATCCATGCACAGATGCACAGACTCCACCACAGCTTTCCCCTTCATGGCACAAGTGTGTGGTGTTACACTTGAGATACCCTCTCTCACTGTAACCCAGGCCAGTGATTTTCTTTCCTGATTTTTGTTTCCTCTTTTCTTTACTTGCTGCTGTTGGTTCATGACTCTTCAGTCCCTTTTCTGCAGTGAAGCTGAATGCTGCCCTGCTAGCTGCTGTCTCCCTTGGTTTCCTGCTATTTGTTGAGACAGGAATGCTGTGTTATTTAACTCCATTTTGCATCCACCCCCCTCTTCCCCAGATGTCCTTGGGGTGTGACACTTCTAAATTCTCCCTAAGACACACAGCAAATTATGTCAGACACTTGGCTAAAGTCAACTGTCATAGCTCCCCTCTGGACTTGGGGAAGGATGTTGTGTTTCTAACTGAAGGAGCAGTGAACTTACCGAAGACTTGGAATTTTGCTAGGAATAAGAAAAAAAAGATTTCTGCAAAACTTTCAGCTCAGCTTGCCTGGGCTTACGTGAATTTTGGTTAACTTGTCCCTAGCCTTCCCTTCCCTCCCTGCACACACGGACTGGTCATCTTTCTTTCAGTACTTGTGCCTCTACTCACTGGTCCAAATACAACAGTGGAAATGCCCAAATACTAAGAGAGATGTGTTTGTCTTACTGTTCATGTCTTGTACAGAAGGACTCTGTATGAGAGAACTCTGTTCTCTTTAGATTTCCATCCTGGTATCTAGGTTGAGTTCAGATATCTCTGTGAAAGGGGTGACAGGATGGTAGGAAAGTGTTCACTGAGCTGGTGCTGCTTTCCAGCTGGACCTGCACCTGCCACACTATCTCTTCATTAACTGAAGAAAGTTGTTCTGGAGTTGTTCTGAAGTCTGTAACCATAAAGGGAGGTCGTCATGGTGGAGATAATATTAGGTTTATGCATGTGCGACTGAGGCAGAATTTGGCCTGTGTTTCAGGCAATCTCTTTCCCTTAAGTTGCAGCTTTGCTGGTGGGAGGTTTTTCATTTGCTCTGATAGGAGTTCATTTGATTTCTTAGGTGACTTTTCTGATCTTATGAACACTCATTTTCAACCTTTAGCTTCTTGAAGTCATCAGACCGCAAATTCCTCTTCTTCCTCAAGACTTCATTTCTTGCCTGGAATCTGGCATTCACATCATACAAAATACGAAATGCTGATTCTGCTGATTGCTTGCAAGTTAATTGAGCTATGGAGATAACCAGGCAGCACGCTGCATTCTCTAGATAAAGAGATCACTGCTCGTGAACTCAGAGTTCATGCAGGCCCTCCAGCTGTCACTGTGTCAGCAGCAATCCAACAAGGGACACAGAAGACAAGGTAAAGGCCAGCAGGGAAACTGTTTTGTGGCAGCTACAGCCCAGACAGAGAGAGAGGAGATAGGATGGCCTGTAGGAGTTTAATGGAGCTGCTTCCTTTAAATCACATTCCTGTTGGTGAGCTCACAAACAGTGTAAGCAGTGGTGACTGCACTGTGCTGAATTCCACTCTCCTGTGGGAGTGAGGAGCTGGAGCTTTCTTCTGCTGGAGCTCACCCATGGTTTAGACAGGGGAGTGAAAGGGAACCATGTGAGCTTTTAGCCTATTTGCCTATTTTTGGCAAACCTTTCTCTGTGGTTCTGAAGATGAGAACCCTCCATGATGTTGATGCAATGTTCATCTAGTAATAACAAATAGTGTAGAAAAACTGTATTCTCTGGGGGTTTTGACCCCCTTGTTCCCTATTCTGACACTGAGCATAGGAGGTCATTCTTGCCAAAAGAGTTAACACTGTAGTAGGGAAAGCTGATCAAGTTCTTTAGCCTGCCTCAGCCATGTGAAAGCTCTGGTGGGAATGAGGAACCTGTTTTCACCCACTATAAACCACTGAATGCTGCAATCAACGGCAAGGCAAATTTGTTTAGTCCTTTAAATGTTATCTCATCTTCTGCTAGCAGTGGTCATCAGTCTGAGGAGTGATTTTGCATAAGGTCACTGGCATTGAGAAACAAGTTAATGTTGAACAGTGAGGTTTGTCATAGGAGCTGCCAATATCCAAATGACAAACTGCTGTTCTAACAACCCTACCTGTGCAAACCAGAAAAGTGCTGCCAACCTGTAGTATTTCACAATAGAAGAAAAGAATGTGGCTCATAAAAATTTGAAATGCATGCTGGGGTGAAATATTTCATTTTGTGTTTCCACCCATCTCAGCAGGGGAATGGGCATTGCTGTTGCCAGAAAGACTAAATTGGTTTCCTTGAAGCCTGTTCATAAGATTAAATTTACCTTGTAAAAATTAAAATATTTACATATAAAATGCAGCTGTAACCTGAAAAACATCTACAGGAGTGATACTTTAGCTGATCTATTGCTGTGTGTATTCTCAGCCAAATCAGTTTAGTGACAAATAAGCTTTACCACTTTATGTGCTGTCGTTAAGCCTTATAAAATCAGCACAGCTGTAAAAGGACAAGCTGGATTCTGTTTCTTTTGAAGCAGGATTGAGAGAACTGTTTATTACCATCTAATCTGGTATTTATGTCTATCTCACTGAAGAATAGGTTGTATAATTAAGGTTCTAATAGGTTCTGCAGAGCCTTTACATTAAAAATGAAAATCAAGATGATACATAAACTGAAAAGCCCTCCAGCTTCAACCACAAAGCTGGGAATTAGAAAGCAAGTATCATTTATTGTACACTGCACTCATTGGATCTGGAGCCATTGATGCACACCACACGGAAGCCCACGATGCCATTTCAATAGTCCTTGGTCAGCAAAGAGTCTCTCTTCACAAATTTTAGTGACTTCAAGTCTTTCATGTAGTGAGCTGAGAATTTCTTTGGGTGATTGATTTCATGGTAGGGCTGTATATAGCCTTTGATAGCTCCCCTTCCCACCCATTCCCAGTTTTTTGGAGTCCTTGGTAAGTATGTTTTGCCAAGGTGCTGGAAGCTCTGAAAAGCCTGCCTTTTTCCTCCACTTTGGCTTCTGAGATTAACCCAGGAAGACTGTATACTTCCCAGTCTTCACACTGCCACTATCTGAGGATGAATTTTACTCGTAAGTAAGGCAATCTTTGCTTCTTCTTCTCCATCCCCGATGATTCTCAGTGAAGTCTTCAGTTACATCAGTGGCACTTCCATGGAAAGAGGGTGATGATAAGAGGAGGAGATGGTCAGTTTGGATAACTGGTGCAGCTCCAGTCAGATGGTGCTGTCATGTTACGCACTGCACAATCATACACTCCTGCAAAATCTTGGACCATAACCCTGTGCAGGCAGGAAATAAGCTTGTATTTACTTTTAAACATTTATTTTGTATTGCTGCTTACAACTGGAAACTGGATTCCTGGCCAATCAGAGTTAAACAAGAAGTTTTTTGGTTCCTTGTGGGTACCAGTGGCTATCCCCAAAATGATCTGATCAAACCAGAAGCACAGCACATCCACTTGCCTTTAATATCTCATCAGTGCATCTCTCTCATCCCTTTTGCTTCCAGTGTTTAGGACTTGACATTTTTCCTATTCAGAGCTGTCTGATCTTGCTGGCCGTGGCTACGTGTCCTCAGAGAACCACACTGCAGTAAAGGCTTCTCTTTGTAGCATCCAGCAATCACAGTTTGATTCATACAGACACAAGCCCATGCCAGTAGTATTCCAATCTGCTTGAGAAGTTAGGAAGCATTTTGTAGTTTCAAACTGGTTGCATCACCTTTGGGTTGCAATTGCAGCCTGTATCTTTGTGAGTGCTCATTTAGAGTCTGTTTTTGTGTTAGTAACAGCAGCAAATACCTGGACTTGGTGTTCTTGGAAGTGATCCTGACCCATATTGGCATTAATTAGAGTAATCCCACTTCTAAAAGTAGCTGTTTGATGGAAGAGGAGGTTGATGATTTGCAGCCAAAAAGTTGCAACTGTTGGCAGAAATATTGGTGTCAAAACCTGCAGAAAAAAGCACACGCTGCCCTCCCAGCTGAAAGGCTCTGTTAGCACTGCCACACCATGAGGTGGTCAGAACAAGGGGGTTTTATTAACATTCCTGGAAAATCTGCTGGCTGCTGGTTTTGCTGAGCGTGGCTCAGATTGCTCTCCAGCTCAAACTGTGGCCCAGCTGAGAGACCAAAGGAAGAAGACCCCCTGAGAGATCACATACTCATTCAAAATGGGTGGATCACAACAAGTAAGAAAAATCAGTGCTTCTAAAGAGTTCAAGCCAGGTTTGCCAGTTATCCCTGCCCATTCTGCCAGTATCCTTTGCTGTCCAAAGGAATGGCTGGCTCCCTACATACTGTAGTTGTATGTCTTCAGTCTAGTGCTGTGTTGGGGAGACATTTATTTTCCAATTCATGTTTTTGCAGTGTAGAAGAAGGTAGCCACAAAAAAGGCAACTTAGTACTAAAAGTTTATCCAGATGTATTGAACTATTTGATTCATGTCAGATCCTATTTTGACAGCTGTGGTTAGATTTTTACCATGCAGTACAAGATCTTTTTCTCTGTAATAATATCTAATACAGAAAACACAGATATCTCACTCTTAGTTAAGGTCACAGTGTTTATTTATGATAGCCAGTGTTCCAGGAAGCTACATGGAAATGCTTGCTGGACTAAGCTAAGTTTGAGATGCCTTACCAGAAGATTAAATCATCTTTTGAAGTTATTTATTCAGTGGAAATGAGGAAGCAACATTTCACCAGCATGCATAGGTCATCTATCTCCTTAGGAACAGGTTGAAGAATTTGAAACCCCTAACATACTATGTGAACATCCATCTGGCAGGAAAGACCAAAATTGTATTATTAAGTGCCAATACATTTCTGACATTTTATAACAGAAAAGATAGGAATAAAGCTGCAGAAATCTCTAAGAGAATGGGTAGCAACAGTACTGTCATTTGCTGTGGCTTTATGGGTGTGGATCATCAGTTTCCCCTCTCAGCACACACTTGTGCAGGTAGATCTGTGTATAAGGACTGGTAGATACAAAAAATTTGTGGGCTTAGACCTTTGCCAGACAATTTGCCAGAAGAGCATGACTCCATAACAGAATCTGGCATCTCTTCATCCCACCACTATCCTTGCCTGCTCTTTCAGTGCCACCAGCTGTCCAAATGAATGTATGATACCCTCCCCTCCATCATCATGTCTCCTTTTTTGAATGTTACGTGGTGGTGCTGGATTGGCCAGAGCTTTTTATCAGTAACAGACAGTTTGTTTCTGATTCTTTGCTCATGCCTTAGCTCTGCAGGAGGCAGCAGCAAGGAAATGGGCCTCATCCCTTCGGGGCTTTGCTGCCTGTATTCACCATTCCCTAATTCATTATTCCAGAGCTACCTGTCTCAGTAACACTTTGAGGAGAGGCTGAACTAGATCTCAGCTCCTCTGTGTGTTTATGAGAGTGAGAGAAAAAATGTGCAAGACAGAGAATGGCCATCTGGATGCTAGACACAAATATTGGGCCACCCTCCTGCCGAGGAGAATGGGATGTTTTAGGAGAGTAAGAACAAGAATGGGTTACAGAACAATTAAATGTCAGGTTGATTGTTCAGGTCTGCCCAGAGGAGTAGCAGTTGGAAGTTCCCACCTGCTGGTGGCATGGATGCCTGTGCCAGTGCTGTGTGATAACTTGAGTAGCTCCTCAGTTCTGCAGTAGTTCTGCAGTTTGTTCCTGCAGACACCATTTTCAGTTGGCATTTTTTCTGGCAGAGTCTAAGAACTCTGGAAAGTAAGTCACCTTTTCCAGCTGCAGTTCAGGTTTCCTGCCAAGAAACTGGAGTTGTTCCCTGGACTTTCTGTCAGTAGGTTAGTGAGCTGAGTGAGGTATCTGCCTGATTTAGATTTGTACAGGCTGGGGTCTTTTCAGTCTGGGGGGAGTCTCCTACATGGTCTGCAACTAAATGAAGAGGAATGGGCCACTTTATTATTCTATCATCCCTTTCACTGCACATACTCTTGGAGTGAGTTCTGTGTTTTAAGTCATTTGTTTCCGAAGGCAAACAGACCAAAAAATGCCTTGTCTTAACAAAGTGGGCTAGAAGTCTATAAAAGTAGCAAAATGGATTTGAAAGGAAATGGATTATCACCCATTAAGGAGTGTTTTAATGCTTTACGTGAGAGAAGTTGGATTTTTGGTACATGGTTCACTGAAACCACAGCTGCTATCAAAACAGAGCACCTAGGGATGAAAAAGACAAGGGCCAAAGAGTAAGGAATGAGTATAGGAGGAAAACCTCAGGAGCAGAGGCAGGCAAAAGACAGTCAGGAATGATGTGAAAGCAACAGGGAAAGAAGTAAGATAAATCAGGTTCAGAAAAGGTCTCTCTTCCCACTGGTGACCTATGTTTTCCTGTTCACTTTCTCCCAAAGCCCAAAATATACATGCAGAAACCCAAAACATCTCAGGCTATACAGAAAGAAAAGACAGAGTATAATCCCACAGATGGCATATTTGTTTTGTGCAACTTTTTGTGTTCAGCGCCATAGGGATTAGTGCATTAACAGTACATAGACTTCAGAGAGATGGTTTCACAGGAGAAGGAAGTGCCTCGGGGTTTGCTTCTGTGAAGTCAATGGGAATGTTGCTATTTGCTGCAGTGAAAAGAGGGGCAAGTCCTTATCTGACTGTCTTAAAAATGTTACAAAACAGCAGACTTATCAGTAACTGAAGCCTCCAGGCTTGTCCTGAAGCTGCTTGTTCACCACCTCCTGTTATGTTCTGTGGAGGGCTGTGAGGTCTTTACAAAGTGAGAGCAGGGTTTTTGCAAGGTGCATCCTTTCCTGGTGTCACTTGTGATGCCTGGAGTGATTTCCCTTATTTTCTTCTTCCTCTCTTACCTAGGTGCTCCATTTTCACTTGGCTTCTCAAAGTGGTGACACCACTGGCCCTAGGTCAGTGTCAGACAGGCTTCCTAAGAACAGCAGATGAAATTGTGAGGACTGTGAGGCTTGGTGCAAACTACCCAGCTTCCTTCTGTGTTGTTGTGTCTATCTCTAGCCCTGTTTCTTCCTTTTAGTGCTTGTATTCAAATCCATTCACAGTTTTGACTTCTTTCATGATATTTAGCTGTGACAGTGCCGCACACAGGTGCCCCAAACCAGTTCCTTCTCCATAAATATATTTCTCTCAGCACCCCTTCAATACATGACCCTTTCATAAGCTTCAGTGCTTGTTTTCAAACCCATTCCCTTTCCCTGTCTTGCAGCAAACAGCTCCTTGGTCTAACTCAGAACTGCACATATCCATCTCCTCCTAACAGACATAAACCTAATGCTCTGAGCCTCCCCTCCTGCCTGTGATCCTTCTCTCGGTTTCTCACCCTTTCTACCCTTTACACTTTCTTTGCTGTGTGCTGATGAACATTTGCTCTCAAGGAGAAAGAAGACCTTAGTCTGTGCATGAAACACCAGGGATGTTCTGAAGAATCACTGAGCCAAACCTTCATCCCTGTCCAGAGGAAATGGCATGTCATCTCACTTTGTGAAATGAGAAAGGCAGCCTTTTTGAGGCCCCCTGATGGACTTACAGGTGTAAGAGCCTATGACACATCTTGCACTGAACTCTAGGCATGGAAGATTGCTGAAAAACCTATTCTAATCCTCATCGCCTGCATTTTCAAGTCTTGTTTTACTGGATTTATAACCTCAAAGGGAACTGAGAACTAACAGGAACAACACCCTGCACCATTTTCATGCTTCCAGCACAGCTGACCCATTCTTGGGTATCTCCAGAGTAAAAGTGTGAGGACTCCTTGTCTATCCAAAGAGCAGTATGAACACCAGCCCAGCATCAGTTTTTCCTTGACTGCCAGGACAGAAGGGCATTATTACCTACTATTTAATTTCAAGTACAAAAGGCAAAGGAAGGAAAGGGTTAGTGAAATGGCCTATTTTAGTTTTCAGTAGCTCTCTAAACATCCCTAAGGATTTTCTTACCTCCCATTAAAATTTTAACTAAAAACTGATGATTGTAAGGATTCCAGCAGTGATAGAGGCAAAGAAAAGTAGACTGTTAAATACTTTTGCTGCAATAAATCTCCAGGCACTTGAAAGCCGGTAGGGCTTGGGGCGGAGAAAGGGTGGATGAAACATGGGCTGCATATTTTAGTAGGATTACTAAAAAGTCCTGTATCAGGACTCAGCAAATACAAGGTGTATGATTTCTAAAGTGTTTTATTGCTCCATTCTTGCAAGTTGTACTTTTGTCACTGTTCCTGTCTATATGAAAACAAAAAACTTTTCCAGTTCCTGCAGAGCCCTGCTTACTCTGCCCTCATCTTTCCCTTTAAGCTTGTTAAATAAACTGCTCAGCTGAATAACTAGGGATATTCCCCTACTCTTTTCTCCCAACCCAGCAGTCTTTTCCTCTCCAGCATTTTTTTCAGTGCTCTTTTTCATTCTCTCTGCTAACTCCATTTGCTTATGAAGATGAGGGGTCCAAAGCCACCTGAGAACCAGATCTGCCCACATTCCTGCATTCAAGGCTGAGTGTTTGCTTTCTTTTTTCTCTTTTCATTGAAAACTGGTATCCACTTAAAAGAAGTATAAATGAATCTGAGTAGATAAAAATTAGTCTGCGCAATGTGTGTGCCCACAAACCTAAAACAGTTTTAGGGAGGCTCAGGGAAATCTCTGATGTAGAAGTCATAAATGTGCAACAGATACCCCCTTTCCCAAGCATTTGCATGCATGTGGAAGGGATCAGGTGGAGCTCATGGAGGTCTGAGCCCAAAGTAACTGAGTTCAGTGAAAGCCTTTCTCTTCTCAGTTGGAAATTCAGATATGTGCTTTGCCTGGTTGGGGGTTGTTTGTGCCCATCGCTAAGGCTTCAGTCAGTTGGGTGAAAGATGCCCTTCCAGAAACTCACAGCCTGTTGCTTTTAGCTTAGTGTAACTGAGTCACAGAACCAGGGCAAGCAGAACATTGGCCACAAAGCAGCAGGCACATGAAGTCAAGGAATTAATTAGATTAAGGTTCTTCACTCTATTTACCAGCCATTTGATTTTTCTGAAAGCAGCCACTACCTGGTTAGCATAGGGCAGGCAAAAAAGAGTAACAGATTGAGTTTTGCAAAGCACAAATACTATGCATTTCCTCTTTCTCTGTGTAAGACAATGATGTCTGTCTTGCATTTTCCGTTAGAGAATAAGAAAGTACTCAACAAGCTCTTCAGTCAAATTGCTGTGTGCAGAAGGTGCTTGCCTGCTGTAGTTACTGGGTTGCTTATGTTTGGAATTAAAGTCAAGTACATTATGACCAAGCCACCAGCATCCACCAGTCTCTGCTATGAGGAAGCCCTTTGCTCCTGACAGAATGTTCCCATCCTGGGGATCAAAGGTTCCACTCTTCGCAGCATTCTACCACATTGGAAGGCAGATACAAGGGGCCCATTTCCTTCCAGGAGCTGGAGATAGAAATTATTTGAATGTGATAGAATGGTAGAGCCAACAGTCCCAATATTGAGAAACCATCATGGGATTTTAATGATCATGAACAGGCATCACCTCCATTGTGTACAGCGGATAAAAAACACCTTCAATATCCATATTCAAAGAGTGACCCCCTCCTATGTTTGGTAAAGATTAATCCCCCAATCCAAGAAAATGAAAGGGGACTAGAAATTCCCGAGCCTTTCCTCAAGTATGACCTTCTGCACACCCTCTAAGACAGAAGCAGATTAAGAGCATATAACCATGCTTCCTGGAGGCCCACGTGGTGCAGAAGGCTGTACTCATGTGCCCAGTCCTTGTTAGCACTGCAGCCTGATCTAGGGGCTGGCTGAAGAAGATGCCTGTTCCAGCAGCACACAGCTCTGCCTCCCTCTCTGGCTCCTAACTGCACTGGAATGCATGCTGGTGCCATGGAGGCTGTGCTGTGGAGAGAGCATAAATTCAGGACAGTGAGGTGGTAGGTCTTGACCCTGGCAGAAGCACGCAGATGTGTAACAGCCTGCTTCCACATTCAGCATCTTCATTTCCAGGTACCTGTTTAGGGAGGATCTGAAGGTGCTCAGAAGCCTGCAAGTGCAAACCACAGACCGCACACGCAGATGGCAACGCTCAGCCATAGCTCATTTTCCAAATGATGCTTCCCTGGGACCACTCAGGGCTTCAGGCTTGGTCATGACAGGGCAGCAAGGAGAAACTCAGAAAGAAATAAAATGCAAGCAAGGAAAGCCTGATGCCTGTTGTTGACAGAGAGCTTAGCAAGGCTGCAAATAAAGCATCAATGGGCAGCCACATGGAAATACCCCGTGTTTGTAACAGCAGGAGTAGGATGGGATTTGCCTGTGTCCAGCATTACAGTCAGTGACATTTCCATGTGGAGTGGCCAAGTGAATCCTAGTAATGGACTGACCTATTTCAGTCACGTGGTACTGTGTCCTCCTGCCAGGTGAGACAGCCATGCTTCCCCACTCAGGAAGAAACTAGGAGCTTCCCCCTAGCTGCTTTATGCTCCCAGGTTCTTTATTTCTGTAGGTGTCCCATCCTAAACACTCTTCCTCTTCCTGCTCATTGTCTTCATCCCCCACACACCCCCACGCACGTGGCTCTGGATTTCCTCATCATGTTCTTCTCGTTAAAAACCCCATTGTTCATTTGTTTGTTTGTTCTCTCTCTTTCTCTTCTCTTTTTCTCTCTCTTTCCCTCTCGTTTTTTTTTTTTCCTTCTTTCTTTCTTTCTTTTTTTGTCTCCTCTGTTTTGTGTACCCAGGCAGCCCATTGAGTAACTTCTTTGACGTAATTAAACAACTTTTTTCAGACGAGAAGAACGGGCAGGTGAGCCATCCCCCCGGCACGCCAACCAAGCATAGCGCAAACAGCAAGCGGAGCGATTCCGGTTCTAATGACTATGGGTCTAGAGGAGACAATAAGTACCCTGCTGGCAAAGACAAGGCAAAGATGGTCTCATCAGTCGGCCTACAAGACCAACCTTAAATAAACACATAAAAAATTAAATAACTTAGAGGAAAAAAAAAAAAAAAAGGAAACAGAACAAAACAAAAAGAAAAAAAGCAAGAAAGAATGAAAGAATATTCCTTAGCAAGCTAGCCTCTAAACTAGAAGGATGTATATACCTTGCCACAACAGTACAAAACTGTCTATAGACAAATTTTGTATGAAGGAATGACTGTATATATATACATATATATATTTATATATGATATATAATATATATCTCAGAAACAAACACAAAAACAAACGAATGAAAGAATGAAAAGAAAAGAAAGAAAAGAAAAGGTAGCACAGATGACAAACCCAGTTCACCAGATCTTGGGTTGTGGTTTTTTTCGATTGGTTTTTTTTCCTCCCTTTTTTTGAATGTTTTGCTTTTTTTCTCCTTCCTGATTTTTTGGTTTTTTCTTTTTTGATTTTTTTTTTTGGGTTTGTTTTGTTTTCTTTTGTTTCGTTTCTTGTTCTGTTCATGCTCTCTCTGTGTTTCTGACGACACCACTTGTTTCCGCTCTGCTACCAGGAATTATCCCGAAAAGTTAACATGTCAGCCACGGCTTCACCTTCTGTGCTCTGCGGACACTTGTTGACGGAAGGCAACCGATGTAGACTGTCCAAGGACCAGTCCTGTTTGAGGTTCCCAGCCTCCCCTCTCCCTTCAGGAAGTGGGCTTCTTCCCCACTTCTCCCCAGTCACCTCCCCAGTGCACGCCTGGTTTTTTTTCTCCCCTCTCTTTTTCTTTTTTGGTGCTCCACAAGAGAGATCTGCTCAGTTATGGGATTGCAGAGTCTGGGCTCAAAGGAGGTTGCAGATTGTTGGAGTGAATTATTTACCCTTGGCAACTTCTGTCCGCGCAGGTGATCGCAGCCCGGAGAGGGAGGGTGTGGGGAAGGAGACGGGTGTAGCGGGAGCGCAGTGTTCCATGAATCCAGAGCGCGTTCTCATCAGAAACCAGCCAGGAGCAACTCAAAACTAAGCGTTGAACCAAGACAATATTGGGGAGCTTCATCACAGGATTTTCTTATCTTTTTTTTTTTTTTCTCCCCACCACCTTTTCCTTTTCTTTTGCCCCCTTTTTTTATATATACATGTATATATGTGTGTATATTTATGTATAAATATACATACATACATATATATATACACACACACAACTAATTGGTTTTTTTATACTGTATCATTTTGCTTTTTAACCTGCTGGAAGGGGAAAAGAGTAAACATAGGAGGGAGAGGGGGTTCAATGAATAAACACATACAAACAAAACATTAAAACTTAGGGAAAAGGCAACTTCTGGTAGCAAAGAAGAGGGACAAGACTCTGCCAAGGACTGTCTCTCCCATCACCAGGCACAGTTGCTGCTGCTGCTACTGCTGCTCCTCCTTCAACACCTTCCTCCCCACCTGTCAACTCCCTGCCACTGTGCCACCGCGCTGGGACCTTCTTCAACCAGCTGGATCCTCCACCACACCCTGCATTTAGAGGCAATTGTTGTGTTGCTAGTGCTGCATTGATATCAGTATTATTATTTCTTTAAGTTATCAGTTTCATTTGTTGGCTTGGGTGGTTTTTTTCTTAAAAAAAATAGGAAAAAAGAAAAAAAAAAGAAAAAAAAGAAGATGAAGAGGAGGAAGAAAAGAGACTTATATTGGGTTTTATTTCCTCTGTGTGTATGTGTGTGTGTGTGCAAAATCACTGGCACTTGGTTCATCAGAGCAAGACAAGGTGGAGTCAGGGCAATGGGAGACTTAATCACGAAGCTACTGTAAACTTTAAAATTTACTGCAAGATATTTTTATAAAGTTTTTGTTTTGTTTTGTTTTGTTTTTTCTTTTGAAAGGGAGGAGGGTGGGATTGGGTGGATGGGGACCTTTTGTTTTGTGTTTCAGTTATTAGGTCTTGGTTATTTATATATACATATATATATATTTAAAAAAATAAGCTGTTAGATATATCTTCTGTTTAATAACTGTGTAGAGGCAACATTGATTCTTATTTATTTTGCAGAGGAGGGGGAAAAAAGACACAGAAACCTTGTAAGTGTTCATTTCGTGACTTTGAGAAAGAAGAATTGCCACCTTTTTTCCTCCTCCTCAAGAGTTATGTGACCAAGTGTAACTTATTCTGGCCCAAGCTCAAAGGTTAAACAAACAAAAAAAATGTGGTTTTACACGTGGAAGACAAAACACAGTGAGAAGTATTTCTTGACTGAGATTTTAAGAATGTAGGCTTAGCATTAGTGTTCAGCTCTTTTATGACCTTCGATTGCTGCTCGTTGGGTTCCTATGGGTGTATGTTGTATCGCAAGATTTTTTTTTTAATGATAATGTTGGATGAGTTCTTTTTTGTTGTTGTTGTCGTTGTTGGTTTTTTTAATCATTTTTCCCCTTCTTGGACCAGTTTTACTTGTACATAGGTTTGAAGATTAAAAAGAATTTTTAAAGACACAACCGGGGCAAAGACCTTTGACTTCTGCCCTGTTTCCCCATTCCCCCAAATGGGAGGGATTTATTTTAATTTTTTTGCTTTATTTATTTATTTATTTATTTTCCCTACTCTTAAACTTTTCTCTCTCGTATTGCTGTGTGCATGTCAGACACCAGGGGGTGATGGCTGGGGAGGGGGGGAGGCAAGGGTGCAGGAGAGGGGGGCAGTTTTAATTGCATGACATTGCTGTAAATTAGTCTCTTTTGCTTTCGTTGTCTTTCCTGCCTCTGCCCTCTCTCTACTTCTCCTCCGAGCTCCCCTCCCATCACCCCTGTCCTTCTTTTCCCTCTTTTCTCTTCCCTTGTGTATAGATTTTGATGCTTCTGTTACATTGTACCTCTACAAAAGGCTGGGATTTCAATACAAGATAATAATAATAATTTAAAAATACCTATATCAGCAAAACCCATGTGGTACAAGCAGGAAGGGGATTACTCACACAAGATATAAGAATAAATGAAAGCAATACCTCTTGTTATCCTTCCTATTTTGTACTTCGAAGACACACACTCGCGCACACACACATATACAGACACAAACTGACATTATTTAATGGTTTGAAATGGACAAAAAAATCTGATGTATCCCTTGTTAAATAACTGTGAGCAACTTTAGTTCAAAAACCAATAAATTCATTCAGTAAAGATACCAGCTGTTGAGTGTCCTGTTTATGTCCGTGAAAACCAACTCCCGGCCGGTGCCAGAGCCAGTGAGTGCCGTGGCATGGCCTCTGCACTGCAGGAGCTGAAGATGGCAGCTGAAAGAAGACAGCGTCCTCCTGGCGTGGAACGAATGCCAGGGCCCGAGGAGGAGCAAGGACAGCCCAACCCTCTAGGCCTGGCTTTCTGCAGTAATGTGTTCCAAAAGCTTAATCCAGATTTCATAGCAATTGCAACCCCACCGAGGTCTGGTCTGGATGGAAACCATGGTACCAAAAACCGTGGCTGCTGGTGATTGTTCTCCTCTCTAACCTGAGCTGCTTCCAGATTTAGCTGTAGGAAGGATTGCTGCACCTCCCTGCCTGAAACACTCAGTCACACACATTTGAAAAATCTGCTCAGGTATGTCCCTGGCATGTGTGGGTCTGGGGTTTGTCACTGGTCGGTTGGGCAGCCTGTGTGGCTGCTGGCTTGTCACACCTTGCCCCCCGTGCCTTTTCCCTGGATTTATCACTGCACCCAGCAATTCCCCTCCTGGCTCTGCCCTGCCTGGTGCTTCCCACAGGGCTGGGGCAGCGTGGCAGGCCCAGGCTGACAGCAGGGCCATGGCACTGCCCCTGGGCACACCCTGGCCTGGTGCTCACCACAGCCCGGCCAGATCCGAAGGTGTCCCCCTCGTGTCCCCTCTCCTGTCCCCTCTCCAGAGCTGCCCCGGCCAGGCCAGCCAGGGTTTCCCACCACGAGCCAGTGAGGGGCAAGCACCGCCCACCATGGAGGGAAGGCAGGGGGAGACCTTCTGGAAGGTTCCATAGTGCTGCCTTGGCCTCAGGGAGGCTCTGGTGAGGCGGGGGTGGCCTGGGAGCCTCTGCCCTGCCAGGCAGCACCCAAGCAGCAGCCATAGAAAATAGAGTCTCATATAGGAAAAAGCCAGAGTGTTTATAGGGCCTTTGGGGGATTCACTGGTCTGCTAAAACTGGAGGGGAGTGGAGGAGCAGACAAAGATGAAAAGATGTGGAGAATCACAAGTGCTGCAGGATTTGGTCTCTGCAGCACTGCAAACCCCGAACTGGGAAGCAGCTGTACATCATTTGCATCTCTGTAAGTACAAGGATGTGCTGGGCTGCTGTGTGAGGGGAAATGGGATTTAATGCACTGTGGCAGCAGGTGTATGCTGCTGCTTTTTCTGTTTCACTCTCTCTTTTCAGCATTCATGAACTTCTATCATCTGTTCATGTCTCCAGTGCTATGCGCAATTAGCATCCTCAGTACTGCTAATTATGGTCTTCAAAAGCTATAAGAAGAAAAGAACAATTTTGCAAAGCGTAGGGCCTCATGCTTTGGCCTGCCCACATTTATTCTGGTTGGCCATGTTCTAACACAGTCATTTGCTACATGGTGTCATATTGTAGTGCACAGGAGGGGCTGTGCTTCTGACCTAACTGAGTTTCTAATTTAAACTGTTGTCCACACAACACCCTTCATATTTTAAAGCTTAAATTTGAAATCAAGTAGTAAATGTAGCTGGGGATTTTGGTCTGCCTCTGTGACTGAGGTAGCTGGATTGTCTCTGCTGCCAGGTGGGGCTACTGCCCTCATCCAAACCCATCCCAGGTGATGGCTGATGAGGTGCTGGGAGCTGTGCCACCTGCACTTCATTAGCTGAGGTTCTGAGCTCTGTAGCTCTTTGGTTCTCTTGGAGAGCTTACCTCTTTGGACTCAGTAGCTAAAAAATTCCCTGCATTTAAAGTTAATCTGTCTGATTTCCTCTGGGTGAAGCAACGCGGCATAGGACCTTCCAGGAGCAAACTGAAGACAAGGCAAGTGTGTAATACTCCAGTTGGCATTCTCTGTTTGTCTGTTTTGCAAGTTGATGTTAGTTTAGACACATGTATACCTGGAAAATGTGTTTATGCTTAAGGTGAACAGTTTTTAATTGAACCGGTATCTGACACGTGCTATATGCAGCAACAATGGTGTATATACATCAAATGAGCAGCTGAGTCCATAGTCAGGAGGGTAAATCTCATTGCCACATGTCAGTCTGGGGGCTGAGAAAGAGGTTGGTTGTGTTGGAGAGCGCTAATGCAAATTGTCCGGGCTTTGCAAACAATGCGTGACAATTTCCTCAGTAGTCAGGCTGGCTTTAATGCAAGTGATGGGATGCAAATGACTGAGCTCTAATGGCTCTCACTGAGCTTAGGCAAAAACATAGTTTGTAAAGACAATGGCACTTTGTGAGGCCTCCAGGTAGTGCTAATTCTGTGTCCTCTGTCACAAGGTTTCTTTCCTGGTGATTCAGACAGTGCGTTTAACCCATCAGGCTCGGACATTTTCTGAAATAGCACAGCAGAATGCCCACAGCGATTGTGTTCTGTAGGGAAGTCTGCAGCGCTGGTCCCCCTCCCTACCTTTGCTTCATTTCAGCTGTATACAACCCGTTGTATGTGAGCTTCTCTTGGAAGGGCAGAGTGTTTTCGTGAGGAAGAGATTTAGCTCTGAGTTCCTTACCATAAAAAACAACAGGGAGGGAAGACCGACACTTGTCTAAAAACTGGAAAGTATCTTAGTTCTTTGTTGTACCCTTTAATCTTCTTATTTCATTTAAAACCACTTCAACAGCTGCAGCTCCTGCTTAATTTGGAGAACAAAACCGTAGTAGTTCAACTGTCTGGGGATACTTGAGGCCACGAGTGGAAGGGAAACCCACATTGAGGGCAAGTACTTTCTTCTTCTAAATGCACAATTTATTGTGGGGGTTATTTTTAGTGCTGTAATCTCACTGAGTGCTGCTGAGAGAAACTGTGCCAGGCAGGCTTTGAAGGGCTTGAGAAATGGGATTTCCTGTTCCACCGGCTCAGCGCTGACTCTTGCCATTGTCAGGAGCTATTATCGCCTTCTGGCAGCCAAAGGAGATAACGCAGCCTCAAGGTCAGGGAAGACACGAGCTTTCATCAGCGGCATTAGCAGAAGGAAGAGTTTGCTTGCAGCCAGGGTTGGTGCTTCTGGTGTAGCCAGCGACCCCGGCAGAGAGATCTGCCCGTGGATCACAAGGCAAGGCTGGAACAGGCTGCTGAGAACAGGCTGCTCATTGCTGTGCCCCTGTGGGCTCTCGGTGCCCCCAAGGTGGGCACTGCACAGCACCTCTGGGCAGCGTGTTCCAGAAACAGCTGCCTGGGAGAGGAGAGAAGTCTCTGCTCCACAGCTTTTCATTGAGCTGCTCTTTGTTGAACACTTCTGCAAAGTGTTCTCTCTTCTGCGGACCTTCCTGGGTCTGGAAGGCAGTACTGGCCCAGCCCTGGGAATGGGACACATTTCTCTCTGTGTTGTCCAGAAAAGAAGGAAAACAGGTTGGTCTAGGGAAGCAGCAAGTCTTGGTATGGGAAGCACTTCTAGGTTCTAGAGGACCTGTCAGAAAAAGCAGCTATGTTTAATGTAAGGCCTCATAGGCTCTTGTAAAGTATTCCCATTGAGGCAGTGACTTCAAATTGCAGTGTCTGTTTGGATAGTTCCTCTATGGAAAGTTCTCAAAGTTTCCTTCTTGTCAAAGGAAAATCAGATTTCAGAGTGGATGAAACTAAGCTGAAACAAGGCAATCCTGACTCACAGTGGAGTTACCTGGAATTAGATTCCAGAGGTATGTTGTTTGTAACAATCGCCTTGGTCAAGCCTCGTTATTTATGAGATGCACAGCTGGGGTAATGATTTCTCTCCTGTCTGAAGCAAATTACTTGAGTGCTCCTGGTCTGGTTTATTGAACTCTGCTGTTCAAAATTAGGTGCAAGGATATATCAGGGAACGTATTGGAGCTACATTCATTAGGGATGCTTTGGTGATATGTGAAAAGCCACAGTTGTACAAAAAGTACAACAAAAAGTCCTATTTGTAGGACTAGGTAACAGCAGTAACCCTGGCTGAGACCTCCCTTCACTTTATGGGAATGCTCATGAGCTCCAGTTCCTGTTGGGTTCTGATCTAAACTTCTCCTGTGCACAAGTGCAGTGCAGGAAGTTGTTACCCCTGCCCAAGAGCCTTCAGTTTTAGCACCGAGTTGGACAATAAGAACAGAAATGGGTATGGAGTACGTAGAACTTTTTGTTTACAGAAGAACTTAGAAAAAGGCCTTGAGACTAAACTCTGGTCCTGGCTATGTGCAGTTTTAATTAAGTTTGATGCTGTAGCTTTTATCCTGTGGGGCTTGTTTTTGGTTAGTGACCCAAACAAGGCCCAGCTGCAGCCATTTACTTAAACAAATATCGTTTTAAAAGCTGTTCTGCCAGATATGTTTGGAAGTGTGTGGCCTGTGGGTTCATACAGAGGTGTGAACGCAGATACAACCCTGATTTTCAGTTTCAGTGGAGTTGCACTGCAAATTTGCCTTAGCAAATGGGTTGAAAGAGGAGAGTCTGAGAATGTTAGGCAGAATGAGGAGAACTGCTTACAAAGGATCTCATGTGGGAAAGGGGAACAAAGAGCTTTTGTCACCTTAACGTGTATTGCCCTGTAATGCCTCACCACTTGCTGAGCCAGGTCGGTAGCTGAGTTGGTCTCTGGTGCATTGTCCCCAAGCTGTGTTTGTGTGCAGTTCCTGCCTGCATTTCCCTGCTCCATCTCTGAGAGGAGAGGGACAGAGTCCGCCAGAACACAGAGCAGCACTGGCCAGTCCAGCCCAAAAGCTTTACCACAGCCCCTGAGGTGAGTGGCAATGGGTAGAACCAAGTGCTGTGGTGTCACTTGGAAGTACAAACTGTGTTTTGCAAGGATTTTGCACAGCCATAAACTTCCCAGTCTGCCTGTTCTGCTGCTGCTGCTGCTCTGCTTTCCACAAGAGAGAGGTGGAGAAACATTTTGTAGTATGCAAAAATCCTGTAGAGAGACAGAATATGGTGTCACCCACTACATGCTGTGTGAGGTGACGAGGTAGTTGTGCTACAGAGCTTTGGTGCTGGGCCTTGTACAGTGCCCTGCTGATTATCTGGCATGGAGAACAATGTCTAGAACACAGGCTCTTCCTCAGAGAGGACAGGGCAGCAGACACTGGCTTTTTCTCTTTGCTTCCCAAGACTTTTACAAGCTGTTTCATGTGCCAGCTGTCAGTGGTGCTGTGCAGAGAAGGAGAGAGAGGGGTGGATGTGCCTCTCTCCAGCCTGTGTAGCTTCCATGTAGCTTTGCAGAGACATGACAGCATTCACTGGGTGTGACAGGGTCACAGCTAAAGCTCCCAGTCTGCAGGAGGGGAAGGACCAGACACAGCCCTGTCCTGCTCAAAGGGAAAGGTCAAGCAGAGCCCACTGCCACAGCAGCCTGGGCAGATCAATACTGGGGCACATTACTGAGGTGTGTTTCAACAGCACACAAAAACCAAGAGTCTGTTCTGGTACCTGCAGCAAGGGACAAGCTTTCCCCATGTAGGTGTGACAGACAAGGAGAAGGAAAAGAGGTACCTGTTGTCCCTGTCATACAGCTTTGGGAACTGACATGAAGAGCAATTCAGTGATTCTCTCAAAGGAACTCAGTGGCTTGGGCTGAAATTCGAATCCACATCTTAACCTGGCAACAGCACATTGCAGTGACCAGGTCTGCAAACCTCCTCAGGGCCTGTCCCCAAAGACAGGATCTTTCATTTCTCAGCACATCGCTTGAGCTCTTTTCAGATACAAAGGCTACATTTCTATCTTTGTTAATGAAAGGAAAGTTGTTTGGGCATTTCTTGTCTTTCTTGTGGGATAACACCATGATCCAGTGTGGTACCTGCCAGCTGACAGACTGCAGAGGAACTCTGGGTCATGCAGGCTGTCCCAGCTTTGCAAGCAGCAAAACAAATGCCCACCTTTTGGAAACCAGAGTCACACAGTTTGTGATTTGTGGGTCATTCTGAGCTCTCTGTCCCTTTGCCTGTGGGGACTTTTATGGGTGTCTGTTCTTAAGAGGGTTCTTTGACATCAAGTAACATGGGAGCACAGGCTGCAGTTCTTTCCTTACTTGGGAACTTAGGGGTTCATTTAAAGGCTCTTTCTCCCCTTCCAATAGTTGCTTGTTCCTGCAAAACTCGTGAAAACTTTATAATCGAATCACAAATCCTACCTGTCTTCCAGGCTGCAGCTCAAAAATTTGGGGTAGACAAGAAAAAGGGACAGGCATATGGAATCTTGCTTAAGCTTATTTCTTGACCCCAGCTTTAAAAAGTAACCGTGTTTTCAGTTCTTGGGCCAAAAGACTTTCACTGTAAAATAAAGCAGTGCTGTTAAGAAGCACCTGGATCAGAAATGAATGTTAATCCAGTAATAACAGATAATTAAACAGTTCTAATGGGGGCTTTAATCTCTCTTCTCCAGATGTAGTTTTGCTTTTGGCCTTCATCAGGGAGATTATGATGGAACACAGAGGGCTTCTAATCCAATCAAAATTCCTTGATGGATTGGAGTATTTGTTGTGCTTTCACATTTCAGCAGTGGTTACACCACAAGATTAACTTCATTCACAGCATTGGTATCTTGTTACTAAATTCAGTGTACTGGTTTGATGCAGGCAGAAGAAAGGTGGGAGGGCAGGAGATAAATGTGTCCTGGGTGTCTGTGCTGCACAGAATTGCTTGGGACCAGGCTTTGGGATTCAGGTGACACCTTGCAGTCTTGTGGTGCCTCAGTGCTGACTTTGTGTGAGCTTGAACTGATCTGCCTTAAGCCTTGGACTCCAGTAGTGGCTTTGTAGTTGGAAATCTCCTGTGGAAGGAGCTTTACCTGTCCAGCTGGGAACTGTGTGTCTGCTTTCATTTGCCCTACAGATTGTGTAGAGATTCTTCCCAAGTGTCTTGGCTTCAGATTGAAATTTCTGCTTGGCAGCAGGATGCTGACAAATGCTGGCTTGCGGTGCCTGACTACCTTGCTGCTATCCACTTCCTAATGTCATCCTCTGGGAGTGAAATGACGGGGAAAAAATCTTTTTTGCTCTTCTGCAGACCTTATCACTGGTATAATAATGAATCACCAGTGATGTTATTGAGGTCTTGATGCACTTCTTGTTTTAATATTTGCTCAGAACTGCCCATCCTCACATGCTGGGTCTGTGATGCTCTGATCACGTCACAGCATCTGCTCTGTAGATTTTGCTTAAACCAGCTTTGATCAGTTTTAAACTGGTAAGATTATTCAAATATATGTATTATTATTTGTGCTCTCTCAAAAATGTTATTGAAGTAGCTGAAGTTTTCACAATTCTGCTGCAGTGGGTACAGCTGGTCATCAGTCACAATTTGTCTTCTGCTTCTTGTATTTGCTCCTGCTAAGACAGGTTTTATAGACACAAGGATTCAAATTAACCTTTCTAAATTATTGAGTGTCAGTAAACCTGGTTGAAAAGGACAGAATTCTTTTTTACATGTTTCACATAGATTTCAGGTAAATGGTTATCCAATGTCACTTTCCTGTTCTGGATTATCTTTTTAAATAGAGCCAAGAACAGGGTTGTCCTTATGAATAAAAGTAAATTGTTTAGTGGGATTAATTCTGTGTTAAGAACTACCAGATTTGACATGAGAGAGGTAGTAGCTCTTCTACTTACGTTTTGATGCTAGAGAACAGAAATAATATTCTTTGAAATTATTTTGAGAATTAATCCTATGGAAATCAGGTTTTTGTGTTTGATACTTTGTCAAGTGCAATTAAAAGGGGAGAAACAAGTAATTTAGGAAATTTCATCTACTTGGAATTAGGGCTGTCAAGTAAAGGCCTTTCCTAAAGGAATTCAGCACATTCACAAAGGATCAGGACTCTGTAAGCACTGTGTGTCCTGGCAGGCTTGGATGAGTCCATGGTGCTGGGGAGCTGTGTTGCCTTTCTTCTCTTTCCCAGACTGGGGATTCACCTCCAGCTCCTGCACTGGCAGCCTGGGAGTACTCCATTGGTTCAGAGTGGGAGATAAATTAGTGGCTGCTGCCCAGGACCAGTTTGTTTTCCCTGTTTAGGTTTCCCTTCCAAGTCCTTGAGGGCAGTACTTGCTTCAGGGCAGGTGTCTTCTAAGCCTTACTGATGTCAGGTTGAAGCAGTGGTTTCCCAGAAGCTGAAATCCTCTGTGAGGTGCCATTTGCCCTTTCTGTATCTGAGCTCATGTTGCAGAGGGCTGCTCTCCACTGAACACAAAGTCTGTCTAGCCCAGCTTCTTTCTACTCTTTCTTTTGAATTATCCCAGAGACTATTAAAAGGAGAAGGAGGTGGTTTATGTGAGGGACCCTGCACCACCTTGTGAGAGAATGTGAACTGTCTGCACTGGTGGTGTGTGGGAAAGTGCCAGAGCATTTTAATGCCTCCTTTTTAGAAAAAATGAAAATAATTAGCAGATGACAACATAAAAACAAGTTTAGCTAGTACTGATTATTTTCTTTTTTTTTTTGGCTAGACAAAGCTCTCTGAGTGTTCTCTCATCTGAGCGCTTGGCCACAACAATTTCTGTTTTCTCTGAATCACATGCTAACCTAGCTTTGAAAAGTCTTATTGTTCATGTCAGCTGTCACAACCAGAACAGTTCTGTCCATGAAAAGAACAGAGACCCCATTAGGACACTGAGGGTTTTCTGCCAGCTGTTTGGTGTTTTTCTCATGTTATATCATCAGTTTGTTTGGAAAGATTTCACTGTACTGCATGCAGCTTATCATGTTAAGATACCAGCTCTGTGTTGAAATCCTTCAGGTACTGGGTTCACATTCAGGCACTGGTACTGGCACAGCAGCATAGATAACTCAGCCACACTGAACCCTTGCTGTGGCTACTGACAGCCACTGGGCAACAGAACTACATTTAAACTGCCTGCTGTTGCCATTTGTGCTAAGGCACAAACATTGCTTTCATTTGTTTAGTAGGTTTGAATAGAACAAAACAACAACCTCCTCCTCTGTCTGCAGATTAGATAATGGAAGAGTATTTCTAGATATGAGTTCTTTCTGTTAACAGCTGAAATGGTGAGCTAAGGATTGGCTGGGACAAGTTCCATGATGGATATGAGCAAAGGCTTGTTGGGTGAAGCGTGGCTTTGATGAGATCAGCATGCTTAGCAGGCTTCATAAAGCTGGCTTGTTCTTTCATGGGATGGCGTGTTTCTGTGGCAGCCCTGCAGTCTCCTGATGATGTGCAGGAGCTCATTTTTACCTGGCAGCATTCATCTTTAGCCCTTGATCACTTCCAGGAGCATCCTGGCATGTACGTTTTGCCAGAACTGGTGGTACCTCAGAGCAATCTCTCTCCTTCCTCAGATCACCTCAGCAACAAAGTGTTCTTTTCTGATTGAGTTTCTTAATGCTTTTGGTTAAGAGGTTGTTACTCACATGTAAAATGAGTGTGCTCTCTGGGATCTGACACTTGTTCCATTCCCAGGCAAGGAAGAAGGGCTTAGCTCTGATTTTGCTGGGTTGAAGTAGAAGGTGCCTGACTCAATTTCCGGTGGACCTTTCTTAGTGCTGGGGTGAAGCTGCCCCTCTGATCTCTACATAGCTTCATTCCCTTGATGTTAAAGCTGCACGTGGCTCTTTGTGCAGAAGATGTGTTGGCACTGTTCCTTTGTCCCATCTCTGAATGGGCAGACACCAAAATAAAAACCCCAAAACACTTGTGACAGACACAAGCTGCTGACTTTGGTCCTTGCCTGCCTTGCTTACCTGCTGGTGTTCACTCCAGATGGCATGGATAGAGAAATTCTTCTCCTGTTTTTATTTACAGGCACTGAGGCTTGGATTTCCTATGGATGCTGCCACCTCAAAAACTCAGGGATAATAGCAAAATAGGGGAAAATTTCAACTTGATACCCTGAAAAATTCACCCTATAAATTGATATATGCTGTAAACTTACGCAACCTCAGCTCTTCTGCACATCACTTGTGTTTGCAGAGTACCAAATGCCAAGAACAGGATGCCCAAAATGCACACAGGACAGTTGCTGGCTTTAAGTGAAAGACTTCAGCCCTGTGACAGCTTTTGCTTTGCTGTGGTTTTAGGATTTTGAACTGGCAGGTGTAAAACTGAGTTTGACAAGGTAAGACCTGCCAATCTATGGCAGGATGAGGGTGTGTGTGCCTAGATGGTTCAAGAAGGTGTTTTTCTAGTAGTGTTTGGTTGTTTTTCTGTGGTATTTTATTTATTTAGCAACCATGGTTGGTCAAACCATGGTATGGTCTGTCATGATCTTTAAGGATAGGGTGGCATAGGATGTAGGGTAATTAAGTTGTCTCTGTTGTTCTGATAGTACTTTTAACAATTTACAAAGCATATTTAAAGTAACAATATGATAATTTATATTTCATATGATAATTTCATATGAAAATTTAATATTTCATTCATGATTTCAATGTTAGAAGGCCCAAGCCTGTTAGTCCCAGGTGAATTCAGGCCCAGTGCTCACAGTGTGGGCATTGGTGACATGTTCCAAGCATGGGAGGAAGTCAGTGACAAGCTCTGAAGGCTTAGTGGCATTTCTGTATCTGAAGTTCCTACAGTGTAATTCAGTAAGCTCTGAAATACCGTGGGATGCCTTGGGGCTGAGCTTTACAGTAACATTTAGAAGAACATTGGTGTTGGCGCCATTTCAGTGTTTTCCTTATTCCCACTGCTAAACCCAACAAGATAGGCCACACCACAACAGGATTCATTATTTGTGTTCTTGTTAACTGCTTGTAAAATATAAAGCGATTACCCCAGCAGAGGAAGCGCCTGTGCTTTCAGGAATAGCAAATGCCTGCAGAGTGAAGCTGGGACAGCTGCCATCAACAGCAGCGGGCTCCTCCAGAGGTACCGTGGGGCTGCACTGCTCTCCTGGCAGCTGCATTGATGTGTGGGACTGCACTGCTCTCCTGGCAGCTGCATTGTGACTGCACTGCTCTCCTGGCAGCTGCATTGTGACTGCACTGCTCTCCTGGCAGCTGCATTGTTTGCTGCCTGGAGCCAACACGTGCGTTCCCACACTTGCTGCGAGGTTCTGCCAGTTCGCCAATGGGAAGTTAAGGCACAGTCCCCCTCTTGTTCAACATGGACATCACCATGTGGTGATTGGAAACTCAAGAGCCAGGTCAGTCTTTCCAGGGTTGAACTGCCTCTTGTTCAAGTCAAACCTTTCTCAAATTCTTCAGCTGTAAATGGTCTTTTAGCAAACACAACTGCAAGTGCATTTTTACAGGAAGATCGTGAATTACCAGAAGTCACTTGGGTTTGACTGGTTGTCTCTGGCTCTCTGTTTCTTGAACTTTATTCTCAGGGCAAGCAGCAGAGGGGCCTTATCAATGGCACTGTTCCTTCTGCTGACCCCTGCTTTTCCCTCCAGACTTAAGTGCAGGGAATTGTCATGGAAAAGCTCACATCAGCATGGGGACTGAATGAGAATATTTGTCTGGACATGGAGGCTGCAGCAGGAGGACATGGTGGGGAAGGAATGCTCCTGACCACTATACTAACAGCAACTCACCTGAGCAGGTCGGTGAGAGGCATCCACAATCCAGAAACAAACAATACAGGACAAGTCTGGCATCACAAGTTTTGAGGTTGCTTTCAATCCCTCCATCCAGCCCTCACTCCTGCTTTTCCCTTCTCTTGTGCTCATGCCTTTTTGCTGCTCTTTATGGCACTTTCATGATTTAGTCTTTTTCTCATTTGAACACTTGTCATTATCTGTTATTGCTATGCACTCTTCTTCACAAGCTTTTTTCTTGCTTGTCCTCTTCCTTTTTTTTTCCTGTCCTTTCCTGCTCATGCTTTGTTCTTTGGTTTATGGATTTTTTTAATTATTATTTTTAATTTCTTTGTTGTGCCTTTCCTTCGCTTTTTTCTTTGCACTTGTTCTACCTTCCTCTTCTCTACTACCTTTTTAAGACAGGTGCAGACTTCATTCTGGAAAACCTTCTCAGATTTATGCCAGGTCAGTTATTAATCATTCATAGGCCTCAGGTAATGACCAAAAACAGCAGCTTTGACAGCTTTTACAGAACAAATACAAGCAAAATCTGGCATTTCCCCAGCTGGAAAAAATGACTGCAAGAATTCATTGGAAACTTGAAGGAAAGAAAGGAATATCACTGTCCAGATACAGTACTGATGTAATACTGTATCCAGAGATGCTGTGGTTCAGTATTTGCTTCAAGTTATCCAAGAACTCTGCATTTTCAGATTGGATGTGTGCACAAAGAGGAAACCTGCCCCTCTCCAAGAGGTGCATATCTTTGTAATTCCTGGGGAGGCTGTTCCTAGGGCTACTGGAAAAAGCAAGGAATTATAATAATAAGTGTAAGATCACAGGGTGGAAAACAACCCATTATTTATAAAGCTGGCTGCCAGCAGGGCCAGCAGCATTCAGTGGTGGAAGGGAGGCTCTAGGGGTGGGGGTCTGGTGACTTCTGACGCTGCACACATGAAAACAAAGCTTGTGGCTGATAGATTTGTTTTTATTATTATAGAACAGATGAACTAAAATAAGCCAACAATATAATTTTATGCCAACAGCCATCTTTCTAGCACAGGCGGTGACTGACTCAGTATACCCTTCTCCCCCCTTCCCCGGGCCTCTGTTCAAGGGAAAGCAAATGGTGGTGACTCCTGCACATGGTTTTGGACTGCAGTGATCCCACTCCTGTTACCTGTGCAGGTGTGCCTGGGAAAAGAAGAGGCAGGGGAGCAGAGAAAAGAGTATATATGTTGTAGGAGCAATAAGCAGAAAGGTTTGTGGATCCTCTTGCACGTTCACACCTTGTGACCGAGTAGATGGGACAACTGGAGAATCTTGCCCACTTTCAACATGTAGCAAGCTCCTAGTTGCTACTCTAGTCAAGCCAGGAGTTTCTTCCCATTCCAAGCTAACAAAGGGCAAGATGCACTCAGTAGGGGAGCTTTTGGCAGGGTAAGGGGCAGTCTATGTAAAACCAAACCAAAAAACCACCCCCCTCCCCAAAAAAATACCCCAAACAAACCTGCATTTTAAGCCACTTCAAAGTAAAAGTTACTTCTTATAATATAATAGATACTTTTTAAATGGCAGGACCACCATCCTAGAAAGACCAAAGGGCTTGCACTCAAGACCAAAGAAAGAAAAATAGAAAACCAACCAACCAAACAAAAGGAGAAAAAAAAAACAAAACAAAACAAAAAAACCAAGAGTGGCTCCACTCTCAAGCTTGGCTCTTCTCTAAAAACAGCACTCATCATCCATCTGAATAGGTAAAAGGAGGAGTGGACAGAAAATAAAATAAAATTGGTGCAACTTCTCGCCGGCTGGCGCAAGAACCCAAAGCTCCGTACAGCCCCGAGCGACTGCACGTCCTGCGTGGCAGCATCTCTGCGGTCAGCTCTCATCACGGTATATGCCGGTATGTATATCTGAACATATACATACACATACACACAATGGATTATACTGTTCACAATGTTAGTTTGGGTCCAGGAGGAGGGCTCATCTCTCTTTCACGTGGTTCTGTGCTCCTGCGCTGTTGCTGCTCCCGTTGCCGCTCCCGTTACTGCTGCTCCCGCTGCTGCTGCAGAGGACCTCCGTGAGGTCATCCATGATGGTGGTCTCTTTAGGGTCCACGAGGTTGAACTCCCTGATGAATAGGATAAAGTGTGTGTAGAGTGTGTTTAAATGTCCGTGCAGCTCCAGTGCCAAAGTCTCCTTAAAGTGTGAGGAGTAGATATGGGCCAGCACATGGAACAGGTACTTGCAGATCTTCTTCACTAGGGACTCAAATGAGTTTGGGAATTCCTTGCCTGAAAGGAAGACGGAGAAACACCATGATAGCACCAGCTGCTCGCTGTCAGCCCCACAGCAGCACCTGGGTAAGAGCAACCTGCTCAACTTACATAGCAAACAACCCGAGGGCCCTGTGTCGTATCACCCTCTTTTGACAGGAATTTGGGGGACAAGGCTAAGGCAAATATTATGCATTTTCATTTGAAGTTAAATTTTAAACCTTAAGGGTTCAAAAATCAGGCAGCAAGTGTAGTTCTTCTCTAAAGCCACTACCTTTTTAGCTACAGGCTGTAAAAATGAGAGGTTCTTCTGTGTCCTCATCTAGTTTGTCCAGGAGTGGATTTTCCCCTGAAACATCAGTTCAGAGATCCTAAAATGGAAGCCAAGGTACATGGGCCTTGGTGGTGTGTGGCAGTTTGTACATAATTTATATACCATGTTCCCTTGAACATACTGAAATTCTATCAAAGGGGAAAGAAACTACCTCCTTTGTAAGCAAAGGCTGCTAGCCTAATGTTTTCTATATTGTAATGTCCTATATTGTAATGTCCTAGTTTCCCAATTACCTCTTGAAGTGGCTCATGAAGCCAGCTGCTTTTAGTTCTGATTAAGCCCACCTGCAATAGCTTCAAGTTTCTATTTTCTTCCCCTTATCCAAAGGCATTGCATGTAGCAATCTTGTTAGGATACAAATTTGAGATAAAATTACTTTGCTATTGCTTTTCAGCTCTAAAAATCACATTCTTATTTAATCTTTGTATGGGAAAGGAGACTGCAAACACTATGAGAGACAATGCAGAGCCTTGGGCAAAGAAAGCAAGCCAGATTGCTGCAATCCAATTTATTACCCACATTTCTTAATGCATTGAGGCTCTAATGGAAATAGTAAAGGCACACAAAGGTTGAAGTTTGCTATCAACAAACTGTATTGAACACACAAATGCTGACTGTTTTCAGAATTTTATCCTCTATAAATCCAGGCTAGATCGTCTCAAAATGCCTGAAGAAAAAGGGTACTGATGATGAGATATAGGCCAAGGGGTCAGGTTTGTGAGACTTCCACCCTAGTTCACACATCTAAGAGGGTAAGTCTTCTTTTACTGCAACCATCAACCAAAGTTATAATCTTCCTTAAAAAAACCCCCAAACAACCAAAACTACAAAAGAAACCAAACTAAAACCCATCAGACAAAAGTGAGAAAGCTGTCTGTTATTCACAGATGAATACCAACTCTCACTTGACTGATGGCACCCCAAGAGCCCCAGGCAGCAGCCGTACCGTATTTTGTTGGAAAGACGTCCTCATCTGTCACTAGTTTCTGCACCGAACTCATGACGAAGTCAACGTACTGAGGAGCAGTGCACTTGATCTTCTTTCCCCGCTCATCATACCAGTAGTACTGTCTGTGGAGAGAAGGGACAGGGTCACCACATCACACTCTGCTCCTCAGCTACTCCTCCAAGGGGCTCTGTCCAAGTAATACAAAACAACAGCTGCTACAGAGGAGATTCACTTCTTTCTGCATCGAAGAACTTGAACTTGTGTTGGTCGATTTTGTCTCTCCCTGTCAGTCTAGGCCAGAGTGCAGGTGGCAGCACCAAGCACAGAAAGCCTTGCTGACAAGACTACAAGGGGAGGAGTTCTGCTGAGGGAGTGATAATTCCCTATCCATGACAGGTTTACATACAGTCTGTATAAATGTACAGGAAAGCATTATTGAACTATATTTAAGGGGCAACAACATTGCACTTCTGATGCTTAACATTAGAGAGCATGCATTAGTTCTGTAGTGCAATACTGTGAAACAGTCAGACGGTGGCTCCAGAACACCACCTTTCCCAGCCTGGGGCTCTCCAGCACTTGCTGTGATTTCAGGTGTTCCAAATCCTGTTCCAAAATGCAGCCCCGGGGGAAGTTTTCAGGCCCCTTCTGCACATCCATGCCAGCAGCGAACTCTGCTCCTTAGGTTACAGTTACAGTCTCCCCCAAACACTTGAATTTACATGTGATTCTGCCATCAGTGAATATTCCTGTTGCATTTTACCAGGAGATACTAGCCCTCCAAAAGCAACCATAATTCAATCAGTTAGCCATAATAATTTTGATTAACTGCAGCCATCCTTCAGCTGACAGACAATCTGAAGGCTACAAAACAACTAAATGTTTGTTCCTTTTTAAGAAAAAGTCATGGTTAATTAAAGCATCTCTAACTGCTACTGAGAGCAGCTACCCACTTGATTAGGCAGACAGTTTTATAGATAATAAATTCAGGAAAACATTTTTGAAGTTTTTATTCCTATGTCACATTAGAAGAGCTCTGAGTTCCAGTTTATGAACTTTCTTCAGAAAGTCTAAGCTCAAGACACAGTCCTATATCATGACAGGGCTGGTAAGAAATCCATTGTACTGGTCTTCCCCAATAACACTATTCACAGTCCATGCCCCAAGCCATGTGAAAACAAGAGGAAGCTGCAAAAATAAGTAGAATAGTTCAAGTTAGGAGAGGAAAGGTAAAGTAAGGTTTTAGAATTTTTCTTTCAGCTCCTTTTCACTATGTAGTATTTGGTCACTCTGTCCTTTATTAGAGAGAAAAGGATTGACTGCAAAATTGAGTAAAAAGGTGAGTGAGTGAAAACAGCAGGAGTCAAAAATTCTTTTCAGAGCTGTGTCAGGCATCAAACCCAGCACTTGGGCCCTTAGGCACAGACTGTGCTCTTCACCACTGCTCACTTCCTTTGTACAATCCACCTCTAAGGAATTACATAATGTAGTGCACCAACACAACCTTGTTTGCCTACTCCTGCAGAGAGAGACAGACTCGGGCAATTCTGCCTTATTCTGGGCCTTAAGACAGTGCTTGTCACCAGGAGCAGAGGCAGGCTGCACTGTTCTACCCCAGCAGTTCTCTCATGCTGCAGGAATCCTCAACTGCAAGACAGAAAGCACAGTTTAGAGCTGCCCTTAGGTGCAAAACGGAGTGTTGATAATTAGATTTTAGTCAAAAGAAACAATTTGGCAACTGTACAAGTTCACTTATATTCTCATGTAAGTGAATAAATCTGCTCAATCATCCCACTGCCCAGCCTTTCTGCCTTTTCTTGAAAATTAGGAAATTACTATGCAAACCTGGAATTAAACAGGAGAATCATTAACAGCAAGGGGATAACTACAGGGACTGTCCTGTTGATTAGAGTCATGTGTTTTCCTCATGTTCCAGGTGCTGTTGAACAGATTCCCAGCTCTCAGGGGCAGAGAGGAGCGAGCCCCTGACGTGCCATGAACATCTCGCACCTGGTACACGGCTTCCACCCACGCTGGTTATCTCCACCAACAGGACAGGAGCACTCTGGGGCCATGCAAGGGCTCACTTGGGCACAGAAGCCTAATTGCATTCCACCACTGGCACTGTGACAGCACAGCCCCATATTAGGGAATGGATGGGAAGCAGAAAGGACAAGAGGATGAGACTTAAGGGCACTTTTCAAAAACTGCAGATTTAAATCTCCCCAGTATGGAGAGTATGAGGAATCTGCAGCTCTGTTCTAAATCCCAGGGAGAAATGACTATGGGTTTACCAGAGAAAAGCCTGTGATACAAATAATGAAGCTTAACATAATGTGAAATCACAATACTGCATCTTAATATATCTATGTACTTTATCCCTTTTCCTCTAAAACATTCTGGGCTGGTGTTGACGACACAGAATCCAAGGCAGAACAAGAGTTACACCAATATACAAGAAAGGCTTTTGGAAGGAGGGAAAAGCATATACAGCATATACAGGAAATTATTTTGCCTGAAAAGGAAGGAGAGACAGTCCTGGCAGAAATACCGAAAAACAGGCAACATGAAGAAAGCAGGATAGAGAGGCAGAGGCAGGAGTATAGTGCTTGTGAGCAGCTGGAACAGCTCTGATGGCTTCACAGGCGCTAAGCAGCGTTTGGATGGCAGAGAAGAGAAAGGAGGCATCATGTAAAATCATATAGCTGGGGGAACTTAAATGTAAGAAAATGTAAAACTTACAGATTTGAATTAAGCACTCTAGGAGGAAATACCCTCCCTATGCAGAGACACTAAGGGCAAGATAAACATGAGAAAAGAGACTAAGATTAGGAAAAAAAGAGTGATAAGCATTACCAATTAAGGGATTTCACTGGACAAAAACATTTTGAAAGGTGGGCTTCCTGAAAGTTTGCATCCATCTTTCATTTCTATCTCAGGAGTTTTGTAGACTTATTCTTTTATGTACAGCACTTACACAGGCTCTTATTTATTACACTCATTGCAGCACTTAGAGGAGTTGTACCTAAATGTCAGCTAGAAAACCAGTTTATAGTTCAGGGTGCTTTAAAGCTGGTTTGTGTAATAATAAGCTATAAAGCATACTAAATTTTAATAGCAAATACCATGTTAAAATATAGTACCTGCTTTACAACAAGTGATAAACATATTAATGAGCAAAATTAAGTAATTCCCAAAGTTGTATTCATTCACCCTCATTAAAATTTGAGGATAACTGGCCACTATGTATTTCTCTTGGCATTATCCCACCTTGCCAGCAAATGCTTCCATCTGTTCTACACTGAGACTAAGTTTTGGTTAGATGTCTCCTAGTGACCGTAAGCAGAAATTCTCCTCCTTGCTGTGTGCAGATGGCTGTGCTATCTCATGTATCTGACAGAGGGCTGAAAGCTGCATCTGTCTGCAGTTTGTCACTTGGCTGCAGCTTCTCTCAGATGTTAAAACCTTAACTCAAATATTTAACTTCAACCAATGCTTATTGTGCCAGCAAATACTTTAAATTTAGGACTGGGTACTTGCAGTGCAATCTGAATGTCAAGTAACTTGACAAGCAACCAGTTCTCAGTAGTTACTTGAACATCTCAACCATAAATAAAAAAAGCCTTTCTTAGGCATGACCAGAATGGTGTGATCCAAAATGTATAATAAAGTACTCAGCAGGGAAAATATAAAAGTGGAACAGAATGCAGACTTTCATACGGAACTACCCAAGAAATCAGCATGGGAAACAATGGCAAACTGCACCTAAATTCCAAGGTACTGTAATTCTATGGCAATCTTATATAGCCAGATGCTATTTTACTCCAAAGGAGAGCAACAAACAGATCACAGCCACAGAAGGCTAAGCCTGCAGTGTCCTCCAGGTTAATCAGCAACTGACACCAGTGTTCAGGTGTCTCTCCTTGAACACTGGATACAGGTCCAAGGCACAATGAGCCACAGCAACTGGTGCTTCTCTAACACAACAAGCACATCCTCAGCTTACCAGAGCTAGGAAAGGCAGAACAAAAAGATCAGGATTTGGAGAACAGGGTTATGAAAGGGGCCCACAGAGCTGAACTGTGCTGAGGTGTGTAGGCAGCTGATCTCACCTTGGTGGCTTTTTCACAGACCCACACATTTGCTAGAAGCAAGCAGCCTCCAGTGTGCAGATGTGAATCAGCCACCTGCCCCCAAGTACAGGAAGGTACTGAGGTTGTTATGATTTAGCTACACACAAGCCATTTTAAGTGCTTCACCCAAGTGTAGACATGCTTCCTGTTATTCCCAAATAGCACAATTTTTCAGTTTTCCAAAACAAAGGATAGGAGCATTCTGCTATCAGTCCCTACCACAAAAAATACAGGCTACAGCTGCAGTTGCCTACAGGCACTTCCTCTCTTTATTCTGCAGCACAAGGTGCTTACAGAAAACTCTTGTTAAAGGCTCAGTAGAGCAGAATGGAGCAACACTAATGCAGGTTCCCAACCACCACCTCCTCTTAGCCACTATTTCCCACCAGCCAAGTGGATAAACAGCTGAACTCTGTGCTTGGGACTGCCAGTGCTACATCAGGAATTTAAACATGAGCATGCTTGGGAACAAGAATCAACAAAATACTCATCTTACTGCTCACCATTTCTTATTTAGAGACAGGCTGTCTCCTTTTGATAAAATCTGGGTCCAGCAGAGATTTATTACCTTCTCTTCCAGCTTGGTTTCAAAGTCTCTAGCATGGCCTTTAACTCTCTGACAGCTATCATTCCTCCTTCTACATGCAAAAATACCCTCCATACACTTTACATGCTTTTAAGTGCTCTCAAAGAAAGCCCCTGATATTAAATTCGAGTCTACAAGATAGACCAGTACATTAAGCAAGGCTTTCCTTTTAAGAATTGTGTAATGATTGTCAGAGATACAAAATAGAGGTTCTGTTGCATACATGCCCTGGGATGTTGTCTGATGTACTATGACATTACTGCCCAGTTGTCTCTTTTAAAATCCATCTCAAGTAAATTAATCCCTAGAAATGCAAGAGGAGGAAAGAAAAGGACTATCAACACATGCTGGAGGGAAAAAAACCCAAAACACAACAGGCATATTCATACTTGACTAGATCTCATATTCCACCATGTTGGACTGTGCTCATCAGGAGCAGAAGTTTATTGTAACTTTTCTGATATTCACACTGTCCAGTAACACTACAAAGCTTTCTTCCAGAGTTAACTGCTAGTCCATGTTAAAGTCTTCTAAGTTATAGAGGCAGAAAAATGCCAAACCAAAAGTTTTCCTTACTCTTGCAAAGCTGCCACTTGTGTCCTCTGTGCCCAGGGGCTCAGGCAGAGAGCCTGTGGCTCACGTCAGGCTAGAGGTTATCCACCAGCAGCCTGGAGCTGTGTCAGCATTCCAGCTCTCAGAAGCACCCTCTGAGGTTTTCACAACTCACCTCCCCTGCCCTGCCTTGCTTGGAACCCATCACTGTGGCCAGTACACAGTCCTGCCCTGCCCTTGCTCAGGAGCACTCTGTGCAGGTACAGCTGCACTGCAGGCTCAGGGCTGAGCTCTGCATGGCAGGGACACAGCAAAGGACATGGGCACCTGTGACCCAGCCAGGTGACACCCAGAGACACAGCAGGAGCTGACAACCTCAAGACTCACTCAGGCTTTTTCAACTGTGAGACTATAAAAGCCCAGAATTCCCTTTGCTTGGGACCCCTCCCTGGAGGCACAGGATTGAGCTGTTATGAGGTTATTTATTTTCTGTACAAAGGTAATTTTAAGGATCTGGAAACCCAAAACTTTGCTATGGAAAACCTGGGTCAAGCCAGTGAGAAAAGCTGGCCTGAGTGAGTGTGGGGCGTGTAGCTGTGCAGGGGCCTTGGTCCCAGCTCACGACTGACTGCCACAGTGGCTCCTGGATGGTCAGACAAGGAAGTTCCCTTAACATCCTCCTTTCCCTCTCCCCCAAGCACACACGTGGTCATTTGCTCTCTGATCTGACCTTATAAAGCCAGCTCAGAGCACTCAGAGATTCTCATCCTTCCAGTCCTCCACAAAAACAGATTTCCATCACATTTCCCTGCTGAAGGGAGAGGATGCACAGCTGACACATTCTCAACAAGTAGAGACCTGCTGTAAACACTTGCCCGGTGCCATCCAACACCAATATCCTCCCCCAGGAGACTCTGAAGACATGGAAACCTTGCACATGTAACAAATGAAAAGACTGACTTACGTATTGCACACTGCCATGGTCTGACATGACTCTCCTGTACAGAATTCTGAGATTGTACTATACTGTAAGTTGATGTGATGAAAGAAAGTTGTTGCTGAAAAATAAACAAAGGAAAGAAATTCAGAAGTAAAATACTTTCAAACACTGGTTATCCTCCAGACAATTATTTAAATACAGCAAGTGAAACAACCTCAGTCTTGAGCTTGCATACGAATTTAAACATGATTTAGCTAAATGAGCCTAATGATGAACTGCAAAACAAAGAGGTACACAGAATGAAAGCTCTTGTTTTGATTTAAGATGAAAGCACCACGATGCATTAGCTCTTATTACTCACAAAGCAGCAAGACTGGAAAGTGTCTCCGTCATCAGCCTCACCTTTACAGTAGAATACTCTGCTATAAGCTGAAGGCAAACAATTTGCTACATTCTTTTGAAGTCAGACTTAAAATCTACAGTGGCTAGAAAACATCACTATTAGTTTTCAAAATATGTCTCCTTGTAAAAACAAGCAGCATGAAACCTAGTACACTTCTACTTTTTAAAAATCTCCTGAGATAATTTAACTTCTTAATACTTCTCACGGGGAACCTCACCTTTTCTTAATGAGTGTCTATAAACTTTCCTAGTGTGCAGTTTAAAGTAGTTTCTTGCTTCTACCACACACTGTGGTGAAAACAAACACGAGAGGGCCACAGATGCAGGTGAGGACAGGCAGGAGTAGCCCAGGAAAGTACAGCAAGTCAGGGCTGAAGTGCACAGGGACAGCATTCAGTCACAGTAGCTGTTCACATCTCTGAATTTCAGCCTGTCTACTGTTGAAATCCACAATAATTCAACCAAGATTTGGAAGGAGTGGGGACGAAAAAATCTGACCAAAAGACTTCACCACTTCTGGCTTTAGGCCTAGGTTGCTTTACATATAAGTCCTTAGAAACTCCATTTTTACAATGCTTCTGGAAGATCAGTAGCTGGAGTCAGAAACATGCAGAACCAGCCAGTTTAGCAAGCAGTCAATGGAGATCTTGATGGTTCTGCAAAGAGCATCCAAAACTGCAGTGCCCTCAGTGCCACAGGGAGGAGGCTGCAGGGAGGAAATGCATCAAGGCTTTCATGCTGCTGAGCACAGCTGCGCTGTGCGTGAGACAGCTTGATTACCACTCAAGGTATAATGACATGCATTACACAGTAAGCACAAATAGTCACTGAGTGTTTCTCTAAGCACTGAAAACAGCAAAAAGAGTGAATGAATGGCCTCTTGAGGATGGACAGCAAGCTCAGAGCTGTATGAACATAATACTCACTGTTGCTGGCAAGCCACTCATTGAGGTCTATTTCCCGTGGTAACATCACTAGTTCCTTAAACTCGAAGTCGGTAATTCTGGATTTTGTGTATTCTGGCTCTAGGTAAAGCTTCTTCTCTTCTGGTGCTGGCTTCTTACCATTTGGCTTTCCCTTGGACTTCCTGCAAAAGATTAAAAAAGAGAGAAGGGGGGTTAGTTCTACTGTTGAACAGCTACAGAAACCTGAAGGCAGCTGGTTCATCCAAACTCCTGTATTTGCCTTTACGCTGCTCCTCCTGCATTCCCTTCCCCAGCAGCTTCATTTTGCTGCTCCATCTCTCCTGCCCTTTGGCCAGATGAGATTACAAACTCCTGGGAGAGCACTGGTCTCTCCTCAGGCCTGTGAACAGTGGTGACAAGCTCTGTGCCTGAAGGAGCCCATGTGAGCACCAACAACCTGCTGTGCTGGTGCTCACATGGGCAGTTCCTGCTCACCTGCAGAACAGGAGTCTGAGAAACAGCAAATCTGGCTGCTGCAAGAAGACAGCTGGAAAAGCTGGTGCTGCTCCTTCAAAGCCTACAGCATTCCCTGCTCTCCAGCCCTATCAGAAGGCTTCTTAAGTGAATGTCTGTGACTCCAGCTAAAAGCAGCGATAAGCACAAAAATACCTGTTTTCTCAATTCTAGGGTTACCCGGGACAGAAAGAGTTGAGTTCATGTTTTTCTGAAAACCCTTGGAAATCAAATGCATTTATGAAATAACCTTCCATTTATAAAAGCACAGAAACCACATGCCATACAAGACATTTATCGCTATGGCATATTGTGACTTCTCATCTCCCATCTGTAAAGTGTTTGCTGTAATCACTAGTGTTCCTCTCACTTGTTTTCTAAATAGACTCTCAACCCAACCCTGGACCAAGGATTTGGTAGGAAGGACAGTGGGTCAAGCACTTTGGTCTTTTAGGCTATGTGGTCAAACATCCATGTGTAAAAAATCTTAGGTAAAAAATCTACCTAAGCAGAGATGGAAGAGCTATTTAATGGTGAGGCACAATCATAGGACAATACTTGCTGTCCATTATAATGTAAAAACAAGGAAGACATGCCAGTTCTTTTTTAATGTCAGGCTGTCTTTATTGAAGTGATTTTTAAGGATCTGTAAAGTCAAGACAAGCCCACCTTTGCAGATGACTGCATTAAGTTTGCTGTCAAAACTCATTGAGATCTCATCCAAAGGAAACAGACCTCACATTTTGGCTCTTAACACACTTAAATAATCTTCCAGCTGTGTTCCTGTCTGAGATACATGCAGGCTTAATTTTTGCTGTGAGGATGTGATACACATCTTTCTTGGAATGGTGTTTGAAGTTTCAGTCCTCTTCTTAAAGGAAATATGATCACTCAGTTTTCTCTCTTCATGGGCTCTTTACTGATCTGTTTATTAAACTCATCTTCAGAGAGATTCATCATCCACATAATCCCTCCTGGAGCAGGCAGAGACCAAGCTGTGCTTTCCGCAGGAAAGCAGCACTTTAACTTTGGTCACCAGCACTGCCACTGCTCACTGGCTTAAACTTGTGTTGAGTCTTGTCACATGTCTCTCTAAATTGTAAATTAAGACTAGAGGGACGTCAGAAAGGCCATCATGAGGAAAGCTTGGTGCAGCAGCACAATACACCCTTACAGCCCCACGATGCATTTACAGAGATGTGCAGAAAGCACTGCAGGTGTCTGGCAGGGAACAGATGGTCACACCTTCCTTCATTCCAGTGTTAATGAGAAAGGTGGGCTTCACGGTTTAAGAGGAGATGCCTGTGACATGTTTTTAAATCATACGACATAGAACGTCTTTCTAAAGAATACAAAGACAGAAGGAAACCCAACTAAAGGACTAATTCTCATAGCTGCTCTACAAGGGGATGTTTTAGGACGTGAGAATCAGTTGTTCCTCAGTGCAAGGCTCTTAATACAGAGGGGTTGCTCGGTTAGATAACAGTTCCTGGTTGTCAGACTATTTCTGTCTTCAAACCCTTGCATTTGCTACATTTAGTGGTTTCTGGGTTTTGTTTGGCTGGGGAGGGAGGGGGCCAGGATTCTGGCATTCAAGGATAAATTGATTATTTTTTTATTTTTTTTTTTAGTTAAATTATAGTTCTAGTAACAGTCATGCAGAAAATACCTTCAGCTTCTGAGACTGGTTTGACAAACCGCACTAACCACACTCAGGGAAAAAAGTTATCAGTGAGAAGCAGTTTGGATAGAGTTTCTGTCTTTGCTGTAGTTCATGATAATTAAACCAAGGGCCCCAGGTTAGGGCTGTGCCACATCAGCTAAGAGCAGTCTTCTGTGAGGAGGAGGAGGGAAGAGAGAGACAGAGAGGCCAAAGACAGTCTGTCAGAGTCAGGCTGGAGGGAAACCACAGAAGGAAGCAAGACACAGAGACTGAGGTAAGTCTTCCATCACATGGGAATGGGTGGAGTGTGCCTCATCCTCGCTGCAGCATCCCTTCCCCATTTCAAGAGAATAAACAAAAATTCAACACTAAATATATTTCACAAGTCTGCTACTGCAAACAACACTACACTGTCCTTTGGCAGAATCCAAAGCCTCTCATTTTCACACAAATGTCAATTCTCTATTGGATCAGTACACGCAGCCACCTGGAGTCTTTTAACTAGATTGTGTAAGTCTTTCCACAACTGCCTGGTGCTGGAACTGAAGCACTTCAGACAAAAGCTTCCTGAAGAATCCCATGCTCTGCCCCTATCCAAAACTTTGGCTCGTTTCATAAAATCCTCTTGGTTATCACCACAGAACCTGCAAAATACCCAGAATCACTGTTATCAAAGGATTTATTCACACCACTGAAACCTGAATGTCAAATTGCCCTGTGCAGCACAAACTTAAAATCTAGCCTTAAAATGTCATTTTGAACTGGGCCATGTAGCCCTCTCCAATTAGGCAGAACTTAGGTTCTAGTGACTTACTCAAATTAATTCAGTCATGCTTAATCTAGGCTGTAAAACTGTTGGTTTAGTTTGGGAACTATCAATACCAGCCCATAGTGTAAAGTATTTTCTTTTTAAACTTACAAAGCTGGAGCATAATACAGCAGTATGAAAAAAACCTTGGTTTAGAAACACAATTACATACGATTAAGAATCAACCAAGGATACTTCCATATTCCACACAAACCAAAGCTTGTTCACAACCACCAGGATTACCAAATAGTGCAAAGTTCAGGAATAAACTTCCTTCCCTCTGCTCAGGCCTACATCCAAGCTCACTGCTGTTTCAAAAACCTCTTAAGAAAACACCAGCTGGACTCAACTCCAAAGGCACAAAGTGACACATCCATTACCTCCTTTTTGCGAGCTCTTCTCATTCAAGATGCTTTCCTTAATTTTTCATTTTATGTTTAAAGTACACGAATAAAAAAATGTCAAGGACAGTAGTTTTACTGTTCTCTTTAGGAAACATCAAAATTCATCACCTGCAAATGACTGTTTATTGGAAAACATAACTAAGTGTCATCTAAGACCGCAAAAATAACAGAATTTTCCAAACAGAGCTAAAGGCACTTCAAATCCTGATTAAAGTTTACATGAGTCTTTCTTCAAAAATTAGAGAATTCTGCTAAATTTGTCTTAACATGTCCATGCCACATCAACTGTATCACCCAAGCAGCTGCAGAAGTAGCTGTTATGCAGCAGTCTGGTGGATTACAGCTGTCCACAAGTCCTGTCTATCAGTACTTAAATGCTAACTAAGGAAAGAAATCTCTTTAGGGAACCCAAAGGGACAGCACTCCACAGTTTTTAGTGACAGGCAAACCAGAGTACAAACTAATTCCACAGACAATTCCCGGGTTAGGTTTGCCTCTGGTTTTAGGCACTCAATTGAACGTGATGCCACAGGTCAAGTCACACCCAAAAATAAATTTCAGAGAGGGAAAAGTGATGGGAAATGGCAGAAGAGAGATGGCTTGCCTGAAATCTTAGAAGAAGGTTCAGCAAACTGGCACCAGGCCAAGACTGTACAATACTCATGCTTCTCGCAGGGCTGCCATACTCAGCCTTGTGTCCAGCTAGAACACACAAGAGCTGCAAGTTTGCCTGGATTTCACTGGAGAAAGATAGCTAGAAGACACTCCACCAAGTGACACCCTCACTGATGATTTTTTTCCCCCCAGTCTAACTGCTTTGTTAAGATCAAAGAAAATTGCCAATTTCCCAACTTGCTTTCTTATCCCATGTCAGTTAATAATGATCCTCCTCTAATCTTTCTCTGTCATTTCCTTCTTGATCAGATGCTCAGTAATTTCTTGGTTTAAAAACCCCCTGCACTTCAGAGCATCTTCAAATCACCACCAAAGTTTAGTTTTAATACCATTTTGAGGAATGCTATTCCCATTTCAGAGCAGACTCTGTCTGTAAGACTCAAAGCTGATTCACGGTACAAATACTAAAGACGTGCTTCAGTGTAGACCAACATGGTTTGTTTGGAAAGAAGCACACATGAAGCAATCTGATTTAGCTGAAGAAGGACCAGGACTCTGCCTCCACATCCCAGTGGGGATGTGCTTCATAACCTGAGGTAGTTCACTTCAGAATTGTACCAGGCATCCAGGCTGATCATACAGAGGGAAGACTAATGATTTATTAAATGCCAAACTTCCCTAAACTGACCATGTTATTTTAGATAATCTCTACCAGTTCAGGATTCCTTTCTTCCAGAGCAAATCAGCACAGCTAAAATAATTTCTTGCTGTCCCCAGCAAGCTGTGCAGCTTCTCACATTGCATCTGAAACTGAAATCTCTTCAAACACAACTGATGATACTTTGATCACCCTTCTCCATCCTCCACACCACACTAACCATTGGGATGAATGGCTGTTTACTTCTTCTTATGGAAGGAAATGTCATCAGTGGGTTTTCTCATTTTAGTCTGGCACATTAAAATGGAAGTAAGAGTAACTTTAGAAAGTTAAAGAAGTTATTTTAAAAGCCTATAGTGGTGATGACCAGAGCTGCAGGTAAAACTGCCATCACTCCCTCTGGATCATGCACCAGTTTCATATTCCAACCAAATCTCAAACACTCCAATTTCCATTGGAAAATCTACAGAACAAGTCTGACAGGCCTCACATGGCAAATCTGTCTCTGTTTACAAACTTCAAAACTCACAAGCCTCTCAAGTCTGTGAGGATGAAAATCACCATGGATCAAGAACCTTACAGGACAAAGACACATATTTTGTGATTAATGTGGTGGGATTTTGTGGGCTTTTTTTAGCAACTGACCCCATGCCTTACACAAGGTTAACTGCTATAATCCTAGCAATCCCCACAAATTCAGAAGAGAATTTGTGCCAAATTCCACTGTTGCCAATCCAGCTGTGACATGTTCCATTAGTGCTGGTGAGAGCACAGCTCTGCAGTCCACAGCAATGCACACAAAAATGACAGAAAAAGAAAAAAAACTGTTTTAAGGAACATTAAAACCAAAGATGCCTACAGAAATATTACAAAATTATATTAAAAACAACACTCAAGGGTTTGGGGTTATTTTCTAGTAACTTGACTTGCATTTTACAATTTGTATAGTTCACAGTCTGGAAAAGTTTGGGGTTTAAATGGTGCACTCCCAACTAGAACGTTTTACATAGATTACTGTCTGTAACAGCAACACCAAATTCCAAGTACACCTCTACACACTGAACTAGCTGATCTCTCAAACTATCTGGGCCTTTGAGTTTTTATCCTGTAATTTTAAAATTTCTTTTTGAAGTGGTGTGCTTCAAAACACGCACCGCTATATGAAGTGCTATAAAGTGAAGTAATCCTACCAAAACCTACTTTTTTGGCACTCTAAGGATGGGGATTAGCTTCTTAAAAGACAAAATTGGAGAGGCAGTAAGACAACATTGTAGCAGTGTCCTTCAGGCCAAACTTTATGAACACTGTTTTTATTCTTCCAGTGAATAAGGGCTTAGAATTCAGAATTAAAGGTGTACTGGATGTTTGCATTTTAGCTTCTCTCCTCTTCCCTTCTTTGGGAGTCAAAGGGGATGTGAGAGGAACAGAAGAGGGAGTAAAACACATTAAGGCAAAAAAAATCCAATATTGGAGGTCTCTCCCTCTAATGTACTCCCTTTGCAGAAAGGAAAAACACAGGGATTCCATGCACAGAAAGCTACAGGTTTGTAAGGTAAAGCAGGTCAGCTGCTCACAGATACACCTTTTACCTTTATAGGCTTTTTATGTGGCCCTTTACTGGAAAGAAATTATCAGTTAATTTCTGGTTACAAACATTCTGCGTAAGCATGGGAGTCCTGAACCCATTCACAGCAGGAAGGAAACAATTTTATGAGCTGAAATTTACGAGTCCAAGTGACAAGAACAATGAAGCAGCAGGTTACGCCAGTTCTTACGGGTCAGGAACAAACTCTTGAAGGCTGTCCAGTTTCCTACCCAGCAGCCCACTGCATTTTCTCCTCAGTTAAGAGCAAGAATTGGAAACTTAGAAGGGCTACAAAGCTTAAATCCCTTCTTGGTAATTCAGTGTCTTTGTTTACTTGTACAGCATGCACAAAAAGGGGAATAACAGCTTCCTTCAAACATCAGTCAAGCTGCCCTTTCTTTGAGAACACCGCTAGAGATGATGTTTGTATTTCCCCTCTTTCTTTAAAACAGCACAAGATTAGCACCTCTGGAGGTTTTTCTGCAACCCCATGTCCTGTTTTAACCCAGATCACTGCTTAGTCTTCAGCTGGAAATGCCATGTGACAGCACACCCAGCACACAAATCCTGGAGGTACACATCCATGCTCAGGATTGGGAAAGAAAAGAACATCAGCATGGGAAAGGAAGCCGTGCAAGGTACTGGAAAGCAAGTCCAAGTCCCAGTGCAGCATTCAGTGCAATTGTTCTCAGATTGCTGTGCACAGTGCTTTTCTCCAGGGCTGCAGAAAGGAAGGAGACCAAGCTTTTTAAGGCAGTCTCCATTCCAATCTCCTCTTGCCACAGGTCTCTGACAGACCTCTCTGACCTCAGCTTCATTCTTCCCCTCTCCTGCCCCGGGTCAGCTCCAGGGCTTGGTTGCTGCACAGGTCTAAGGGGGCTGTGCAGCATAAAGCATCTTTGGCAGCATTTCTGGCCCTGCTGCTTCATTTTTGTTCTGTTTTTAAAAGTTACTAATAGTTTATTTAAGAGGAGGAGGAAAGAAGAATGTACCCCACATGCCAGGGAAACTTTTTCTTTGGGATTCTCATAGTGGGTCTTTGCCTTAAAAGGGAATCTTTGCTTGGCCTCCGGATGCTCTGCTGTAAACAGTCGGTGCCAAGGCATGGCAGGCATGTTAAGGATGACAAGTGCCATAACATTATTTCATAATGCTGCTTCTCAAGAGAAAGCCCAAAACATTCTGTAGGGCCAGACTGAGCTCCAGCTGGTGCTGCTGGAAAAGCAAGAACATGGGGCACCTGCACCGTGCCACGTCTGGTACATCAGACCCTTCTGTAGGACCCCACCCACCCACCTGCTGGTGAGGGGCTGGAGCACAAGTCTTACAGGGAACAGCTGACTGAGCTGGGGCTGTGTGGCCAAGAGAAAAGGAGCCTCAGGCTGCCTCACCACTCTCTACAACTGCCTGAAAGGAGGCTGCAGCAAGAAAAGGTCTCTTTTCCCAGGTGACAATGGACAGGACAAAAGGAAATGGCCTCAAGGCTGTGTATCAGGAAAAACTTTCTTCACCAAAGAGTTATCAGGCACTGGAGCACACTGCCCAGATAACTGGTAGAGTCACCCTCCTTGGAAGTATTTATGATGTGTGGATATGGTTTAATGGCAGACTCAATGACCTCAAGGGTCTTTTCCATCCCAGACAGCTATGATTCTTCTTACCCCCCTGGTACATCACCTCCCAGCACAAGCTGGGTGTTTGCCCACAGAGGTGTCTCAGAGGCACATCAACTCCTTGTCCCCCACCTTGTCTCCAATGCAGCTCTGGGAAGAAGGCTGCAGAGGCAGGGCCAGGCACGCCACAGCTCAGCTAATGCTACAAAAATGCACAGAGTGCATTCTTGTGGTGGAACACTGGAGCTCCCTTTCTTCCCTGGGCCTACCTGCCAGAACTCCTCCCCCAGACTGAACAGGGGTTTCCAGCTTCCGGACTGCACAGTCCTTGCCCTCTCCAGGTTCCCCTCCAGATAACACAACTGGGAAACCAGGGAAGCCATGTCCAATGGGAAACAAACAGATTCCTTTTTTCTAGGAGCCAGTGATATCATTTAAATGAAACAATTCACTAGAAGGAACAAAATTATCTAAGCAATATGCAGTTGTTCTTCATTTTGAAATGCTCTCTTTTACCTTGGTGGCAAAAAGCCACAACGCATCCCAATCAGGAGGTGCCAGCACGAAGGCTCAGCAAGATTCATTTCTTCAGCAATTTACTACCATCCAGATTTCTGGTAATTTGTGGAATAGGAAACAAAAAGGACTAATTTTTCCTACTTTCAACATCTCTACATGGAGCCAAATAAGGTCTGTGGTAACAGAGATTCAGTAGGTCATGGACTAAGTGTTGTAACAATTAATTTACTCAATGCTTACAACAAACCACACAGCAGAGAACTGAGTCAGAGGTGCCCAAGTCCCAAGCCTGGGAATGACATGGAGTGGTGGCTATTGTTTTTGTTGTTTTTTAAGTCTCCACTTGGCAAACTGTCTGAAAGGAAGCCAAAACTGAGCAGAAAGAGGGTAAACCCCAAATCCCTGCTTGAGAAGGCGTCTCATACATTCTCCTGTGCTTGCAATTCCTCCTTCCTGGAATGGCACTCAGAGCAGACCCTGGTGTGGGGACAGGAGAAGCCACCCCATGCTGACTCTTTAGGACATGTCTGCCCAGCCATTCATCAGCTGAAATTGCAGGCTGGCGCTGTGGTCTGGGCTTTGTCTTGTTAACACACAGCTCATTTCAGTCCCCAGGCAAACACTCCAAATCCATCAGGCCCATACACAATACCAAGATAAGGATGCTCCTGTATCCTTGCCTCCTTTAGAGGAAAAATGCCATTAGTATTCAAGCAAACAAATGCTTCCTCAGCAGCCTCCACTGGTAAATATCCTCCCATACTGCAGCCACACAGCAGGGCCAGGATTCATTTCAGCACAGATATCTGCACATGTGAATGTTTACATCTCAGCTAGTTCTCCAGGGACCGCTGGAAACCAGCAGAGATAAATAGTTCCTTCTCTAAAACAAAAAATACTGCAGTCCAAGGCAGAGCTCTACAACATACCTTATGTTTCTCTAATTAAAACACACAGAGAAAGGAGAAAATATGCCCTCAACTGAAAGCAGACAATGGCAGAGCCTGGTTGTTACATGTGCTGCAGTGGGAAGGTCCCCCACAGAGCCTGGAGAACAAGTGATCTGCACCAAGATTTGAAAGCAAGTTCTGGAGAGGCTTTTAACATCTTTTTCACTCTGAGGAAGACAAATATAGATCTGTCAGGTTTGTTATTATATTAAGAGCAGTATTTTTTCAATTTGACAATTTGAAACTCTGGAGGCCAGAAATACTACCTGCAGAGAACAAGAAAAAACAATGTAATGGAAAAAAAAGTTTTATCTCTCTTTTAAAGTTTTTAAACTCTCCAAATTTAAAGAAAAATTTAATGTACTGTAATAAAATCACAAAAAAATTTCTCAATTAACAAATCTACTCCCTGTGTCTTTTCTGATATGTCTATTAATTTAATCAGTGATTTTTTTATACTCTAATCTCCTATTGGAACACAGAGTTATTTTGACTTTTACGTCATTATTAAATTCAGGTTTTGGCAGCAACTGCTCCTCCTGGCTACTCTGATAGAGCCCTGTTATCTCTAGATGAGCACATCCAGTACCCTGTGGTGCACCTTTGTGGGGAGGGAGTTCACCACCAGAGCACATAAATCACTGAAGGCACTGTTATGTCCCAACCCTGATGAGGTTTGTAGAGCTGGAACACTGCAAAGCTACCTTTTTATTTCTAAACCAAGCAAATTTGATTTGGAAACCTCATGGCCTTGTAAATGTGGGATTTCACAACATACCTTGCACAGAGTTGCTTTTCAGGATGGAACTGTGCTTTAATTGCTGGGAATTATTTCACCATGGCAACCTGGCTTCAGCAATCAGAGTTCTTGCTATATAGCCCAAGATATACAAATGCAGACAGCTCGTTCTGTTCAGAGAGTACCAGGGTGCAGACAAGTTTGCCTTTGTAAAAAATGGTTTGATTTCCTCACTGCCATCTTGCCTTGCAAGCTCTCTTTGTATGACAACAACCAAAAATTATCTGACAATACAGACTAGTTTCATGCACCACTGTAGCCTAAAGAGAACCTTCCACTGCAAAACCATGTTAGATATGGAGGTAGCTTACCTACATACTGTGTTCTGGAAGATGGGTGCATACAGTGTCTCCTGTACTTGCAATGTGAAATTACAACTATTTAGGCACAAAAGGTGTCTTGCATCAGAAGGACAAGTTAGTTATTTCTGTAGGGAAGGGACTGAAAATAAGTTCAGCACCTGCCTTCCTGCTACAGTTCCACCTTGGAAAACAACACCTTTATCACACAGTGGGCAGGACTTCAACAGCTGAAACCTTCACATAAACTCTGTCTGTTTTCCATCTAAAAAAATGTGGTTTAATGAGACAGAAATGTGCTAGGGCACACCTAGCACACACTCACAACTGAGAGTGCACACGGAATCACAGGTATCAACACAGCTACTTCAAATACCTCAGCTTTCTTTGCAGGAGCTTCAGTACACAGTATAAACTAGGATACACACCACGGGGGCAAAAATAAAAAATCTAACTTGTTTTCACTATTCATAAGCAATTTTGCATGCCTGCACCTGCCACCTCAGTGTTAAAGCATGTGTACTAGCACACACACGTGCATCTTGCTGCATTGAGACACACAGCTGGGGGGAATTCAATCACCTATCACTCATGAGTTATTGAGCAGGCTGGGCAAAGAAATACCAATGTGCAAAAGCAGCCCCACCTAAAATTTTCATCCTCTGTATCAAGCTCCACAAACTCATCTCTTACACTTCAAATTAACCACAGCATTTTAATAAGGAAGAAAATTTATTCAATAGAAAATATTATGGGTCAAGGTCACTTTTCAATGGCGGAGATAAAAAAAATTTCCCCCTTTTGTTAATATTTTGGCTTTAATTTAAACCCAAGTCAGTTCAGTTAAGTCCCATCTTTCCTGGCAAGTTTTAGATCCTGAGAGCAGAAGCAGGGCCTTTCAGCTTTAGTGTGAACTATCTTGTTAAACTTAAAAATTGAAGGCCATAGAAGGCATAAATTGTGTGTCTCCTCACACGGTCAGAAGGTCAGTGGGAAAAGTAATCAATGCATTATCTTAACTAGGTAACTTTCATTAACAAATGATACGTACAAACTTTCACTAGTGTAACCATGCAGTTAATTTTTAAAGATTTCTGACAGAATGATGCAATGCTCTGCTCAGTTTTGTCAACAACAGCACACAGCTGTTTCAGAATTTCTTAGAAAACATCACATTGTAGCTTTTCTGTACAACAGAGGAAGGAAAGTATCTATTTAAAACACAAACTATGGATTCACAGGCCAAAGTAAAGAACATTTGAATGACTGATTGAAAAAAATACTAGGATGGGTAATGGTTTAATTACTGGTACAGTTAGATCACTGTTAATTAGCTAGTGGGACAGCAGTGATTCTCAACCCTAATTTATTACTTTTCCAAATACAGCACAGGAGACTGAAAAGCAAGTGGAGACACCTTTACAGACATAATGATCCACCAGAAATCAGGAAAAAAACCCATAGATATACCCAAACTTGTAGTGTTACCTCCAAGAACCTGTTAAAATACAAATTCAGTCTTTTAATTAAATGCTGAAAGCACAACCAAGAAATTGGTTAAGGAAAACTAGCAGTTTTCAAAAACAAATACTAAAATTAGATGCACAGTTGCATACTAAAGTTGTTTTGTTCCCTTGGCTGCATGAGCAAATGACAAAATGGATCTTTAACCATTCATGTGGGATTTGCAACTGATCACTTCATAGAAGTGAGACCAACACCAGAGACATTCCTCAAAACCCATTATGAAGCCACACTTCTGCCCCAGCTTTTGCAACTCAGAGTCACTCCTCAAAGCAAGGGATGGTTATGTGTGGATTTAAAAATGTACTGATTTGAATGATATACCTATACATGAAAAAATCTTTCTGTGCTGTAAAGCAACAGAAAAACAACTGTTTCAGTTGAGAGATAACAGAGCTTCCCCTCTGTCTCACACAGAATGTGGTCTCAAGACCGAAGCTTTATCTTCTCCCTACATGATTCTAAAGAAATTGATCAGTCACATCAAAACTGGGGACTCTGTAAAAGAAGGAATCAGCAAAGCCTCTTTATCAGAATTTTCCTTTCCCTGTTGTGCTAAATGCATCCTGCTGACAGCCAGCACCTTCCCTGTAAGGCTGTGCTGTTCTGAGCCTGGGATGTGTGGACAGCCTGGCTTGAGGAGCAGATCTGGGGGCTGGCTGTGATGGAGCCTGCAAGGTGCACCTCATGTCATCCCACCTCTGTGTGGAGTTACATAAACCAACAATGAAGAGACCCAAACCTTCCTTCTTCAGTAACTCCATGTACTTTGGGTGGTGTGCCAGGACTACTTTTTCCAGATAGTAAGCTAAGAATTTTAATATTGTGCCACTACCTGCCCTTCTGAGGACAGCTGCACTCACTGCTGATTTTTCTTTTTTAAAAAATAAAAGGAATCACACAGACATCCACAGTGTTCCTTTCACCTGGGGAGCATCTGCTACCACGTGTTCCTGCTGTCTGAGCAGAAGCACTTCTAGACTTATTTCTGTACCAGACAGAAAAGAACTTGAAAAATTAACAGAGCAAAATTTTCTGACCAACTCAAGCAACCTGGCTTCGGCGCTAATGGGCTCCATTCACTCAAAGAAGCAGGTTTGTTCTTCAGAAAGCTGGAAGAAAGGGTTAATTCATATATCCAATCCTCCTTCCAGAGACTAGGTGCTGGCAGCTCTTAAAAGAAATGCAACATCTCTTCTCTGACAGCAATTTGCTGAAGTTTTAGTTAAGATTCTGTTGAACCCCACAGCACCAGGAATTAAGAAAATAATTCAAAAATTCCCCTCAACAAAACAACACTTATATAACAAACTTATATAAATAACACAAAATAACAAACTCAGTTTTGGTGTAGTCACAGTACAATAGAGGAACAGATAGATTTTGCCTCAGCCATCTTACAGAGAGGACAACTGATAGGAGATCACATTCCTAACACCACACCTCTTCAAAAAAAAAATCAAGAATGGCAAGAGAAAAGCTCTTCTACAGAGGACTTTTTTTCCTCCTAAAAACCTACCTGGTAAAGTCTTGGAGTGCACAGACATTTGAGATCCCAGAGAAGAGCAGACAGAAATTGTGTGGAATAGATAACTTTCCCATAAAGAGCAGCACCAGAAACTATGGGCTATTGCAACATAGGAAAAAAAGAGAAACTAGGAACTGTAGTCAACTCCCAGAAGGATGAATGTTGCACACTCATACTTTGCTCATATATAAATGAAATAATCTTCAGACTGAAACAAGCAGCTAAAATCTGGAACAAATCCTATATGCATACCAAGAAAACAAGATAAAAGGGTGAATAATTTCACAAGTCTGAGGATATAGTCAAATCTATTCTTTGTAAAGTGTCCAGGAGGCAACTTCAGTAAAAAAAGAAGCAAGCATACTTTTACCTCTAAACAAGAGGAAAATGCTATTAAACATTGGCCAGGAGCCCTTTCTGTACGAGCTCTGGAGACACCTTAGAGGGTTGTTTCAACAGAGAGAATTTTAGCAGTGCTCTCCCTCTGGCTATCACTTCACAGGATGTGGAACACATAAGCTAAATACAACTTCATGCTGTAAATGCCTCTGAAGAAAGACACCAAGTTCTTCATTAAGGTAATACACTGTACATGGTTCAGCAATGTTCACGAGGCTTCACAGAGGATTATCCCAAAGAACCAGAGGAGTGCCTGGCATGCTGGACCCACCTGTGAGACACAGCATAGAGCACAGCTCCAAGTCCTGAGCTCCAGCAAGAGCCCCAGTCACGGCATGGCTTTGCCAGAGGCATCCACCAGCTTCCTGGGTGACTGAACATCAAGCAGAGCACAACAAGTTTTGTGTCTACAGCCAGAAGAGACTTTGCTACCTGTGTACGCTGGGAACACCCAGCACACACAGGGAGAGCTGCCTGTCCAGGAGGCACATCCCAGCCAGATGAGCCCATCAGGCTGGCAGTGCCACCCAGGCCTGTCTCCTGTCACCAGCTCTGTCCCAAGAACAGGACACTTGCATCAAAGAGCAATCTCCACAAGCACATCCATGCTCTCATTCACACAGAAGAGCCACCAGAGCCCCTCCTGCCTGGTCACCCCTTGCCAAAGCACAAGATGTTACTGCCCCATAGTGTCACCAGTCCTTTCTGAGCAGCTGAGAGTCCCAAAAGGCCATCATTGTATGGGGAATCAGCTCCTGTTACAGAAATATTCAGCAGGACACAGCATGACAACTAGTGATGTCAGCTGCCCTGAACCAAACATTTTGAACTATTTCGGTACAATGGAAAATTGTGGGAGGGAGAAAGAAAAAGAACAGGATAAAAATAGCCAATGTGGCTCTGAAGAGCATTTTGCCTATAAGCCCCTTTTCCCTGCATACTGTCCTCCCTCCCTTCTCTTCTGTCTGTCCCAGGCTTTTGCATTAATCAGATTAGCTAGTGTTAAACAAGGCTCTTCTAATTACTTTCTAATACTGTGAACCAGAGACTAAATAATTGAAAAATGTTTCTGCCCAAATTAGAATAAAACAGGATTGATTTTTTAAATATTTGCTTTAGTCCTGCTGATACACACAAGCGTCACCGACAACAGCTGCCTTCAGCCACGGGTGTCCAGGCAGCAGAGGAGAAGCTTCTCTGCTCCTACCCATCCATGTCCCAGTTCATGAACACTACAAGACAGCCTTGCATGATTACCTAAAAGCCAAAATACAATGTCAAAATCGAGCTGGTTTCTTCCTCATCTTGCTATGAATTGAGAAATAGAGAAGGAATTTAATTTTTCAAAAGCTTTTGAGTGCTAGCTATAAAAATACATAGCAGCATCCAGAATGCCAACTCAAACTTGCTAATTTATCCAAATGAAACAATCATTATCACCCTATCACTGAAGACAAGTAACTACACTCTTGAAAAGCGCTTACCCAAAAAAGAGTGGGATTGGTTGTTCTATTTTTAGTTGGTATCCAAATCAATGCCTGTACAATGCTGTAAAAAGGGAGGCTCTTATGAGAAAGGGGAGGTTTAAGTTCTCCATTTCCACACTTTCCAGGACAGTGTGTACATATAAACCATACTGTAATTTATCAAAAGATGTTACACAGTGACATCACAACTCTGTAGCCTGCATCATTCCTCTTTCCTACCACTGTATCTCTGATTAAAAGTCAACTACCCAGAGGGACTCAGTTCCACTGGAGACCTAAAAGGAAACACACAGACTAGGAAGCTGCATGGGGAACAGCCTCTGAAAACTGCCAGCACAGGACCCAAAGTGTCACAGCTCTGCAAACACACTGAGCATCTGCACCAGGACTCAGGCACTGGCACAGGCAGTGAACATTTTGTCCCGAACTCAGCAGCGTGTGGCTCTGAAAAATGCTTAAGGCTGGCTCTGTTACCCACTGGGACCAAAAATGGGAGAGAGGCCAGGAACCTGAGCCTTCTTTCCTCTTGTGCTCCTTGAGGCCAGTAAAACGCAGACCTCTGCAAGGAAGCTGACAGGAATCCATGGTGCCACAAGAAACTCGGACAATTAATGAAATAATGCTAAAAAACAGAATAATATTCTAAGTTTTGACATGATACCCTTCACCCTTTCTCCTTCCATGTCTCTCAAGAACCACGAACTCAAAGAAATCAAAATAACAAAAAACAGAAAAACTGGACCCATTTTAGGTTTTTCTTCCTCTCTAATTATGGGCTAAATAACAGCACAATTCATTACAGAAAAGGAGAAAAATTACATTAACATATTTCAAAAACATATGAAGTGACATGAAATTAAACAGCCCTAATTAATCACCATGTTATGGGACTTCTCAGCTATGCTGTGACTAATTTAAAGGGGAGATGACACTTTTCTACTGGTCTCTCAATTTTTTTTAATCATTACAAGTGCACAGCCTTGGTCCCATCCCTGAAGTGTTAAACACAGTTTACTAACCAATATGATGAAAGATACAAGCATCCCTAGAGTTCTTCAAAGCTGAATCACAAATAATTTAAAAGAGCAATAAACCTAACCGTGGCTTTCATAAAACATTAATTAGAAAGACTGAGAACACATCTGTTGCTTTTGTTACATTTTTTCCCCCTTTCTGGTTCAGCTGTCTTTCCCCCACGCTCTTTTAAACTCTTCTCAGGTTCTCGGGACTGCTCTTCTCATGAAGTCTCTGTGCTTCCTCACACCTCCCTCCTCGTTTCCGCGGTGTATTGATTCCTCTTCTGGCAGCTGTTACTGGCACACACAGCACCCAGCAGGCAGGAGGAGCTGGACCTACTAATGAGAGCAACTTGTGTGTTAAAAGCTTTGAGTGTTAGCTCTAACTACTCACACTCAGAGTAAATAACACAACAAATCTGCTATGCAGGAAATCAAACTGATCAACTACTGCACAAGAACACCTGAGATTTAAAATTCACAAGCAGGAGAGGGACGGGAGTGGAGGCAGTTTAGAGAGAACGCAGGCATTCTATCCCTTGTCCTCTGTGAATTTCTGCAATTCCTTGGCAGGCTGTGGAAGGCTGGGAGGAAACTGTGATCATGACAGTTCCCAGTTAGGCCTGAGAAAATGGCCTAAAATGCAGTGGGGGCTTCTCATAACACCAGGTTGTGCACAAGCAAGATATCCTTGGATCTCATCACCAAGCCACTGGCGATGGCCTGATCAACAGAACCAAAATTACTCCATACAGAGTTTAGCATTGTATAGACTGCAAAAAACTCCATCAGCAGTTCCAGGTGGCCAAGCTTAGAAGTGGTATTTGATATATTTCCTCTGAAAGATAGCAAGATATCACAGTAATTTGGAATACATCTCATTTAACTTCTTATCACTACAACTTTCGTATAACCACGCCAGGTGGTCACTCTATCATTGCAGGCACTGCACCTCTGCATTCAGACACAGGACTTTTAAGGTCCCTATTCTTTTCTACCAACAATAAAGTGGACAAAGCTCAGCTGTGGGTGCCTCTGTTCAGAGAAATCCCATCCCAGCTGTCACCAACAAGACACATTTTTGGCCTAAAGGAGGTCCCACGTGGCTCCTTCTTCCCCCATCACTGACAGGGCTCACACTAATATCCCATTTCTGCAATAAGGAACCTTTGACTGGATGTAGTATTTACCCGGCTCCTCACCAGTGCCCATCCTTTCACACTGCCTGAGTTCTTTACAGAACAGGATGAGTTTATATTTTACAGAACAAAGCAAGATGACGTGAAACACCTAAGGTGAGATAAGGCATCTGAAGCAGATTCTAGAGAAGAAAGAAGAGAACCAGTATGGCATCTAAATAAAGTTTTTGTGATTTCACATTTCTCTCTAACCACAAGCAAAAGGAGATAACCCAGAACAAAAGGACACATTAAAAGAACATTTGCAAAACAGTAATCACTCCCATCTAGCTCAACAGCTCAACAAATTAAAGTTATGCTATTAATTCATTAGTCCAAAACATATCACAATGTGTGACAATATTTTCCTGCTTTCACAACAGTTTTATAGTACACATCGAAAATCAATCTGAGAAGAAAAGCAGAACTATGCACAATTTCTGCACGTACTCCAGGGGGAGGAGAAAGGTTGAGATTAATGTTCCATTTTTTAAAAATCATGCACTGAACAAATTAAAAATATATGTTTCACTTGTAAGTCACAGGAACTTACCTATAGGAACTTACCTATAGTTTAAAATAAACAGCCATAGATGCTCAACAAAAGGTTTGGCAATTCCTCCCTACAGAGGCACCCATCTATTTACATCTGGGAGTGTTGCCAATAGAACAGCTACCAAAAACTTCAAAAGGTTCACATCATGAATAGCAAGTCGCTGGCCAAAGGATTTTATGATATGACCAGCTGTGTAACACCATATTGAATTATAGACACGCTGCACCCCAAAAATGCAAAGAAGGGGCGTTAAACTTATTAAAAAGCTGAAAGAGAAACCTCGATTTTTAAAATTAATGTTTTCTACGGGAAAGTATTTTTAACAGGGAAAAAAAACCCCACTGCAGTATGGGACTTTTTAAAGAGCAAATCTAAGCAGCTGTTCCCACCAAGGCTGCTTCAAGCTCAGCGAACTCCTCTAGCTGAAGCCCCCGCCAGAGCTCAGCCGCTTTGTGATCAGAACATTCTGCTTTAATAAATGGCTCTCTTAAACTCGCTTGGGGAGAGACATGAGTCAACAGAGGAAGAGAGGGATAATGTTTCTGTTGACAAACATTTAACAATTGGCAACAGACAGTAGGAAACGGGGACGAACCCGAAAGCTTGCCAAATAAAGTTATGCTGGAGGAACAAGGCTCCTTTTTGGAGCAGCACTTCAACTCTCCACAGATTCCAGAAAAATATCTGAATACAACCAAAAAAAAAAAAAAAGCTACAGTTGTTGAAGAACGACGCTCCTAATCCTAATATTTGTGGTGACGTTTTTCCATACCAGCCAGAACGGGTCAGAACTCCTCCGAATCAAATTACTGCATATCCTTTGCCAAAGAGTCTGGTTTTGGTCTCAGTAGTCATCCACGTCTCAGTGTTCACACAAGCCCTTGTGAGCTGCATGAGCAATTTTTCCCCCTCATCTTACAACATTTCTGTAGAGGACTTGCCAAAGCATATGTAGCATCTTGGTCAGACTCCTTTTTCAGGCAAGCCAGGACCTTCATTGTCTGATTACGTCCTGGAAACTCAGTTCTCATGAAAGCGCAAACAAAACCCGACTGCCGTATTAAGGGTGAACAAATGTTCCCCTCCGAGCGCTTACTGCACTCCAACTTCCAGCCTCCCCGATGGCCACTCAAGATCCAGAGGGAGCCAAAAGCAGCCTCCCTCCTTCCTCCGGAGAGGAGCGGGGCTCAGCAGCGCCCGTGGCCCGGCCGGAGTTTCCACTCCGGCTCCAGCTCCCTCCTGTGCCGGGATGCCCGTGGGCAGCCGCCCTGCCCTGCCCGGCGCCGCGGCCGGACCCGTGCTTACCTCAGCACTTTGCCCACCGCCTGCAGGACCATCTTGCAGCTTAATCCGGGCTTGGGACTCTGGGCGAGCACGGGCCGTTCACCGGGGAGGCTGCAGTGATCCCCCACCATGGTACGGCGGTGCGGAGCGGCGATCGCGGCTCGCTCGGCCCGGGCTCCCCGCCGCCGTCCCGGCCGCCCGCCCCCGCCGGGCCGGCCCCGCCAATGGCGCTGGGGGCGGGCGGTGCCGCGGCTGCTCCGCCCGGCCCCGAACCGGCCCGAGCAGGGCCCGGCGCCACCCCCGCGCCCCGCGGCGCTGCGGCCGCAGGGGCAGCGCGGCCCGGCCGCGTTACACAACCCGGGGCAGCGCCGGCACGGACAGCGCGGCTGCCCAGCACCAGCACCAGCACCGGCACCGGCGATGCAATCCTCCGCCCCCCTTTTTGGCAGCCGGAGAATAAGCAAGGCAAAGCAGGACGGTGCCTGACGGAGCAGGACACGGGGCAAACGTTCCGCTTTGCTGTCTGCGCTACGGGCCCCGTCCGCAGTGGGGCCAGGCTGGACTCCCCGTGGGAAACGGGAATAAAGACGCCTTTTGTCAGCAAGGTTCTGCACTGCTCTCAGGACTCTGTGTGGCTTGCAAGGGCCTGGGCTACTAGAGCTACAGACAGTCTTACATAGTGCATGGCACCCAACAGAGTTGGTGAAGAAGAAGCGATAAACAGCAAGAGATGACTTGCCATTGTGACCAGAGTTAAGAGCAAAGCACTTGGGTAATGGTCCTCAGAGGATGACTGATTAAGCAGTGTCCCCAAACACAAGGTCCATTGTGACCCACCTTCACTTTTGCCTGGATAAACCATTTGGCCATGTGTTTTCCTAACAGATCTTAGAAAGGCAGTGTAGGTCCAGCTCCTTAGCCATGCCATGTAACCACCAGTCCATGCCCATTTTGGACAGGCAGCTGTGCCCACTGGTTGCAGATGTAGCATTTAGAGCCAGATCACAACAAAAAATGTGACAGGTGCGGCATAATGTGACCTAGAACAGAAAGTCTTGAGTACATGACTTATTCTGACACACTGAAGCCTGGCCCAGGACATCTCAGAGAAAACAATGGGTTTGCCATTTTATGTGCACCTCCAAGATTGGCTGTAATCGGAAGGGGCAATTCCCCATTCAGGGTACAGCCAAGTGTTCCAGTTTGCCTACTGAACAGGCATCTTGCCCTGTGAACAGAGGGCAAACAGGCTTGTTGAATTCAGCTGAGCACAAACGGTGACACTGCTGCTGCCACCAGCCTGGCATCACCTGGTCAAAGCAGGCTGGAATGTGGCTGCTGTTTGCACAAACCCCAGAAACCGCAGCCCCGTGATGCAACCTGAAGGAACTGTGTGCTGCTGCTCAGTCCCAAAGCATCTACCCAGGCAGGGGTGTTGGTCAGCTATGCGCTTTTAGTTCCATGTCCAAGTTAGGCCTCCTCACCCTTGTGAAGCAGGAGGTATTTTGATTCCCACTGTACAAGCAATCCACTTAAGATGGAGTTTTAATGACCTCACTGATAGCACATAGGAAGCCTGCAGCTGAGCACAGCTCGGTTTTCCACACTGAATCCTGGCACTTCATACAGGAGATAATCCAACCTGCAAAAAATCTGATGCTCTATCAACCTTTTCCCCAAGTAAGAGCAACTTGTGACAGTAACATGACGAAGCAAGAGTACTGGCAAATGGAGGATGGGCACCTGCCCTTGCTTTGTCCACCAGTGAAATCTGCAGAGAGAATTTAGTTTTTTAAAGAACCACCTTAAAAACAACAAGCCTGTGATACAAAGCAGCTTAAGTTTTAATAAAAGTCTGTCTATCCAAAGTAAATTAAAGAAAAAATCCAGGAGTAAAACCAAAATAAATACAGCTCTGTGGCATTACAGTTGTATTAGGAAAGTTAGCCTCTCTGTGACTCTGACTGCAAAACAGTGGCTCTTCAGAGATGGAGGTTCAGTGATCTCATGCAGGTTAGGAACTGATCCTCTTCTGGTAAAACCAAAATATTGACTGAAACACAACTTTCAAACCTGATCACTTTTTACTTGGGTGCAAATAAATGGCTTATTTCTCTCTTCTGCTAGCTTCCACATCAGCTCAGCACTTTTCTTTCCCTTTTCTCAACCACATGTCTCTGTGGCACCTATCAGTTTTCCTCTATTCAAGCAGTATCCTCTGTTTTGATCGACTACATGCTACAGTTTACCTGTAATACAGATTTCATACAAGTTGTGGGAAAACCCAGCATCTCTAAATCAATTTTAAATGCTTCAAAATAATAAAAATCACATTATTATAGGAAGCACAACTTAGGCACGCACACTTTATTTAAATGGCACCAACATAAATAATTTAAACCACACGTGCAGTACAGATTCTTACAACTTTTCACGAGACTTAGAACACACAAATGGGTTTATTTGAGAGCTGCTTCGTCCAGAAAGGAGAGTACTCCATCTACAAGGAGTGTTTATTTGAACACAGCTGCTGGTCTGATCTCCACCTGTGCATGTTCGGAAGGATGCCTATCTACACTTCCTTAAGGGTGTGTCTGCAGCCATCAGAAATCCTGCCTATTTACATTCATCAGAAGCCTCTTTCACTTGCTTCCTCAACATCCTCTGCACGTAACAACTGTTGCACCTTAGCCCAAGTGTGCTTCAGCACCGGAGAATGCTTCTAGCAAGTGCCTTTCCCACCAGACAGGCAGCGTTGTGTATTGAAATCATCACTAAACGTTAAGAGGAATGCCTGTGAATGGACCTACAAACAGCTTCACGGCTTGTATTGGATCTACAGACACATCAGCAAAGCAGTGACATCACCAGAGGCACAGAGGAAGGGCACAGCAGGGCATTGGGATGAGGGGAGCCCCATTTCTCCTCACTTACACCATGACTACATGTGCTAGCAACACACTGATGGAAAGCTTTCTACACTGATCCCACCTACCAAGGCAAGGAATATTTATACATTTTATGAATAATGCTTTGTATTTATAATGTTGTTATAAGCAGCAGTTAACCATTATATACTTATTTGCCCCTTTTACCATTCCATAAAAAGTACATGTAAAGCAGCCACCACAGGGATATATTCTGGTACTTGGAGGTTCGCAAAGAAAGGGAGTTGTATTCAACCCAGACAAACAAACAACGCCGAGGGGGAAAAAAAAGAAAGGTACAATTCAGCATTTATATGCATAGAAATGAAGCCTTGTAGCATCAGACTGCAAAGTCCTGTTTTAAATTAAGCTTAATTTTATTGTGTGTCCCTGTCTGACATATAACATTTCAAATTTGCAAGCTCATTTTGACTTTAGTGTGCCCTGATACCACCTAGCCAAATACCCTTTCCAGTTACCTCACAGGGTACTCCCAGGTGTCTGGAATCACTGAAAATCAGCAATGAGAACATTTTATCCTTTAGCTTGCCTCTAAGCTGTGTTTATACGAGATTACATTTGCTCTCCATTTTGTCATCCTCACACAGCAGCAGATGGCACAAGCAGCTCTGCTCAGTATCAGCACTACAGGCATGGATTTGGGAAAGAAGACAGCCTGAAGACAAGTTGTCTCCGTCTCAGAAAGCAGTGTGGAATGGTCAGAGTGAAGGGAAAATAGATTTTAAAGGTACGTGTTCAGCTCCACTTTTGAGATAATAGCAGGAGCAATAATAGGTCCTCCTGGCCACACACAGTGCAGAAAGTTTGTGCATAAAAGACTGAGCTTAAAAGCAGCACATTTGTAAGTTACAAGGTGCCTACATTTGCTGCTTTACTGAAAACTCTGAAAATAATGACAAGTCAGTGTCTATCCTGCAATCATCTTTGGCTTCATCAATACTATGGGGTGTTTTTTCTAGAGCAGGCAGAGAGAAAAAAAGGGTTCAAAATATTCTCACCTCATCCATAACATGAGAAACAACCATTTGCAGCAAGAAAAGCAAATCAGCTCAAAATATCAGTAAAGCTCCATTGGGAATGCAAAAAAAAAATTTATACTAAGGCTTTTTGGAGGGGATGCACAAAATGAGAAGCAGCAAGGGTTCATCAAATACCACTTTACTTAGTTAAAAAAAAAAAGAGCAAAGGAAAAGGAAAGAGTGCTGCTGTATGTACTGAACAGAGAAATCGTGATCTCAAAGATATTGTATTTCTGACAAGTGTGTAGGTGCATCTATTATTCTAAAATCCCAAATGTCAAGTTAAGCCAGGCTCAGCAAGTGTGTATGGATGAGAGATGAAGAACGTGAATGTGTTGAAGGAAGCAGCAATAAAAGCAGCTCTACAAGAGATACTCAACTCTACCAGCACTGAACTAATACCTGAGCACTATAAATAAAGGATGGGATGATCACACTCAGACTCTACATGAAGAGGTAATCTGAAATAGAGCAAAGAGTTCATTTTTACCACCTGCATTTCAGCCAGTCCTCCTGAGTCAGCCCACCTAAAATGACAGAAGCCCTGTGAAAACACACACTGAAAGGACTGTTGCACTGTGCAGCTGTTCAGGCAAGTTTGTGGCAAGTAGATTCTGAATCAAGGAATTGCCATGGAGTTGGAGTGAAACATCAGATTCAGACATCAGTTTGTAGAAACCCTGAAAACTTATCACTATATATAAAAATAATTTCTGTTATTAGGAGTTATTCTGAATCCTAGGCAAGTTCTAATGTTACTTCATTCTGCTTAAAGCTTCCCCTGCTTTCAACTGCAAAGGTTCTTTGCTTTATGTACTAAGTTGTTGTACACCATCCTACAGCAGCCAGTTTCAGTGAGGATAAAGCAGGCCCTGTACAGTACTTTTCCTACAGAGTTCATTCCAGTGGAGTTAAACACCACCATGGCACAGCCCCAGAAGGCAGAGCGGTTCCCTCGTCCCAATTTGCAAAACAATGTACTCAGAGCTGCTACATACAGGAACAATAAACTGGAAAATATTTGCAAATAAAGAGCTCAAATCCATCACCCTCATAAACTGTCTTCCACAGAGACAAAATGTGCTTAGCAAAAGCCTAGTAATAGCTGCAGGTGACACTGGGGCTGGAGTGACACACAACATCTGTGTCAGCAAGGGTGAAATCCCTTTTGTTCTTTCGGTGGGGAAAAGGGTGAGAAGAAAACACAAATGACTGAAGGTGTGACAGTGAAGCTAATGCATTTACCCTTTTGAGTGCCCAAAAATGTCTTTCAACACATGGATCTCACCAAGCAAGTCAAAGGAAGAAACCTTATTAAGCAGAGTACCTGCCGAGGGGCTGCACAGGTTCTTACAGCACACTGTAAGGATTGAGATGCTGAATTTCTACCATTGCAGCTGCTGTTAGTTCCTTCCCAGAGATAAAACAAGTGACAATTTCATCTCACACATTACCATTCCTTTTTTTTTTCTTGCCCTAATTTTAAAGTTTAGCTAGGCTTCACTCCAGGGAGGCATTAATGCAATATGCATTTGATACAGAAAAGCTAAAATGAAAGACTTCTGTTCTTTCTTTTCCTCCCCCAAATACACTGAACCTCAAGCTTCATATAAAGAGGTAAAACTTCTAAAACTTGGCTAAAACATTCTCCCCAGGGATTGTTTAACATATTCAGAACTACTTGCTACATATATACAGAACTCTCCCTGTAAGTTTTACAAGACAACTACTGTTTCTACAGACTTGGGTAAATATGGCATGGAAAATTAACTCCTAATTGCAAATTGGCACAAAACTCTGGGCTAAGGAGTCAAAGGTGTAATCAGCACAGGAAAGGAGGGTATCTGTGCCAGCAGTGTTATTGGTCAGGACTATCTATACTTGGGTGGGAAAGGCACAGAAGGAAAAAAGGGAGATGCTGGGAGTGAACTTGCACAGTTTTCCCAGACAGATGGAGAGACACAAAGGAAATAAAAGTTTCCCTCCTTTTTGGTGCTAAGAATGGCTTCATTTCAGTCCAGTAAATTATTTTATCTGGTAATGCCACATTTAGATGACAGCACAAGGAAAAAACAATTCATGAAATAAGCATGAAATTTATTCTATGAGATTTTTCCCCAGGCATGCATTACAAAATATAACACACACAACTTACATTATGTAATGAGAAACTATTTGTTGTAATTCCTGGCATTTGCAGAATAACTCCTTAGCTACAACTTCTGAAGAGCAGGACCACAAAATCCAGACGTCACAAAATTAACTTGCTTCACGCCCAGACCAGTGCAAATTTGCATTCCATACTCAACACCGAGATGCCTCATCCAAGCTAATTTGATTTCTTAACACTGCTCAGGCCCAGAGCACAGATTTAGCCACATAAACAATGTCATAAAGTTCCTGAGCTACAAGCTGAAATAGTTCAGATTTATGATTGTGGGGAAGAAGGTTCCAGCCGGCGCTCAGCAAAGGCTGAGTACCAGCAGTGTTTGTGCTGGGCAGCTCAGCCCGGAGGAGGGGCCACCTGCCAGTAAAACCTGTTTGGCCAGCCTGCAACCAAGGTGAGTGCTGGACATGGACTGATCAGCCTGCCAGCCAAGGTGTGTGCTGGACATGGACACTGGGATCAGCCTGCCAGCCAAGGTGAGTGCTGGACATAGACACTGGGATCACTGGGATCCACACACACACATGCACACACACCCCAGCTTTGGCACAGCTCAAGTTTCACTGCTGCTGTTTCAAAACAGTTGTGGAAGTAAAAGCGTGAAGATCTTGCCTTTGAGGAATCCTCAAACCTCAAACACTGCTAAGTATTTCAAGCCATTTGAAAACATTTACAATTCTTATTCAGCATGCTGAATGAGAGATGTGCAAATTTACTGGGGGAAAAAACCCTGATGTTTTCTAGGACAATTCCGGACACTTGGTTATATTAAAAACCTTGTACATGAGAACCTGTAACACCCTCACAGCAGAGTCTTGGCTGTGTCTGCAAGAGAGCATGTGGGACATAAATACTTATGTAGCTATAGTCACACAAAACTGCATAGCATGAGTAGCTTGCTTGGTGTTTTCCTAAAACTTCTTACACAAATACAGCCTGAAGTTTTAATGCTCTGATTTTCTGAAGAAGAAAATGGCTTTGAAGCTATTCACTTACCCATTTGATTTGAATACTTTGATGATATAGAACTTCCAGCATTTTACAAAACCCAACATGATAATATATGGCCTTGAGACCAACCCTCTCCTATAAATTCTGGACAGATTTGGACAAAGAGTGGCAGAATAATACAATATAAGGTTAAAGCTGCCATAAATGTTTTTTCAGGCTCTGCACTAATGTATTCTGGAAGTGCACTGGCCTAGTTTAATGAGGAGCTGGTAGAATAAAAAAAGCTTGTGTACACAGGACTGTTGGGTTGTATCATGTTCATTGTTTCTAACTAACATTTCTCCAAAAGCAAGCTAAGCCACTGAGGGAAATCATGGCAGTAGACCACCAAAAAGGGGAAAAATTGTCAAAAACATCACTTCTTTATACAAAGATAATACAAAACAGAAGTACTTGAATTATCTCAAACCATCAGAGGTTTCCATTTTAGGCTCAGAATATTTGAGAGCTGTTTCTTAAAGTGAACCTCCTGGAAGCTTACAGAGGTCATGAAAGGGTCTACTTATAACAGAATTGCCTTCCAAACTTCAGTTAAATTATCACTCTACATGACACAAGTATTTATTACTGTGACAGGCTTGCACTGCTGAAACAACATAAAATAAAGGAAATCAACCCAACTCTCACCTGATCAAGGAAGAAGTTAGAATATACAATGGAATATCCCTCAGTTTAAGCCAGTCATGGAGAGACAGGGGTTTAAATTAACACCTTAAGCACACATCTGTCATTGAGCAATACTGGTGTATAGGAGGCTTTTCTGATGCTGTCTTCCTTTGAATCTCCATTTTGCCTAGAATTTGTTCCATGGCTACATTTTCACCTTTCCCCCCATAGTCCATTACAACACCTGAATGAATGTTTATTTACTAGGAAACAAAAGCGCTGGCTGACAGAAAAGCTTCGCTGTTCTGGTTAGACAAGATTGCCATTTGTCATGTTTTAGTAATGCAGTAAGAAAATTAGCCTTGCCTGCCTTCAGACAAAAGAAAAGTCACACTTAAGGTACTGGACAGAAACTGAGGACAGGATAACACTGTGTCTACCAAGACTATTCTGTATGAACTTTGCCAAATAAGTCTCTTCCCCAGTTCTACAGCCAAAACCAAAGAGATTACTATAATCTACATTTTGCATTTCTTGCTTTGCATACTTTTCCTAAACTACTTGCTTTCAGGACTTTGTCAATACCAATATGTACTGAGACTACAGGGATCAATGGGTAATTATGTCAAACTACTGTAATTCCTATTTAACTGAGAAATACCATTACTGTGAACATAGCAAAGACATCTTTTGGAAATGTCTGATGAAAACTGCTTCATGACTAGGAAGAGGCACAAAAGCTCCAGTGTTACTGCCAGGATGTACAGGCAGGTAAAGGAGATACATATATACATAAATATATATAAATTATACCTAAATTCAGTGATAACAGTACTTTAAAGTATTTTCACATTTTTCTAGGCTTCTCACTGGGGAGGGGAAAGTGAACACTAGGAGATGTATTCACCCTGCATCTTGAGCTGCTTCTGCACTTTGAAGGAACACTATGTGCATCAAGGAGATGTGCTCCAACACACCGTAGGTGAACCTTTCCCTTTCAACGTTCTGCTCTAAAAATTGTTTGAAACTGGGGAAAATACACAGTGTTCTACTATGCAAATAGCAACTTCCCTGTATAATTATAGTGCATTTTGCTGAGAATTGCATCATGACTAGAATACTACCAAGAGGGCAAACGTGTAACCACTATTCTTAGTTTGTTAGAAAATTTTTCCCACATTACATAAACACGTACACACCCGGACTTGGGCAGCACCATCAATCTTTTCATTGTCTTTAGTAAAGGAACAGCTATTTTTCATTACAGTAGCTTTATTTTTATTAATGTTATGAAACAGATATTAAATTTTCCCCTTCAGCTTTCTTCACCGTTATTTTTCCTTGTCTTTACCACAGTTGCCTAAACTTTTTGTACTGGCATGCTGATTTAAAAAATAAACCTTAAAACTTCTGTAAAAGAATTCACTTCTAAATGTGTATTGAACAGAAGAAGTGTGTCAAGGATTGTCCTGATGTTTTGACAAAATGAATGTGTGCACAGCTGACAAAAAGCATAAATAGGATGTATTAATAGGATCGCTGCTAACTGGTTTGCTGCTAACCAGAAGCAGCAAAACTAAAACATAGCAGATTATTGCAAATATCATCAAAACTTTACAAGCTCTTCTAATGTTGACCAGAAGTATGAACCATGTAAATTTCCTCTGAACAGATACAGCCTTATATAACTTTAATTCTAGACATATCTCTGACAAAAAGCCAGCCAATTCCACACCTGAGCAACTCACATTAAAAGAAAAGACACAACAGCTAAGAATTAAGCAGCTCAAAAACTAACCTTGGTATACTGAGTCCACATTCAAGCATCTGACTGATTATATGTTGGAATTCAGTTTTTCATTTCTTGGCCTGAAGGGTGCTAAAAGACAGAATATATTCTGCTCCCAAATGTTCCCCTACAGGCTTAGTGTTAGAACAAAAAGGGCATGGTATTGTCACTAACTCTACAGGGTAAAATAAATTCCTTATTTTCTCCCCAATACATGCTCCATTTTTATACAAAGAACAAATGGTCAACTAAATGAAATTTTAAAAAATAATTCTTTTATCATAAAACAATATACTTGTTGCTTTTAATGACACAATATTCAAAACATCGCTACTGCTGTTTCTGAAAGTAGTAAAATATTTTATTCTACAAATTAGGCTTTGCTTTGTTTGCATGTGCAAGGTGTTCATGCATATTTGGAACCTAACCAGAGCTATTGTGCTTGTATAGTGATTCTTGTATGAGGGATGTTGTTTCTTGTCTTTTCCTATGAATAAATTCATAAAGAAAATGAAAAAAGACCCACCTAGCTGAAGTCAGTATTCATACCCATCACAGTGTGGGTGCATATCAAAACACAGCACAGACAGAAGTAATACCAGTGAGAAGTCACATCCTGCTGCCAGCCCAGGCAGGGACAGACACCCAGTGCCCTGTAACCCCAGGCCTCTCCACAGCCCACAAAATCCTTTTTGTGTGCCTGATGCAAGAGGGAAGGTCTAGGGTTAAAGGAAGATGTTCACTTCCCAGCCCAAAGAAAATGGAGGAGTAACTATGCTTCACTGTCCAAGGATTCAGAGTCCTCTGGAAAACAAACCTCCCCAGACAAAACTTTATCTTTTAAACAGCCAGTAGCATGGATTCCTCTGGTAGCAACAAGCAGGTACTGCACAGCTCCTCTGAGCTTTCACCTCACGTGGCTATTGCTTTGTCTTCACCAATAATGATTTGTTGGGGGACAGCAGTTTTCAAGACAAGACAAAATGTGCAAGACTTAGCTTAAAATTCATATAGAGAGAGACAAAATCTGTCAGGTACAGTCAGCATTGCATGCCCCTTCTTGTGGTTGGGTTGATCTGTTTTAACCTCATAGATAAAATCAAAAGCTGTGTCCCCACTATGGTTTTTACAGCTTACATATTGTGATTATTTCACAATGAAAACACACTTTTGACTGAAGAAGGTATTTTGCCTGCATCAATACAGCAAGGTAGCAAAGAGCTGCTAGTGCAGACACAGCACTTCTGAGGAAACCTGTGCTCTGCACACACGTTTTAGAGTCACCTCTCACCCATGCCTCTGAGCTGTCCAAGTAAAACAAGCTATACTGGTAAAATAAACACATTTTGCCAATAAGTACACTTGACTTTGTTCCAGTGCAGGTGTACTCTCAAAAACCTTCTTCATACCCCAACCAACAACGCCAGGAGACATTTGGAGCGCTGACAAGACTTACACGGGTAACGCCCAACTTTTCCACCCAGTGATTCACACGTTTCCTCCAGTGGCATGCCAGGCTCCTCCACCACAGAACCTGCCCAGTGCTTCCCTGAAAAGCCTGATTGACTGGGATTGCACAAATCAAAAGTCCTGCACGTGCAGGGGATGCTGCAGCCACCTGCCTGCTGCTCAGGAGCCCACAGAGGACGGCAGCCAAGGCAGGGTGGCTGCCCCATGTCCAGAGGTTCTTTCCAGGAGCCCTTGGGCAATCAGGTCCAGGCCACAGACTGAGCTCCCACACCTGGGGATGCTCAGCTACACTTTATGCCAGCACACCACAGCAACCAGAGTGGTTCTGGGGTCAGAACCAGCCTTCAGTTCTTGTCTGCCTTCCATCTAGTTACCCCTGGAGCGAACCCAAAGCTCTGTTAGCTAAAGCACACCTCCCAAAAAGGCATCTGGCTTCAACTTTTGTATCTGACAAGGAAGAAAAAGCAGAGATTTTTGCAGTAGTTTGTTTCAATGCCTGATCACATCCATTGTTAAGCCACACATCTTTTGAATATCTGAAACCTCCTTATTTTAACATTCATATTTCCAATTATAATTGCCATCCTTTCTCTGTTACAGCTTTCTTCTCCCTTTCTTTAAACTTCATTAGTTAGATATTATATTCACCTCTTGATCTTCTGAGTCATTTTTTTTAAATCTCCTTATGCCTCATTCTCAGAAAGCTTTTTCCCCAATCTTTAAATACTGCAGGTCTTTTCAACCTTTCTAATTTAGAAGGTATTGAAGTGCCTACTCAAAACAGTGAAAGCATAACTGCTCAAGAGATCTGGAGCTCTCCTAAAATCTTAATAGAGATGAACAAGCACACTAAATTTCATCTGGATCTCCATTCCCCAAAAAATTAAATAACCTGTTGCAAGCTGTAAATGTTTTAAGTTTCTAACATTTAGAAGTTCAGAGAACATTCACATCCCAAGTCAACAGAAAGAATGCTACTTCTCATTATTTCATCAAGGAAAGAAAAAGCTATTAAATCATCAACTTATTTACATTATCCAGAAAGAAGAGCTATAAATATAACTCTTGTTTTATAAATATTTAATCAGCTTAGTAACAATTAGAATAATTTCATCATCACTATGGGTTATGCTACCTTTGATTAAAAACCTCACGGAGAAAAGAAAATACTGTTTTTCTTGTAATCCCCTTTTTTTTTTCCCTTTCTCACCCACAACCAAAGGGATAGAAGTCACAGGATGGTCATTCAAAATTAGGTTGTAAGAAACAAATGAAGAGCACATAGCAAAAATGTTATATCATCCTTCCATATAGAATTATCACTGTGCTGATTCTACTGTTATCTTTGAATACCCTTGAGCAAAAAGCAGTTATTGATTTGAGCCAAATTATCTGACCCAAGGGAGAACATGATACAGCCTTAAAACTTGAATGAGTTGTGTCTTCTCATCTGCTAATCTGACCATTAGCACAGAAAGCCATTCAGCTCCACTTTACTGCCCACTGTCTCCACTGCCTTCCTTATTCTCCCTTTCTTATGCTCAGAAAGGAAAATGCCTTCTCCCATCCCTTACAAGGAACATATTTGGAGTGCAGCAGTGAGAGAGCCCAAAGTAAGTCATGCCCCCTGATTCCGTCAATACTGTTCATTGTCTCACTTTAAAAAATGCTACTTTAATGTGCAGAACTCAGGAAAGATAACCAACCATACCTGAACTTGCTGAAAAACATGACCCACCCTCACCCTCCCCATAAACACGCTCCATATACTCAATATCACTGAGCTACTTGATGGATGAGAAACCCACGGCTTATGCAAGTCAGAACTTGCAGACATTTCCAAACTTCAACATGTTACACCTCTACAAAAAGTGAAAGCTGCAGTTCACCCTCTCCAGGACTTCATTTACCACCTCATTTCTAATTCCAGACAATCAGTTTCCAGCAAAACTTGAAAGCCTGTGCTCTCTCACCATGCAACAAAGGAGGCCAGATTTTCCTCCTGTACTGTAGACATGTGCTTTTGTACAACTTCTATTAGCAGACTGTTGCTTAAGAGAAACAGACTGGCAGTGAGAAACAGCTCAGCAGCTTGGCATTTGTTCTACTTGTGTAACCCTTGACAAACAGCCTTGTATTTCCATGAAGGCAACAAACATCTGCTCTGTACACATACAAATATTAAATAATCCAGAAGCTACAACGCTGTTCAAAAATTGGCTGAATGGACAAAGGGAAACAAAACCTGATTCATATTCCATGCTTTAAGGCCTAGGAGTGAAATTGAGTGAAATCCTTGCAAAGAATTGGCAAAGATGTAGTGCCCAGCGTGGGCAACTACATCAGTTCCCATAAATGAGAGTGATAAGACCATACACAGAGCAAAAGCACACACAGCTACCATTGTCCCAAGGTGCCAGGACATGGTGTTAAGTACTGCTGTTGGAGGAAGTCAGAAGTGCTCCAGAACACAGGAAAACACTTGGAGAAATAGAAGGCTGGGACTTGAGAATGGAGAGGCACAAGCCAAGCAGAGCTGTTCAGCGCTCACTCATGTGTCAGAGCACTGTGAGAAAACACCGTGGCTGTGGCTCACCATGGCTGAAGATTACCAAAAAACAAGAATCTCCTCACAGTCTTGCAGTTTTCTGACCACCGTCTGAAGGAACACTAAGCAGTAAAAATAAAGAAAATCGGGCCTGAGCATTAAGTTGAAAGGTGTAGAAATCTGAAGAATGTATTTGGGACAACTAGGGAGTTACATTCCTATTATGTATGAGATGAAGCATGGTCTGAAACACTTTGTAAGTATTTTTTTAATCCTCAGAGAGCTGTCTACTTTGAAATTGCATTGCCATATCCCAGTATGCACTTACAGGGGAGCAAACAAATTACTATTAGTTTTCAAGAACGTGACAATAAAAATATTTAACCTGTATTGCAACATAGTTTGTCACACAAACTGCCTCATCATTATACTTACTCATGCTATAGAACAGATTTAGTATTTATATTTATCAGATTTACTATGATGTTTACTACTGATAAACTGTTCTGTGCATACAGAAGTGGAAATTCATGCTTTTTATTTCCTATTAAGAGTGCCATGATAGCAAAGTTGAAAACTTATTATCCTATCCAGATTTCCAATACATGTAGAATATAAAAAGCTCAATTTATTTATTCAGTCCACTAAATTGCTCCAAAACACTAAGAGACATTCTCCCTCCCACCAAAAGTTCTTCAGAACTCCTATAGTCAGTGTAAATGCTGACGGCCTGAGCAAACTTACACATGACATAACTCCTTTCCAGAGCAAAACAGAAAAATGGGAACTGATGATTCCAAAACCACATTCTGAAAAACCCAAACCCTTACTTTTCTTGGACCATTTTTAGGAGAGCTTATTCATAGGACTTCTCTCATACACAGTGACACACTCTTATTTGCCCCATAGCTGACCATTGTGACTCCATCTGTTGATCACATACTGCATCATTGACTGCACAATTCACCACCAGAGAGAAAAATTATGGGGTTTTTTTACTTAAAAGGAGAGCATCAAGAAGAGATGTGAACCCTAACTTGGTTGAAATTGACTCCATAAAAGTAAAATTTATTTTTGTAAACACCATAGCAGTGGATTTGACTTTAAAACACAGCAGCCTCGATTTGTACTATTTTATATTGAAATGCTGAAATCAGAGTAATGTTCAAAATTTAAGGTGGGAAAGGCTGAAGCTACTCTTGTTCACAGAATATGGGACACGATTGGCATAGATGTTAAAATCTAAACTAATTGACTTGGTTTTGGAGAAATGTGATTGCCACACCTAGATATCCTTCCAAATCAGAAGAACCATTCTGTTGCTCTCCTGTACATTTTTATTGTCCTTACAAATTTATAAGGATTGCAGTCTGGGAGGGCTACAGTTACTTTTCTATGTGGCTTAAGCACATGTTCCTGCTCTGCCACTGCTCTTTATAAAACTTACTCTCAAGTTTAATAGCCTGTGACAAAAACTAACCCATAAAACTGAAAACAAGGGATTTGGGACAAGAGCCTGGAAGAAAAGGAGGAAAATAATTACAATCTTTCTATGTTTCAAATCCTGGGTCGAAGTGGCCTAATAAAAACCACACATCCAGCTCTTTGTCACCTCTGGGCTGGTTTCTGTCTGATACAACTGTGCCAGCAGATGCTGATGGGATGGGCAGTGAAGAAGGGGCTGCCGCTGCCCAAGGCTCGTGCTCAGCAGCTGCCGTGGGCACCCAGTCACTGCCTGCTGGCTTTTGTGTTCCAGAACAGGGAGAAAACACATTTTTCTCCTCCCTTGTCTGGGAAACAGGAAACACATTCTTATAAAGACTCTCCCTCATACAGACTGGGCAGGAAAAAGGTGGAGTTTGGCAACATTAAGATTTGTTCTTCAAATGCAGACCAGTAATTATTGTAAGGTAAGCGACAGGATGGCTGGGCTTACTAATGTTTACTCACCCTGGTGCTGCTGTTTTCAAATGTATTTATATTTAACGCAGACTTACCCATAAATGTAAAAATCAGTTATTTTTACCTGAGTTTTCAGGTGGTGAGACCCTTGCACAGACTTTATTTTCCTTTACATAAATGTGACAAATGTAAATAAATACTTTTTTCAATAACTGTACAAGTTCATTCGTTCTTATGAGCCTTATAAAGTGGCTAGACATTTTTATCCATGTTTTACAAAGCATGCTGTTTGAAGCAGAGAATACAGCTCTCTAGAGCACAGGAAAGTTCTACACCTCCACTTCAGAAACCATAAATCAGTAGTAATATTGTCTTTAGCTCAGGGAAAAAAAAATCATCAGGACAGAAATATGTGTGGGTTTTCTAGGAAGGTCACTCACTTGTTAATAAATCTGTGTTTGAAAGGACAGATCTTGTTGATCAAATATGCATCAGGAACACATTAAGTAACAGTAAAAGAATTAGTATGAACAGAAAAGAAAGTTCTCCACTGGAAAAAAACACCAAGATGTTGGTTTGGCACTATTTATTACAAGCTACCACCAAAAAAAGGCCTAAAATAGCTTGATTGCATCACATACTAAGTTTGAGATGTTACTCACCTACACAGGAAGCACCTAACATCCAGACTACTGAGTATTACAGTGCTAATCTGGATGGAAATCCACCCCTCTTTTTTCAAAAGTTATAATTCAGCCATTGAGAAATTATTTTTTTTAGTGAAAACATTAAATGAACCTGCAAAAAAATCTGATTACTTTCAGTTCCTACACACGTACCTAAACTTGTGCTTGTCAAGGTCAGACTCAACTGCCTTTTAGAGCTTACAAAAAAATAGTTGTTGTTTTTTTTTTTAAGTAACCCTAAGTACAGTGTCTTGAGCATATTACAAAACACCACACTTAACCCCATAAAATTATTTAAATATGTAGTCTGCGTAATACCTCTGTGAGCCATCACTCATTACAAAAATCCTCTCACAAGCTCCATGAAATCAAATTATAATGAAAAAATGATTAAATGCCCCAGAGAAAATGCCTTGTTACTGTATCTTGAATACATCCATAATTAAAACTGACTGAGAAGGCAAACACTTGTCTTGAAAAATAATGTGTTCAACACCTTTGAGCAATGTAGCTGCATGACAGCTGTGAAATAAAGCACCCAAACCAATAAACCCAAGAGGCACAGAGGCAGCAGCAGTGGTGCTGCTGCTCCCTCCCATTCAACAGGAGCCTCTTGCCAGCGCTTGAGGTTCCTAATCCTTAGCACCCCGTGGCATCACTGTTGTTCTCACCCACGTGGATGAAGTGAAAGAACTCCCATTTTCTTTTAGCTAAGCCGGCAGCACTAAGCACAGTGATGGTGTATGCTGCATTGTTGGCAGGACACAGCCCTGGGAATTGGAGACTTTAAAAAAGTCATTAGCAGGTCTTGGTTTTGCTTTTTCTTCCTTAGTTTAAAGGGGGGCCATATTCAAGTCTCCTCAAGACAGCTACAAGGAAACAAACTTTAATTTACATCATCATTATTTCAGGTATGGTTTGACAGTGGGCATGGGAAGAAAGCATGCTCCCATTCTCTTTTAATGGAAAGTCTGAATTCACTGAAAAATGCTTTTTAAATGGCTACATTTAATACAATTATTCAGTATTCTTTCACAGCAACAACCCATTAAAAGCCTCCAGTCCTCAGAGCATCTTAGGGGGAAGAAGCAGAAGTAAACTGTCCAGTGCATTTCAAGCTCTTGTATCTGCAATTCACAGTAACTGTATAAAAGCTGACAGTTAATTTATTGCTCCTAGTTATTACTAATGAGCTATAAATTTGGCTGTTAGTAGTTGTGGTGTAAAACAGATAAATTATATGGCCAGTTTTAGTGGGCACTTCTTACCCAGCATACAACTTTCATTACAAGTTCTAACCACAGTACATACTCCAGAAATCAGTTTACTTGTAGGGACAGAGGGAGGTGGCAGAGAAGATGCCAAAAATTTTTTTAAAATTAGGCATCTGAAGTGTTTAGTTATTCCCTGTTCTGGCCCCAGATTGTTAATGGAACATCTTTGCAATACTCAAATCCTAAGGTGAGCACTTCCTACCACCTGAGATTCTGTGTAAGAGCAAGATTTGACAGTTCTCTTGAATTTGTGTGACAACACTGTTTTATATCAAGAGGTGAGACATTCCCATTAAGTAAACACATACACTATGTGGGGATTAAAAAAAACAAAAAAGAAAAAATAAAGGGAGGGAAGAATACACACACACAAGGCCTGCAAGAACACATTCTGGAGTTCTGAATTAAATCTTTGCTTCTGAGAGAGACTTATAAAATATCCATTAAGTTGCTGTTAGCTACATGTAGATAAGCTGTGAGAATGAACATATATTCCTATAGGTTGTTCTTTGATTTAAATATTTCCAAAAGTTGGGAGACAAACTGATCAGGCTACTTTTAAGAATATATATCAAAATGAGCATACTTCTGTGCCACAGCCTGAGTCTTAATCACTTTTTCATATTAAAAAAACAAAACAAAAACTTTTCTAATATGACACTAAAGTATCAACTGGCAGAGAGTTCTGCAGTTTCAGAACTACATTATAAAATTATTTTACACTATATGCCCAGTGATCTGTATAAATGGCTGACAAAAAGGTTACTCCTCCCAAAAAATTTGATATTTAATGTAAATACTTATTTTCTGTAAGTCATCTGCAGCATTCACCATGAAGAAGGCCCAGTTCCAAATCCATATTTGGGAATAACACTATTAATATAACACAAATGACTCACAGTGCAAGTTCTAATGAAATCTTTTATTTAGAAGCATTACATTTATAATACTTTCCCCATATAAGGCTTGCAGTTTAAGCCTTTACACATACATTGTAAGCAAATAAAAAAATGCTTAAACTACTTTTGAATGCTCACGCATGCAAAAAAAATTCCAAAGAAAACACATGTGAGATCATAAATCTTGTGTTGTAGGAGAAGTCCTGCGTGCACAGCTAGGCTGAATATAAAGGGCAATGGAATCACAGGATGGTTTGGGTTGGAAGGGACCTTAAAGGTCATCCAGTTCCAACCCCCCTGCAATGGGCAGGGAACCTCCCACTGGACCCGGTTCCTGAGAGCCCCATCCAATCTGGCCTTGAACACTGCCAAGGATGGGGTATCCACAACCTCCCCATAAGCTGTTCCAGTGCCTCACCACCTCACAGCAGAGAATTTCCTCTCTTCCAGTCTGAACCCCTTACTACAGTTCCTGGTAAAGCAGCATCCCTCTCCTGCTTCCCTGTAGGCTCCCTTCACATACTGGAAAGCTGCTGTGAGTTCTCCACACAACCTTCTCTTCTCCAGGCTGAACAACCTCCAGCTTTCTACAAACTACTATTTTCTACAATTTTCTCAACCTGAATAGTTTAAATAGTTTAAAGGGGGGGAAAAAGCCCTCCCAACCTTCTATGAAACAACCACCATTCCTGAAGGTGAGTATTTACTCAAAGATCCACAATTACAATTCTAGAAGTGGTTTGGTATTTTGCACTGTATTTCAAACTTAGCAAACATAGAGTAAAGTGGACAGTAGCAGGAGTGCCCAGGATGCATAAATAATGCCAAAATGTCATGGAATTGCTGCAAATGGTAAGCTATAGTCACCACAGGGTGACAGGGAGACTACTGTCAGTCCTGCTGTTTGCTTTCAAGGCCCTTGCATCCACCACCACCCTCTTTCCCCAGCTTTTGATGGCTCCATAACCTCTCCATACTGTTCCTGCAGTAGAGCCAACAGGAAAACAAATGGGCAGAGTACAGGAGCCAGAGCCTGTAGGAATGAACCTTCCCAGCACAGCAGGGCAGCAGCGGTCAGGAACAGCCAGAAACCTTTCCTGTGTGTGGGACACGGTGTGAGGCTGGAATCCTGTCCCCGTCCTTTGGCAGTGTCCCTGTGCAGTTATGGAATGGCAGACATGGGATGCAGGGGAGTGAGTGGGAGACTTGAGCAGTGTGTTCTATAAAGGAAACTTCTGCTGTTTATAGCATGAGAGTATTTGCCACATTTTGCTTGTCCCCAGGGACTGCTCTCCCTCTACACACCCAGCAATCAGAGCTGCCTTACATGTCTACATCCAAACACCCATCCCTGCATACACTGCAGCAACCCTCCTGCTCCAAAAAGCAGCAAAATAAGGCATTCTGTGACATATAAGAAGCCATCTCACTTTGTAACTGAGGCACATGAATGAAGATCACTGTCAGCTTCAGAAAGTGTAGGGGTAAAGCTGTAACTAAGTTACAAATGATGAGAGGGCTACAGCTGACCAAGGAAGTACTAAGATAGCAGGCAGAGCTCAGCCAGGAGGGCTGGCATTTTGTACCTTGGCTTGAATTTTCTGATACAGCCATAAAGCATTCTAAAGATTACTCTCCAAAAATGGATTCCCAATCAAAAAAAAACCTTTGAGTGGATAATCTACGTTTTTGGCCCTAATCTGATACATTTGTGCTGTGCTTTCCAAGGATAACAGTCTGTACTGCTACCCTTAGATTTCCCCTTTTTTTCATGACAGAAAATGTGGTAATTTGGGAGGACTGTAAAGAAGTTCAAACAGCTGTTTCTCCTCAGATAAGATATTTGGGTGTTCATACTACCTCCGTCTGCCGAAAGCTATTCCAACGAGCTTTCATGAGCTGTTTGTCACATCCTTCAAAGATATTTTTCCTGCAGTTGCAATGAGGCTTAATAAAAAGGCCTTCTGAAGCAGACTTACTATGTTCTTTCCCATTTCTACTTTTTTGGGCAAAACAAACATAAGATACTACTTTCTCTCCTTGGCTTGCTTTACGTCAGTACAAGACGGAAGCACACAAGAAAAACAAATTCTTTTTCAATTTCAGTACTTGGCTCAAAATCAAAAGTCATTAATTTAAAGCAGTGGCTTGGAAAAGAGGAAACATCTTGGGGCCAACAATATTTTTTATTAGTCAGTGAGCATCCATTAATCCTTAAGATATTCCAAAGTATTTTGTCCCCATCCAACTTGAATTTGTTTCAAAGCAATGGTTAGTTCTGACTGTGATAATATATAATCACCTTCATGTACACACAGATCTGAGATGAATGCAGAAAAAAAAATCCCTTCCATGCAGAGTGGAACTCAGAACATTTTTTCCAAGGGCCCAGAGGGGAGGTGCCCAACTATTTGAACTCTCATGTGAAACACTGATGCAACAACGTCACAAGGTAAACACAGACTTTTTGAGAAAATTGAGCAAGGGCTCCTCAGCAGCACAGGCACTGAGATGCTAAACTGCAAATACTGCATTTTCAAAGCTTTCACCTCCACCAGATCTCTGAAAGCATGATCTAGTAATGTTCTTTTGACACAATGTCCCAGGAAAACATGCCACACAGCAGTTATTCAACAGCAGAGAGTCAGGTAGGGCAATGATGAGAAGATAAAAATTATTTAATTAACATCTAAACGTTTAAAATTGTTGTACACATTTGTTTCAGCAAATAGTCTCTTGCACATGCAGTTCAGTTCCATCACCACAGGTTTGGGATGGCCACTGTGCATGAGTTGCAGAGATTATTGCTCAGATTTAATAGCCAATAATTTGTTGACAAGCTTCTGAACCTGAACTTTCAGACCAAATGTGGTTCACTTGGCCTTGTCAAAACAACCATGACAAGCAGAAGAGAATCACCACGTGGCTCTCTGGCCAGGGTCATCAGAAAGGCCAGTGTGGGTGCAATTTTCACCCTGTAGGCTGTAGGTCAGAATTCCCTATGCTCTTGGAAGGGAAGGCAGCAAGCTGCCAGCTGTCACTTGTACAGCTGGACAATCTACTGAGCGCTGCAGCAAAGCCTTCCTGCAGAGGGCACGGCCTTTGTGCAGGGACACCAGGAGGACACAGCTCTGTGTGACCACTGTGAAGTTCATAGGAATGCACAGGCCTGTACACAGGAAATTTGACTTGGGACCAAAGTTCAAGCTGTGTTGAGGTCATATCTTGTGAAATGCATGCTTGGATTTATACCCTTCCTTAAACTCAAGTCATTAGGAGAAAAAGGGGGAAATAAATGTGTAGTAAACGATATTTGTTATTTGACACCCTAACAGCCTGCAAAGACTTATACAGAGCATCACTAATTCCAAATGATAAAGGGTCAAGAGAAGACAAAAGAAAAAAATAGCGATTGCAAAGAGAAAAAAAATTGATGCTGCAATGCTTACAGTGCCAGTGCATTTTTCAGTGTCACTGTGTCACAACACAGCACCAAGCAAATAAAGGAATATCTCCCAAGCTAAGATGACCTTCAAAAGAGATCATTTATACAAAGAAACTTTGCAATGCAAAGAAATACAATCAGCACGGGGCAGGATAGCACACAACAGCAAAGCTGACTTAACAACATGGCTAAAGAGATGCTGGCAGGTAAGATTTCTACCTCGGTCTCAGCAAGATAGAGTGGGTCTTCTAACTCAGTGTCCTCTGATGAATCTCAGCACCAGATCTCTCTCTCTCCACAAGCCTAACAATTACCCATTTCAACAAGCAAGAGCAAACATGCCCATGTCCAGCGAGACCTGCTCACAGAATACCTATAAATCACTGCTTCTAAGTGAAACTCTGGATTTTAGTTGTGTTTCCTGTTTATGTTTGTACAGTGTCAAATGAGGTGCAATGAAACAGCAGAAAAGTGAGGCAGGGGAGGCTTTTTGCTGTGTTAGGTTGGAAAATATCCTCAAGTATCTTAGCTCCCCTTGCAATCTCCCCCTTTATGAGTTTACAACTGCAATCAGAGCCTGAGCAAATCATATCCAATGAAAAAAAATTATTATGATGATGACTTTAGCTACAACATCCTTGTTTACTATTCCCTGTATTCTTGTTTAGCTTTGGGACAGTTTTGGGTTTTTTTCGGTTTTTTGTTTGTTTGTTTGGTTGGGGTTTTTTGTTTGTTTGAGGTTTTTGTTTGGTTTGTTGTTGTTTTGTTTTAGGATTTTTTTGTGCGTGTGTTTTTAATTCTTTTTTTGGTTTGTTTTTTATGATAAAGTTTCATGCATGGCAGTGTAAAAAGCACTCCCACAGTAACTATCTGCCCTCCAACACTCCACCCCAATGAGCTCCCCTCTCCTCAAGTGACCTGCACAACAGGGTACCTCCCCACCTGACAAGTGGAACATGCTGTCCCAAACAAAAACCCTTCAAGATCAAAACAAGCTTTTCTGCTGACATGGCAAAAGTTTAGGCTAAACAGGAAAACATACTTGAAGCTCTTTTTCCATTACCTTGCATTATTAAACCATCTAGGCAAGAGATAAACATAAAAGGAATTTCTTTAATTAGATAAATCAACTCCTCAGCATCTGTTGTTTAATAAAGTAAAGCAGATCAGCATGTTAGAATCAGATAATATTGAAGTCTCCCACAAACTCACAGCTGAAGCTGCTTCTTCATGCAAGCATTTGGGTGCCTCTGGTTTTACTCACTGTAATACAACACTTCCAGTTAAATGCTCACTGTAAAATGTAATGCCAGGTACACACTGGGCCACAACAAGTGAAATTCCTTACAAAGATTATGCATCACCTTGCAAGTTACAACAAGGCACAACAGATGCACAGGGTGATCTTGCACAATACATTTCCCTGAAGTCCTATACCATGCATTTTTAATAAAACTCAAATCAATGAAAGATTGTACTTCTTGTAACTAAAGTCTGAAAAAAATAATTTAAAATAAACAATATCCATTACCTTTTGCTTTTCAGCATAATTTCTTAATTGTCTCTCTAAGATAATGTCTCAAAGGTCACAAACATCTGCAAAAAAGCCAAGTTAACTAGAATATATTCTTAGCCTCTCTCTACGGCAAACCCAATCCACTGAGGGACAAGTTTATCAGCTTAAAACCAAGCACTGTAAGATAGTAACTTTCAATTATGTTTGATCTTGTATGCAGTTGGATAATGGATAATGTAATTTTTATTACAGTCATTAAAAAATGTTAAGGGTGTGTCACAAAGATGTTAACACCCATCTACTTTGACATTAAGAAAAACCTAATTCAAATCAAATTTTGGATTTTTTAAAAATCAAATGTAAACATACTTTGGCAAAGCAAAAGATCCTTCTAAGCTGCATTGGGCAAACCAGTGCAGGCAAAAACCAGAGCAGTCCAGATGACCAACATTGCCCAAGTATTCCCCATCCCTCTGGGCTGGGACCTGTCTCTCCTGTGCAGAGGCTGCCACTGGGCTGCAGCATGGACAGCGAGTCTAAGGCACTGTGGGCTCAGTCTGCATACCTGTACTCTGAAGCACATCCAAAACACACCTGGGCTTTTCAGGAGCTGCACCATGCAGCACTTACCTCAGCACTCACTCATTGCAGAGGGCTAAAGGCAGCTAAGGAAAATGACACTCCAAGATTAACAACTTTCTTCATTTGTCAAGTCACCTGCCAGCTGCAAGCAAACAGTCACCACTGCACAGTGGAAGCACAAGGCCTCTTCAGACCAGCTAAGCTGTGCTCAGAAATAAAACTTACATCCTATGAAGACACACAAGAATTTGCTTTAATAAAACTCAAACACAATTATTTTTAAAAATCCAATCACCTGAAAATTCTCTCTTTTCAATTTTTACAAAATTCTTTGAACAAGGAATATTTAATTCATTATCATCTTTGCAGTTATGGTGTATTCTGTATTACTGAGAAGATGTAACAGCAATCAGAGAGAAATAAAATCAGTACTTTTAAAACCACAAAGCTAGTAAAGTAACTCAGAGCAGTAGTTTCAAGTAGCAAAAACCTCAACTAATTTTTCAGACTGGTGAAATTTAAAGTAATTTGCATTCCACGTCAGGGAGCATCACATTTAATAAGTCTAGCTCTTTTTTGTACTAAAAGCTGGAAAATACTTAAAATAATTACTACAGGCACTTCTTCAGGAATCACAGAGTTCCTAATGTTTCATGGCTTTACTGAGCGGATCCATCTCATTTTACCATATGGACAACTCCAACCTGCCCCCACCAAATGCACGCACTATAAAAGCAAACCTAACAAGATGCAGAAGAAAACAAAGCTAAATAAGCTGCACATTTCCTACTCTGTGATCCTCTGTTCTTTGTGAGACAAAAGACGTGGCCATTATTTCATGTACCCCGTCACTGCAGAGGAAAATAAAGGCTTCTGTTTTCACGTGGTTTAATGATGAAGTTTCAAAAGAGGATGCAGGCTGTTTCTTACCCGTTCAGCGTGTATGACCCATTCCTCCTGAGTCTCATACTTGCAGATAAGAATCTTAGGAAAAAGTCCAGAATGAGGTGGTTTGTCCTCTGCAACACCAGAATACAGGCACCTGTTTGGTGGTTGCGCTTTTTGTTCACCAGGGGATCGCTTTCCTGTTTCCCTGAGTCATCAGTGGGGAACAATGCGAAACCACCACCAGAGCCACTGAGCAGGAAGCCCAGAGGAAACTGCCTGCAGCCAAACAGGAGTCTGGAGGTGTAAAATCTCCCCAAAGCACCTCTCACAAAACCTTGGATCCTGCTAAGGAAAAGCAGCAAAAACTCAGAGGAGTTTTTTATCAAGTACCTAGAGCTCTCCTTGCACATGCAAGAATAAATTTTGTAGAAAGCTGTAGTTTATCAGTGAGCTGCTCTTCTTCTGAATAGCCTGAAAGCAGCTTCAGATCTGTTCCCTCCTGCTCACCAGCCCTGCTGCAACTATTACTCAAGCACTACCCTTGGAGCACAAGGCAACTAAACAAGAAGCGCTAGATAACAAATACTCAGCATTTTTGTTTGGGGTTGTTTTTTTTTTTTTTTCTCCTCCCAGTATCAAGCTAGAAATTACACCTGTGCAAAGGGACATATGATTAGTGGTTAAAATGCTTATTTTCCTTGTAGCAGGTTAAAAACAGGCAGATCTAAATTCACGCTCGAATGCTGCAGGGAAAAATATCCTCTAGCAGTCCAGTGTGGGGCAAGCTGCCCTGCATAAATCACAGCACTGCAGTGCCTCTGATGAGGCTGCTTTCCTCCCCCTCCTGCTCACCCTGATAGCTGTGAACCAAGCAGCTGCACAGCCTGAGTCCACACAAAAATCACTCCAGGTAGCTGTTGATCATTTACTGCCTGTGAGCAGATCAACAGCGACTTAAGTAATAAATCACACGAGAAATATTTTTATCAATGGATGTTGAAATGACCATCACTTGTGGCCCAGGTGAAACTGCTTTAGGATATGGGAAAACTGCACACTAGACAAATATAAAGATTAAATATTCACTACCTAAAAAGCAGAAGCAATCAATCCCATAGAACTCTGGCCCAAGTAAAATGTTATTCTTATTCTTGAGCCATTTGAATGGCTCAAATGTCTAAAGACAGTATGCTTGTCAAGCTGCATTTTTATTTGAAGTAGTTTAATAGCTATAGAAAACCAGCCTAAAAAAAGGAGAATTACTTTAATTCTTTATAGGTGCCTCAGATTATACAGCTAGGTGTAACCAAGAATACCTGTAAAGGGACTATAGATCACAAATGTTGAGAGAAAAAGAGTTACACTGAATTATAGGCTGAAGAAATCAATGTGGTCCTGCTGATAAAAGGCAGTGAGACTGAGCTGTACAAACATGCTGCATCTACAGGACAAATTCTCAGCATCTGGCCTAATCTGGAGCACTGTGCTCAACCCATGGCACTAGTTGAAGGCAGGTGTAGAATTAGGTGGAGTTCAGAGAGCATAGAGAACATTATCTGTCTTACAGATGAGAAAACTGAGGGAGAAACAACACAACACCTTCCAAGAACGTAAAGAGAAAGAAAACAAAATGTTCTTCCTGCTCTGTCCATCACAAAGGCATTTGAATTAAGCAAGAAAGAGCAGGTTAGCATTATTTTGCTTGGTATGTGTATTTGGGTTTTAAATATGGGAACAGATTACAGAGCCTGCATTATTGCAGGCCTTTGAGATGACTTTGCTCCAGAGCTGGGGACTGACTGGGTGACTTCTGCAGGTGACTCTCATCCCTACCGTCCTATGATTTGCTCCCAGTTCTAGCTGCTAGAAAAAAAAATTAATTGTGCTGTGTAATCATGACACAAACCAGCTCAAGTCAAACCAGACTAGAGCAAGCTTTAGAATTTCCTCCTCAAAATAAGTCAGAGGGGCCAGCACTCCAAACAGGTCCAGCACATTACAAGCACAGTGGTGGCAGCACTCTGTCTTTATCCTATACATTCTGGGAGAGAATGATACCTCATGGTCTCCTCAGCTTTACAAGGTCCCTACCTCTGTACTGGCTGGCACTAGGGGATGATTATTCCAGTTGCTATGGTCAGGCCCCACTGTCCCTCAAGATTTTCCTATCACCACAGAACAGCTCAAAGTCAGGTCCCTGCAGGCAGCCACCTACCCACCAGTGCTGAGTAAAGCACAGACACATTCTTGGAAGCTTATCAAAGTAAACTAGGATGACTTATTTTGCTAATTATTTAGAAAATTAAAAAATAAAAGTTAATAAATCAAATATGCTACATAAAGATCATTTCTAAATGCTCTGCAAACCCATCTCAGATGAAAACTTTTAGTCAATTTTCTTCTTGGAATATAGGATTTTAGAGAGGTCACTTTAAATCCAGGCTCAGAGTAAAATCCAGGCTCTGGTATGTTTGCAGCTTTACTGGAAATAAAAGATACATCTGACAGTATAATTGAATCATATATGACACTGGGCTTTCTTTGGGTATCTACTGATTTGCATTGCAGCTACACCAGCAATATGGAACATGGGAGCTGTCATGAGGTAGTGTCTGATAACTATTACTTAACAGCAATTGACTATTTTAAACTGGAGAATCTTTTTTTTTTTTTTTTTTTTGTAATAATAAAAAGTGACCATTCCACAGATTATTTTAAAGTGCCTTTCTGGAGACAAAATTTAAGTGCTTTATCCATGAATTTTATGAGAATTTTGCTTTCACTGGCTACCTAATTTTTTAAAATTTAATTTCAGAATTCTGCTGCTGAAAGCAGATGCTGTTTTTTTTTTTTGGTAAAAAAACAGTGGGGCTTGTCCTTCTGCAGAAGGACATAAATTCCTTTTTTTATTTTTCACTCCCCCATTCTCTTTCAGGATTACAGCAGCACTAGGGTATGTGTTCTTTAACATCTCCATCTGAAAACTATTATAGGAAACCAGCAACTAAATATAAACTGTCCAATCAGTGCCAGAGTCAGCCACATCGATGCTGGGATCCCAAAATGCTATCATGGACAAAAGAACTTGCCACAGGAACACAGCTAAGCCTACGTGCCAACACAACCACTTCAGAAACAATGAATTCCTGCTTGAGAGAGCTCATCTGCAGAAATGTGCTTTGTTCACAGAGATTAAAAAAACCCTTATTTTCAGTCAACATAAAGATGATAAACTCGCTAAATAGGCAACTCCATGGTGAGGCAATGTGCTACAGACATTATCTCCTACAGTATTTTCAATTAGCTGCACCTAAAGAAATCCTCTCCTCTCTCCCTACACGTAGGCATTCCAGAGACCATACACAAGCTGAATCATCCTCACTGTGGTGAAGGCACTTGGGAGAAGGGAAAACATCTTTATGTCTCCTTAAGATCCCTTCTGACAAATAAAGTGTTTGTACAGCCCACTTCGCTTTCATTCCCTTTCCCAAGCAGAATCCATAAACTTTAGCATGGATTTTTTTGTTCACAGGCTAAACATTCATCCAATTACTGCTCTGCTTCCAAGGGGAATTTCAACAGCACCATTTGGCCTAGTTATTCTGGACATTAGCTCAAAGACCAGTTCATTAGATAACATAAATTAGCATGGATGATTTACCATTTTCAACCATGTCCCAGCTACTTTGAGCTCTGAAAACATCATTAAAAGATCTATTTCAATTCCTATTAAATAAATTCCCATTTAATAAGGAAATGTACATGTTAAGTAAAAGGCTGAGTTCAGAAGAGAAAAGCCAGTCCTCCACTACTTGGACAGACTTACAGTACACTCAGAGCTTAATTATTCATCCAGGGAGAACTTTGCATATGAATGAAACATCATTCTACATTTAAAAAGAAATATTCACTAGCAACCTCAGTTCTCTGCATCTGGTCAGGAAAGAGAGGAGACAGAGTGCCCATATGTACCTTATTTGCCAGAGCCAAGGTTTGCACAAGTGTTAAAATGTTACTTCTACAGTATATTTATTATTATTTTATAGGTGTATTGTTTGTCCTCTTTTGAAAAATCTACTTGAATTTGTCTATTTGACTACTGAAGAAACAATTTACTCTCTTTCTCCTGGAAAATACCCACTAACTTAAGGCTTAACCTTGTTTTCTACTGTCTTGCATCATAACTTGTATTTAAGGACTGTCCAAGTTAATTCCCAAGATAACCAATGAAGTACTGAATTGTTACAAAGAACAAATTTAAGGCTGCTTTTCTGGGCTGATTATACACTTCCAGCACTACACCAAACAGTGGGTCAGCCACGTTCACTTACTTCTACCTAAATACTTACATAATTAAGCCTTAATTTACACTGATATTAGAGGAACAGAGATCTTACACATCACTATCAATTGTTGCTTGATAGGGAATGAAAAAGTAAAAGAGGAGAAGGAGAACAGGAAATCTGACTCTAAGACAGCTAGATGTAAATGTTATCCCCAAATTCTTCTGATTCATTTGGCATGTGAAGATAGTGCTGCCTCAGCTTCAGAACTGAAGAGATTTCTTTGCCAAACTTGTAAAGAAATCCCATTACACTGGAGATTTTGGCTTAGTATTGAAAAGAAAGCAAGCAAAAAGCCCTGTATGAGGACACTACAATGATCAATATACAAATAAAAGCTGTAATAAATTTCCTATAACCAAAGAGAAAGCCATAACAGGGGAGAAGTCTTTAATCTGCTTTTTAGGACAAGATTTTTGTTTTAGTTTGCTTTTTATACTGAATACAATAGGCAGTCCTGATTTAAAGCAAAAATGCCAGCAGCACTGAAGGGGTTATTGCAAGCTGTTTATAATAAGCAAAGGAGGACAGTGCTGGAGAAAGTTACAGAGCTGTAATAACAGAGCAGCAATCCGCCTGGAAACGGAAAAGGGTGGGGGAGTGCTTTCTACCGGACCAGGGCAAAAGCCAGGGCTTATAAATTTAGAAAAAAATACACACCCACACAAAATGTCTCAAGTAAGAGGATAGGGGACGAAGGGAAAAAAAGAAAGGAAAACACACACACCATTTTACAAGGCCTTTATATAAATTTTGCCTAATCATTCTTAGTGGACATCTGCCCATGGCTTAATACAGGAAAGACCAAGCTTTCAGTGTGTGCCAAACTGTCTGAAACACAAACCTCTGGCACACTGCCTGCTTTGATTCCCCACTTGGGGCAGTTTCTGGGAGATGAGCTTGGAGCAAAGGAACACAGACATTGCTCTTTGGAAGGGCCAGCCAAAAGAGTTAACATAATGTGAAGTTTGTTACTGGACTTCACGGTACTCGAGTGCATTCTCCTCAATTTACTTTAAATGATTTTTAGGTTTTAAAAACAGAAGCAGCTGGGCAGAATTCAGTAATTAGTTTTGGTGTTAGAGAGAGGTCCTTACACAGGGTTAACAAAACTGCTGTGGCAAAAGAAATGCTTTAGTGGGAGGTGAAGGTTGCCCTGATTCACAGAGATGGGCACGGGGACAGCAGGTATTTATAGAACTCTGGCAAAGGGCTGCAGAGCATGAAGACCCCCATTCAGATCAGCCTCCAAAACTCTGAGCATCTCAAAGGAAGGCTCATAAAGTTACATAAAAAATAGTAAGAGAAGATTGATGTTCTTGGCAAGAGCAGCAAGCAGGTAATTTAGAGCAGGCACTGCCCCTTCAGCCCAAGAACAGGAAAGAACTGTATGAGTTACCAACATGCTCCACCCAACCAGTCCCAGGCGGTATAAAAGTCTCTGCTGCAAAATTTAGCTAATGATACAATCCAGGAGAAGTCTGGAAGTACCACAGAGGGAGAACAGGAGAGACATTTCTGAGAAAGAGACTTCAGCTAAAATTAAACCTGATCAGGCACATAGAAATCCCTGAAGCCTACAAAACAAGCAGAAAGAAAACTAGCCACATTTTCTATGGCACAACTGGCTTCTTTCCTTTTATCCTTTCCTTTTTCTTTTAATTTAGCCAAGCGGTCTTACACTAAGGTGCTAAAAGCTACAAGCAGTATTTCAACTAAAACAGTTTAAAGCTGGATTGGTTTTGTTAATAATGAAACAGTACCTAGATTCAATATAAAAACCTCATATCCAACAAGCAAAACTTTTCTCTATAGAGAACCCTCAAGAAAGTAAAGTAAGGAAAATTCTTTAAATACTAAAAAAAGGTTGTAATTTTGGTCAAATACAGAACAAGCCATTAAATACAAGAGATATCAGGAAACAAAATGGATAACACATATGTGAGTTTGATAAAACAGATCACATGCCATACATAGGTGAGTAAAACAGGTATACAATATGTGCTCAGTCACTGTAATAGTTTTAAATTGAAACAAATTAAAAGTACCGGGTCCTCACACTGAATCTCCTTTTAAACTTGATCATGAGCTTGGTCCTGCACATCCTCCCCAGCACCCTGAGAGATTCATTCATCTCTTCAATTACTACCCTTGCTTCTGCACAGACTCACTGTAGGGATTCTGGAATGCCCCTCTCACTCGAGGGTAAAGGAAATTCACTTCAATCCCGAATTCAGACTGCTGATACAGATGCTTACTGCCAAGTATTATAAACTAAATTATCTATTCAATGAATTCAACATTTACAGCTGTCAATAAGGACAAATCTGGCAGCCAGTAAGTGGTTCTTTTGCAGTTCCTAATTCAGAAGGCTCTGTTGGTAAGGCACACACTGATGAGCTCTCTGCACTTCAGTATGCAGTACAAATCTCAACAAAGGAACACTTCTGCACCCATGAAATATGGCTGGCTTTGACCTAAGGAATTGTGTGTGGGAACTGGGGGTGGGACACACACATTTAGCAAAAACTGTAAAACCAACACATACATTACAGGAAACCAACTATAATCAGAAGTTTTAAGCTAATCTATCAGTTGCTGACTGGTATGAAAAGAAGACAAAAGTGGAAACTTGAGTATATCAGGAATAAATTCTGATCATAAAAAATATCATCCTGCATTTGTAGAGTCACTTATCAGACATCATTTATGCTTTACCTTCAGAGAGAAGCAAATTGACTATCTCAAAAGAAATAAATACAATATTATTTTTGCAGATTATTCTGTACTTCAAATTAATGGACATAATGAAACAGCTTCTCTGAAGTGCTAAGTGAAAAATAATTTGTGTGTCAGGCAAAGGCAGCAACATAAATCATTTGAACACTGGCTTTTTTAGGTGATCCTAACAAAACCCTTACCAAATTTGACTTTGGCTGCTGTTATTCACATTTGTGCTAGATCCTAAATGTTCAACAAAAAGTCTTTGTAGACAAATCCCAGGCATAAGCCCAGCCATCCATCCTTCAAAGAAAGGCAAGAATACTTCACCCCAGTCAGAGTCTGGACCTCATATTTGACAGCATCAGAACATTAACTAACATTTACATAGCACTTTTGGAAATTTTAACAGCACTCTGGAAAAAAGCCCTCAATCCCTGCAACCTGTGTCAGTGATTATTAGAGTCATTACAGTGGAAAAACCCAGGAGGAAATGGCTATAAAGTGAAGCAGATAAAAGGAAACTACTTGGAAACAGAATCAGAAAGTCAGAGCTGTTTCTGTCCTCCCCATTACTGAGGATGAGACAACACAGGGCACCATCCACATGCTGCCTTTTCATCGGGTTTGCTCAGGCACAGCAGTGAATGTCAAGTAAACTCTACTGGACTGTCAAGATGAGAGAGCTGCAGGCTATAAAATACTCTCTGATACTTAAACAATTTAGGGCCAGGAATGAAAAATCTGCTACATCTGCCAGTTGGCATCTTCCACTTTGGTATCTCTGTTCCCAAAGTGTAAAGCAGCAGTAACAACACTTTGGGAAACACTTGGGAAGTCAAAATAGAGTCTAGGATTTAGTGGGATGAAGTGACTAATGCAAAGCCAAACATCAAATGAAAGAGTAATGTAATTCAGAAATCTTCAGCTCTCTATTCACACCTCAGTGCCTAGGCCTCCTGCTTTCAAAATGCCTCTTCCATGAGAGAAGCCGCACTGGAGCTCTCAGCAACTGCCCTTCACTCTCTCATCTGTGGGCACACACAGACCTTCTCAAAACATTATTCCTAAACATGGAACTCAGCTCTCAAGGCAACATGGTAGACAAAGTCTCAAAGATTCTTACTTTATATGCTACCGTTCTCAAGTGGAAAAAAAAAATACAATCAAAAATTGTACACCCACTACTAAATTTCATCCAAACTTTGGACAACTGCTGCCTGGCCACGCTTCTGCTTTTACAGACTTCCAGTGACACGCAGTCCCTTGAGTTTACAATGGGAAAACCTACAGTACAAGGCAATCCCCAACTCCTCACATAATGTATCCTTTCCCAGTATGCAGTGTTATATCATAAAAGCATTTAGCCTAGAAAGCTGGTCTTAAATGCCTTCAGAGACATGGCAAAATACTTCTTCAGTAGCAACAGATGAGCAGGGAGAACAAAGTAAACAGTCCTATCTTGGGAATGAAACATCTTCCTCCTGGCAAAAGATGGAGTAATTTAACATTAAAAGCAGGATTTCTAAGCTGCCAGTGGAATTCTCACCCTTTTACTGTGCCATTTTACCTGAAGGATGACTTAAGGGGAGCAAGTAATCTTGAAGACCCAGGTTAGATGAGAACCAGTTTTGGCTGAAAACCAAGGAATGACTCAGTTTAAGTTTTAAAAACTAAATGCCAAATTAATGAAGTAAAAAAACCTTCATATGGTAGATTAGAGTTGCCTGAAAGCATTTCAGTTTTTAACATCCTTTCATATGGGAGATTCCTGGAAGATTTTAACCATCATCAGTTCAGGCCCACATGCAAACATAATGATCAAATTCCTTTTTTTCCTTCAAGCATGACTAAGGATACACATCTCATAGCCCACTCTTTCCCCACAAAAAATCTCTTCCACCTACATATCTTAATTAAGACTGCACTCGTTACACTTCCCTTCTTTACAGATTCCATTTTTACTTCTTCCAAGATTTAAAAGGAATTCTTAGAGTAGAATAATCTGCTTTAACATTTCTAGTTGTATCTACCCATCTATTTCCATCAGAACACAGCTTCATTAACTGCAGTGGGTGAAACACAGACATGACAGTCACAGAGCCTGGGACCTTATTTTCAGGAGGAGGGTTGGGTACCTGCTTGAGCCAATCCTTCAATACTCGTAAAATAGAATTCTTATTACAGAATTTCAACTTACACACAGTGGGGATTTTAGATAAATCTTGAGTGTTTAGAGCTTGCTGTTTGGAGTCACAATCACGAAGTTGCTAGTTTGCATTCATGATCCAGGAGAATTAATGTCAAAATCAAACATTAAACCCGCTCGAATTTTTTATTCCCATCAGATGGGCAAAAGGGAGCCTGTACAGCAGATTGAGAAAAGTGATCTTCCTTACATGCTATTCTGTAATATCTACGATTTATCTAATGTCTTATTGTTGCTGCTATTTACTTCCTTATTTTTCTTGGATATTTAGTGCAAGTTCATGTAATTTTGCTTAAAGTCACTAAGCTACAGTAATCAAAGCACTCTTGCCTGCAGTGCTGTGAACAGGACAAGCAGCCACTACGCTAATTAGCATGCAATTTTCAAAGGTCAATTACCACATCATTAGCCAGGCCATTTACATCGCTGCAATGTGGAGCATTCTCCAGCTTTAGACAGCGGAATGGGACAAAAACGGATTAAATTGCTTAGGGTCAAATAGTACAGTGAGTTGATGAGTAAGAGTTTAAACTCCGGTGGCTTGAGTAGCTCATAATGGGCCATTTTCACACTATGCCCTCCTCCTGCTGACACCATCTTCTGTCAGATGCTTAAAGAGACTGAGCAAGCCTATCTACCAGGAAATGTTAACATCCGCTTAAGCCGAGTAAATCTCGTTTCTTTACTTTAACAAAACAAAAAACCAAAGGACCAATTAGCAAAAAATGCCTGGCTCTATGTCCACAGTCACATAATTTAAGAAAAGTAAAATAAAAGAATAATCCAACACCTATAACCATAATGTTTAGAAGCAAAAAGAAAAAAAAAAAAGAAAAAAAAAAAAAAACCACACTACGCCCCCAAAAATAAAGAAAAAAAAAAAAAAAAAAAAAAAAAAAAAAACCTACCAAAAAAAAAAAAAAACCAAAAAAAACCAAAACCCATCCAACCAAAAAAACCGATCCCCACCAAGACACAGTACAGGTTGTCCTAAACTTGCTTCTAGATCAATGAGCAGGACTTTGGAAAGTAAATAGTCAGAGCAACGTTTTAAGGGATATGACTAGACTAACAAATAAGGATATTTTTGGTCCCCTGGGTTTTAGATATGCACTGCACGGTCCATACCCAAAAGGATGTACATTAAGATTATCTTGGGAATACAATGTCCACCAAGCCAAGTTTCCAAAGCCAGCAGTCCAAGGCTGCAGGGCTGCTGCACACCCAGAGTGCACAGACACAGTTCCAGTGCAGGACACACAGGCATCTGCACAGTGGCATTTGCTCTGCTAGCCCAGACAAGCAGCCAGGCAAAGATTGCTGGGTTCAGCTCCAGGTGAGGAGAGAAGGAAACCTCTAATAACTGGAATTCTTTCTGCCTCCAGCAGAGCTGGCACTTCTTCCCCTACCTATCCAGCTTTCTCCTTACCTATAATTTGCAGCCATACTCACTCCATGATTGTATTTAACCTTTATATTAAACTCTTTCACATCAAACACCAGCTCGAGATCCTTCAGTTTTTCACGTGCCCATGTGACAATTGAAAGGGCCTATAAAGAAATGCTGCAAAGCAAACTTAACATTGCATGGATTCTCCAGCTTTGACCTGCCTTTCACTCCAACCCTCATCTGTTTTCTCCAGATACTTCAAATATTAAGAAAAATCGTCATTGTGTTTTAACTCCACACATCATCATTACAAGTCAACTTGCACACAACCCCCCTTTCTTGTTTAAAAATGTGGGATAGATCATAATTCACAAAAACACTCCTATTTTTTTCCTTCTGACAGCAAATTCAATGAAAAGTTATAGTCCATTGATATACATCACCAGACTCTCCACATGCTAGAACAATAATGGATTATCTGCTTGTTTTAGAAACAAAAAGCCCTCACTATACTGATAAAATGATAAAGCTCAGCTTGGAGCAGGGAAAGTTAGAAAGGGATATTATAATACTTCTGCTGTTAACCTTTAAAAATGCACCCATTTGAAATTTAAGTGAAGAAAAGTTTTATTCTTCATAAGTGGTAAAAAACCCAAGGCTCTTCAGTTTTCTATGAAGCATTACCAGTTTTGGTCCTATAACCAACATAACAGTTTTTAGAAGGCTTTGTTGCAGGTTGTCAGCATTTTATTTAATTTTTTTTTAATTAACAGCATTCAGTTTTCCTCGTACACTTCAGTTCTGTAATAATATATACATCAAATAATTAGGATCATCATGAGAGATGTCTTATCTCTACCTCTGAAGATAAAAGTGCCAAATCAATTATTATGGAGGTACCTGCAAAACACACTAAATCCAGAATCCTTGCCTCACCCTTTTATTCTTTTATTCTTTCTACCCCTTCCAGTTCCCCCATGACCTGGCTTAGGAAACAGCACTGCAACACTTGATTATTTGCTAACACAGGTTATAATTTTTATGAACTTGCTGACCAAAATAATTTCAAGTCCACATACTACAAAGATTTTCCACTTATACACATTAGAATCAGGCTTGCTGTCAAGGCCATCTTGTCATTCCTTTCCACTCCCAGTTCACATATTTTGGTGCAATCACAGAAACCCCAGTTAGATCCCTTCTGTGGGAGCAGTAACTTGCTATTGCAGACTCCATGACAACATAGAGACAATTCCTACTACAGGTTAGGCAGAAAGTAATAACTTGTTATAGAGAAAGCATGTGGATTGTGTGCTTGCATGAATATTTTTATACAAAATTCCACCTTTTACCTGCAGGATTTTTTCTAATTCCATCACTGTGCTCCCCAAAAACTCCTATGACAAATTTGACAAATCCCACAAAAGCAGAACAGCAAGGGCTTGAAGAGGAAAAGTGATTGTAGTAAGTTTTAACTCAGCATATTAGAAACAATTAGGCATCAATCTTTATAGTGTGTTTTGTCCTTCTCTATGGACAGTGTCAATTTAAAAGGTCTTTATTTTTCCCTGTGAAACAAAAGTTTAAAAAGACTGCCATGAACTCCAACTTCTTGAGAAGACAGGATTTTTTTTGTTGATTTTTGTGCGTGACTCAAAATTACACTGAATCACTCATGTGCTGTTTCCTCATACTCAAAGAAAGACCTGCCCTATCCAGTCTGTTGTACTGCACTATGCTACAATTACACATATACCATAACCCAAGAAAGGTTATAACATTTCTAAAATTGCTACATAAGTGTCCAGCAGCAACCTAAAAAATAACAGGATTTACAACAAGACAAGATATGCATAACAGAACACACTTTCTTTCAGCAAGGAATCAGTAGTGACTCGTGTAAACACAGCCAATCTACTGAAATTCCTTTTCTGGCAAGCTGCTGCTCTGAGGAAGGACTAATGACATTTGGGAAAAAGTTTGCAAATGAAAAGAACATGCCACACAGCTCTCAGCAAAGAATCCAGTTTACCCCTATTCAATACTAAGACATTTGAGAATTCAGGATTTTTTTTCTCCTCCAGACAATGATATGAAAATGAGCTGGCACAGAGATCATACTATCCACTATTCTTTTTTATTTTTTTAATCAAGAGCAAGATGGATTTAAACCTATAAATTGTTATTTCACTTTGCAACACTATGCAGCTCTACTCTGTGCTGTGGAGTTGGAAATGCATCCTGCAGCTGGAGAACAACATAACCCTAAGCACAGAAAGCTTGCACTCCCTCTAATTACAGATTCCAATGGTGGCTGTGTGTGAAGCCTCTGGAATAATTACAGTCCTTACTGGTACACTCTAAGGGATGATATATCAAGTGATTTAGAGGGAAACAAAAATAGGATAAATCTTCTAGCAGTAATGATATTGCTGTGGAAGGATCTATTTTTTCCATTACAATAAGTTTATAATATTCTTCTGGTTTTCAAATGCAGAGGTATTAATCAACATTTAAATTAGAATTTCTATAATAAAATAAGGTTTGTCTAACAGGTTTTTATTTGCTGAACAAGTACTGTGAGGAACCTGAAAATTACTGTTACTGCATTGACATGATCCACATTCCAAACCTGCATCTTCTACTCTTAGGTCTCATGCTGCAATTGCCCCATTAATTTTCAATCAAATCATAAACTACCTGCAGTGATCTCACAAAGAAGGCTGCCAGCACATGTAGCTGACTAAACAGTTGTTCTGGAAACTTCCTCTCTTACACAGAAAAGACTTTCAGCTACAGCTCTAGCAGGCCAGTGAGTGCTGACACTTGATGCACACTCCACTGCCGAAGTCAGTAATAAGAAATGGGATACACAGTAAATATCTGAGCATATGCTCATTTCTCAGCTTCATTTTTCAGAAGGAAAATTGCTCAGTTAAGCACAGAGTGTAACTTTCTCTAGCATTAGTGCCTGGGCCTCCTAATAGCATCCTCTAGAGGATAATGGCCCTGAAATGTCATGAAGAGGTGTTTATTGTGTGCATTGAAAATCTCAGTAATAGGAAGGAGCTGCTTCCACGACCACATTCTTTGAAACATCTTGAGAAATGAAAACTTACGTCATTTCCACTTAATACTCAGAGGCCAGCACACAAAGCAAAAAACATTCAGTTACCTGGCTGGTTACTCTTAAAAACTGCAAAGCAGGTGATGCAAAGAATTCTCTCTCTAAGGTTTCTCTGGAGGTTTAAGCAGCTCTTACAGGAAGAAAAGATGCGTGATATGATTAGCTGATATTTCCATTCTGAAAAGAATACAAAGGCTGTGCCACCCTCCTAACTCAGGAGTAACATTATCATCCAGCATTATAACACTTACTAAAGCATACTAAAGGAATAAAATATTGTAGCCCACTGACATTCCTACATGAAAAAAAAAAAAATTCAGGGGAACATTGTTCACTCATAACATCATCTAACGTGACTGCAACAGACCCCACCAAAAACCACGCTGAAGCAACACAGAGCTTCATGACATCAAGATCAGATTTCAGAGTGGCTGGCACCACTTTATCTTTCTATAAACCTGTCTGATTTCAGAGTCCCTAATATGCCAAGGGTTACAAATTTAAGCGAAGTGACCCTTTGTACAAGGAAAAGAGATCCAAATCACTCAGATGAGCTCCTGCAACAAACAAATAAGATGCCCTCAAGTGCACAGAGCAGTAAATGGAGGGATGTTCAGGGCTTGAAGGAAAGGCTGTGCACCTCCTAATGCAGCACAGCAGCTCTCCTTATCTGCCCCTCACCCTTGCCAGCACCATGACCCCCCGAGCAGCTCCCCTCCTCCAACCCTCCTAGTCTCAGACACTTCCTGTCTCCAGTGGCATTTATTTTCAGCCCTCAAGATTCCTTTCTATACGTTCCAGGAACCCTCTAGCCATCCTCTGTCCAGATGGCAGACTACAGATGAAGGGAACAGGGTCTTGGAGAGTCTTTTCTTGGCCTGCTCCTCGGCAGCCTGCTGGAACTCGGAGGCAGGCTGAGTCTTGCACAGACAAGGCTCTGTTGCGCTGCAAAAGCCCTTCAATCCCTCTCCACAGTTTTCCTCAATGCCCTCTTTGTCTTCAAACAAATTTGTCTTAAACCTTTTAACGGCCTCTGCTTTCCAGGGGCATACTTTACACAATCTACTCCCCACAAAGCTGCAGAAAGCCAATAAAAGGGCAAAGGAAAGGGATCTGAACAGACAACCAGAGGCTCAGTTTTTACTACAAAGCAGATGCTACTTAGACAAGCAGATGCAGAAGCAAAAGGTAGATGACAGCTCTGAGTCCTGTTGATCCCTGTCATCTGCAGGAGATTTTCTGAAATATGACAGAAACACAAGTTTATTACTCACTTTCATTAAGGATCATCACCCTACAATGAACTATTTTCAAACTCTGACTCTCCCAGATCACTAGTCCTTATCTCTGAGACAACAGAACCACAGTATTCTGTAATCACAAAGACCAACAGAGTCTCTCTCTCTCTCACCAACATTATACATTCATGTACAAGCTTCAGAGAATGACTGACATCCCATGAGAAACTAAAAATTATACCAAAATAAATTTTAAAAATTTTAACTTTATCTTTCCAACTGAAGCTTCACTAAACAACAGTTTCATAATTTTTAGATTTATTCATGACTGCTTTGACTCTATTCATATCAAAAGCTATGACATTACTTGATTTATTTTATATATATATATATATATATATATATATATATATATAAAAAAAATGAAACACTATTTCCAAGAGCCAAAAGGGTTTAAATCTGAAATAAAGCTGGATGCTTCATAGTAGAATACATTTAGGCATAAACTATTCTAAAATCAAATGCAGTAAGCAAAGCCAGTTCCTCATTTAAAGACTGGAGCTGTCAGAAAGGCTCTAATGTAGCTCTTGGCTAGAAAGATTACTTTAGGAAATGAACTGCAAGAGAAAGAACCAATTGTAGAACTTCAGCTACCCAAGAGGGCTAGCAAAGGAGAAGTCACAGACAAACCACCATGGCACAAAAAATTTCCCCATTTCAGACAGGACCATAAAAATCCAGCACCTAAAAGGAAAACAACAGAACAGTGAAGTGGTGGCAAAACATGTCTTTGTCTTTTGAAGGTCTATACAAAAATATATCTTCCTTGTGGGGGAAAAGCAACACAGTCTGGAGGCACTGCAGTGCCCCTATCACACTGGCAATAGCATTTTTCAGTCTAAGTCTTGTTCTTTACCACTGATTTTGGAAGCTAGTTGACTATGCCCTTCTACTGCTTTCATCATTTGCATGTCATAATACTGCCTATGAGATGTTTCTTTACTCTCATTTTGACCAGAAGAAAAAAAAATCATACAAAAACGATCTTGAAGAGCATTTACCACTCCTTTATAGGACACTTTGAAAACAAAATCCTATAAATAAGCTGTATGAGTTACCCTGACTAGATTTTTATCACATATACTATGTTTTTATTCTTCTTAGCATTTGTAGATTATTAGAAAATCTTTTTCAGAGACATGCATAAAAAAAATTAAGTAATCTCAAAATAGTTCAAATCCTTTTCAGATAACTCCTTTCATTTAAGGGGTGTGATCTATTTGCTTGTTAGGATAATATACTAACTGCATGATAATATCCACAGCTCCTCCCACAAACATTTAGGATTGTCTCATTGAGATTTATCTGCTGTTATGAAATATCCACTGTGTGATTTACAGTCATCTACTGTGTAATAGGTGTAGCTGATAAACTGGTTTTAAGTTCCTGTTTTATCTCTTCCCTTCTTAAGTTCCTCAACAGATTAAAAAAGGTGCAAGTTCATCAAAATTATTTGATTCAATATATACATCCACAATCAAATGGTTGGCTACCACCTAATTACATCAACTTAAAATCTGACCTAGAAATTATGATATTTAAAACTGGAATCAGTTACCAACCACCCACAAACCTTACTCAATATGAGTGACATAAAACACAGGTGGAATGGACCATAAAATCTTAGAAAACTAAGTCCAACAGCTGTAGAGTCAATGGAACATAAGAGGACACAGCAAACCACTCCCTTCCTGATCTGATGATCATGGAGCCATCCAAGTGGCTCCCATCCCCTTGCTACTGGGAAGATGGATTCTCTTTAAGTTCATAAACCAGACACTGGGATGAAAGCTGGACTTGTGAGGGTGGATCAAAATCCAGCAAGTGCAGTGTCACTTTTGGCCTCTGATGTGAAGCCATGTCATCTGGTGACACTGTTGGTGTGAGCTTTCACACCAACCTTTCCCTAGTTGACTCTCTAGCCAGCATCTGTCTAGAAAACTTTATAGAAGAGTGTGGAATGGGAAAAAAAATATCCTTCTAAAACTCATACAACGGGTAATGCTTTAAAGAAAACCTAGAAAAAAAAAAACATACATAATTTATATACCCAGAGAAGGCTAAGTGACTGAGGAAAACAGAGAAGTCAGTGACTGCCTGGACACCTGGACAACAGTCATCCACCAGGATACACCCACAGAGCAAATGAACAAATACAAATGAACACACTGTGATTAATGGAGATGACAAGTGCTTTAGCTGTTAAATTCTACATGTTGTGGCTTTTAAAGTAGGATGAGAAGTTCACAGGCCTGGTTCAGCAGCTACAGCTAAGCTAACAGCCCTAGGGGCAAGTAAATGGACAAATAATTTTTTGCACTACTTTTGGCAAGATATTAGGAAATAAGTTGCTGCCTTGGAAGTTAAGCATTCCCTGTTTTCAATTCTGTTTTTCAAGTTAAGATCAGTCTAGCATTTCACTTGCAATGACCATTCTCCTTGCATCTCAGCATCATGGAAGTCAGCAGAAAAAACTCCAATAGACTGCAAGAAGAGCAGGAACAAAAGGCTAAAGTTCATATTGCTGATCTCTAAGTTTTATGAGCATCTAGGTCTACCTGTGTCATGAAAATAATGCAAGATAATCATACAGAAGATGTGACACAAACCCTATGGACTAGTAAACTTGAAAAAAGGAGATGCTGAAGCCACAGGCAATTTTATTATAGCATCTATCTTCCCAGTAATGAAATTTTCCACTATCACCCTTCTCTCTTTGTAAGCTGCAGAGGATTTCTCACACTGATTATAAGCTAAACAAATGGCTACACAGCATTTCTTTCACATTCTATACTGAAAATAGGACTTACACTGAAAATGGACCATAAGGGAATCCAGCTAAATAGCCACCAACTGCCTATGCCATTCTCCAAGGGTTAGGCTACACTTAGACCCTTTTCCACATGCATTCTCTGTCTTAGATTGCTATTTCAATAGCTTCATACCAAAGTTTTTTGAAATAAAGCAACTATGATCTTTTGGCTAATAAGTGCTAAGAAAATCTTTGCTCTGAGCCAACTGTATCCTGTTACCAACACAGGAATGCCTCTGAACTGTCAGCTTGGGGTGCTTTTGTCAATAGAGCATTGGTCTGTGTAATATAGAAAAAATTAAGTATTTACCCCTAGTAAATATACCCTCAATATCCTTGGCTTCATTAACTCGATTTGCCTTGGCACTCCTTGTCAAAATCACCATTTCTTTGAATGGGAAATGAGGAATCCTTTACCCAACTCCATACAGCCATTGGCATTTAGAACTGACTGCTATGGGATCACTCATTGTTAGAAAACTATGGATTATGCAAAAGCTTGCATCTGCAGTATTTTAAGTGATTAAAGTGATTAAGTGAAGTCCATTCTGCTATGGACTTCACTAAAGAAAGGTATTTTCTGCTATTGCTGATAAAGAGAATGGGTGGAGTACTCAAAATCCTTGGAAACCAGACAAACTACGCTGGCAGAAGCAGCAGGAGTGAACAGCAAGAATTCTTGCCCATACAACATGTCAAGTAACATCTGGGGGAAAAAAAATCTCTATGATTTCAAGCTCACTCCACCACCCTACTCATATTACTTATTTTTTTTGCAAGTCAAATGTCTGAGGTTGAGGTTCAGAAAGCTATGATTATATTGCAGAGAAGGGCTCTTCCAATTGCCAAAACAGTCTCCACATCTTCCCTACCAGCACCTATATCTACTCAGCAGGCATCAAACCAGTACTTGAATAAAATAAATGAAAAGGATACCTGGGGAGGGAAGGGGGGGGGGGGAAATGGAACCCAGAGAAAAATTTTAGACAGTTTTCAGTATGTCAAGAGTGTGATAGCATCTGAGGAAAACTGAAGCTTAAAAATTTGGCTCTGCCACAGATCCAGCAAGATGCAGAAGCATTATAGGCTGGCTCTGCCACCAGTCTACATCAAGTCTAGAAATCAGGTGCACTCAGTCTATCCAGAGAGGCTCTTAACTCATTTGGCATAAAGCACACTTGCCTTTTACTGCATTTCCCATATGCTATTTTCTGTCCCTAAAACAGGAGAGGATCATCGGATGGGGCTGTAGTAACATGAGAGAGAGAGAGAGAGAGAGAGAGAGAGAGAGAGAAAGTGGATTCCTGCTATGCTGTCTCTGTATGAAGTTCTTACCAGTCCTACTTCCTAACCTGAAACACAGATTAAAAAACCATAGCCAATTTCTCATTTTCTCAATTTCTTTCAATTTCTTTGCAGACACGACCTGCAAAGCATGAAATAAACAATATGATAATATGATTTAAATTTTAAAAAATGTTTCACAATTTCAGCTGCAACTCAAGCACAAAGCGACAAGATAGATCCTGCAGAAAGTACTAGATAAGTCTCTTGGTCTAAATATAGGAGTTTACTAAAGAAAGGTAAGAGGGAAACAGCACTTGTAATGAGAGTTCAGTAAACTTCTCCTATCCTCAACTTTTGTTTCATGCAAAGAGACGAGGCAAAAATAGATCACTAACATCTGTTATTATCAGGAAAGGCTAGCTTGAAGTGGAAAAGCCCGACAACGAAAGACACTTGGGATTTTGATTTTCTGTCTCTCTGCTGCTACCCCCTCCATCCAGTCCTCCTTTCCCTTCTTCAGCTAAAGTCCTTCCCAGCTTCTGTGTGCACAGTCATGTCCACACATGTCTGTGCTAGTTAATGTACAAAATTGCCTTACCAGCAGCAGCGCAGCGAGCAGATGATGAATTCCATTCCAACAAAATCAGCAGCAGGGGATTTCCGACAAGATGGCAATAAGTAAAACACAGTTCAGATACTCAGAGAAACATGGGAAACCCAAAATAACTGATTACTGAAACACAGCCTGAAATACCAGGAGCACTTTTCCAGAATTCAGCAAGATGCAACTTTGGCAGGCAGAGTGAAAACCAAAAAAAGGTGCTCTTCTAGAGAACAGGCATACATAGCTCACTCTTGAAAACAACTGTACAAAAGAAAGAAATAGGCTTTCTGCCTTTCTTTAATCTATCAGAATAACTGTTATCTATAGTTTCCTCCTCTTCTTTTAGGGTAGGACTTTTTAAAATTTTTTAAAAACCCTCCTCCTAACAAATGAAGAGTTAGCAACTATTTTAATAATGCTTTTCTCTATCTAGTTCTGCCTACCTTTCAAGTCAGTTTGGATGCAAAGAAACAGTAATACCAAAACAATAAATAAGTAATGAGAACTATTTTTTCCAATCCTTCCTTTTCTCTTTCACAACATTAATTCCAGTGACTCAGACATATTACAGTCCAGAATATCTTTTGAGTTTGTTGCTTTTCCTAAAACTTAAACCTCTTTTGTGAAAACTGTTGAAGCAGTTGGTTTATACCTATTTTGTAAGATTTCATAAACTCCATTTATCGTTCTGCTTAGACAAGGGGAAAAATTTCCCAGCCACAGAGCCTTAAAGCTCCACCTCGTGGAAGATGCCTAGAATATTCCAGTAGGCTTCAGGGAAAAAAGGACTTCAAACCAAGCTTACAATTAATGTGATGTGCTTGACATTGGCATTTTTCATCAATCCCACAGTAAGACAACCTCTTAAATGGGTTCTGCACCAGCAGAAACACAAGTAGTGGGGGACCACAAGTAAAACAAAAATGAATGGCTGTAACTTGAGTCCTGTGTCCAGTTCTGGGGCTCTCACTGCAAGAAAGACACTGAGGTGCTGGAGCATGTCCAAAGAAGAAAACAGAGCTGGGGAAGGGCCTGGAGCACAAGTTGGATGAAGAGCAGTGCAGGGAGCTGGGGTGGTTTAGCCTGCAGAAAAGGAGGCTCAGGGGGCACCTTACTGCTCTCTACAAGGACCTGAACAGAGGTTGTAACCAGGTGGGGAGTTGGTCCCTTTTACCCAGGAAACAAGTGACAGGGCAAGTGCAAACAGCCTCAAGCTGTGCCAGGAGAGGTTCAGGCTGCACATCAGGAAGAAATTCTTCACTGAAAGGGTGGCTGAGCACTGAAATGGGTTGCCCAGGCAAGTGGTGGAAGTGATGGAAGCACAACATCCCTAGGGCTGTTCAAGAAATGGCTGGACATGGCACTTAGTGCTATGGTTTAGTTGCTTTGGTGGTGTTTGGTCTAAGGATGGACTCAGTATCTTGGACTCTTTTCCAACTGGAATGATTCTGTGAAAAGTTGGTTTTATTTTGTGGCAATGCAATAGTCATCCTGCACTGAACCAGCTGATAGCACCAGCAACACTCCAGAACACATCTTGCTATCACCTTGTTTGCTGGTTCCTGTGCATTGGACTTACTCTCTCTGCAAGTAGGAAAACAGGGAATCACAGAGAGGTTCACCTGGCTAAGGAGCTGACAACCAAAGCACACCAACCCTGCCAGCAGGATGGATAAGTGGCTAACAGAGCTTACCTTGCAATACTGCATTTACTGCAACTTTACACAGGTGTTCCAAAATCTATTCACAGTCCCCTTCCAGCCACCTATTACAAATTCACACAGTTGAAAGCTTGGGCTGAGACCAGCTTGGTGCATGCACATCTTGCTGCTTGTGATTGTGCAGCCCTGGGATATTAAAGCACACAGAGCTGGTACTGCCCTCTGCTGAAAGAGCCTGCATGGCAAAACTATAGCAACTTTTAGCTGATTGTTCCTGTGTCATATATGTACCTCGTTTTTCCTTCTTCCTGCAAGCCTTTACAATATCCAGGGTTCAGTTTTATTGTGAGTTTTTTCTTGCTGCTTCTTCCCCAGGAGGGCTACAAAGATGTCCAAGAGGTTTCTAAGTTTACATACTGTGATACCAGCACACACAGGCTCAGAGATCAGAGCTGCTGCACTAAAGCACTGCAGACACAGCTCATGTCTTTAGCAATGTAAGCACAAACAGATAAAAAACTTTAAAAAGAACAAAAAGTGAGGCATTCAAAAACAGCCCAATAAAAAATTTAAATTTTTCCTTTGTCGTCTGCAGTACAGCAGTCATACAATAATGTTATGAGATGTTCTTTTGTGTAATAAACCCAAGATAATTAAAGAACATATATCCACATTCATTTAGTACTTGGAATTTGTAAAATTGCCATAACCAGTAACTAGCTACTAACAGTAATCACATTCCCTTTTCTGATACAAACTTTACAATGTTTCTATTCTGGCTCAGTTGCTCCACATTGAGATTTAAACATTCAGAACAATCTGAAAATCAGAATACCTTAAGGACTGAAATACTGTACCAAAACTGAAAGCGCAGCAAAATAACATCTGGCTGAACGATACCTTTGCTTGGAACACAAGGGAGCACCAAGTGTGAACTCGACTGCAGGGTCGCTGAACACACAGAGAAAATGTAAGCATGGCACTGCAAAGAGAGGGAAGCAGAGCATCCCTGCAGCTCAGCAGAGCGGGGAGCGGCAGAGGGAGCCCGCTGCCCGCAGCTCCCCGCGCCGGAAAGGCGGCACCGCGCCGTCACTCACCGCAGCCCGCAGCCTGCGCTCCTTGCCGTTCTCACCAGAGCGCATCGGAAAAAAATAACCAGCGATTACTCAGCAGGCAGGGAGGAGAGGGTCTGACGCGCTGAATCGGTATGCTGGAAGAGGTGCTTGTTTTAAATTACAACCCATATTTTATTCTTCCTGTTCTCTGAGCTATACAAACTCCAGCTCCGACTGACCTTTCACTTCTCACAGTGCTTTGGTGGAGGACATCCTTGGTTGGTCAGTTAACATCCTGGTTGGCCCCTTTACTTAAAAAAAACCCAAACCCCAAAAAACAGAACAAAAACCCTCAGCCTTTTACTGCAAGAAAAATGTTTGCAGCCTCCATGAAGTCCTTATAATTTTCACTGTTGATGGCTGTTACCAAAAAGAGCCCAGATACAGCAGAACAAAACCTTAAGTTTATTAACAGATTTTAAAACCAACAGAATAGATATACCCCAGCACATAACCAAAAATAATGTATTTCACCTTTGCCCACTGTAGCCTTTTGGATGAAACTATCAAGTTTTTACTTAAGAAAAGAAAAAAAACCCTCACTTATACAGTTTATCTTCCAAAATTGAGAAGTGTATTTAAATTTTGTATAGTTCATGGAACAGGACCAAAATCACTGATAATAAAATCACTATGTATGGATGGGAGGCCAAAAGCCCATCGGTGTATTACCAGTGAAAAAGACTTTTAAAAAATTATATTCCACAACAGATGTACCAATAGTACCTGTCATCACTGGCATGTGAAAGCCCCTTGCTTAAATTTAGCTCTGATTATTTGTCTTCATGAAATTAGAGCTAAAAATGTCTAAAAATGACACTTGATACATAGAAGTTTCAAAGCCACTGTCCTCACTCTGAACCCCATATGAGCCTCTCAAAAAGGAAACTCACGTTGAACCACAATTTTTCACTCAGTAATCTCCTTTTGCCCCCCTACCTTGCTTCAGCTACACTTGTGTGCACAGTCTGGATTCGTTTACTCAGAGCACTAATCACTGCATTCAAGAGGAGACAGACCCAGTTTAACTTATGTAACCTCATTACCAGCTGACTGAAGGAACACAGTGAAACTGAGAAAAGAAGTGCCTTTTGTAAATTGGTGTCAGGTGTGGGTTTTTTGAAGAAAGATGATATATACACCTTAAAAAAGAGATGCAACCAAATTGTTCCTGTAACAACAGAAGGAGTAACACATCTAGCCTAGTCCAAGCCAGTCTTGTTGAGATAAAACTGTATCGTGTTTCTAGCAATTTCTTCCTTAGAAACCAAGAGCATTACAGCTAGATTATCTCTTGGAAAGCCCCAAGTGCTGCCACATGCTTTGTCACTACAGCACTCTCTATCTTGGTGCTTGGCAGCCTCACCATACATTATCACTCACTCACTCAGTGCCATAGGCTCAGTTGTGTGGTGGGGAGTCACTGCTCCTGCTGAACCACTCAGTCTGGAGGCTCACAAAGAGCATCCACAGCATCAAAGGGCCTGCAAGAACTGACTTTTTTTTCTTTTATCCACAACTTCAATCAGATTTATCAGCCTACAGAATAAAAATTCATTAAATTCTAAAGTTCCCTTCAATAAACCACAGGAGAGACCTGCCTGCCCATAGAAACACACCTTCTCCACCATTAATAATTAAAACAGCAAAACTTCATAAAGGTAAGGCTGGACTCAGGCTGCCCAGCTAAAAGGTATAATTACAGGAAGACTGTTCCAGGCAGAGTACAAGAAGTGGGCAGAAAGCTCAGAACCATGAGAAATTCATGCCTATTTCATCTTACAATAATAAAATGAGACAAGTTTATTCATCCCCACCTTTCACAGAAATTACAACCCACAGAGACTGAGGGCACGGAACAAAATGCATCAATTTGCCATAATAATGCACTCTGACAGCAATACACATACTGTGACCTTTAATCCATGTAGGCCTCTTCTGCACATTTAAAAGGGAGGTTAGAAGCATGGACTGCAAGGACAGATTACATGAGCATCATTGACAAGTCTATGTGTTGCATTATTTTCATCTATTTAATAGCCAAAGACATCAAATAATTCTGTTGCCACGATCCTGACTGAGATTTCATGCAAAGTGCACTTATGCTTATGGCATCCACAGCTCTCAGCTATAATAAAGGAGGAAATTCCAGCAAAGGAGGTGATTAAGTAATTAAAAAATACAAATATTTATTTGTAATACTGTAACAAAATGTGACCACCACCAGAGCAGACTTCCTAAATAAAAGGATCTGGATAAAATACTCATTTCATTAGAAACTAATATCCATGCAATACACAGAAATTATAATAAAAGTAATGCAAAGCATTTCTGAATTTATTGATATATGAATGTACAGAAAGAAAACATTTTTCTCCTTAATTAGCATGCTCCCTCTAGCTGACCTTTGAGATGTTTTTTGAGAAGCCTGAGAAGACCAACATATTCTGGAATGTTGTCCTTGCCCAATGCTAGAGGAGATTTATAACACAGGCAGTTGAATGGGCAGGCCAGTCCATGGTTTGTCCTTTCACATCTACATAGGTAAAATAACAGAAGGCAGCTGAAGAAGATCTGACAGCAAACTCAGTTTCCTCTTAAAGAGCAGGAAATCCATGTTTTGGTTCTCTTGAGTCAAACTGTTCAGAAAGACGTCAACACACACACAAAAAGGTAAACATGTGGCCTGCAATGATCCGAAAAATTTAATATTCAGCCTTCTTATGCACTTGGAAAATTTAGGTATTCTTCTGAATGTACATTTGCATTTATTTATTTCCTGCATTATCTACAGCGCTGCATGTAGGGAAACAGCTGAACTCTAGAAATTGAGCTTGTCTCTGCTTCTTTTCATCCTAATGTTACATAATGGACCAGCTTTTATAGTGTGACTGCCACCCTTGTCTTCAGTGTCCTCTTTAGAGAGTTCTATGGTTTTTCTACAGTAACTTACACCACAAGATCAGTATCTCATCATAAAATCTTTTGTGTCTAGCTAACTGGCAATGTCAGCATTATGTTCTTAACAGAAACGACCTAATCCGTCTTATTCTGCATTGAAAGTAGAAGACTCCTCAATTATCTTCAAATATGTGACTTTAAACATAACACAGTTATCAAAGGCAAACATACACCCTTTGGGTTGCTGGGAAACAGGACTTTTCTAGTTTGCCTGGTTTAATACAGGATATACACACCTGCAGTACAGCACAATGACAGGAAAATCAAGCTGATTTTCCCAAAGTATTATTTTCTCTGATATAAAAATTCCCAGATGCACCAAGCTATTTTCACCTATGGTTCCTTCCACCCGCCGTGACTACAGTTTATTTGATTTTGTAAGTTATTTAACTTGAGTGGTCATTATGACCACTCCAAAAAAAACAAAAACAAAAAACCACACAACCCCAAAACAAACCCAAAAAACACTATCAACCACCAAAGTAGAGCTAATTAAGTCTGGCATGTGTTACTCTTTCTGAAAAGCTCTCACTGACCAGCTGATCAGCACAGTAATGCTTCCCATCCACAGACACAAAAAAAGCACCTTCCAAAATGTGCACTTTCCAAAGCACTTCTCCTGCTACACAGAGGGTACAAAACAATACCCCCACAAAGGCAGAAGAGAAACAGGCCTCACTTCTCCTTAAATAAATAAATGTCCTTAAATAAATGTCTCACATATTGGCCTCAAAATCACTTTTCAACCCTACAGTAAAGTTCATCAAGGTCCCAGGCCTTAAAAAAAGAAACCATTCAAGCAAACTTACAAGATGAAAAAGAAACTAACATTGTACATGGAATAAATAGAAAAACCACTCACTAGAGCCACTGTAACAATGTTACAATACAATATATTGAACAGATAAGCATGATTAACATTTTAATAGTCATCACCAAAAAGACAATAAATAGAATACATTCAGTAACATTTCATCAATTTGTTTTATAAATCCATAGTGCAGAAGTCAAATCTAGAAATTAGGTAAAACTAGTTTGGATGTTGCAGAAAGGAATTTAGGAAACTATCTTCCCTCCCGCACATGACATATATCCCGAGCTTTTTTGAAATAAAATGAATCATTTCCACATTTAGAATGTGTCCCTTTCTTGCTTAGAGACCTGTTAGAGGGATATCACAACATTAAAGGTCTGCCATGACACATTTTCCCTCCCAGCTTGCACAGACCCTTTACTTAGATAAGTAATTAGTTTACTGTGGAAATTTTTCCCAAAGGGGTGAATTGTATTTTAAGAACATACTCTAGCACCAACACATTTTGTGGGAAAGCAATTGACTTGAGGTAAAATCCAGAGACAAGCAGCATACTCAGTGATTACTGCTGCTGTTCTGACTCCCAGGTTAATAAGAATTTAACCACTGTGCATGCAGCATGAAGAGGAGGTGTACTAGATCACATCTCAGAAGACTTAGCCCAGCATAACATAACTTTTATCTGTTGTGCAACACAGCTGCAGTTCAGACAGCCCCTTCACACAGCCACAAAAACTAATGCAGGAAGTCCTCCACTTCCTCTCATTATCATTACACTTCCAGAATTATACTTGCAATAGAAGCAGCAGCATCCTTCCTATGAGCATGTATCTTCTCAATTTGCTTGAGGCTGCACAATGTTCCTTTGGAAATGTGTTACTTAGAGACCCAAAGCACAACACCCTCCATCTCCTCTATGTGTGCCTGGGACACACAATATTCACCTCCCAAGGTCGTTATGACGAACACCATTTATAACTTGCTAAGCTTAAGAAGCTGCACAGTTCTGCATAGCTGTCAGTTTAGGGCAGCTGCTTAAACCCAGGGCAGCAGTGAGGGCAGAGCTTCCCCTTCTTAAAGGTCTTGGTTCCCATAGAAATCTCACAGCCTAATGAGAAACACCTCGTACATCAGGTGACATTCTTACTTGACAGCAGAAACATGGCTTGAAATTAAAAAACTGAAGGGCAATTCATCTATTGCTCAGGAAGAGATGAATGTGGAATGTGTATTTCAGATCCTTAATATTAGTGGCGGCCTTCCTCTTAAAGAAAATCCTTAGTTGGAACACTTCTTTAGATAATGGAATCTTTCAAGTTATTTCCTTCTCAGGGACTGCAGAAACTGTTTGTAAAGATGCAGTAGTCCACAGCATAGGGAAATCACCCTTGAAAACACTCAGTCATGAATAATATATTTAAAACATGTATTACCTAACAGGCAAATGCATTACAGATTTAAAAGCCAATAAGTGAAATTGGAAGGGGTTTTTTTAAATGAAAATCAGGGCACTGTGTTTTCTGGTGATGACTAAACACAAGTGACAAACTAGTTTTAAATATGAAGTTTGCTGTTATAGACCTCTTCACAGACAAGCATATCCCAGACCTCCAAATAAAAATTATTAGTGAAAAATGTGTTCATAGTTATCATGTTACCACAGTAAAGAAACAATAAGAAACTCAAAGCCTGAGCAACGACGTAGATGGAAACCTAAGCTGAAGCCACAGGACCCAAGAGTGTCACATTTCCTTCCCTCTGACTCAGGGCTGGATATTCTAAGCACAATAAACCCATCCAGGATGGTCAAGCATGCCCCACTGAGAGACCTGCTGCATCACTGCTGTTTTCAGAGCTGCCTTCAAAATGTGGTGTAAGGAGGAGGTCTGTCTACCCTAAAAAGTAAAGTACTCAAAACACTGCTTAGAGCTCTCTATTGTACATGCTGCCAGAACTCATTCAACTTATTGTAATGCCAGATGTATCTTAAATTCCTGGTAGTGTTTCACAGATAACTAAGAAACAAAATACAACAGTAGCTCTATTGCCAACTCTTGCTTACTTTTTAAAAATGTATAAACATGCCAATCTGAATTGAAATCATTGTGTTTCAAAACATTGTCCTCACTACCAATATCACTTATTTCATGGGCTACCACAAGTGTTGTTTCTTATAATCCAATCAGTCAAAATATAAGCATTTTTGACAGTGTGGCTTAGTAAAAATATTACTTTTTTTCTTATTTCAGGGAAAATATTCCACTTACAATTTTTCAGAAATCCACATAAAATATCAGAATGGTACAGAAATTTCAAGGTTGTTTCTTTAAATGGTTTGCTGCTAATTTTCACTTTTAGCTGGAACAAAGAGTGCTTAAATTCTTCACTATTATGCACAATTCTTATTCTGTAGGCTAGACCATTATCCAAGCAAAAATTTCCCTGTTAGCCTGAAGAGTATGAAATGTACACAGAATATCCATTTTTAAACATTTTTAATGTGATTTGCAAGACTCCTTCTAGCAGCTGAAAACTTTAAGTCATTTTTCTGACTCCTGCCCTTGGTTCAGCAGTGCTGCTGCAGCAGTGGATGTAGGTTATCAGTCATCCCTGAGGTGCTGTGATAGCAATCGCTGCAGAACCTACACCCACAAAGTTTCTCCAAAATCAACAAGTGAGAGCAAAGCTCACAGAGATAACTATCCATACTGCCCAATGGAAAACAAACTGCAACCTATGTACCCCAGTCTAGGGAGAGCAGACACTCTGAAATTCAACCACAACCTGGAGTTACTAGTGGCAAGCCATTCCCTATAGTCAAGCTGTGCTGCATTTTCTGGTACCAGGGTCTGTGTGCATAAAAAAAGTCATCCAGAGGAAAGAACTAAAAAAAAAGTTCATTTGTGCCTTAGCCTATCTCCATGTTTATCATATTTACCAATGCTGTAATCCTATCAACAGCTTAACAAGATGCAGACTAAGTATCTCAAGGATATCAGTATATGTGAGTCTTTAAAATATCAGCAGTTCTCAAAATGTGCCTGGAAGTTACCATTTTAGAAATGGGAAGTGAAAGACAAAAGGGAGCCAAAGAGATGTGTCTGAAGTCACCTGGCATGCTAATGGCCAAATTCTAAATAAAAATCCAGCTCCACTGGAGTCCTAAACAAGCTCTCTGTAGAGACAGCAAGAAAACCTGAAATCCAGTTAGTCACATCAAGAGCAGCTCCACTTGCTAAGCATATAATTTTATTCCATGTTCACCAGCATTTCTTAGTAAATTCTCCTAGCAATTATTTATAACAATATGGACACAACAGAATTCTCTCCCTTGCCCCCTCTGTAAATATAGGAAGACTTCTTAACTGCAAAGAGCCAGCTTAGAGGTATTTTATCATCCTCACCAGAAATGGTTCTTCAAGGACTCAGAGAGGGTGGAGAGCAGATAACTTTCAGTCTTGTCTCTGTGATAGGCTTATAGCACATGTTCATCACAACCAAATCCAGACTTTGGAAGCAGAGGTGCACAGATGTTCCTCCAAGCAACTCAGGCAAGAAATAGACTGATTGATCATCAACAAGAAACTCTAAGCTAAACAGAACCTAAAATTCATGAGTAAATCACAGCACCACCATTATAAATACTGCTGAAGGACACTGGCTAATGAAGAAACAACAATTCTCAACACAATACAGAATGTATTTCAGGTTTCTCTCTTCAGCTCGATCAAGCAAGCCAAGGGATGCTGAAAACAGTGGAAAAAGCTACATGGCCTGTTAAAACAGGGATTGTTATCCTTTTTAACTGGCTAATGTAATTCTTTCCCTCCAATTTTAGTTAGCAAGAAGGTGATATTTAAATAAGCAGCTCCAGGCAGTACAGTTCTCTTAGAATTATCATCTAGCATTGATTTGCATTTGGTAATTGCCTTTGGACATTCTAGAACAGACATCATGAAATATACACTGATGAAAAAAATGAAGAGTTTTTCAGACAGCCATGTACACACTTATCTGGTACTACAAGTAATTTGTCCTCTTGTTTGTATCTGAAAGCAATGTTAAGCTGAGGGAAAAACATTTCAGAGTAAATGGAAGGCCAAGCATAATCAGAGCCATTAGAATGAGACCTGCACCATTAAACCATATTTATGGAGAAGTGAAGAAACTGTCCAACAGTTTTGCGAAGGTTTGTAAAACATTATCAGGAGGAATTTAAGAGATGCAGGTTTGAATTACAAACATTGGAAAACCAATGCACCAAATCTTAAAATGTCCTGTGATTTAGGAGTTTTTTCATTTTCAGTGTGAAAATAATGCAGAAGTAACTACCATGCACTCACCTACACAGAAAAATGCTCTGGTGCAGCACAAAGTTTTCAAAAAAGTTCATGTTGTGAATCTGAAACTTGGCTCAAACTCTGGTAGGGCAACAAAAGACACTCATCCAACAGCTGCTGGCTGTTTTCATCACAAGGAAATACCTCCAGTTTGCAGTTGTGTTCTTTCACAGCTGCACAATCCCCTTAAACCCATACAGCAGGTCACAGCACAAACATGCAAGGCCACAAATATTAGTTTCACCTCTCCCTCTGCACTCCAGCACCAGGAGCATGCAGATGGTAGGTGTCTGCACACTGGGTGCTTCCCTGCTTCACAAAGCTTTGGATGGCTCTTGAGATAGCACTGGCTTTAAACACCCATTGGGCTCAAGTGAGACAATCTGGTTTGTGCTTTGTTATTCTAATATATGGATTTGCATAGCATTCCTGAAATATTTTGCTGGAAATTGACTACTTGGACTTAGTTTTCTAAACAGCACTGTCCTCCCAGTCATTAAACACCTGGTGGAAATCATATTCCAGCTTTTATATTTCCATCACTTGTGAGGAACAATTTCTTATCAACCATCAGGAAGCACTGAATTACCAGCCTGCATTGTAGAATTAGGTGAAGTAGTTTTCCATGTTTTTCCTAAAATTATTTCATCCCACAAACATGAACTATTCTATCTCCAGATTTGAAAACAACATGTGACACTAATCACAGATTTTCCCTACTAGAAAGCTACAAAGCATCATTATCACATCCTTCAATTAAGGACAGGGTGTTCTACTTCCCTAACAGTGTCAGATTTTGCCCGATAAATAACTACAAAGCATCATTTCTGCATCCTTTAGTTAAGGTTACAGGGGTTTGTTTCCTGAATGGTGACTAACCAAACAGTAGTTAAACTACAGGAAAGGAGCACCGTTCCTCTCTCCTGATACCTGCAGATTTGATTAATGCTAAGGAGCTGTTATTGTAATCAGTGCTGCAGACAGCAAACTGCAAGACAAGCTGCGATGAGTGCCTGGTCTTGCAAGAACCAGCACATTCCTTCTGCAGTCAGTCTTAATACATAAAATACTCAGATCCCAGTTCAGAATTTGGGAGTGCAAGTTCACAAGAGTGCTACAAAGCTTGTTCACTTTAATTTTATCAGGAGGCAATACTGACCACCACAGCTCTACATATACATAAACCAGCAGTCCCAAATACGCCCCTGAGCATTAGCACTGGTATTCACAATACCAGAAGCATTATGCCACGATCCTTGAAAGCAGAAAGCTAGTATTTTGCTGACAACCAGAAGATGAGACTACAGAAAAATTACTCTCTTCAGGTGATGCCTGTGCTCTGTTCAGATGGGATACTGAGCTTTTCTGAGTGGCAAGATACCCAAAAAAGAAAATATCCTTTAAATTAAGATCCCACTAATGTTTGTCTTATGGAAGAATTCAACTTCTCCTTAGCAAAACGGTTGTTTAGCTTTTGGAAGTACATAAAAACAGTTCTAATTGATGATGCAGTGCTTTTTAAAGTTAGCTTCAGTCCCAATTAAATCACAAGTGGCATGGCTGAGAGCACAGTATTTTCTGCTCTGCTGGGGTGGCCGGGGTCCAGGCCATCTGCGTGGAATGCAAGGCAGGACATTCCACCCTTCCGCCAGCATGTCCAGCGGTGCCAGCCGCTCCTGCAACCCGCCAAGGGGACAGGGAGGGATCTTCTTTTGTTTTCCTTATTTGTTTATTTGCTTTACTCTGGCAGCAGGCAAAGGGCTCTTCTCTTGCCAAGTTCATTACTATTGTAAAGTGTTCCCAATTACACTGAGTAAAGCACTACAGTGAGGAGGGGAAAAACAACTTTAAAGTTTACAATTAAACTACAGAACTTTTTAGGGCTTGATTTCAGGAAACAGGTGGAAGCTGGATTAACAAGTGCTCAAATCCACACACACATTATCACTCATTCAAAATATTTCTTTCAAAATTTTCAATAAAATTTTTTGTTAAATTAAAGAAGCAAGTCCTATCAGTCTCTTCATTTACTGGTCTTCTACAACCCCCTTCCAAACAACTTCCAAAAATACAAAGTTTTATACTTAGATCTGGGACTACTCAGCCATAGGTGATATAATAACTACTGTTTTCCAAAATGACATTCACTTTGTTATTATCAACATGAAAAGGCATGCCTATACCTTATTGGGCCCCATTAACTTTCTCCCTCATCCCACAAAATTCTTGTCCCCCAGTCACTGAGTACAGACACAAATTGTTGGTGGAGCATCTCAGAGTCTCCTAAAGATGACAGACTAATCAAGCAGCAGTATTCTACTATAGTGGCATAACAGATTCAGGAAAATCACATCATCGCTTTTCTCAATGGCACCACAGCCTAAATCATCATTTTACGTATTACTCTACTCTGATGGAGTGAAAAGTACTACTTAAAAGCTTAAAAGACAAGATTATGACCTCCATTTTATCATTCTGGACATCAAGTTGACTGCCACAGCCATGCAGAGTATATGCACAGAATAAGTTCTTTTTCATGTACAACTCAGTTGTTCTGTGTCTACTCTGCAGTTCAAATGTTACATTTGCCTTTGAAGAGATTTTATTTACTGACTTGTCTCTTATGTCTGATTTTCAGTCACAAAATTTATCTGTCCTCCTCCCACTTCTCAAATCAGCCAGTACTCTATCAGCCAGGTCTAAGTTGCAAAAGACAGGGGACATTCCTCTCCAACAAAGAGGAATCCATTCCCATGTAGTAATTAGTTCTCCAAGCACAGCAAGACACAGTACAGAACTGCACTCTGACATGCAGGAGCAAGGCTGTCCCTTCCAAGATAAAGATAAACCAAGTACAGCACTTGTTTGAAAGGCATCAGCCAGAAGTCCCTTCTGCATAGCTGAAGAGCAAAGCATTTGCTTCATATATTAAAAACTGGTAGAAGACCTGAGCACGGCAATAACTATTATATTCTGCAAGAGTGCTGAACATCCCACAAAATCCCTGTTTCTCCAAATATACGAAGTTCCAGCAGCCAAGAATTAAATCCAGAAGTCTTCCATTGTTCTTTCAGTGTGAAAAGAATTCCCAGTTACACTTCAATACTAAAGGAAGCAGTAAGATCAGCAAATCCTTACTGTCAATGCTTAATCGATACCCACTGGAAAAAGGACGAGAGAAACAGGTGAATATGAATGGCATTAAAAGCACACACACATCCACCACTTCCTGAAGGGAAACAAAAGGCACCAGAACTAACCAGGCTGCTGCATGCCCTGTGCCCAGCTCATACCTGCCATGCAGCTCCTGCCCACAAAACACGCCAGACATGAACATTTCAAAGATTGAACGTTAGCCTTTCGTGAGATGTCCCCACATTTCTTAGCAGGAAAGCAGCAAGAAAATGGACTGCTGTCTAAATCTGTTTACCTAAAATAAGCCATCCTTACTTCAACACTCCCTCCCTAGCCCGAGGGATTTAAGAAGCATGCACTGCCATGATCTGACAAGATCCAATAAACCGGACAGCCTCCCTCTCGCTTGCACAAGGACACAGCTGCTCTGCTGTCTCATCTAGGCCTTGCGTGTCCAAATGTCGCCTGTACCAGCTCAGCCAGATCTTTATTTCAGTAGCAAGTGTTACACATTCCTCTAATGAAGGCTGCAGTTAGACCCACAGGCAGATAACCAAATCCCAAAGGCTTCTTCTCACACAAAAAGATCAGTAGGGCTGGTGCACTGTCGCTTTCCAGCTCCTCTCTCTCTTACAGTAGCTCTGCTAAAACTTGATGTACTTCCCAAGCAAAACTGCCACCAGCTAATCTCTAAAAGCCACCAGCACTCTCCCCCTCCCCCCAAATGGATCCATCCACAGAACAAAACCAGCTGCTCCTGATAAACATACATGGCTGCATTTCACAATACACTGGAGACCTCTAAAGCACTGTGCCTGAGCACAGCATGCTGGTCCTGTAACAAGTGTATTAAGACACTTCCCCTTGCATGCTGGAAGCACAAATATTATTGAGAAAATGTGCACAAAATCAGAAATTTTAAGCATGAACTGAGTCACAAGAAATGTACTCTGAATGGCAGCTAGGTAAATTCAGGGTGAACAGAATTAGTAATCTTCAGTGAGTCACACAAAACAGTACAATTTGCAAAGAAAGCAAATTAAGAACATTCTGTTATAATTGATTTTAGTAAAGAACTTGATGTCATTTCATAGTAAGTGCATATATTTCATGAGTTCCATGCTAGATTTTTACATACCAAAACATCTGGCTGAGCATGTGGCAATAGACATTATGTGATGCACATCCTGCTTCCTAACCTCCCTCTGATGCCCTGGCCAGCATGAGTTTGTCATCTGTGCCACTAAGAGAGGGAGCACATTTATCATTCTTCTTCTATAATCACCTATTCAATCAACAGGATTTCAGACCTAACACCTGCCCCCAGCAATGGGCAATGTGTTATATCTAAGTCAGTCTTTACCAAAAGATTACATGTGACTATCCACCAAGGGAATCCATCTCTGTCCCCAGGACACACAGCATCTCAGAGTACCAAGTGTTGTGTCAGCAGAAAAAAAAAGGCAAAAGACAGGCATAACTTGGAGTTGAGATTTTGCTGTTACTATAGAGGGTGACAGAACACAAAAGGAATTATACAGAATGACTCCAATTTGCCTTCACTTTGCTGTGGCAAAGCAACTTGTGTATAAAGAGAGCCAGTCTAATTTTAGCAGAAAATACACTGATGAACAAACTATTCTTCAAATAATGATAATCAAGTTTAAAAGGCTAAGTCTCAGTCAGAAACTGTATCTATGGAAAGTGTGCTAGAGCATCTGTTAAAGCATATGAATCACATTAGCATTCCCCACCACCCCATAAAATGACACACATACATACAAACCATCACCACAAACTCTCATGAAATCTGCAGCAATTAAACAGCATAACCAGCAAGCTGACATGCAGCTTCTTTCTGCAACTGCCCTGGCCCCTCTAATCATCTGCTTCCCAGCTTTGCCATCCTGACTGATTACACCTTGGTACCACACTTGAAGTTACTTTTCTCCCACCAAACAGAAGCATGTTCTGTCAGTGACATTTCTGGCTCCACAGCTGTAGCAAATGTGAAGATCAACTGCACAGACATTGGAACAATTATTTCTCAGAGGATATATTACTTAACTGAAAATGGATTATTTTAACCTGTTTTACAGAAAAAAAGGTTTCATCTTGTCTAGCACTTAACAAGTTTCCATAGCACCTAATGACACAGTTCCACTAATACATCAAGCCAGCAAACTGTCACTACCACCATGACAATTGATCACACTCCCCCTTCTATCACTCCAATCTTCCCTCTGTGCCTCTCCCATGCAGAGGTACTTGTGCAGCTGTACAGTGAATTGCATCAGGAATTGATCCCAACTGAAATAAAATGCTGTTTTCTTTCCATTAGCTGTAAGCTGCATCACTGGTAGCAGGATCCAATTCCCAAGCACTCAAGCACTTGAGCTGGCAAAGAGAGGAATAAACAGCTCCAACAGTGCGAGGAGGGCATTTCTCAGCAGTCTCAAAGTGCTCAGGGAACTATGGCATAAATTGCAGTGTCTTTGTGTGATAGCAAGAATCTTGTTATAGGATACTGTGGTGCTTTTTATAAAGACCTGCATCTCCTTGTAAAACTATACCTAAAATTCAGTTCCACAGAAAATCGTCAAGGTTGCCTTTACTGATTCTTCACTTGTTACTTCAGCTTCAATTGTTTCAGTTGCTTTCTTTCTTCTGGAGTGAAAGTAAAGCATATGTATTAGAAAATAATGTAATATGTAGTGAGCAGAAGATACCAAATGAGATATTTGTGCCAAGTCTGAAAAACTTAGGAAGTTCAACAGCTCTTTTCACCTCCCTTCTCACCTTTTCCAGAAGAGAAGGTTTTAAAAACAGGAAAAGGATCACAGTAGAAATGATTGGGCACAGCTCCTGGTGTCACCAGAGCTCCTGGGCTGAGGCTCTTCCAGCCCATGGCTGTGACTATGGTAGGGATGGTGGTAACAACATTTATTTACACTGGATGGCCCATTATTGCAACTGACCAAACAAATACACGCCTGGTGAGGAAAATTCTCCTTCCTCTCCAAATGATCCACCCCATTTCCCAATTCTCAATATTATAAAAGCAATTTAATGTTTGTATATTTTCAACTCCACGTTGTGAATTCCACATTTACCTCCTCCAGTCTCAGGCATGAAGAGTAGCAACACGTTTGTTATCTGGTGCTTTTTGTGCCCGGCTGCATGGATACTAAGAGAGGGAAAAGCCATGCACACGAGACAGACTTATTGATGTTGATTTTATGCTATAATTTTATACTTTTCATACTTCAGCGTGCTAATGTTTTGTTCAAAATAAATCTCAATGATACAAAATGATGAGCCAAACCTAGAATTTAATTTTCCAAATAGTACTTGCACATTTTGCATTTTGATACATATGCTAATACCTACTAATTAGAATCATAACAAAGACTTTAAAGATAGGAATTAGGGAGAGGAACTTTCCAAACCAAAATTGATTCGTTATATGACAAAACAAACATTAGAACCACTTCTTCTATATAATGATGCAAAATATTCTCACAATAGAAGAATTGGAAGAGAATTCTAGTAGGGAAAAAAATTTAAAACCTACGTGCTATAAATTTGCCTTTTCATTATGTTCAGCCTCAAACACTGCTAAAATAAAAAGGAATCACCTATATTTTGTCATAGCTCAAAATCAAGAGATGGCACTGTGTAAAAGTCTAGGTATGGTATTAGAAATGGGTGACAAACACCATGCAAGGACTTACTGATAAAACCAATACTGCAGCATTATGGTTAAATTCTCTGTAGCAAAAATCAATCTTATTGCTTTAGAGCACTTAAAGGACCAAGGAAGCTTCTACACTCATATAGAAGCTACGCTTTTTTGCAAAGATGAACGCATATTTTACTTTTTATTAGCACTGCAACTGCATTAGCTTAAACGGCTGTTTCACAGAAGCCTACAAAAAACGAAGCAATACGATTGCATTGAATGGGAAGATCCTAATCAGTACCTCGTATTAGCAACTTAATACTAAAGACCATTGAGACAGGCCTAGAGGTTAAAATCCATCATCTTTCTAGGAAAACTCCTTTGATACATTCTAAAAGCTCCTGCCTTTGTAATAAAAATAAAATTCCGTCAATCATTCTGGTTTTAGATTAAACTCTAAGAAAAATTATGCTCACTAGAAATATATTCATATATGTTGAAATCGTGAGAAGTACTTCAGCATGGCAGGAAAACGGTGTCACACTATTAGAATTGCAAATTATGTCACCTTTTAGCAAGTGACCAGCAACAGGCCACTCCGAAGCGCTTGGCAAGGGAAGAAGGCTTGTTTTCACAGTAGTTAACGCTTACTTTACGGCTAATCCATCTCAACTTTGCAGGCTTGCTTACCTCAGCAATCTGCACCTCTGGAATAAGTGATGGGAGAAGTTTATATTCCTGTTCCAGACTGCTGCTTACGGCGTTTGTGCGAGCTCATCTGCGGGTACACTGCTCCACCATGACAGCGTGAGTATTCCAACTGCTGCCACACTGATCGCCTTTTTCTTACTATGAACCCTGAGAACAACAAACAAGACCCCAACAAACAACCCTTCCCCCAACAAACTCAAATCCTGAACTGGAATTTAGACTACTTAGATATCTGTAGTACACAAAATGCTACTAAAAGAACGGCAAGTCCACCCATCAGTTAAAACCACGTTGCTCATCTCTTACACCCTGTGTTGTGCACTTCTCTCCTTAGCAGTCCCCACCTTGGTCACACACAGAAGATACCCTTGGAGCCATATTCTCATTCACACTGAAGGAAATAACATTGTTTGAAAACAGGGTGTACACAGAAGATTTTTTTTTTTTTTTTTTTTTTTTTTTTTTTTTTTTTTTTTTTTTTTTTTTGGTATGCACATTCCCTACTTACATCTTCAAGGAATATCTGGGCAAGGGGAGAACAAATTCAATCTGAGAGCTTTACATAACCAGCAAACAAATAAACAGCAACAAGAGGATGGAACAACAAGATTATGCTCTGAATACTCTTGTCTAACTGGAAGGCAAAGCCAAGAAGCCCTGCAGAAAACACAAGCTAGAAGCAAACTGTCTTATTTCCTATTGCTTCTGTGTTTTAAAACATCCCCAGTATGCATAAATCAAGATGTCACTGGCAGTGAAAACAGAAGCCCAGCTTAACTCCATAGCTACAAGGCTCCATTAATCCCTCTCTAACATTCTCACTAGGGTCCCCAGCTTTCTTTTGTTCTCATAATATCAAGCGATAAAAAAAAAAAATACTATGGCAATGACACATATGGAAGAAATTTGTATTCACTTGTCAGATACTGGGTAAAAATATCTCCCTCATAGTCACAGTAGTGAAAATTAAAGCGAGCAGGGGCTACTGGGGCATATGGACAACCATTCCAATTTTTTTAACACAAATTCATTTTTAAAAGCACTCAAAACACTGAGAACAGTCACAACTGTAGTCTAACATGGATCAACATAAAATAGCACCATCATTATTTGGGGGTTTTTTTTAAGATAAGCAGTCTTCAGAAACATTCCTACTTCATCCTTATGCCAGCTTTATTATTATTGCAAGGTAAGAGAAATGCTGTCCTCAGTAAACTTACCGGAAGGAGAAGCTGGAGCAATAGAAAGCAACAGTTCTCCCCTGTAGAAAGGGAACCTCCTGCTTTGGCACAGCCATGCTAAAAATCCAGACAGCTTTTCTTTGGGCAAGGTGTAACCCACTGAAATCTGTCAGGAAGGTTACAGATGTTGCTGTCACAGTGCATCTGAGGAAGCACACACTGTATGTTCAACTTTTTTTTTTTGCTTTCCTTCCACTCCCAGATGTAAAATATTTTCATAATTATCCAAAGAATTTATCAGCAACTTCTTTACTGGTTTGTGTTGCTAAAAGCTATATCATCTAAAGAAAAGAGGACAGAGACAGCACTTAAAAAATCTGCACACCTTTTCATATTAAAGGCTTGTAAGAGCTGCTACAGCCTCGTCTGCTCCCCTGGCATAGGACAAGTCATTCTTTAGATAATTCGGGACTTAATCTTCTCCAAGATATTCTGGAGAATGTAATACCTGAATGAGCCAAGTTCTACCGTATTTTAAAGAAAATTGAATCTCACCAGGAAGTGCAGAGGTACAAGACTCAAATGTTGAACACTTTAGTTCATATGTTGAAAACTTTAGCAATGCATACTTTAGCTACCTTTTGAACAGAGTTACCTAAACCAATGCAAATCCTTGAGAAATCTACAGGCACAATAACCTGTACACAATATTTTCATAACAATTTGATTTAAAACCTACTAAAGAAGGAAGCCAGGGAAGAGCAGTAGGTTTTCATAAGCCTAAAGTGCAAAAAGTTCCAAGGAATGTAAAAAGGTCATTTCCAGTCACTACACAAACCTGATTTATTCTCAGCATGACACCAAAAAAATCACAGGTAGTATTTAACTGATCAGCTGCTTGAACTGGCTTGGTTATATAGTAGTCCTTGCAATACCCAGCAGAATTCTGTCTTCTTCCACATACTTAGTGTTTCCATGTCTCCTGGTCAAGATTTTATTCTCTATTTATACCACATAAATAAAGGTAGGCTTATGAAGCTAGTGCCATAGAAATAATCATAGAACTGAAAAATACAAAGTGCATTTAGAACACATACTGAGATCTCTCTTGTGCACACACACCAACAAAATCCCATCCACAGGGAAAGCACTCATCTAATGAGAAAAAAAATCCAATCATTATTCTTTTTATCACAGATCCTCACCCTAAGCATTCTGTCTGAAGAAATTTCAGTTTGGCATTTACATAATTTTAAATGGCAATTACATTTAGGGAAAGCACCTTCAACCTATGATCTTTTTATTTCCTGTTTCCAGATGCTAAAGTAATTCCTACTCAAGGATTATAATTAGCAAACAGGCCTAAACTGTAATATTATAGTGCATTATTTTGTTTTAATCACAAAAAAAAAAAAAATACCAGGCTGAAAACAATTCTTCAGATTGTGACAGAAGTTTACATAAATTTATAAAGCTTAAGCTCAGAATAACCAAGAGGAATAAGCAAGTTTCAAGTATTTAAACTGTTCAGGAAGCACTGCAGATTCAAGACCACCAAGGCCAATGTACCATCTGGCTTCTCTGAAAACACTAGTAGATACTTGCCTTTGAAAAAAGACCTAGTATAAGAAAAACAAGCAAGTACAGATTACAGAAACAACAGGAGATCAATAATACAACTCACATACCAACCAAGGGGTCTCATTGCCAAATTTGCATTCTCTGCTTGATGATGTTAAAACAACAGATTCTACCTTAATTCTTACCTCCTTCTGGGGATGAAAGGGAAAAAGGGGCACATTTTCACCTCTAGAAAACTAGAAATAAAAGCAAGAGCGCCACCATGATTCAGTATTAATATCCTGGAATACTTTAAAGTCCATAGAATTTCAAATCATCTCCCCTAATAACCATTTCCATCTTCCTCTCTCATTATCATTGCATTATCAAGATCATTAAAAATTACTGGAAAGATTAACATTTGTCGAATGATAGTCACAGTCCCAAAGGTGACATTTCAACAATGAACAGCAAATACCAGGAGAAGAGTGACTTATGTCATCCTTCAGAACCACATACCATAATTCAGGGCCCCTAAACAAGCGCAAGAATGAAATATGCTAACAAGACAGCTGACTTCATGAATAATAAATCTGAAAAATTTGACCGTAGTCAAAAAGGTGTTAACTTAAAACAATGAAAAAGAGGCATCAATTTCTTAATCTTTCTGTCAGACATCTTGGAGGTGAAAATGTGCTTTAAATGACTTAAAAATCATGAGGAAAGGCATTCCATTGGTACTTTAAGTTTTCCAAACACAAACACCTGCTTTTTTTCCAAATTTAAACACCGGTACATTTAGTACTTTTGTAAGAAACAGATATTGGAAATGAGTGTTACCAGAGGTATTTTAGAAGGGAGTTACATTCTTGTCCCTCTGTAGTAATCAGATTTTTGTGAAGCATTTCAACTTCCTGTACATGAAAAGGGGAGGTATTTGCAAACAAAAGATTAGGCTGTACTGTGCTGTTAAGTAAATATGTTCTGAATATCTACCTCTGCATCTCAGAACTACCATAACGCAAAACAACAGTCTGCCAAGACCACAACTCCATTCTGATAATAGCCAACACTATTTATGGAGGCAGAAGACTGAAGAGTCAGAAGACTCCATAAACCTCTGGAAATGCAGTTAATTGCCCAGCACCACATCCCAAGAGAAATTTCTTCCCAACTGACTGCTCAGTTTAGATGCATGGACTGAAAACCAGCGTTATCCCTGCTAGCAGTCTTGCTAATGTCCTTAATCTTTACAGAATTGCATTATTTACCTTAGTGAATCACAGAAGTTAAATCCTCAGCTCAGCTATGGGCTGTATACAAAAATTCTTCCTATTTATTATTATTTCAACCTTCTCATGTCATGCAATACACCAAAATTGTTCCTTATTGTCAAAGTATGCTGGTAAGTCAATTGTCTTTAATCCCACTTTTGCCTTATCGTCCTCCCATCATTTTTGAGCTTCCTGTTGCTTTTCCCTATGCTTTTATCCATATGATAAAGCAGAAAAAGTATTTACTGAAACCCAGCTAACCCGAAGCTCTTCTTAGTTTGATTTTGTAACAAGAGCATATTGGAGAACTCATTCTTTCTTTGAAGGTCTGAGCGCCCGCTGTGAAACTCACATTGTCAATTTACTACTAAACCTCAAAAAACTGGCGCACAAAAAAAGCAAATCCAAAATGAGATTAAAAAGTAATAGTTTCATGTTAGTAGCTGGCTGTCACCCTGGAATAATATTTGGTTTAGGAACCACAAGTTAATGAGTAGCCCATGGCTATACGATAACCATTGTCTCCCTTGGAGATTAGACTCCTTTTTAGACAGGTTTATCACACAGGATTTTTACTTCATGTCCTGTGCACTCCACCCACACCACTGTTCTCCAGGGACCTTAGGGAAACAAGTCATGGGGAGAATTCCTGTAAGCAGGAACTTTATTACTTTCACTGGGAACATGGATCCAATTTGCATTAGTTATTCCCACAGCTGTGGAGTCCTGCCTTACGTTTTTCTATGTGTAACAAGTCCATATGCTTTGGCATATACCAGCAAAAGGATAATGGAAGAGTTGATTTTACTTAGGCTCTTTGGGAAACTTCAGATTTGCAACACCCTTTGGTAACAATGCATTATTTTTCATCCAAAAACATACCAAAGCTAGGAAGTATTATCCTTGTTATTTTATGAATACTGACCAATCTACTCCATTGTTTAGTCAGCAGTACCCCCACAATTTTAATCAACTTTCTCTCTGTAGAACTACTAGAACTTTGAGTCATTCTAAAAAAACTTAAGATAAATGTTAGTGAATTGGAGAGTTAAGATGAATAGGGAGGAAACAAAAAGTACATCTTCCTATTTCACTTGGTTAGGGACAAAAAGCTCTGGGTGGATTTGGTTTGCACTTGCAGGCGGGCTCCTCATCACAACATCTGACCTTCTCCATTGTTCCATAGCTTGACTATGTCCAGATTGACTTCTACAGGAGTTGATGGACACAGTAAGAGCAGAAAACATGGAACAGTTACTGAACTGTAGTTTCAAAGGTAACAGCAGAGGACAAAATTTTGCACAAAGTTGCACATTTCAGTGTAACCACCTTTCATTTTCCATCACACTATCAAACTGGGCCCTACAGAAAGCAGGAAAACCTTCCCACTCAGGTTCTGGGCAGCCCACAAAGGGTGCACTGACCTGCTAGCTGGTGCCCTCAGGTTCAAACCTCCATCATCACCAGTGCTTGTCTGCCTTAGCGCTTCAGACTGGTCAGCAGCATCTTCTGACCTAACTTGTGATGCATCAAAGTGCATACATTGATTTTTGGCATAACTAGGACTAGACCCTTTGTCTGCAAGGTCACAGACCCAAACAAACCTCAGATCCAGAAGGAGAAGAAAATATTATATACAATCCATAAGACAAGAACTATTGGCCAAGGATTGAAGGGCAGGCCGTAATTTTTGCAGGCACAGGCAAGTGAGAAGTGCCCAGAGACAGGAACACAGTGTCCTGTGATACCTGGTAGCCTGCTGCAGGCCTCTACTTGCTAAATGGGAGCACGTGACAAGGCAGGCCACAGACATTTATCTGGATGAACGATAAATCACTCTCTTAGGTCAAGCATGGACTGGAATTCCCCGGATCCAAGTTCTTCAGGCATTTGTTTTGACAGCTACGGTTCAATTACCAACAGTGACTGTACATAAGATACTATTGTGCGCAATATTTTTAAAAAAATATCAAGCTCTTAGTAATAATGGAAAATAATTATCATTCCTTTATTAAACCCAGACAGGAAATGATGATGTCTGCTAACGAAGTTTTATTACATGTATAAACACCATCCTCATTCCTGTATTTGCTTCCTCTTTGCTCAAAATCTGCGTACTCAGACAGCAAGGCTGTTTTTAGCACTAGGGGCTATCAGCCTGGGGATATCTCTCATGCACTCTCAGGATGGTTTTTCAAATTCTTAAATTTTTTTTCTACCATTTGTCATTGAAAGAGTGCTTTGGCACTTAAGAAGTCAAAGGAATGAATTTAAATTGCATCTTTTAAAACTCATCAAGACCATGGGAGTTGTCCTTCAGAAATTAAGCAACCTCCATGTCAGCTTAAATCGTTATGCCTACTGAAATATTTAACACCCTTTTTTTTTTTACATTTTCAGCTTGGCTCAGAAGTGCTGTGGATAGATGACACACCTAAACGAGTATAACCAATGTGTTTAAATTTGTCTGTCTTTATTATAAAGTTACTTCCTTCTCATGAAACACTTGCCAACTTTTTTATTTTATAATAACGCCTCCCTCATGTTAAAGAATAAAATGTTTAAACATGGGAATTCATAAATACGTAAGACTATTTCTCCTTTAATTATAGAATGGATTACAACTAAAAAAAAACAAACAAACCAAACAAACAAAAAAGCCCCAGCAAGTGATTTTGTCCTGCAAGACAGTGGATTATATTGCATGTGTTTCATGAACTGCAGAAAATAGTTCTTCATTAACAAGATGCCTCCTTGCCAGTATTCCCAAGGAGGCAAACAGTGAGAGCTGGTAAGTCCTCACTCTACCTAAAACCAAGAGGAACTTGATTTAAACAGAAACATTGATTCTATTAACAATGAGAAAATACAAGTCTGTGAACATGTAAGTAATACCCTGCCCACTTAAAAAGTTATACCACATATAGCAACAACTGCCTACATTTTAGTGGATGACTGTGCACATCCTGTCTGAAACAAGCCTGGAAACACAAACAATTAAAAAAAAACCAACCAAAAAACCAAAAACTCCCAGCTTATTACAGTACTGTGTGAAAACAGAAAGGTCCCCTTTAAAAGGCAGACCAAGGACATTACCTACAAACTTGCAGTTAAATACCTAAATTCTTGTACATTACAAGCATGAGCCCACAATCTCCCCTTTCTTAGATGAGTTTTCGTAGCACTTTACTCCACTTGCTCAAGCCTCAACAAGCTCAAGTGACTCAAGCCAGTACTTTCATATTCATCAGGGTGGGGCAAGAGAGAAAACCTCAGTACAGAGGCTTTGGGGTTATAAGAATGCAAATCACCCAATTCAGCATTTTGAATAGCACCCATAACTCAAAGCTAAAACCTGTGCTACACCAGACCACATGGTAAAGCCCATCATATGCCTAATAAGAAGCATTCATAAATACATCAAAAAAAACCCCTGAAATTTCAGGTTAGTCTTCAAAAATTGCTCATCACCAATGGCACCACAATAATCAAGTGAAGAAGGGACAAAGTAAGAACAACTCCTGTAAGATGCCCATCCAGGAATACTGTGCAAAAGAAACAATACTTTTTAATGCCCAGCAAGTCAAGCAGCAGAGGGGTGCCCAACACACCCACTGCAAGATTAAGGCTAGAATTGAACAGAAAATATTGAAAAATAGAATTGAACAGTCATTCGGCTGAAGTACTCCTTTCATTATTTCTTTTGTTCACCTCTTAGCTGTCAGATTACTCCCAAACCTCAAAACTCAGCTAATTTTTAAAAAATGGCATTATCTGGCTACAACAAAAAGGAGATACAGACAAGACCATAAAAACATCAGAACTGCAGGTTGGCTTAGGCATCCCAACCAGAAATTACAAGGGAACCAAGAAAGGTTGGATCACAGAACAAAGTAAGACAACACTGGAAGAAATTAGGGCCATCTGAGGATTTGTATACCTTAGAAGAGAACCTGCAAAATACTTCCATTTCTAACCTCTTTCCCTTCCTAGAAGACATGCAGATAACCTTAAATAGCAAGACCATTGCCCAAATGTGGCTTTTTGAATGTAGGCTGGTCAGCTCCTTAAAAAGGAACCAATCCACAGCTAAACCAGCAGGTGAGATTTCTCCAGCTGACCTGGAACTGTACTATTAACATGGTTTTGTTCAAAACAGTCTATTAACATAAACAAGGGATACAAGCATGCCCAGAAGCTTTTTATTTCTTTCCCAAGTATATTTGTGGGTCTGATAAAAGTTATTAGCCCTCACTACAAACTTGGTTCCTTTTATATCTGATGGAAACCAGCCACACACTAACACTATATTAAATATTACAATCATGAAGGTTTCATAGACTGCAGTTCCAGCAACACCTGGAGATCATCAGACAGAAGACTGACTGAAAAAAAAGAAAAAAGTTATTTATCATTTACCTGACACAAACCTGAAACCACAGAGTTAATCCTGTAACCTGAGCCCATCTGCAAAGTAGACACCTCCTCATAAAAAAACATCTCCATCCAGTTTTGCATAACTTGTTAAGAAGGAACAAAGCCTCTCCTCAGCAACTCCATGCTGAGTTATGAAGAACCATGTAAAAGAAAAGTTCTATAAATGAGGAAATTCTAGACTGAAATTTATGAACTGAAACAGTGAGAAGAGTCAAGATCACCTCTATGCAACCTGTGTTTCACACAACTTCTGTTCATTATGTGTAAATACCACAGCAGTTCTCAGATAGAACACCCAAGAACTTGCACATCTCAGTGTAGCAGAGGGACAACAGTGATCCAGACACTGAACATTGATGATAAAAATATTCAGGGACCACCTTTATAACCTAAGCAGTGCAGAAAGGAAGGGGAAAAGAAATTTAAAAGCATGCAGATATATTCTGAAGAGCTCAAGTTACCAGACCTGGATAATTTAAAGATACAGTTTTCTGCAGGCTTACATTCTAGCTTAATGGTTTTACTCTTTCAGCGTTCAGAGTAAGAAGGAATTTGATCTATGACAGTCATCCCTGTCTTAATTCCAGTTTAATGTGTGCCACTCTTCAGAAAATTGTATCCAAATTCTGGTTTGGGGTTTATTTATTGTGTGCATGTATGTGTGTGTTCAATGCTCTTGTTCCACAAGCAGGGACAGAGGTTTGCTGATTGTGTGAAAAACTTGCACCTTGACCAGTTTCTCTTGGCTGACAGAATAAAAGGAAACTAACTTTTGAGAAAACTGCCATATTTTCCCCTCCAAATGCTAAAATTATTGCACAGCTCTTTAGATATTTAGTTACATTCATCATTGTAGCTGCAAAATTAAATTATTTATAATTACTGCACACAGTCTCAGGAACAGGGAAGCTCCTAGGCTACAACACTTTGAGGTGTCAGAACAAGGCCATGAAGCAACAATTCTTCCTCAAGTAGTCTCAGTTGATGTAACACTTTTCAGTACTACTCTAAACAACACAATTGCAAAAATAAATTTAAATAATCAGATTTACTCATTTCTTATACAGTTAAGAACACAGCTAATTTTTTTTGTAATTGCAGAGTAAGATGAGTGAATAAATTGCTAAGAAGGACTTAAAAAAAAGAACCTAGCAAGCAAGTTTCACAACCATATCACCAACTGTAAATGGATAAAAAACAATGGGCAAGATCACTTCAGTAGTATTCCACTAGCAGAACCACATATTAAAGTTGTTTGATAGGTCATCAGTGATGGCAGAATACACAGATCTGACAGTACTGAGTTCAAACTTGTATAAACAGCTATCTAAAAATTGCAGTCTCTTATTAATTTTACTCTTTCAAGTATGCTTTCCCCGGGCCCACATCCAGCAGATGTAACAGATGGAAACTGCCAGTGAAATAGGCAAAGTGAGGCAGGGCATCATGTGTGAACCAAGCTTCCTGAACACGCTCTTGAATCAGACTGCTGGATTCAGCCAGGCACCCAGAATCCCACCCAGCTCCACATCCACACCACAACACAGGCAGCACTTCCCTCAGGTAGATGAAACATGACTTACAGCCAGTTGTGAAGTCTGAATTATTCATCCATATCCAGTTCACAATGAGTATATTTATAGTTTACCCATAAACTCAATGTAACACTGTGGCAGTGCTCTGATGCCATTGCCTGTGCCAGGGTACCAGCCTAGTCATGGCATCTCCTATTTTCAGACATTCTGCAGCTCCTCCCAACATTCAAGCAGAAGGATACATCACCAGAAGATAGATCACTAATTATTTTCAGAGTAATTACCACTAATGACCACATTACTACATGATTCCATTCAGCTGATTTAAGTCCTTGCTACCACCAAAGTAAGTGTTACCTAAGCTTTCTGTTCTCACAAACACTATCGTGCTGTCAACATTATTCATGTAGCCACACAAACAGGCTGCAGGAACTCATTTAGCTGAAAACTAACCTGAGGAGAGGAAACAAGGCAGAAAAAAAGAGAAAGATTTGTTTTCATTCAGATGAGCATCTTAAGCTACCAGTCTTCCTGAATCCTGATGCTACTGCAAAGGAAAGAGGGTAACATGCACAGACATGCAAGGAATGAGTATTGCTACACTTAAAGAATATTCAACTCTTTTTCTAAATAAAGTAATAGTTCCTTTTACTTTAGATACCTTGAAAATTATCTATTCTTCTTGCCCCTCAGCATACTGGAAAAAGAACACTCTAAAAATATAAAACAAGTATTCACGTGCACTGTACTCACTAACGTAACTTACTGATAAATTCTGTGGTTTGCCAAAGTAACAAAGGTTTTAAAATGCAGGATTTATTTGGCATTTTCTCCAAGAAATCAATAATTAACTATACCAGGGCTCTTCAGGGAGCAAGACTCTGCAGTTATGTGCAACCTGTTCTGCACTACAAAAGAAGAACCTTGGCAGTGACCATCTCAGTAATTTAACTGAGCACTTTCAGAACCAGGGAGACATAAGGGAACAACACACCTGGAAAATTTAAATTGCTCTCTTACAGTCATGACTCCTTTTCTACAAATCTAATAGCCCTTGAAACTCACATTTCAAAGTAACAGCACATTTCCACTACCATACTAATGAATATTACAAGTTAATATTTAATGGAGATCTAATTTTACCTGCAGACAGCATTATGTAGTTGTTTCACAGTTAAGCTCTGGTTTAGCAGAGGCACTGCTCATGTCTGCTAAGGTTTTGAAGCAATATTGAAGTCCCATCAGTAAGCAGTGAATGGAGAGCCAGTGGCTCACAGACAGACCCAGATTTATCTGGGGAGAGCAACCTGGGACCCCACAGGTAATGTTACACCTATCAATGGAAGCAAATAAGGAGCATGTGACTATTTCCTGCCCAATGGGACCATACATGTCTGGTTTACTGTTCTGAGTTATTTTCAGCTCCCTTAAAGCAGGGAAAATGGCATGTGAAGCCAAGAATCTGCAGGGAATGGAATGCAAGGGAAACACCTGTTGTGAGGTCAGTTAAAAAACGGAACAGACACACACCATGCAAGCTGTAAAAGGTGAGAGGTTGCAGCAGTTTCTAGAGGGAAGACTGCCTTATAAAGGCAGAAGAGTTTCTTCACTAGAAATGACTAAAGGGAAGAAAGAGGAAAGCATTCCCTACAGCTACAGCAGCTGAAGCATGTTCAGTGTTATTCCTTTCTTCCTTTTAATAGAAATATTTTCTATAATTAGGAAGTTTCGAACAGTACCCAGAATAAAAATCATTACCTACTTTTTCTATAAAGGTCTGCTAGAGAAAGGCAGGTTCAACTGTGTGATGCACCAGCCAAACTGACAGCTAAGCTTGCTGGATTTCTCACTGCTCCCACCACAAAATACACTCCATACAATTAATGGACTTGATGATTCTTATGGCTCCCTTCCAGCTTGAGATATCCTACAACAGTGCACCCCATTCAAAAGCAACAAAGATTTAGTCTAACAGGTGACAAACAGCATATTGGGTTTTACTGACTCAGAACTAGAACAGTGGTGTGCTTTTTTCACATGTAGTCCTCAGCTGTTCTGGCTCAAGGTTAGGACTTCTCTGCATGACAATATTATTCCTATTTCACCACAGCTCATCTTGAACTGGACAGTGTCTTAAGGCCTTGTGAGGGCATTTCTTAAAGACCCCACCACAAATGCAGAATGGAAGATAGCAAAACAGTAGTATGTGTTACTTTTCTCTAGCCTTTAAAATTACCACAGGGGTAATGTGGCAAAATCCTGTATCTGAAACAAGTGAAAAAACTGACAGCTTAAATTTAAGTCCCTGACAGTTACAGCTGAATTAAATAAATGCATGACTTACAAGTCTCCTCTACGAAACAAATCCAGCAGTGTGCTGACCTTGAGAAGTTCTCTTCCACTGTTTTTTTTTAAATCATCCGAATATCATATACTCAAAAAGACTGAATTTGCATAACCACTGTGTTATTTCACTGCAACATACTTTCCAATGACCCGTCCCGATGAGATGAAGACTGTGCAGGGCAGCACATATATGTGGTGTTTATAATGGATTAACTGACATTACAAAGTAAAACCTGCAAGTGTGAGGGCTATTAGTTTCTATTAGACATTATTCAGTTTACAGCTGTAGCCACTCGCTCGGTCTTGCAGACCACAGACCACCTGAGTAGACAGAAATAGTCTGTGCTGTCTTCAGGCACGAATGTCCTGACCAGAAGTTTGCTTCTTCTGCCATTTGTGTTTTCCTTACCTTTCCAGGCCATTGTTTCTCTCTAACTGTCCTCAAAGCTGAAGATGTGCAATATGAGAAAGGATAGTCTTCAACCATTTTTAGGCCCTTCTGCTCAAGTCACTAGGTCAACATATGAAAGAACAAATAACTGAGCAGGGGATAGTATGACTGTATGGATAACAAGAGCTAAAATTTAAATGGATAAGAAATCCCTCTTGCAGACAGCCTCTCTCTCTTTTATTACACTTATATTCTAATCAATGCTGGGAGAAGGAGCTGTGAATCTTTATCAAATCAGTGTAAGCATCTCTCTCAGCTTCAATCAGTTTAGTCTATTAACCTACTAAATTACAAAGTTTATAGTGCAGATGAAGCTCAAATTATGATTGCGTCAAACATTGGTAATTGTTTGTAAAACACTTTGTTTCTCTCTTCCTTATGTAACAGTTCACCAAAACCACTACAGTACCCAATACTCCTTTTCTAATGAAAAAATGCATTGCAACATCAGACAGCATTGCTGAAGAGGAAACCACATCAGGTTTATTAGCACCACTAATATATTTTACTCCTAGCCAATTATGAAACTTACTATTCACCTTGTTTTAAAATATCATAAGTGAAGGAACAATACCTGCCTTTGTTGCTAATTTGAACTTCAAGAGCAGATCAATGCTGTTTGTAACACAAAAGTTTGGAATCTCTTCCAAAGTGGGTAATGTGGATCTCTGGTAAATGTTGTTGAGCAAAGCAATTAAGCAACACTGATCTCTAGTTAAAATTGGACTTAAAATACATCCCCTGTAAGACAAATAAGCTCAAAATGGTCTTTTTTTAAATGGAGAGAATGCATAGAAGAAACCATAGAGTTCACAACATCAGTATTAATGTTGCATTCAGTGGAAGGGTCAAATATAGTAATCAACCACAGAAACAACTCTGCCTTTACTTAGGGGCTAAACTAAGCATCCTACCATGCCAGCACTCATTCTTTTCAGCTTTTTTCCTTAGGACTTGACTGGATTTTGAAGCACTTGACTGAACAGCAGGCAGCACCCAGAGAAGTTTTGCTGTATGACCACCTAAGTCTGTACAGTTTGTTAATCCGTAATAAATTCACTATTGTTTGTAAGCCTCAGCTTCCGGGCTTTTTTGTATATTAAGTACTCTGAGGCGATCAGAGGCACGGAGCTGCTGCCCTTGGTGGAATGATTAGCACTTACCCTTCCCCCCTTCCCAAAAGGAGGAATAAAGCAGATCTCACTCTAAACGTTTATCAGATAAAAGGCGACACCAGCTCGAAGGGTCGAGATCTAGAACAGGAGCAACTGTTGCTGCTGCCTAATTTAACACACTTGCACTCCAAGGATCATTTCTCAGCAATACAAAGTCAAAACACAGAGGGTGTTTCACACACCAAAAAGTTAAGAAAGCACAACCAACAAGGGGACATAAAAGGCCTTCCACAGGGGTGGGGAAAGTGCATGGAAAGCTGAAACTGCAAACCACCACCTTCCCAATGCAGTACGGAATAAGAAAGACCACAATGCCTTTAGTAGTGAGGACACTTAGAAAAAGAAATACCACCAAGAAGCAGAGCAATACATTTTGCTTGCCAGAGACATCAACACCAACTAATGTGTTACTGGGATAGACCTGTTCTCCTATTATTCTGCAGGTTTTTCTTCAGTCCTGTCCTCACATCAGAGACCCAAACAGCTGAAAGAAAGGCTGAGCAAGTGGCATTACCCAAACCTCTGCCTGGGCAGACAAATGTCCTCAGTTTCTTTGTCAAGCAGCAGGACGGATGTTTCCATTTACAAACACAGTTGCTAACAGCAGGCATAACTTGGCCGGGAATAAGAATGGGTCCCCCAGGACTTCCAGCCTTTCCCATTTCAAAATATCAATGCTCCCCCTTCCTGCCATAATCGCACACAACCATCCCCCCCAAATGTGCACAAACAGAACTAACAGCGTTTTAAGGGAAGAAACTTGAAGAGCATCAGTGGGACAATACCGGGTTTGGTCAGGAGTGAAACATATCAGGAAATAGCTGAGAACAAGCGAGTAACACACAAATGACTCAGGATCCATTCCCATTACAATGGGGAAAACAGGCAAGTCTTTTCCACACATGGCGGATCCACCCACCCTGGGTAAAAAAGTGCAGAACAAATGCCAATTTTTTGTAGTGACTTCAAGAAGCCCAAAATATTTCTCATAAGAAAATCATCATCCTAATATACTCAGAGTGTGGCTACAACAAACCTTGATTCTTTTCTGCTTTACAATGTAATTTGCACAGAATAGGTACAGCTGCTGTAGTGGGGCATGTAGTATTTTGAGTCATACAAGTAACTTGCATAAGTCCTGGGTTTGACCTTTTTTTGTAATTACAGTAACAATCTTTGACACTCCAGCTTTTACTTTTACAAAGTCAATGTAACAGACCACCCGTGCTTTGCGGTTGTTACAAAACACATCAAAAGAAGCTCGTCATTTCTATTTTCATTGACACCGTGTAACAACAGAGCGCAGCCCTGTGACTTACAAGACACAAGGCTTGCAGTACATGGCACCCAGACCCCTCCACATGCCACAAATACTGCCCTTCCCTGCCCAGCCTGCTGGAGGAAAAGCCAGCCATCCGTGTCTACCCCACAGAGATTCAGCATTCCCTGCATCTGAGCGAGTGAGGGGTCAGACTCGCAGTGAAACTTTGTATGGACAGCTGGTTCCAGAGTTGGATGAGACCCATGTGAAGGCGAGTAACAAGTGCACTCTCAGCACCGAACAGATCAGCTGCGGACAAAAGGAGCACGCACGCCAATGACCCTTCTAAACACACACCACATCCACCAGCTGCCACAAAAGTTTACCTTCTGTTCTAGGCACATCAGCGTAAGGAAAGGAGGCAACCTAGATGGCAAAGACCACATTCAGGAGCGGCTGTGAAGAACAAACTAAGGGCAGCAGGTTATCACTGCAGCGCCAGTTTTGCTGGAGCATAAACCAAGTGCTCGTACGACTTTGAAGCATAATTATTCACAGTTCACCTGAGTGCAGGTCGCCAGCGCAAGTCATGCAAGAAGCAACCGAGAATATCTCGTTTGGGATACTGGTAGCATATCAGGTCACTCCCATCAACTGCATCTCCCTCTCCTACACTGAGGTTTCCAGACCTAAAAACCGCAGCAAACAGCTCTCTACCTTCTGTCTCTGTGTAATTAGCACTATTAATCCAGGCTATCCAAGCCCCCTGGCGTGGCTCTGATTTGGCGTTAATCTCTGCCGAAGTCTCTTCTTCCTCCCTACAGAAAGCCATTTAAACCTTGGCACGCCTTTGGGTTTAGAGCGATGTTCTGTCGCAGGGGGATTAGCCGCACACTGTACGAGTGGGAAGCACACAGAGCTGCCACACCTGGCCTTCCTATTCCGCGAAAAGGGAAGGAAAAGTTACTTTTCCAGAGAGCCGCGGCTCGGGACAAGACGAGGGCTCCCGTGCAGCCCGCGGTGCCCGCAGGCGGCTGCACAGGGGCTGAGCCCGGGGCTGAGCCGCAGCCGCGCTCCCGCTGCCGTTCCCGCGGGCAGGAACTGATTAGTCATTAGCGCCGCACGCGGGGCTGGGGCTGCCGGCGCCGGGGCCGCCTCGGCCGGCCGGGAGCGCCCCGCGGGACGGACGCGCAGGGGGCCCCACTCACCCCATCAGCCAGTCCATGGCTGGGTCCCGCCGCGCCGGGAAGCTCCCGCGGCCGCCGACTCGCCGCTCACCGCCCGCTCATGGGGGCCGGGGCCGCTGCGCGCTCGGGGCTCCTCCCTCGGCCGCTGTGTCCGTCGGTCCGTGCCCCGGTCGGTCGGTCGGTCGGTCCGTCCCTCCCCGGCCGCGGGCGGGGCGGCCGCCGGGTGCCCCCCCCGGGCTGACACTCGCGCACTGGCGCGGCCGGAAGTAAACACACCGCGCCGGCCAACCCGGAAGCGGCCCCGCGCCGCCCGCCGCCCCGCCGCGCGGGGCACGCCGGGAGGTGTAGTCCGGGCGCGCCCCCCCCGGGGGCTCCCCGGGCCCGGGACCCCCGCGTCAGTCGGGGCCTGTGCGGGAGCCTCGGTGCCCGCACCGCAGGGCTCGGTTCTCGCTGGGACACGCCGTGTCGGGGCCTCTGAGTCAGCGCTGGCAAGGCAAATTAATGTGTTAATTAGAGACGGGCATGAGAACCTGGAATTCCCACGGGGTCGCCAGGGACTGCCCCAAGACTATGGTGCAGAAATGACCAAACAGCTGGTGAAGGGATATGCCTATCCCCAGACAGCCCAACACTGCACCATTTGAGATTTACACAACCATAACTTTTAAAAGTAAATCCTTCCCATGCGGTTCGCTGATGCACAGCATTCCCAGAGGCTCCGTGATGTCCTCTCGAGTTCCCCGATCGGCACCTGCTCGGGTGGGCACGGTCACAAGGACAGAGCTGCTGGGGACGAGCCCAGCTTTGACACGTGTATTTGTTAGAACCTGCCTTGGGGGAGACTGATGGTCATTGCAGCCACCAGTTTTCCAAGGGAAGGACCTGCCTTCAGAGGCTGCAGGAGCCATCCCCTCCTTCCCTGCCCTGCTTCCTCCCCGTGCTGTGCCAGGGGCTCCGAGGGCCCTCCCGGCCCCATGGTGTCCCCAGGGCCCCTCGCCCACAGGCTCCCACCTGTAACCCCACTTTTCGGGGTGCGTGAGTCAGCCCAGCCAGCACACGGGCTCCAAAGACAGCCCCAACAAAGCAGCGTTATCCTGGGGCTAATTCTGCATGGCAAGGGGGTGTCAGCGGGTGACTTAACAAGAATGTTTCTCTGTCATAGTTGTTTTGTACCTCTCTGTCTTAAGAGAGTTATTTGTATTAAAAACTATATTGTGGTAGAGTTATTTGTGTTAAAAACCATATTGTGGCAGAGTTATTTGTATTAAAAAGCCTATTGTGGTGTAGTTTTGGGGACAGACCTTCCCTTTGAAATCTGCTTTGCACAACACATAACTGCTTTATTTTGCCATTCTCCTATAACGAAACTTCAGCCTGAGAATTATCTGGGTATATGGCAGTGTAACATAAGAACTTGAAAATGTATGTTGCCTGTGTTCCAATGAAGTGTTTCTCTTTAATACATTTTGTCTTCTAATTGGTTTTAGTTTTGCTTATTCTTGCATTTAGGAAATGTAGCAGAGGATAGGAAAAAAGTCTTGCAGCAAAACTCCCCATACTTTCCTGAGTGGCTGGGGCAAGGATTTTTTACAGTGTTTAAAATACCAGATCAAACCATCTGCAGAAAATAATTATCCTTTATGCAGACACTCAATCCAGTCATTATCTGCAAACATTTGAGAACAGATGTCCCTCATTTGAATTATGTTTTCTTGTTGCCCTTTGTTATGGGTATTTTTAGCAGGGCATTTGAGGATGAGCTCCATCCAAATTTACTGTGGGATGCATTGTACCAGGAGTAGGGTGTTTAGTCATACGACACATGTTTTAAGATGACTTCTGATACAATGAGTTTGTCATGTCAGATTAGCTGTTTTCCTCCTGATTGTATCAAGGAAAATATACAGCAACTGGCACTAGGAGAACAACTGGTGCAAAAAAAATCAGACAAGGAACATCTATTTCATTTATCTTTTGTATCCTACCTTCCAAGGGCACAAGGCCTTTATCTACATCTCACCTAAGGTGATTATTTTATAATGTTTTTTTTTTCTTCTTGACATTACACTTCCATTGACGTTACTGTTTTGTTTGGGGTTTTTGGTCTGTTTTTTTTTTTTTTTTTTCCTTCTTCCTTCAGCCACTGGAAACTGCAGAAATCCCTCCAGCAGACTGAGCAATTCCCATCCATCCCAGTGGCCAGGCCCCTCCGTGAGCAGCTCTGAAGGGCAGAGGATGTGCCAGCCCCAGAGCAGTGCCCGGTGGCTGTCCCACAGCTCCCCTTCCAAGCCCTCCGTAAAATGCATCACAGCAATTATTTATTTGGCAGCAGCGAGCCTGGGAGGCTGCAGGGCTCCTCTGTGCTCAGCCCTGTGCACATGGACAAAGAAAGGGCGCTCCCTGCCCAGGGCTTGTTGGGAGCAGGCCCTGCAGGACATGAGGATAAGGTGCTTAAGCAGCGCTGCTGCTGCATACAGATGTGGTGGGGAGCGCGCAGGATCCGGAGGTTTACAGTGCTTGATGTTGCAGGGGTTTGCATCGACTCTTCCCTGGATTACTGCTCCACAGCTTACTCGTGTCTAACAGGATTTAAAATGTGAGATTATTGACAGGCAGCCTGGGCAGAACGTGTGCCCCGTGGGCTTGTGGGACCTGCACTGTAGGGCTTTTGGCCTGTGGCACATAGCAAGAAATACTGCATTCACCTGCTGCTCTCCTCCTTGTTCTGCCGCTCGTATCCGCTGGCCTGGCTGGCGTAACAGGAACCAAAAAAGTGCATTCCCTGCTCCTCCTGACCTCCAGGCATAGTGTGGCTTTGTTTCCAGATGTTCCTCAGCAGCACCAGTGCTTTTCAGAATCTGATGGGAGGCTGGAGGGGATCCCATGCAGCCCAGAGCATGGGAGTTGGGGCGGACAAACATCTCACATGAGGATTTGGCAGTTGTGTAAAGCTCTGCAGGGCTCAGTGAAAAAGCCAAAGTACAAGACAGCATGGACCTGAGGGCTGTCCCTGTCTGTGAGAAGGCTCTGTAATGTCCCATAACCCCGAAGAAAGACACGGCAGTCCCAAAAGTGACTCAGCGCTGGCTGAGAGCTGCCTTGAAATAGCAAGTGTGAACATTTACTTCCTTTATTTTGTCCCACAGTTCTCATGACTAGACTGTGTGAAACAGGAGGTTTTATAGCCATCCAGACAACAGCTGTCTTATCTACCTGATTTTCATGTTCCCTTTTAGTCGGCTTGCTCTGCCTGTCTGATAATAAAGTGCTACCGTGGAGGGTGAGTGGCTATGAGGAAGTAATCAAGGCACCAGTCTCTTTGCAACTGTCCCTTTACTGCCTCTGATTTGTCACTCCCTCCTGCAGTGGGAATAGTGCAGCGTGCAGGTGGGCAAACACCACCGTGCAGAGCCAGCACCAAGGAGTGGGGGTGAACTTTGCTCCTTTATTGCACCAGAAACACCTGTCCCTCCTTCACCAGCCCATGCTGGTGTGGGGCTGGGCAGCCTCAGACCTGACACCTCGACATCAGCCTCGCATGTTCCCTCTTCTCTCCCTGCTCTATAGGAATGGAGCAGTGGTCAGGGCTCTATGAGTTTTCCTCCCTTGATCTGAAGCAGTGTCATTCCCATGGAGCTCATCTTACCCTGCACAGCTGAGAGGCCTCAACAGGCAGAGATGTGAACCCATTTGCCGAGCTGAGGCATTTCCAGTGGGTGGCAGGGAAGCAGAGCAGGTGATGGCTGCCCTGACACAGAGGGGGTGTGACATTTTTCAGCGAGCTGCAAATCTGCAGCTCCGATCTGGGTGTTCAGCAACAGAGGAGATCCACCCTGTGCAGTGTATCTCCAGGAGATGGGGCAGGCTGATGGGCTTGGGTTCAAAGTGGTTCTGTTTGTGAAGCCCTGAATGTGGCGCTGGCTCTTTAAGTCAAAAACATCCACACACTCCTTCCCTGAGACAAAACCTCTTTGTCCCTGAGCGTGAAACATATTACGGTTCAAATTCCTGCAGAGCCATTAGAAAAAGAAAAGTGCATGAGTCTGACAGCGTGGGCCTGCCTGCAACTCTGGATATGGTTATTAATCATGCTAGATATTAATAAAAGCATCTCTTCTTGGTTGGAACGTTTGATTTTTTTTATATATAAATAAACACTGTGAGTGGTTATAAATATTGATTGCTGCCAGTAATAGTAGGACCTTTTACATATAGTCTTGCAACAAGACAATCAATCTGGCTGAGGATCAGACTGGAAACAATAAATGGCATTTTGGGTCCTAAACTGTCTGGGAAATATAGCTTTTATTCTGATGTCTAAAAGAGAGGTGAAACTTTAGGGAAGAAGGCTGCAAAATCTGCCCTTGGGTGTCTGCATTTCTAGGGATGTTGACTAGGGTTCAGTTGCTCTCTCAAAGTCACAGAAGAACAGAATTATTAGGTATTTCCTCTTTCAGACAACTTAGTGGTTGTCAAAACATGAGACTGGTGGTGACTGGCACTTAATTTTCCCCCCATTAATTAGGTATTACTGTGCAGTGTCTGCCTTTTGCCTCAGCTTCCATATCTGGAAAATGAAAAAAATCCCACTTCCCTCTGCATCAAGTCTTGTGAGAGATGATGTGTAAATGCTCAGAAACCTCCAGTGCTTAGGAGTGCTAAAAATTAGGTGGATTTCTCTGTTCCTTCAAGTGTGGAACACAAGAATTACGCTAAAATGAATTTTAAAGAAGAGGGAGTTCTAGTTTCAGCTGGGAAGCTTGGGAAATGCCACTCGTGGGGTCAGCATGCCTGGGTTGGTCTGTGTGTGTCAGAGAGCTCTGTAAGGGGATGAGCGTGGGTTTCCTTTTGTCCCAGTGCTGGCAATTCTGTGTCATTGTGGACAGGCTGTAGCCAAAGTGACGCTCCCAGCATGCCTGACCAGTACCAGCCCATTTGAACGGCCCCATGGAAAGGGGAAGCAGGAGACACACCCCAGCTCTGTGGTGCTGTTCCTCCTTGCTGATAAGCTCTTCCCTGAACATGTCTTAATCTACTGGAGAAAAGGGCGCAGAGTGAGAAGTGGGATATATATTTTCAAGTTTGGAGAGGGATGTTCACTGTGGGGTTGGGATGTAGGCTACCCATAAGCAAATGGTGTTGCATGTAACTGGAAGCCAGGGCTTGTCCATCCCCACTGGTTTTGTAGGAAGATGGAGACTGCCGGAAATTGTTTGCATTATTTTCCTAATGCTGCATCCCTCTCACAGATGGCAAAACTCCCTCTAGGCCTCCTCCTTGAAAAAACCCAGCAGGCTGCAAAAAGCCTGCAAGGCTGTTTTTTTTTTTTAGAGTCCTGGCTGCTTTTAACCACTCCTTGACATTATTTACAAAGGCAAGGAACAACTGTCTGGCACGTCTTGTCCTCTGGTACAACTGCATGGACAGCAGTTCACCAAATAACCTTTGAAGCAGCTCAGAGCCTGCATCACAGTCACATCTCCTGCAGAGCGAGGAGACGGGCAGCTCACCTGCGCACACACACAGGGCTCATCCCGTGCAGGGCAGAGATGCAGCCAAATGCCCAAATGGGAGCAGCTGCATTTGCAAACCACGGGAGGATGGTCAGACTGCGCCAGGATCACACTCAGGCTCCTCTGTGGGTCCTGTGAGCCCGGCTCCGAAGGAGGTGGGTGAGGACGAGCCGTGCTTGGGCACAGCCCGCTGCCCTCTGCCCGCCCTGCCGGGGCTCGGATCCCGCGGGCAGCCTTGGTGCCTGCAGTACAAATGAGGCCTCCAAATGATGGCTGCATTAAAGTGTTCCCAGCCCCCACCGATTACAAAGGGTGCCTGGCAGAACAGGAGTCTGTTTGTCTGCTGCGCTCTGCACAAACAGTCGCCTCTGTAAATACATCTCACATGAGTCACATGAGCAATTAGCCCCGACAATAAAGAGGTCCCATCTCTGCTGAGCTGTGCGGGGAAGCTGCTCCTCACCGGGCACCGAAGAGGGCTCAAACAGCAATCCCCCACCTGCTGCCTTCCCTGGGAGACGGTGCTGGGTCTGCGGAGCATCCCCTCCATTCTGCTCCAGCCCTCTTGGCCGAGTCTCGGTGCCTTGGCACGACACCCACCGGTGATGGGACTGCTCTCAAAACAGCCCCTGGGTGATAACCGAGCACCCAGCGGCCTGGGGCTGCACAGGGAGGGGGCACACTTTGCTCTCCAGCTCCTCTGGCACCCTGGGGGCAGGGAGAAGTTATTTTAAGGGTGCAGGAAATATTATGCTGTGAAATTGAAGCTGGCTCCCACTGTGCTTGGAAACCACCCAGCCCAGCTCAGCAGCCATTCTTATCACTGACTAAATGCACTTGTAATGATTTCTCCTTTCCCTCCTTCCTCACGTTACTAGCATTTTTCTCCTCTTTCATCTTGCACAATTAAATATGAAAACCAGCCCAGGAAAAGCACTAATCAGTTGTTATTCATGCATATTTGCAATGCCAGGTAGAGGCCTCAGCTGGACAGCAGGGCTCTCAGTGCCAGGCTCTGGCCATTGCAAAATCCACAGGGAATTATAAGCACCAAAGCCCTGGAAGTCCTGGCCCCACATGCGGAGGGGAGATGTCAGATGTGATGAGCATACTGTGGGCAACGTGCCTTGATGCCTCTTCTTTTTACAGCACACTCTGTGCTAAAAATAAAATAAAATAAAATAAAATAAAATAAAATAAAATAAAATAAAATAAAATAAAATAAAATAAAATAAAATAAAATAAAATAAAATAAAATAAAATAAAATAAAATAAAATGTAGAGGGAAGAGGCAGGGAGAGGTAGCAATGAGACAGTCACCCCCAGGCATCGGGCAGCCTCCTGCCGGCTAGCTTTCCAAGGAGGGCAAGTCCTGTGTTCCATATACCGCTGTTGTGGAGGGGAAAGGAGCTTTTGCTAATGCTGCTCCCTCTTTAATTTCTAGCCTTGCTGCCTGAAAGCAGTTCGTCTTCTCTAAATCTTTCTGGAAATGAACACGTCCTTTTCTTGGAGCAGAAATTGAAGTGCTCCTATACTGGTCTGGTTGTTCCTGCACTGGTATCACTGGAGTGCAGCTCCAAGAAATAGCCAGTCTTGCAAAACTTGTGCAAAACAAACAACCAACCAGACAAAAATAAACAGAAAAAACAGTGACACGTATCTTTGTTAATTTATTTGAGAACACCGGAATATTTCTGTATCAGTACCTGTAACTGAGGAATTAAGTGCTGTTCCCTGCCCTTGAGGTGGAGCAAGAAGCCAGTGTGATCCCTGGTGGCAGCCTGCTGTCCTCCGGGCTCCACATCCTAAGGAGACTCAATGGCACCATCTGATGGTTGAGAGGAAACACATATTCATGAGTGCTCCTCCAAAGTTATTCCCAGTCAGTAACAAGGTTTCTAGCTAGGTGCAGGTGGGTTAGTGGTCTTTCCAGGTGGCGTTGGGAGCGATCCAGGGGCATTGAGAGGTGGGAGAGTTTGGCCTGCATGGGGGCAACACCACCCTCTTCCTCACTTGGCTCCTTCAGGGCTGACACAAGGGAAACAGCAGCACCTCTGGAGAAGGTTTGTGAAAAACGGGTGACAGTGAGCTTGTAGGGCACAATCACAAAAATGTAGGATGCTGCTGAGGCTCCCCCAAATCAGCACAGAGCAGAGTGCACTGTGCTAGACTGGTGTGCTAGTAGAAACTAAGAAAAAACCCTGCCACAGCAGCCCAGACAGGGGAAAGCTGAGCTGGAGCTGCTGGAGAGGGTTTGGGGTGCATAGATGGCCATGTAAGGCTCTGTTGATGCAGGTGGTTCAGACCAATGGGGATTTGTTTGGTAAGTGCCCTCCATTGATTTTTCTATGTATAGGAAGTGTTGATTTCTCCAGCAAAGGCTGCAAAGGAAGGTCAGGTTTATTCCATGTCTGCTTTGCAGCGTTAGCAGCAGAAGGTGACCTGTCCTCTTTGACTCTGATGACTGCAAGGACAGTAAGTGCAAGGAGTCAGCTAAATTTGCCCCCTGCTCACAGTAATCTGCTACTACATGAAATCCAGGAGGATTGGGTGACAGGTAAGGGAGCTTTGCCCTGGGCAACTTCCTCAGATTTGTTGGGGTACAATGCTGCCATGAATGAGTCATCACTTAGAACAGATAGCACCATTTGCTTCCTCAGCATGATTTGTGTGTGTGGAACCAGCTGAAACAAGTCCCTGGAGTTTATCTTTGTGGGAGTATGGAAGTACATCCATTGGTCTTTTCATGGGATCAGGCCTCTGTGTCTCATGTGCAAACTGGGGCCGCATGAGCAGCTTTTAAAGAAAGACATGAAAACTCCTGTGTTGGGCACGCTGGGGATCTGGCTGAGTGTGGATGTTTCCTCACAGCATCCGCAGGCTCTGTTGTCCACAAACTTACCCAAAAATGAATGACTTCTCTCTGCTAGTCCTAATCCATCTGCAGGGAAAAACCACTACCAAATCCCTGCCAGGTCTGCAGTGGGGGCTGTAGCAAGATGTGAGTTTTCCTCCATCTGCAGAGGGTCACTCCTTCCCACACACTGCCTGCCTGGGCCTGCCTGGTCCAGCACGGGGCAGTTGTTGTCTGCCTGTTGTCAAAGGGAAGTCTGCTTCCTGGGTGGAGCTGATGGATGCAAGGGAAGGCTTGATCTCAATCTGCTTCTGGCAGCCAGCACCAGTGCTAATGCTTTAGATGGCTCATTAGTCATTTCTAGAGTGCACCAAGGCACCTGAAAGTCTTCCTGGGGATGTGGGGAGAGTGAGGCAACATATTTTGTAAGGGGCTGGGCAGCAAGTTGTTTGCATCATACCTAGGAAATCAGCCCAGAGCAGAGATGTGGTTTCTGGCTGTAGCTCCACCAGGTTTTTTTGATGCCCCAGCTGCCCAGCATGGTTCCTCACCCTACCACCTGATTGCTTGGGCAAGGTGAGCCTGAAGGGATGGGAGAAGCAGCCCGAGGGGTGTAGGATTGTCCTTCAGGAGTAGCAGGATGCCACTGAGCTGCTCATTACCATAGGTAATTTCCCCAGCAGACTCAGACCTATCTGCTTGTGCCATCAGTGTGAGCCTGCACAGAGATGCAGTCACCTGTTAACCAGCTGGTCCAAGTCATGCTGGCAGCCCTGAAATATGGAGAGGGTGGAGGGGGCACTTCCATGGACACAGCCCCTTCAGGGAGTCCATGCCATGGATGAGCAGAGACCATGGAGGTTGCATTCCCATGAAAGGCATCAAGCTTTCCCTCCCCTCATCTGCAGCCCTAACCTAGGGGAAATGTCCTCCCCTTCCTCCACTGAGGAAGATGGAGGTGATTAATAAATAAAGCCACACGCAGCCAGCCAAAGCAAACAGGCAGTTCTGGCCAGGCTGAATCCCTGGCCCTCTCACTGCAGCTCCTGTTACTTTTCCCTTCACTCTCAGCGTCAAGGTCCCTCAGAAAAGCATTCCTGGAGGTTGCAGAGAAGAAACAAGGAGAGGACAGGCAAAGAGGTTTCCTGAAACCAAAGGGCTGAGGGGGGCATGTAAGAGGCATGGATCAATAGCTGCACTTCTGAGAGCCTCCAGGCTCCCTGGATCAGCAATAATAGCGGGCTGAGCTCATTGCTAATGGCTTTGGTGGCTGAGAGAGCCAAGGGCAGCCTGTCTGCTCTGGAGAAAGCCTTGGTGCTGTCTGTGCCTCTGTCAGCAGCGCTGCCTGGTGCGGGAGGAAGCAGGAGGATCCTTTTTCATTACTTCTCTGTTTGTGGATCCTGGTTTTTGGTGAGGAGCGGTATCAAGACTTGGTGCTATCAAAAGAAGAGTAGAACTGGCAAAACCACAGAGGTTATCTGAACTAGATTACTCCCTGCTGTGATCTGAGTTATCTTGCTGCTTGTGTTCCCTTTAATCCACCCTGATATAAAAATACCCCAAGGAAGGATGATTGCCCTGCACAGGGAAGTTATTCCCCTTCCTAAGAGATCTCCATACTGCCACTGCTGCTCTGCCAGGCCCCAGATTGCCTGGCTTTGAAGGAGTTCAAGGTGCACACTTGTGGAACCGGGGTGAAACCAATTACCATCAGGAGCCCAGGGCCTGGTGCAGAAGGCACCAAAGCTTCATGATTCCTGTTTACTGCCTGCTCCTGCTTTGCCTGGCAGGGTTTACCTCCCCTGTGCCAGCCCTGCACCCAGTGCTGCAGCAAGGAGAACTAGGGTAATGTGGGTGATAGGATTTTCAGAGGAATACTGAATTTTCCTTTTTTTTTCCCCTTTCCTTAGGTTTCCACAGCTAAACAAACTCCTCAGGGATGAAAGCACTTTGGGAGCCCTGAGTGACCCAGAGGACTAATTATGGGGCCAAGGGGGAAGAGGAGAGGGCAGAAAGTTCAGCCATCAGAATGCCATCCTGCTGTGCTCTCTCAGTGACATTACGGCCTCAGCTACAGCCCTCACAGGCACCACTTAGCCAGCCAGTGCCTTCACCCTGATGGAAATTGCACTTCTTCCAGCTCCAGCTCCTCCAAACCCTCTGTGCCCTGCCCTCAGCATGGCGCCCAGGGCTGAACCCACAGCTGTCTGCAGCAGGGGTAAGCACCACAGAGCCCTGAGTGCCTGGGTGTTTCCTCAGGGGCTGCACAACAAAAATACCCTGGTCATCTGTGCCAGTCTGCCCCAGAGGTTTGTAGCAAGTGAGAGGCAAGCATGCCAGGTGCCTGTGGGGAGCATCTTCTGCACATCCTGGCTGTTGCTCCCTGATGGATGCTCTGGTCAGCAATTAACAGGGAAGGCAGAGCAGGGAGAGGCAGCCCTGGCAGCGCTCTGACTCTGTGATGTGCTTTTGCAAGTACAAGCAAGGTCTGAGGAATGTCTCTGCTGGGGGAAGGTTAATGCTGCCTGGCTGGAGACAAGGCAGTCTGGCCCTTGCTCGGGCACCACCAAGTCTGCTGGACAGGGCCTGGGTGGGGGTTCCCAAATGCAGACTGGGCTCAGGGGATGCCAGGGCAAAGCCAAAGCCAAGCCCTGAGACAGGCTGAAGGCAGCAGCGTTCCTGCCCGTCCCAGAGTGATGTGCTGAGCCAGAGGGGATTGTTGCTGGGCATTTCTCACCTCCTGAGGTTGGAGGGGACTGCACATGTGTGTCACAGCTGGCATGTGGAATCTGTAAGGCAGTGGTCACTTGTCACTGACCTCTCTAATGAAGGAGACAGGCTGGGATGTCAATAAAAAAAGAGATTTTGGGATGCAGAGGAGGGTCTCCTAGAAGTGAACTGCAGCATCTTTTACAGCCATCTGTCCACAGCCCAACAGTTGGTGTCTTGAGTTTATGAGTGCTGCAACCAAATCTGGTCCTCAGTGGGTTCAGAGATGTAAAAGACTTGAACCACATGGTTCAAGGGAATGGAGCAGGACACATGTGGCTCACAGGAGCACATGGAGCCCTTCCCTTCTCCAGTACCTGATGTAGCCTGGAGATGAGATGGGAGCTGGATACTGCAAACATTAGGGTTGGCACGTTCTTCCCAGCCGTGCTGATGAAGGACAGGTTGCTTGCAGGGGCACTGAACCTCCCCAGCCTTGTTCCTAATGCTCTTAGTTTGCAACTGTAGGGTGCAAGAGATTCCAGAGCTGAAGTGCAGAGTGGCACCAGCCCTTCCTCAAGCTGGGGGCTCCTGGCCCATCGTGGGCTGTGGCCTTGCAGACATCTTCCCTCTCCAGACCTCTGTCCTGCATCGCTCCAACAGGATGTGTGAGCGGCTGTTTGCCTTCGTCCCTCTTTCCTCTCCTCCTCCTCCTCTTTGTGCCAACACCTGCAGCAGCGCTTCAGCCTTTCCGAAAGGGCACCGAGTGTCGCCCCGACTCTCCTGAGGGACATGAAAGGAGGGTAAATCTCTTTCGCTGGTGCTGCGCAGACAGAGCTGCGGCGGTGCGAGGGCTCCCAGCAGAGGCCAGCAGAGGCTGCTCGCTCGCCTCGCTGCAGGGCCAGTGCGCGGTGCCTGCGATGGCACAGCCCAGGGACTGCCCTCCCCTCCTGAGCACGGCTCGGGTGCCAGGGAAAGGTGTCTCACGAAGCTTGCTGGAGCTGGCCCCCGTTGCCTCCTCTGACACGGCCTGGCTTTGCTGTGGCCCCAGCTCCCGGCGTGGAGCAGCCCTCGGCAGTGATGGATGCTGTGGGCTGCCATGGGGTCTGTAAGAAAGGACCAAACCGGGCAGGTCGGTCCTGTTCTCCTACAACACCCTTCCCCCAGATGGCCCCAGGGGTTGTTATCGAGGGGAGGTCACTGGGATGGAGGGAGCACACAAATATGTGTTTGCCAGGACATGCAGGATCCCATTTCCAGCCCAAGGTGGATGTCCAGGCTCCCACTTCCTTCTTCCTGCATCCCTGGCTGCTGCCAGCCTTGACTAAGATGGAGACACCATGTCCTGTGAGGAACAAGCCCCCAGCTCTCCTGTGCTGGGCTTTGGGGAGAGGCACTGGGAGCCCACTCATCATGGATGGATGGATGGATGGATGGATGGATGGATGGATGGATGGATGGATGGATGGATGGATGGATGGATGTGAAGGCTCCCTTGGGGCCAGCAGTGCAGGATCAGAACCTCAGCATGTGTTATGTGGAGACCCAGGGCATGGTGGTGAGAAGTGCCACAGCCAGAGCCCAAATCCAGACCAGCTGCCCACTGCCATGCAAGGTGGATCCATTTACACCCAACACACCTCTCTCCAGAACACAAACCACACCTGGCTTGGGATACTCAGGTGTGTCTCTCATGGAGGTTGTGCCTGGTCCCAGGAGGCCCTCTAGGTGCTGTTGAGGCCTCATGAAGCATCTTGGAGCAGAGTGCTGGGATCCCTGATGACAGCAGGGTTGAAGAGTGATGCCGTGAAGCAGCAGGATTGGAAAAACTGTAAGAAAAACCTGAAGAATGGCAAAAAAGGGAAACTATGGGGCTGAAGCAGCAGAAAGAGAACAAAATGCCATTCCTACAAACCTCCAATTCCTCTGCCAATGCCACGCTTTCCTGATCCCAAGCAGCCATGCCTGTGTCCTCCCTGTGAGGCAGTGCCTTGCAGACACAGATGTGCCCTGCTCAGGATGCAGCTCTGCTCCCAGCATGGCTGGCTGTGACTCACAGGATGCCTCAGGGGAGCAAACCAGATGAGGAAGATGCTGCCTTTTTGTTGTTTGGAAATGAAGCCACTTTTTTTTTTTAATTGAGGCCTTTTTTAATTTGCTGAGGTGCTTTGCCCAGTGGGCAGTGACACACTCTGTGGAGAGGAAGGAGGATTGCAATTAGTGTGGGCTGTGGGCAAGACGGGAGCAGCTGGGCCATGCTGTGGGCATCTGAGAGGCCAGCTGGATTTGGGCACAGTCACATCCACACTGGTATTCAACACAGATGGTTCCTGCAGGAGAGAATTTTTGTTTTCATTGTCACTCTGGTGCCACAAAATGCGATTTTGGGAGGCATTATCATTTGCCCTGTTCCTGCCAGCACAGCTCCTTCCTGGCAAGGCAGTGAGAAGGAGCAGTGCTGGGCTGCCAGTGTGATATGTAGGGGTTGCAGCATTTTGGGTCAGGGCACACGTATTTAGAGGTAAATCTACAGCAGGAAAACTACATCTCCTGGTGCATGGTGGCTTTATTAAATAGAAATAAATAAAGTATCTTTAAAGGAGAGGCAAATGAGAGACACAAACCCCATCCTTGGGGCAATGCAGACAGATGAGTAATGGGGCCCTTTGAGTAAGTGCCTGCCTGGCCAGCTCTGAGTCACTGAGCAAACAGCACCAGCCTGGAGCCAGAGGCAGGGCTATTCTTAGCACTCACTTGTCAGGAGATGCTGCTGAGGGAGAGCAGGCAGGTTAAGGGGTGTCAGAGGGGGAAAATATTTGATTTCCAGCTAGAAAGCCCTCAAAAGCCAGCCTGAGGCTCAGCTGCAGTAACCCAGACTGGAGATGACAAGAGTGAGGATGAGGAGGGGGACCACTGCCATGCTAGGGAGCACAGGACAAATTTCTCAGGGAGTTGAAGGGAAGTAAAAGGACACCGGGAGGGACAAGTGCATTGCCCAGAGGGAACTGGAGATTCCTCTGCCTGGGAACATCTGGTAGCACACATCACCTGCACCACCCTCACCTGCCCCTAACAGCATCTCCCTTTCCCACCTGCCTGGCAAGGTCCCCTTTTGAACCACCTCTTCTCAGGCATCCTGATGTCCCTGCTGCCAGCGGGATTGCATCAACAGGGAAGGGAGGTGGCAGAGGGGTGCTGCAAAGACCTGGACTCAGTTGCACTTGGGCTCCTTCTAAATAAAGAATCTCCAGTCATACTGGCTCGAGCTGCTGGCTCAGCCCAGAAGCCTGGAAAATGAAATGACATCATCTGGGTACTGCCGACAGACAATATTTCCACTCAGACACCCAGTGCCTGGGTTTCAGCTGAGGAGTGTGCCCAGGGAACATTGATGGCTTTATGGAACCCCCTAAAGCTGCCCTTCCTCTCTGCAAAAGACCCAGGGAAGCAGCTGACCCTCATTTTGGTCTCCACTTTAACCTGGGACATCCTAGTGCAGACCCTCTGTGCCCCTGGAGGGACCCCAGTAGCATCTCAGCCTGCTAAGCCAGCCTTGTCCCAATGCCACATGGCTGGTACAACCATCCCATCAACTCCTTTCCCACTCTGGGGTGCTCTGGCCACAGCTGTGGAGGCCACTCCACAGTGACTGGGGGCTGGTGGGATCTATCACACATGGCATCAGGTCTGGGGCTGTTATTCCAGAAGGGGAGGTCACTCTGTGTGGGAATTTTGTGACTTGCTGCAGTCGTGCTCCAATCGATCTGCTCATCAGCCTTGTCAGCACCTTCTGCCATGGAGGGTAGGGTATCTCTCTAACCACCTTGAGAAGGGACATTGTGGACAGGAAGGTAAGCAGCAATACAGAACATCTGCATCCCATGGGTATCCTGCAGGTGAGGACCTGAAGGGACCAGAATTACCCTGTCAGTTGTGGAATTATATTCTGGTGTGTAGGAGAAAGACTGGGAGCAAGAATTTCCCCCCAGCCCCTCCTTCACTCCACAGAGGCTCCAACTCTGCCTTCCTGGGTGGCCTTTGGCAAATAACCTGCTCCGTCCTGGCTCCAGGTTTCCTATTTGTACAAGCTGGGATGAGTGGGATTCTTCTCTCATTTCCAGAACTCTCTGGACCCCCATATGCAGGGGTACATGGAAAAGGAAAAATTAAGTCCAATAACAATAATTACTTTTCTCCTTCCCGTGGGTGTTGTAAGGATTAGCTCATGTTTAGCAAAACCCTCTGTAAGTGCTAAACATTATTAATGTTCTTGGATTGCTCCAGGAGCAAGTGTGGCTTTCCAGGGAGTGACGGGGTTTTTCCCTTGGCTGGCACGCAGCTGCAGTGAATTCCTCACAGCCCAAGGAAAGCAGCATCCCATTCCTGTCAGGCTCAGGGTGTAGAAGAGTGTCTACAGCACAGAGCAGTACTCACCTTGTTTTCCATCAGCCTTTGAGAGGTGAAGCCCACCCCTTCTTGCATCAGTGCACAACCAGGAGTACCCTGGAGGAACATGCATCCCACGGAGCCTCTCTGAGTGTGGGGCCCTCATAAGGGCTCATCTCACCAGTGTGGCAAAGGGCATCTCCCAGGCTGCTCCCAGACACACCACGAGGTGGGATAGCCCCTGGAGGGGACATGGGTGCAGCACTGCCTCGAGACCACCCAGCAGCTGAGGCCAGAGACCAGGTCAGAGCCACAGCACAGCTTACGAGTTTGAGCGTCCTGGCTCAAGTAGGGGCGCAAGGGTGGGGGTCAATTCATGCTGTCCTAAGTGTCCTAACACACAGCAGCTCTGTGCACCAGGAGTATTTATGGTCCTGCTAAGTGTGGAAAAGCAATGCACACCACCTAATGCTGGAAAGCCTGGGGCATATGACAGATAGATTCTCTTTTCCAGGCTCTGGTGCTGGAAAAAGACACCAAGTCCTCACAGGAGAGGAAACTGGCTTGTGACTGGTTCAGCCCTGCCTGACTGCTCCAACAAATGTCCCTCCTGGGGACCCCCAGCTCTCTCGGCAGGGATACAGGGTGCTGAAGCTCCTCCAGCTGCCAGACCCCGTCCCCCTGGCTCTCCTGCCCTGCAGAGCTGGGGCTGACTCTTTGTGACCCCTTCTCCCCGTGCTGACTCAGCCATGCCCCCGAGGTGGGTGGCCACAGCCCTGGGTGGGACTGAAGGTAAAGGCAGTATGGACTGGCAGGCTTTCAAAGAGGCCACAAGCTAAATAAATAGCCAGCAGCCTATTTCAGTGGCTGCTATATTTAGCTCAAGGAACATTTATTTATAGGCTTGGCAGCCTTTCTGAGTCAATAAAAGCCAGAGAGCTGGAAAAAGGACGTTCCTGGGTTTCTCGTTGCAGTAATGGTTTGTGCCGTGCAAACCATGAGGAACAAGAGGAGAGGGGAGGAAGCTGTGCTGGCTGCACACCCATGGGTGCCTCTGCCAGGGGACAGGGCCTCCACACACCTATAGCCCCAGGTAAGAGCAGCTTCACCTGGGTTTCCTCCCACCTGGGTGCTGCTGCCAGTCCCCTGGCACGGAGGGAGTCTCTCTGTGAAACATGAGAGGATTTAATTGTGCCTGTGGAGATAGTGACACAAGACATCAACTCTGGGGACTCTACTGCAGCATTACTCTTCCCCTGGGTAGTGAGTTTGGAAAAACTAAGCCAGGGACAGGTAAATTGGGAGGGAGATGGCAGCAGTGTTCATGTTTCTCTATTAAATAATTGTCCCTTCCCATGTCACACATGGCAGCAAGTGGTTGAGAGAGGAGGACAAACAGCCTCTCTGGAGCTGCTAGGGGTGTCAGATGCACAGGAGGCCAAGGCTGCACACTGAGCTTCTACCCCAACAGCAGGTGATGGCAGTAGTTTTGTGAAGCTTTACAAAACACCCAGCAGTTGCAGCTGGATAAGAGGAATGCATTTATAAAAGACACAGGGGTTTAGCCCAGCCTGTGGAAAGCAGCTGTGAGGATGGATGTCCCTTCTGCATACACGTCAATAAGTGCTGAGGCTTTCTGGAGCCAGAGCTGCAGGGAGCCTGCTCACGCCTTCTCCTCCCTCCAAAGAAAACCTGCTGCAGGGGGGAGCAGGGAAATGCCTCCACCAGCTTCCACTTGGGCACAGTCCAGTCAAAATGGGGCTGCTGCTTGGCTCCTGCCAGCTGTCCCCTGAGCACAGCGTGGCTCAGTTGGCCATGGGTGAGCAGGGAATGTTTATAGGGTTTTGGGTAGTGCACAGCAAGTGTGTGGCTACATGCTGCTATTATGTCAGGAGCAAGGTGGGAGCAGAGCACAGCTGGGAAGCAAAATAATAATAATGGTAGTAACAATAATAATAAAACCAACAATGGTATATTTCAATGCAAACAGTGCATATCTTTGTGCTCTTTAGCCTGGCGATCTGCACCATTACCTACATGTGTGTCCCCATATGGAGCAGGACTGGGACAGTCCTTTCCATTAGAAAGGGGATGCTTAGACACCTGACTACAGCTTCAGAGCCCCTAGAGTGGCAGTTTGCAGTATGAGTGCCCATGAATGCCCCCATTAAATTTTATGCCACTACTCTCTGAGCCATGAGCCTTACTTCTGCTTTGAATTAGTCCAGCTGCAGCTTTCAGCTGCTGGGCCCTGTACACACACACGGGTCTGGCTGTGCATCCAGGTCTGTCTGTGTCCAGGTCTGCCTCTATGTCCAGCTCTCCACCAGTTCTAGGCCCCAGCACTGCAACCAAAGGTCCACTGCCCTCCCCAGACTCCCAAAGAGCCCCATCCTGAGGTCTGACCCTCAAAAACCAAGGCTGACACCAGCTGTTAAAACACCTATTCGGGTATTTATTACAACACGTTGTTCCAAAATACAAAAGAAAGGAAAAGAAAGTAGAGGGTAGAAAAGCACTGCTGTTTACAGCCTCTGGTAATAAATAAATAAAGACGAGGCAGGGGCAGAGTCTCTCCCCGGGTCCGACGCCGGCGCTGGCCAAATGGACAGCGAGGAAGGGAGTGTGGTGGGGCTGGAGGCCAGACCCTCTCTTCCATGCTTGGGAGTCCCCAGGTACACCAGGGTGGGTACAGACCCCCTCTCTGTGTTGTGCTTGCTGAGGAAGGGTCTGATCCTACAGGGATGAGGAAGGGAGAAGAGGGCCAGTCCCGGCATGGTCGGAGCCTGCCTGCTCCCTCCCTGTCCACGGCTGCTCCAAAGGCAGGTGAGGTAGGAAGGGTGATGCTGGACCGGGACCCCAGCAGAGATCTACCAGGGTCCCCCAAGAGAGGGGTGAGACCTGAGCTCTCTCCTCTCCAGTGTGGTCTCAGAGCAACCTTGGAAATGTGTTCAGCACAGCATGATGAGAAGGACCCCGACCCATGACAAAGTGAAGTCATGACAGAGACAAGAAACTGTGCCTGGGCCACTTGGAGAAGGGCAGTGTTAAACTCCGCAAATGAAAATGACTCTTCATGGGGCTGGCGCAGTACAGGGAGCGTTTTGTACCACAGTGCAGATGGGGGTCCTCTTCCCTTCCCCTAATGTCTCCTCCTACACCTTACAGTCATCTGGAAAGCTCCAGGTTGTACAAGGAGCACAGGCAATGGGTGCAAAAAACCAGCACCAGTGTCTGTCTGCTCATGACACCACGATTTATCAGTGTTTGATAAAGACCACACCAAGGCCCATGCTGGGAGCTATTCCCAGCCTGTCTAAATCCCTCCAGGTACCAGAGGCCTCTCACATGTCTCCCTGTGGCTCTGCCACTGGGCTTGTTCTAGCACTGTCCATGTGTCTTCTCCAGGCTGTGCTGCTCCTGGGCAGGGGAACCACCAGCATGAGGAGGACACTCAAGCCCAGGAAGGCCAGGGGACGTGGCTAAAGCAGCAGCCAATGTCCCCGGCTCAGCTGAGCAGGACAGCTTTGCAAAGCAGGTGTGATGCCAGAGCAAGAAGCCCCTGTGGGTGAAGATGCAGCCTGCAGCTGCAGCCAGCTGGAGAAGGTGAGAGGACCATGACCTGGAGGGAGCTGACTCCATGAACTGGATGCCTGGCCAATGCTCCTTAAAGCTTTAAGCTTTTACCATTTAATCCTCTGTTGTTGGTGCCAGTGGGTTCTGCCCCTTGCAAAGATGGGCAGGAACGTGTATGGGGAGAGGAGCTGTGGGAAGGGAAGAGTTAAGGGAATGGATCTGCCCCGGGTTTGGGTGCCTTTATATCCTTAGGAAGCACCTCCCTCCAGCTCCTCTGACAAGGGTTTGCCTCCTGAGGCTTGGGGCAGCCGGGAGTCAGCCACAGCCGGGCTGTGGGGAGCAGAGAGAAGGTGAGATGGGGCCTTGCTTTTATTCACAACAGAGAAACAAAGAGCAACATACAAAGAGTAAGAAGCAAAAAAGTACAGAATCATAACCATAATAATCATAATAATAATCATAAATACTCAAATCTATCATTCATAGATTGCAATGACAACACTGATAGCTTATTATCATTAGTATTAAGAATGGGAGGGGAAAGGGGACAGCAGGAGGGGTTTCTGAGGGGCATTGTCTCCTAAGGGGCAGATGTAACGGGGATGGACATCCAAAGAAACAAGCAGACAAAGGGAAGGGCTGGAAAAGCAGCAGGGGCTGGGGCTGCTGCTGCTGAGGCCAGGGACGAGCCTGCTCTGACCCAAGCCTCTGGCTCGGTGTTGCCAACCTGATCACTGCCCTCCTGCCAGCTTTGCTCAGCTGGACAGAGGTGGCCGGGAGGCTCAGCCCTGAGGACAGGCAGAGGCTGGAGGGAAAGGAGCAAAATGTCCTTTCTAGTCTGAAGGAGAGCTGTGATTTGCTCAGTCCTTCATGTGGTGGTAAGTGCAGGCATTGCCATCGGATACTCAGCAGCTTTGTTGGTTCCTCCCTTGAAAGAAGAGACCTTTCCTCTCCTCTGCTCACACTTCTACCTCTGTAGGTCCCTACAAATGAATGCACCCTCATCAGATCGGCATGGAAATGTGATTTTTGGTTCCAGTGAGGCTTTGGGATGGGTCAGCTGGCTGTGACAGCCCACAAAAAAGAATTGGCTGACAGATGATGTGGAGGATTACCACCCAGCACATCCGTCCTCATGACAATTTACAGCTCTCTGACTCATGGACAAAGTGGTTCATTAGACAGAGTTTGATTTAAAAAAAATTAAGTTAATTGCATGCCACTTGGTGACCCTGATGGCTTTGGATCAGGATGGCCAGGAGACACTTGGGCAGGGCTGCTCCATCAAGGCTTATTTTCTGGATATAGCCTTAAAATATTGTATATATGAGGGTTTCTGATGCACATGCCCAATGTGTAAAGGAGAGGGATGAATGCAAAGGCTGCAGAGGGGGGTCATGAATATCTATGATCTACAAATCTTAAAATATACTTATCTTTGTTCTGGTTTCAGAGAAGAGAGGAGTCCACAGTGTGTAAAACCTCAAACAAGTCTCAGAAGCATCCAGGCGATGGCAGATTGTAGATGACAAAACGCAAACCACTACCTCTTTGCAGACATTCAGGGTCTCATTTGCAAAATGCTCCCTCTCCTTCCTGACTTCAGGTCAGCAGCTCCATCTGCTTTTTTGTGCTTGCAACACACTGTGTCACTTAACAGGAGGAATTAGATGGGAGCTTGCTAGTGCTTTGTCTCATCTCCCCACCTGGTTTTGGCCACCTGTTGTCCTTTCTATTACATCCCTTGGGAAGCCATTTAACCTCTCTCCATTGCTCAAAGCTACACCAGCTCCTGCCAGCAACTTGCCTGACCTGAGCTCAGTAAGTCCATGCTGGCACCAACCCTGGAGGACCATGGGATGGGCAGAGACTAAGTGCTACGGGGCAGAGATCAGCAGACAATCACCACTGGCATGCTTGGGAAGAGACGCCACCACTGAGGCCAGAGAGGGGGAAGGAGGACCAGACTCCTTGGACAGGAGGCAGGTGACACTAACACTATGCCCAGCGAGGAGGCACCAGAGGAAGGATGAAGCCTTCTTCTTCTCCCTCCTTGGACTTGACACTGATGCCTACTTAGGACAGCCTGCTGCAAGTGGAGCTCCTGAAATAGCTGCCTGGCTCATGGGGTGGACCTAAATGCCTTCTGGAGTCTAGAAAGGGAGTTTAGGAAATAGTGTCATCACTGCTTCATGATGAGAAGAGAGCAATGTTCAGGTTGGCAACACTGAGCAGGTTTGAGGTGGTTGCTGGAGGCAGTGATGGGTGGTGGTAGGCTTTTCAGGATTGACTCTGAGATCTCTCACTCTCATCCAAAGTGATGTGGGGAGAGGAGCAGGTGGTCCCTGGCTCTCCATCCACCCCCATCCCTCCCTGCCACACTGTGGGGAACCACCCAGGAGCATCTGGGGGTCCCCAGCATCTCACCAAAGAGCTCCATGGAAAAGCAGAAAAACTAAAGCCAGAAGAGAGCAAAGAGTCTCCAGGGAGACTTGCCTCAACTGCAAACACAGAGGTGGCTGAGGAAGCGACGAGCTGAAGCGAGCAGCCCCTCCTCGTGTGATTGCAGCTCCTCACGCCTCTGCTTTATGTTCAGTTTTAAACCTGAGATCATTTGGTTTTGTCACGGGTAGTTTGATTTAAATATAGAAACGAATGACAAGAGGAGGAATAAGGGAAAGGGAGAGAAACCATGTGGACCCAGAAAAGAAAAAGAAAACAACACTCCAAGGATGACACAGGACACAGACATGCACGAACACAGACCCCTGAGGTATCAGCTTTGCAAACTAGTGCGAGACAAAGGAGAAAGCGAAGAGAGCTGCAGGGAGAGATGTGCTTTGCAGTGGAGGCAGCTCAGTGCCTCCAGCTTCAGAAAGCAGCTTCTCAGCAATCCTGACATTGGGGTTTGGGGGCAAGAGCTTGGCCTCCCACCAGATGGGAGGAAGCAGCCAACCATCTCCAAAAATAAGTCACTTGTGCCCCTCCATGTGCTTGCAGAGCTTCATGTCTGGACAGCTTATCATCCGCTGGATGGAGGGGAGCTGGCCTGGAGGGCAACAGGACCGGGAGAGTCCCGGCACCGGCAAACGCGCTGCCCTGAGTTTCTCAGGTGTGAAACAAAGGATGTGGGAAGCCAAAAGAACTGCCGCCCCCAAAGGCAGAGTGGTGCCCATACCTCCCAAGCAAGGTAGCTGAGGTGAGGGGGAGCTGAAGGGCTGGAGCAGGCAGGCAAGAACCTCCCAACAAGAAATCCCAACTACCACCAGCCTCCCATCCCTCCCTCTGCTGTGGCAGCTTCTGACGCCTTCCCCACGCAGCTGGAGGTGACATCCTGCAGCCTTCCATCCACTTCAGGTGACTCCCACCTCTCCCCCTCCAGCAAGGATGGGCAGCCAAAAGGAGGGGAGGGGAGGGGAGGGGAGGAGAGGGGGTATGACTGGGATTGCGTGACGGCCAGGATGGGGACAATGCCTAGGACGGCGTGATGGCTGGGACGGTGGTAATGGCTGGGATGGAGATGAGGAGAAACAAACAGAGACCAAGGTGGGAAGAAGAGGCAGCAGCTTCCAGAAGAGTTTTCTGGCTCAGTTTGTGTCATAAGAAGGTTTTATGGTTTGCTCGTTTACTTGTTCATTTCTAGAAAAAGTGCCCAGAAGAGTCTCCTGTCCCCTTGTTGGTATGCTCAGAGAGAAGGGGGGAAATCTATGTTGTGGACATTAACTATAGAAGGAGCCACAGGCCTCAGATATTGCTTAGAAACTCGTATTTCAGATTTAAATACCATACACAGTAAAAATAGAGCTGAAAGTACCGCCCCACATTGTCTGCAAATCATTGCCAGAATGAACAGCTTCAATAA